>NW_026535835.1:652500-1305000 GCF_028551555.1 Melozone crissalis
ATACTAGTTCAGACTCTACCCAAACTTGAACCTAAAGTGTATGAAATAGGCCCCTATGTAGTAAAGAATGTGAGTGAACAACAGCTATTATTCAATCCAGAATGGTCTCTCAAACGTGTGGAATTGATAATGCAAATTAACATCTCAAAAATCCAACCAGCCTGCTCCTCCTTCCTAAAAACATCCTTTGAGGGCTGGACGACGTGGTTACAAAAAAAGGCATATCTCAAGACCAGAGTAAGAAAGGCTCTAACTGGCATATTTGAGACAGGATTAGGAGTTTTAAATGGAATTGATTCAGAAATACTGATGAATAAACTGGCCACTGCAGCAGGTAGCCTAACAAAATTGAAGCAGCCTTTACAGTCATCTCTACTGGCATTAGGAACTAGCCAGTGACAGATTTCAAAAATACTGCCAAAGTAAGGAATTATGAAAAGGCCGGGGACCAAGACCACAAGTTAACAGTAGAAGCACTTAGTACAGTTCAAGATAATGTGTCTTTAGCTTTCAGTTGTCTACAAGCACAGTTATGGGTGCAGGCAACAGCAGCTCTGATCATACGGGAAAGGGGTGAAGGTAATTTTCCAGCTGAAATTCGGAGAATTGTTTGGGATAATGCAATTGATTTTGAAAGGAAGTTTCAATCCTGGTGGGCTATGGTGAACTTCACCTATGATCCTGCTTCTAATGTGGCCACTACCTTTGTGCTTACCATATGTAATGTCACTGTTTATGTTATCCATCCCATCATTGCACTAAGATTAAACCATGAATAAACAATACTCTATCCTTCAGAACATAGAGTGTGGGCACAAAAGATGAATGAAAAGTGGCAGACAGTAAACTTAGAATCCTGCATTACTAGAGAGCAGATGGGATTCATTTGTGAAAGAAATACTATTAATGCCCAAGATGTGTGTCTAGACACTGAACAGAGTATTTGCCACTTTGAAGTTCATCCAGTCACTGACCAGAAAACTGTGCTCATGTATATTGGAAAAGGGTGTGTATGCCTGAGAACTGCCTGTGCTGCTGTAAAAATTGATAGCAATGATGTTATTCTGTCTAGTAGAAATCATTCTAATTTCTGTATTTGTAATTTTGTTAAGATTATCGGGTGTGATTTTTTTGTACTCAGCCCCAGTGACATCCCACCAGTTAAAACCAACTACACAATGTAACTCCGATTATCACCTACCCCTATTGGGATGGACCTTACATTAGTAAAACAATTAATTAAGCACCAAGACCTACTGGAAATCTTGAAAGAAATCCAAGAAAGTGGAAAGAAAACCTTAATTAGTGTCCAAGATGATACAAAAGAAATAACTAGAATTCTGCAAAGAAGAAAACGAAATGCAGATCCTCACTGGTGGGATGTGGTCTTTAGGTGGTCACCAACTACAAATATAATCCTTAATAAGTTGCGTCATCCTACTGTAGTTTTGTTAATATTAGTTAGAATAAGTTCAGGATTATCCATTATCAAACGTACATGGTAAAGCACTAAAGTACACTTGTTGTCATAGGAATTTGTACAAAGTAAAAGAATTTACTTCTTCCTTTTAGGAAAGGGGGGAATGAAGCAAAGTGAAAATTTTCCAGGATAGAAATCCATTTTAATTTAGGTGAAATGTACATTTTTGAGTTGAGTCTCTGGTTAGAAATCGTAGTTATTTAGCCAGGCTGCAAGGCCTAAGCTCAGTGAAGTTACTTCAGCGAAGGACAGAGATAAAGGGGAGGAGACAGAAGATGATAGAGAGAGACAGGAACTGCTGTAAGGGCAAGTCGGCCTGACCTCAGAATTCTTTCTGATAAAAAGGAACTAGTGGTAAAAACACGAAAACACGAAACCCATAAAAATGAATATGTATGAACTATTGTGAAACTGTATGCATATGTACTTGAGAGGGGGATAAAAGGAGATCTGAAGTTCTCAGAGGTACGCATGCCTTTTTGAGGAGAGTTTTCTCCGCATGTGTCCCGCGCCGTAAATAAACATACCGAGCTTTACAACTTTTATAAAGTTGTGTGGTTTCTTCTTTTTTCCGCAAAACAGGGGACCTCACACTGCCCCTGTGATGTCACACTGCCCCCTGTGATGTCACACTGCCCCCTGTGATGTCACACAGCCATCCCTGTGATGTCACAGAACCAGCTTTATGTCACCTTGTGATGTCATACAGCAATGTTGTGACATCACACAAGAGTGATGTTACAAAGTCACCCTGTGATGTCACCATCTGTTCTGTGATGTCACAGCCTGCTCTATGATGTTACACAGCCACCAGGTGATGTCACAACCCACTCTCTGATGCCACAGAGCCACCCTCTATGATGGCAGAGTCTGCTCTATGGCCTCACACCCCACTCTGGGATGTCACAGCCAGCTCTGTGATGTCACCACCCACTCAGTGATGTCACAAAGCCCTCAAGAACTCAGTTCTATTGAAACACTGAAGTTCCTTGTACTTTGAAGAGATCCCTGTCAGAGACACAAAAGAGGAAGTGTCCCCAGGCCCCAGGCAGAGCAGAGAACTGGAGGCAGTGATGACAGGTGGGGACAAAGAGAAGCCAAGTCTTGGTGCCCTGGGGCACAGCAGCAGGGTCTGTGCCACCAAGGGCTGGGAGGAGACACCTTGTCCTGAGGCACTGAGGCGTCCTGGCACAGTCCCAGCCAGGCTGGGCACTGTCAGCCCCTTGTCCTGCCCTCAGCATCCCCCCCTAGCCCACATCCCAGGGGCCTCAAGGATCTGCTGGAAGGAGTCCCTGTGGAGCCTTGCTCAGGAATGGCCCTGAGGGCTCCTTAATACTCCCTGCAGGGACTGCAGGTTTTTCAAAGGACTTTGGATTTGGCTTTTGCCTTGGAGTCTCTGAGAGGTTTGTGCAATCATGGCCTCCACTTATCTGCTGTAATTAGTCCCTAGAGAGGCTTTGTCAGTAACAACACTCACTGGGGCTCATTAATGCTTCAAGGTACTACAGTTCTTTTAAGGTACTTGGTGTTTCCCTTTGGATACAGACTCTGGGAGAGGTTTGTGCAATCATGGCCCCAATTATCTGTGTTGATGAGTCCCTGGAGAGCTTTGTACTGATGCTCAGTGGGGCTCATTAATGCCTTGAGATACTCAAGGTTTTTAAGGTACTTTGGATTTTCCTTTCCACACTGAGTGTCTGAAAGGTTTCTGTGCCATCCTGGCCACCAATTCTCTCTTCCAAGGAGTCCATGAGGAGCCTGTGTTGGAGAGGGACCTCAGTGGGAGCCACGAATGCCTGGAGACACTTTGGGCGTTCCCTCTGACTGTGACTCCTGGCAAGGTTTGTGCAATCTCCTCCCAGGCCCTGGGGTTCAAGGGCTCAGCTCCAAATGCACCACGGGGCTCATTAGGATCAGGCAAGTCCTGACAAGCCATGGCTCTGCCTTGATTTCCCTCTGCTCTCATGCAGTTCATCAGGAAGGTTTCTGTAGTGGTTTTGGTTCACCAATTTGAGATTTCTTGGCCAAAGCATCAATTAGTGTGGTGTGGTTGGGTAATTACGAGTGCACTCACTAGAATACATTTACTCATTTCCCGCTGTGAGATAGGATTAAGAGAAAGGCAAAGTAGGCTCAAAGCTTTAAAAGGGTATAAAGAAAAGTTTGTCAATAGTAACTAAGAGTAATAAGAATTCAGAACACCTCTCCCTACACCCTTTTCTTTCTTACTGACAATGAAAAGAGACAAAACCTAAAATTTTCAGTCAGTTTACCACCTCTAGAATAGTCTTTCTTCAGTTCACTTAGGGAGAGGAGTCTCACTTTCATGCTATGGAGACTTCTCTATAAGAAAACAGTTCTCTTGCGGTTCTCAATTCCCATGAAGAGCAGCTGCCCTGAAAATCTGCAACTGTGAATCCCTTCCATTTTTCCACAGCTTTTCCCAAAGCTGTGTTTATTGGTCATGTGAACTCATGGGGTATTAGTTTAAAGATAAGCTGTTTAAGAGCAAAGGTTCACTTCATCTATTTCTGAAATCATCTTCATCCCTGAAAATAGAGATCTTCTTCTCCTGTGAGGGCACAGGGTCTGATCACTCTTTTCTCTTTCTCTGTTAAGCTTCTCATGGGATCACAGTTATTTCAATATTTGCTTACTTTAGCATGGAGGCCTTTGCTGAACAAGTCATCTCTCCATAGTTTTCAACATGTTATAGGGAATAAGAGAGTCTAATGTATCCATTACATCTTCTCCATGGCTTTACAAGAGGATTTCAGCCCCAAGATCAAGGTATCTCCTCATCCCTCCCATCTGGGACTCAACTTGCTCTTCACTGACCTCAGTGTCTTCATGTTGCTTCTCTGTGTGCCTGCACTTTGTCCTTTTCTCTCCCTCAAGGGTGGATGGAAGCACTGAAAGAGTTCATATCTCACCCGGGCCTGCAGATGGTTCTGTGACCCCAGCCGGGCTCGGTGCTTGCGGCCGGAGCTGTTTTATGATGGAGGTTTCTGCAGCAGCTGCGCTGGGGCTGTGTCAGGATGGGCCGCGCTGGGGCAGGGCCAGGATCGCAGCAGCCAGGCCAGAACTCAGCAGCAGCAGCATGGCCGGGGCCGATGGCTTCTCCTCCCCCTGCCTGGGGCTTGCGGCTGAACCCCAATGGTGGCAGAATCTTGGCCGAGCCGGCCTGGCCCGGGGCTGCTCCTGGGGCCCGGTGGATCATGGCTCAGCCTGGGCTGGCGGTGGGGCAGGGCTCAGCAGAGCCCAGATGGTCACAACTGCAGCCATGGCCCGGCCGGGCCTCGGCCCCGCGGCCTCCCCTGCCCTGCCCAGCAGCCGATGGGGCCTGGCGGGGTCCCTGGGAATGGGCCCGGCCCCACGGCAGGAGCCGCCCGGCCCAGCCTGGCTGAGACGGGGGCCGGGTCAGCCTTGTTGCCTCTTTGCCAGCCAGAAGGGAAAGAGACCCTCTGTCCTGGTTTGAAAAGCAAGTGAGTTTTTTGTGATGCTGTGGTTAAACCAATCGGTACTCAGATTTGAATATTGGCACGTGGTGTGGCCACTGAGGACATGGATACGCCTCTGAGAACACAGGGGGTTAAAAGCAGAGAACTGCCAAGAAAACTTTCTTTTTTTCCGGTGGGTGAAAGAAACCTGTTAGCTTTGTCTGCTATTTGAAATATTCCTGACTGTTGTATCCAAATTATTCCTAATTGCTCTAAATTTCTTGTCCACTGCATGTAATATTTTGCTATAATGTTTCGTCGTACTCATAATAAAAGACATTAATCTCATTCTTAAAAAACAAAAAAGAAGAGGAATGAACACCTTAAGAATGTTCAAGTAACGCAATATGTACATGAGAAATTTGGACAACTAATCATTTTGAATAATGCAATATTTACATGAGAAATTTGGATAAAAGATCATCACATCTAAATCCCAATTGAGTGTACCACAGTGAAGCCTGATTGATTCATTAACTTCAGGAGAAGATGTGCCTGTGTTTTATCATCAGCAGTTCAAAGCAGTCACCTGGTCATTCCATCAGATACTGATCAGCTCTGAAAAATGAAGCCCAGTGAAAGGACAAATAACCTCATCACCTTGCAGCCTTTGTGGCCAGAGCAGGAGCAGAAGGAGGACTGCCAAGACATGGCTGTGGCTGGAAACTGACAGAGGCAATTTGCCAACAAAAGCCTCATGGCATCCTCACGGTAGTGTGCTCCTACGAACCTTCTGCAGTTATTCCCTGTTCCAGTGCCCAGGAGGACATTCAGTGATGTCAAAGATCAGCATTTCCAGCTCATAGACTTTCTCATACTTCTCAACTCATTGGAAACAATGGTCATTAATTTCCATTTCCCTAAGAGACATTGGACATTATTCCTTTGTGTTCTCATGCTGCAAAACCCTTTGTCAATGACTTGATAGAATTTGCTAAGTTATGTTGATTGTAATTGGTCTTTTATCTATCTTATCCCATATCTAACAGATAACCAGTGACAACTGTGATGAGATAATACCCTCACAAGAGTGAGCTGTTTCAACATCAGAACATAGGAGCCTTTTTTAAATGAACGAAGAAGGGGAGATGTCATAGATAGGCAGAATAATGATAAAAGAAAGGCCTTTTGAAATCAGGCCTTCTTCTGCTATATTAATAGCATAATATGGCAGAACATATTCTGAGTGCAGCTAAGCAGTTACAAGTTCCCATGTGAAGCTATTTTGAGAATGAGACTTTGTGAACAATCTATTCTGAGGGTGAAAAACAAACGCACCTGCAACAACAAGGGATTAGTCCCATGAGAATCAGTGAAGAGGTAAACAATACAATAGAGAGATTTGATGCACAAGTAAAATCTAATTTATTAACCAATAACAGAAGAACTGCTAAGAAATCTATGAACTAACTAATGTTGCACATGAGGTCTGTCAAACTGTGTAAAATGAGTTTTGTGAATAAAGAGTAAAGAGTTCTCCAGCTCAGCTGGGTCTTCTGGGATTGCAGTTCCCCCCTTCTTTAGAGCTTTGGTTTTGCTCTTCTTTAGGGCTTTGGTTTCGCTCTTCCCTGGAGCTTTGGGTTCCTTCTTCTTTAGGGCTTTGGTTTCCTTCTTTTCCGGTGCTCTGGTTTCCTTCTCTGGGATTTTGGTTTCCTTCCTCTCTGGGAATTTGGTTTCCTTCTTTTCTGGGATTTTGCTTTCCTTCTTCTCTGGGATTCTGCTTTCCTTCCTCTCTGATGCTTTCGCATGGGCTTCTTTCTTCTCCCGGGTCTTGGTTTTCCCCTTCGCTGGTTTTGGAGCTTGCTTCCCAACAGAGACACTCTTCTTTTCCTTCTTCTGCCTCTCTTCCTCCTTCCCCCTGTCTTCCTCCTCTAAGGCTTTTGCCTCCTCCTCGACCTTTTGAGCTGGCTCCTTCAGCTCCCTTCTGCAGACAAAACAGAAAACATGGCTGAGAGTCCCACCAGAAACTTGGGCTCCCTAGTCCTGGCTGGCCCTGCACTTCATTCCTTGACCCTGAGGCCATTTCCATGAATTCTCCTCAACCCACATAGGTTGGGAACATCCCAAGTGAGGGCATGGGTGGAAGGGGACCTCCAGGACCAGCCAAACCTGAGATTTGCCATCATAAGGTGTTGGCTGTGCAAGCTCCCTCTGAAGGCACAGCCAGACCCCTCCAGCCCCTGCCAAAGGCTGATCCAGCAGCTCTCTGCGCTGGTGCCTGGAAACGCCCTTTGTCTCTTGGCTTCCCAGTTTAAAGCAGAGCACAGATTGCTGACATCTGCTTAGCTCTCCTACAGTTCATACTCAGCTCATTCAGCCCCCTTCTCCCTGGGCATAGCTGAAGCATGATTTTAAAGAGTTCAGATTTCAGCTGAGGGTTAGAAGCAATTCCCATTGATCAGGATGTACGTTAGATAGGCAGACCATAGGTTAATGATTATGAGATGCTTAAGCTGGAGCTGATTGTTCTATTGTTTACCATTAGGAGCTTCTTTCTAGAGGGAAGTGGAGGAAGTGAACTGTTATAAGAACATCTTGAAACCAGTAGAACGATGGTTAGCACCTGGGCTTGATGTCAATCAATCACTAAGTTGGGGACCTTGGATGGTGCCAGAGGGTCACAGAGATCTGATGAAGACATTCCTGACTTCATCCCTTAAGACCACTGACCCAATTCGAGACCATTGACCCAATTCAAGGGAAGAATTGCACAGGAGTGAAGGACCAATGACCTCATTTGAATACAGAGCAGGGATGGGAGGTGCTGGCGTTGTGCAGATGTATTGTATGTAAGATCTTGGGAAATAAAGAGAGGGCAAAGAACCTTGGACACACGGTCACACCTTTTAGGGACGTCTCTGGTGCCGCCCGCCGGTGTTAATAAACATCCCACAATCTAACTTTGATTAGTTAGAGAGTCTCTGCCCGTGATCTTCGGTTTTAATGGCTCCTAGCCTGCTCCTTCATGAGAACAATCCTATCAGTCAGAAAGCAAAGGCTGCAGGAACCCCTCTCCTGCAAGACAGGCTCTTGTCAGGCAGATTTCCTGCTGGAACCCGGCTGGGACCAAGCAAACCAGTGCTGGCTGCCATGGAAACCATTGGAAGCAGCCTCATCCGTCTCCTCCCCATGAAACCAACTTCAGCCTGGCCTGAAGAAGTCCTGATGCACAGGCTTGCTTTAAGCAGCCTCCACTCCCAGCTCCACACTTGGCCTGTGTGTCCTGAGCTGGGCTGCCTTGCTGGAGCTGAGCTTCTCCTGTGCTTTCCTACGGCTGCAGCTGCAGGGGAGCCTAAAGGACAGGAGCTTTTCTGGCTGCTGCGCCACCATAAGGAGAACCCTGGCAAATCAGCAGTGCAAGGACTTCATCTGTGGCAGGAGCAGGACCTAAAGCAAGGTTTGCTCTGTGCCCCACGCCTGCCCATACCACAGTCCCACTGTTCTGGTGAAGAAGGCAGATGATGAAGAAGATGCCACTCAACACCATGGACTTCAAGACACCTCCAGAGGTGGTGCCAAGGCAAGCCCAGAGCCCAGCTCCCTGCAGACAGCAGCTAAGCCAGCAGGGCTCAGAACTCAAATAGAGAAGAGGTTCTGTCTCAACAGAAGAAGGTCCTTCCTCTCTTGGCAGCCAGGGAGCTCAGAGTAGCCATCCCTGTGTTGCTGCTGGCCTTTGCTCTGCAGCTCCTCTGAGCTCAGAGGCCTTGGAGCAGGGAAGCCCTGCAGGGACAATAACCCATGGCAGAGCAGGAACCCATGGAAGGCTGACTCACCTGTCCCTGAGAGGGACCTGAGAGCGACAGTTGGTCTCCTGGGGGCTCAGGGAGGAGCTGACACGTGAGGCCGCCCTGGGCACCAGCACCTCGGAGGTGGAGCTTCCCTCCATGTGGCACAGCTCCGGGACATTGCAGGTGGTGTTGAGGTGGCCAGAGAAGGTGGAGGAGACCTGCTGGCTCTCTCCTGGCTGCAGCACACCTGGCAGTGGCAGGATACTGAAAGCCTGGACGGAAGACAGGAGAGATTGAGGTGTTGAGCATGGAAATGGAGGCAGAAGAGCATCTTGGAGCAAACTGCTGCTGTAGCCAGAGGGGCCTATTCCCCAAACACTGCCAGAATCACCCTCACCTCATCCTGCATCCATGCCATTGACCAGTGCAGGGACCATGGGGAAAATCTTCTCCCATACTCACAGCTCAATGCATTAATTAGTACATGACATGAAAGTGAACTGGGATGGCTCCTGGCAGTAGAAATTCTCTCTGATGCCCAACTTGCCTTTAAAAAGTTTCAAAACTTCCTGCTTTTAGAAAAGGAGGAGACTCAGAGTGAGAGCTCTTGGAGCTGAGGGAAGGAGTCCAGCCCAGCTCATCTGACTCCTGAGGCTCTTCCCCTCTCTCTCTGATTTAAATGCTTCTTTCTCAAGGTGCTACAGCAAAAGCTCCTGCAAAAATTTCCTATGGAGCACCTGAGGAGTTCCAGGGGGAGCAGTGCCCTCCACAGGTGCCGCGCAGCGTCCCTGGACAGCCCTGCAACGTGTCCTGCACGGCATCTCCAACAAGCAGCTGCTCCAGCAGCACTTTGTGATGGGCCTGCAGGGATGGGAGGCCCCTCTGTGGCCAATGCTGAGGGCCCCCAGTGGCACTGGCAGCTCCAGCCCTGCTTGCCACACTGACAATGGGCAAGGGAGACAGATTCCCTCTTGCCTTCTCTGCTCCCAGGGCAGTGTGCTCCACGTCCAGGGAGCACCTGAATCCCTCCAAGCCTCGAGGCAGGTGAGGGTGCTCAGCAGTTGGTGCTGGCACCCAAAAAACAAGCCATTTTCTATGCTGGGAGGAAGAGACAGCCCCTCTGCAAAGTCTCCCTTTGTCAGACAGCTCCTGGGCCAGCAGTGCAATAGCAGCTCTGGGTGAAAGCAGAGCCTTGCAAACAGGGAGTCTGGCTGCCTTGGGAAGAGGGTCCATGGAGATCAGGATCACCCCAGCTTGCTCTGGGAGGGAAGCTGGAGGTGTTACCATGATGATGCAGAGAAAAGCCTCATCTTACATTGGGAAGGAAACAAGGCAAAAAATCCCACACTCAGCACAGGCCTGTAGGATCTGAGTCAGCTTCTCCAAGGAAAACTCTCCTATTTCTCCCTCCCCCTCAGCCCATGTCCAGCCACTGGCCCTGCTGCCCAGCCCACTGTCAGGGCACAGCACAGCAGGGCAGCAAAAAGGGAGCTCAGCATGAGCAGGACTTGGTGCTGGCAGGCTGGGGAGGCAAAGCAAGCAGTAGGTGTACAAGAAAATCTACCTTTGCTCCTGAAGAGTGGCTAAAATCCTGCACTTCTTTCAGGGCTCTGGCTGCCTCCTCCTGTCCAGTCCTGAAGTGCCTCCATCGAGTTGCCGGGCAATCCAGACTGGTTCTCCTCTCTTTCAGTGGCTGGGGTTTGAATTTAGGTGGGTGGAGCTCATCTCTGAAAAATAAATAACTATGAACAGGGACCTGCAGTGGGAGGGAGGGAGGGACACCTGCACGAGCAGCTCCTGGCCAGGATGCAGCCCCTGGCTGAGTGCTCGCACGTTGAACTGAGAAATGGTTTGATCCAGCCCTTCCCAATCCAGGCTGGGGCAGGTCTGTTCTAAAGGCAGCCCAGGGATGACACTGAGGTGCTGCAGCAGCTGCAACTGCTTGCATTGAGCAACTACAGAGGACAGGCATTTACACGTGGTGGGGATGCAAAAAGCACAGTGGGAGAGGAAAAGACAGAGAAGGCAGCAAAAAGGTGAGATTTGAGACACCGAGGGGCAGACCCAGCCAGTGCCCAGCCAGCACAGCCCCCCCAGTGCCCAAGGCCAGAAACTCGGCAGCTCCACCTGGGATTTATCAGGAATGTTCCCCTGACACCGCTGGGGGATTGGTTGACATTTTCCAACACTCCGAGGTGACTCAGGTCGCATTCCCCATCCATCCATCCTTCCATCCATACATACACAGGCTGTGGTGCTGGGATCCTGCCAAGCTCTGCCAGCCTTGGGCTTGGGGAGATTTCTGCCAGCCGTCCTGAGCTCCGTAATTGTGCTCTCTGTTCCAGGAAGCAAGCAAGAAAGATTTTAAAAAACCCAAAACAAACCACAACAGAGAAACCTAAAAAACCTTCAACAGCTCAACCCTGCTCAAGTTATTTCTTTAGGGACAGCTACCACTCTCCAGCTGAAATGCTGGGCTTTTGGGGAAAAAGAAAATTACATGTTCACCTCCAAATCAAAAAGGATTAAGGTAAGAGAACCTTTCAAACTAAAAATTATTGGCCCAAAGCTTTAATCTTTGCAAAAAATCTCTAGGTAAGACCAGCCGGACAGTTAAACAACTGGTTCTTCTGGTGGGGAGAAACCCTCCTCTTTAAGGGAAGCAGCCTGATAGTTAAAAGCAACTGTTTGGTCAAACTTCAGGCTCCCTGGCACAGCCTGCATTGCCTTTCCTTCCTGTTCACTGATTTACAGGCAGTGCCACGATGGCCCGGGTTAAGATGTTTGGTGCCATCCAAGGAATTTGGCATTGCCATTTCCATATGTGGTAATCAAAGTTTCAATCCTTTCAACCAGTCTTCAAATGCCAGCTTTCCTTTCTTTTACAGAAAGCTCAAGGTTCCTAGAAGACTTCTGACATCCTCTTTTGTGCTCAGAGAGATGACATTTTCAAACAGATGTTTCCAAAGTTACCAGCATTTTAAAGAGTAATGAACTCAAATCCCCCTGGATTCCAGCTTAGCCCAACTCCATTCTGTGTCAGACACTGAGATTCCCACCTCTAAGGCAGGAGCCATTTGTGCCCCCCATCCCTCCTGTCCTTCTCCCCAGCAGCCTGTGCCTGTTTTCCCCGGCAGAATCCCTGTCCCTGTGCACCCTGCCAGGAGCAGCTGCACACAGGCTCACATCTCCCCTTGCCCTCACCAGGGGGTTTCTCTCATCCCCAAACACGCCGATGAGAACGTTGGTGCGATGAGTGCCCAGGGCCTGCACTGCCACCACAACTGGGATCTCTGCTGTGCTCTGGGGCTGCACAATCCCACAGGGCTTGGGGCTGGAGTAGAGCACAGCAGAGTCCTCCTTGCGTTTCTGGAAGGGACACAATTGTTGCCCGATTGATAAATGACACAAAACTCGGATAAGTTTTGTGGGTGCTTTATTACGGGCCCGGGGTGCTGGGGGACTCACGTCCCAAAAACCCAAGCCCCCGATTTCACATATGGGTGCTTCCCTCTTATACATGCGATTCACAACAAAGTCTCCAAGAAACAGTTCCCTTGTGATACATTCCTTGGTTCACAGGCAAGATCATAAATCTTCTGCTTATCTTATTCTAAGAGCATTGTATGCTGCCTTCAGACAGGTTAGCATTCTTACTCTCCTGCACTAGTTTAATTATTTACTAAATTCCTAAGACTACCTGCTAAGTTACACACAAACCAAACACACACACTATCAACGGCTGCAAAACTGCAAAACTGCTTTTAACAAACCAATTCACACACAACTCATAACTAAACTATAATTACACATTTTGCTAAATTTCATTTCTTTTCCAACATTTCCCCCCTTTTGAGCATCCTTCAGTCCTACTGCAAGGATGCTCAATCAACAGTATTGACAGTAACATCTTCATAACGAGGTGGGGAGTGTTCTTCATTCTGCCGCCCGCGGGTCATCGCCTTCAGCAACCGGAGAGATCGCTTCTTTTCCTTTTCGATCACTCCTAAGAGGCATCTATATACAATCCATATAGTCACTAAAAATACTAAAAACATTAGTGCATACTGTATAGCAGATGTAATCCAGCCAGACAGGTGAAGCCCCAAAGAATCAAATACTGCTCCTATCCAGTTATGCTGTGCTTCCTTTTCCCTTGGCTTAATTCGAATCCTGAGTAGGTCCAAAGGCAAAGCTTGAGGCCAGTGCAGTTTAGCTTCCTGGCAAATCTTTTTAATTTGTACTTTCAGGGTTTGATTCATCCTTTCCACCTGCCCACTAGACTGAGGTCTCCAGGGGGTATGCAAATTCCATGTTATATCTAACAGTCGTGCTAATTCCTGTACTACCCTGACTATAAAATGCGGACCCCTATCTGATGACAATCTTAAAGGTACTCCAGATCTTGGTATTATCTCTTTTAACAAGGTTTTTACCACCTCCTTAGCCTGATTAGTTCTACATGGAAAAGCTTCCGGCCACCCTGAGAACGTACATACATACACTAACAAGTATCTGTATCCCTGTGCCCTAGGCAATTCGGAAAAAAATCAACTTGCCAGTAATCTCCCGGTTGTGGCCCGACTTGCAGCTTTCCCATTTGTATTTGTCTCCTAACTACTGGATTATTTTTCAAACATACCGGGCACATTGCATTAACTCTTTTTGCCATTGTTAACATCTGATTAGAGATTATCTCATTTTTCAAAAATTTTACCAATACTTCTGCCCCCCAATGACATTTGTTATGTTCTGATTCCAAAATAAATTTCATTATGCGAGTAGGTACCACTATTTGTCCCATTGGTGTAACATACCACCCAAGTTGATTCCTCTGTGCCCCTAGCAAGTTTATTAGTTTTCCATCTTCTATTGAATATTTGGGCTCCTGATTCAGGTAAGGGGTAGCCGGATTCGTTCTTACCGGTACCAATGCCATTTGAGTCCATATTTCCCGTGCCACTTGCCGTGCTGTAACATCAGCAAATCGGTTTCCTCTGTAAACGTCTCCTTCCGCAGTCTGATGTCCTCTAACATGCATTACTGCAACTGCTTTGGGACTATGTACTGCATCCAGTAGCTGTAGCACTTCTTCCTGGTGCTTGATGTTGGTTCCCTGTGAATTCAAAAGCCCCCTTTCCTTCCATAATGCCCCATGTACATGAACCACACCAAAGGCATATTTAGAATCTGTCCAGATATTAACCCTTTTGTCCTTGCTCAAATAGAGGGCTCTGGTGAGTCCAATCACCTCTGCCTTCTGGGCCGAAGTTCCAGGTAACAAAGCCTTTGCCTCTATTACCTGATCCAATGTTACCACTGCATACCCGGCATAGCGAGTCCCATTCTCGACAAAACTGGATCCATCAGTGTATAGTTCCCATTCAGGGTCTTCCAATGGTTCATCCTTTAAGTCGGGTCTGCTGGCATATACTTGTTCAATTACCTCTACGCAATCGTGCACCAGTCCTCCAGCCTCCTGGTCACTGCATAAAAACTCTGCTGGATTAACATGATTAGTAGTCTTTATTTCAATATCATCCTGTTCTTTCAGGGTAGCCTGGTATTGCAACATTCGACTGGATGATAACCAGTGACCCCCCTTTTGCTCCAAAACAGCCATGACCATATGGGGAACAAACACTTTCATTTTTGCCCCCAAAGTCAATTTCCGGGCCTCTTGAATAAGAATTATTGTTGCCGCCATGGCTCGTAAACACGAGGGCCACCCGGAACTTACCGAATCCAGTTGTTTAGAGAAGTATCCCACTGGCCTCTTCCAGGATCCTACCTTCTGGGTGAGGACCCCCAATGCCAGTTTTTGCCTCTCATTCACGTACAACTGGAATTCCTTGGTCAGGTCAGGGAGTCCTAGGGCTAGGGCCTCCTTTAGTGCTTGCTTCAATTCCTGGAAGGCCTTCTTTTGCTGTGTTGTCCACTCCAGCCAATGCTGCTTCAAGGCCTCATACAGTGGCTTGGCTAGGAGACCGAAATTCATGATCCACAGTCGACACCATCCCACCATTCCTAGAAAAGATCTCAATTCCTGATGGTTACGAGGCAAAGGAATAGCACATATTGCCTCTATTCGGTTTATCGGTTTACTCCCAAACGTCTCTGCCCTTGTGTGATCTCACAACCGAGATAAATAACGCTATTTTTGACCAGTTGAGCTTTTTCCTTAGAAACCCGATACCCTGCTTGGCCCAGCATGTTGAGTAATTTAATTGTTAATTCCACACACATTTCCCTTTCCTTAGTAGCCAGAAAGATGTCGTCCACGTACTGCAGGACTACATACAAGGATGGGGATATTGTTACCTGGGTTATCTTCCATTCCTCCAGCTCCTTGGCCAGTTGATTTCCAAAAATAGTGGGGGACCATTTAAATCCTTGTGGGATTCTGGTCCATGTAAGGTGCTTCTTTCTCCCAGAATCAGGACTCTCCCACTTGAAGGCAAAATATTTCCTACTCTCTACTGCCAGTGGGATGCAGAAGAAGGCATCTTTAAGGTCAATCACTGAGAGCCATTTAAACTCCTCCGATACAGATGTTAACAAGGTATAAGGATTAGCAACAACTGGATGTATGTCTTTCACTATTTCATTAATAGCCCTTAAGTCCTGTACCAAACGGTACTTACCATTAGGTTTCTTTACTGGAAAAATTGGAGTATTATACTCCGATTCACATTCCTGTAATATTCCTTGAGCCAAAAATTGTTTAATTAATGGGGCTACTCCCCTCCTTGCCTCAAGCTTCAAGGGGTATTGCTTTACCCTCACTGGTTGGGCCCCTTCCTTTAGTTCCACCTTTACTGGCTGTGCAGCTTTAGATTTTCCGGGGACCCCTGACTCCCATACCCAGGGTACTACAGCCTGCTCAATTTCTTCTGGAATAGGAGAGGCATCCACTTCCTTGATCACAAAAATGCCTGCTATTTGTTCCTCAGGTATTTCCAATTTCACCCTTCCCCCTTCAAATATTATTTTCACATTAAGTCGGGACAACAGGTCTCTGCCAAGAAGGGGTGTGGGGCAGTTTGGCATATACAAGAATTGGTGATCTAATTCCTTCCCCCCAAACCTAAGATTTAAAGGTTGTAAAAATGGTTGTTCCTCTAGCTTCCCTGTTGCCCCCACCACCTGTACTGTTGTGTCACTCAAAGGTCCCAATAGTCTATCAAGTACAGAATAGGTTGCTCCAGTGTCTACCATAAATTCTTGATCCTTTCCATCTATCTCTAAAACTACCCTAAGATCCTTTTCTAGTCAGCTTTGATTCTGATAGTTTCCCAAAACTAGTGCTTGAGCGACTTCTGCTGGTCCTCCTGTGAATCCTCCCACAGGAGCATTCCCCATTGGACCTGTCCTTAATCCTATGTTTCCCATGCCCATACCTCCTCTAACCGGGCATTCATTTTTCCAGTGTCCCAATTATCGGCAAAACGCACACTGGTTTGGATCCAACCTCCCCGTGTTAGGTGCAAACCCAAATCCTCCCCGACCTCTCGCCATCCCCCTCTGTCCGCGGTTAGCTCCTCCCCGACCTCGACCCCTAATGGGTCTTCCTCCTGCCCCTGTCTGTTGCATTACAGCCAGAATACTAGCTTGTTGTCTTTTTGCAGTTTCTTTTTCCCTGTTGTTGTATACCTTCCACGCTACCTCCAACATTTTATCCAAACTTCGAGTGTCCTCTCCTTCCAACTTTTGTAACTTTTTCCTAATATCCTCTTGTGATTGCCCCATAAACAACAATGCCAATTGAAGTTTTCCTGATTGATCCTCTACATCTAAATTAGTAAACTTCCGAGCCATGTCTTTTAATCGTTCTAAAAAGGCAGACGGTGACTCATTCTTGTCCTGCTTGACCGAATACAGCTTAGACCAGTTCATAGTCTTAGGTATTCCTGTCCTAATTCCTTCCACCAACAATTCCTGATATCGTTTTACAGCCCTTATTCCCCCCGTAGAATTTGGGTCCCACCTTGGTTCCTCACTAGGTACCAATTCATCAACTGTCTCATTTAGTTGTCTCAACCGTATCTCCTCACGAGCCTTTTCTCTAGTGGCTTTAATAACCATTTCCTTTTCTGTGGAATCCATTATAGTATCTAATAATACCTGTAAATCATTCCAGTCCGGATTCTGAGTCTTTATTACCATTTTAACCACCCTTGCCACCCTTTCAGGATCCTCCCGATAACTCCCCGCTGATTGCTTCCATATTACCAAATCCCCGGGGGAGAAAGGCACCTTTATAAGTATCCTTTCTCCCTGTGGTCCCACAGCTTCCCTTAACGGCGCAATTAACTGTGGCCCCTTCTGCCCCTTCCTCCCCTTGCGAGTCCGCCCTGCTAACAGAGTTCTTTTAACACTCTCATTCTTTTCACCATCACCACCATCACTATCACTCTCACTAGATCCCGTTTTTATAGCTATATCCGCAGGGGGAGCAGGGGGCACATTAGGAGCAACCGGAGCCCTCGGAAGTGCTATACAGTAAGACAAATCTTCCTCAACTGAAGGATACAAATTACGCTCCTTGCTTTCTTTACATCCCACACACTCCCTTTCATCATTCACTTCTAAAACCAAAATACCACACTCCTTTTGCCATTCATCTTTCCGGTACAAAACGAAAAACAAATCCAAATATGGTATTTCATCCCATTTCTCATTTCTCCTTAAAAATTGCATCAAAGATTCCATTATCCCCAATTCCAGTGTACCATTCACCGGCCATCCCGCTTGCCCAATCTCATATTCAGGCCAACAATGATTACAATAATCTATCATTTTACTTTTATCCAATTCTTGATAATACCCCTCACTTTTCCACCGTTTCAATATACAGCCTAATGGCGTATTTCCAGGTATTTTACCACTGGCTTGCACTAAGGTTTTAAAAGTTTTAAAAGGCATCATATTACAGCCTTTAATTCCACCTTTAGTCCCAGTAAACCAATACACCTTAAACCAATATACCTTCTCGCCGTCCTTCCCAGAAAAAAAAAAAAAAAAAAAAAAACAGGAGGCAAGTTCCGGTCCTGCGTCCTTAGACGTCTTATGGCCGGAGCCTAGGCTTTTTACCAACCACCAAATCCAAATCCAATTATCACCTTTTTCCAATATAAAGCACCTTCGGGCTTACCTTGGCAGTTGTCCAACAGGCGCGGGGTCGGGCATGACCGATGTCTCCCCGAGAAGTGCTCGGTGCCGGCTTGGAGTGGATCGGGACGCGGAACCGCCCCAGCTGCCTTTGGAGTCCTGCCACGGTCGCCAGAAAAACTGTTGCCCGATTGATAAATGACACAAAACTCGGATAAGTTTTGTGGGTGCTTTATTACGGGCCCAGGGTGCTGGGGGACTCACGTCCCAAAAACCCAAGCCCCCGATTTCACATATGGGTGCTTCCCTCTTATACATGCGATTCACAACAAAGTCTCCAAGAAACAGTTCCCTTGTGATACATTCCTTGGTTCACAGGCAAGATCATAAATCTTCTGCTTATCTTATTCTAAGAGCATTGTATGCTGCCTTCAGACAGGTTAGCATTCTTACTCTCCTGCACTAGTTTAATTATTTACTAAATTCCTAAGACTACCTGCTAAGTTACACACAAACCAAACACACACACTATCAACGGCTGCAAAACTGCAAAACTGCTTTTAACAAACCAATTCACACACAACTCATAACTAAACTATAATTACACGTTTTGCTAAATTTCATTTCTTTTCCAACACAATGAAATGCAGATTCAGAGGGACCTCTCAAGAAACTTTAGGTTCCTTAACATCCACCACAACAGCAACTTACACAAACCTCTAAAACTCCCCAGGACAAAGGTCAAAGGCACAAACAAGATGCAAGAATTGTAGGGTTAGCACTCCCAGGGCATCCTGCAAGGAGGCTGTCAGCACAGGCACTGGTGTCTGTGGGTGCAGCAGCTTTTCACAACCCTCTAAGATCTCCCACAGGAAAACACCCTGAGGACTAGAACATCAACTGTTTCCTCAGGAGCTTAAACTGCCTCCTCAAGTTTACAGTTGGGTAGGATCCTATTCTCAGCAGATCTTTAGGACTGAATAGAAAGCAGCAAGGTCTTCTCCAAACCCTTTTTTCCCCTAATAATCTCCTCAGGAATATTTGACAGGAGGAGGTGGATGTGATGCCAAACCTGGGGAATAAGCCCGTAGCAGCCAGGAAGGTGGCTGGGATTCCTAATGAGGATCTTCCTCTCATAGGGCACCTTCAGGTGGCACTCATCACACAGCAGCACTTGGGGGGACACTTGGAGCTCAGGAACGAGACATCTGGGCAGAGATGACCCCAGAACAATCAGAGATACTAAGAGAATGGAGAATGCCTACCCCCAAAGATTGCGAAATGGAGCAGAACACATTGGTCACTGTCAAATGCACATTGAAGAGCCCTACAGGGATAAATTGCCTTCTACCTCTTCCCACTTCAACATGTCTTGCCAAGGAGGGGCAAACCCTGAGAGGCAGCACCCAGAGGCTGCCAAGTGCCCCAGGCAGAGCACTTTGCCCCACAGCTGCCTCAGCCCCTCCTTTACCCAAGAAGGCTTGCAAGGACTCCTGGAAGAGTCCCAGTGACCCACGAGCTCTGGGGGAGCCTTCCCAACAAGGATCAGTGCTCCCTAAGGCTCAAGGAACACACAGCTCCAGGGTCTCAGTAAAAATGACTCCCTTCTCTGCCATGGTGCTGTTGCCCTGCCTGAGAACTCAGCTCTTTGCCCCAGCCCTGGAGGGCACGAGACAGCAGCTGCCCCACAGAGGGGCTGATCAGCCCCTGCCAGGCCCTGCAGCTCCCTGGCTCCTTCACTGCACAGCTCCAGGCACTGCCTGGCCCCAGCTCCACCTGCTGTACACAATGGCAGCCCAGGCACTGCCTGGATGGCTCTGCCTGGCACAGGGAACAGCACCAGGGAGCTGCATCCCTCTGGGCATCACACTGACACCTACAGCAGCACAGCAGCATGGAATTCTGCTGCAGCAACGACTTTTGCTCTCAACTCTGACAACATTAAAGCTCAAAATGGGAAGCAGAGGGAAGGACAAAAACTGGAGCTGACCTGCCACATCAAGGGCTGCTTTCCCCTTGTCAGACCTTGCCCTCCCCACTCTTGCTGGGAGCCACTTCCCCCCTGCCATGTGCCCTCATGGACAGAGCCAGAGCCTGACTCCCAGCAGCTGCTTGGTGTGGCCCAAACCAGTGCACGGATCTCACAACCAGCACAACCCCACCTCTTGCGGTTGGAAGGAGAGGAGGCCCTTGGGAAATTTGTTCCACCTCAAGCACCAAAAACAAGGCCAATCAATGATATCATTCCTGGTGCCTTTAGAAGAGGGCCCAGGACCATGCTGGGCTGTGAGCAAACGTGCTTTTCACCACGGGCTGCTGCCCAAGCACTGCTGTTCTTGTGTCCAGCTGGCACAACATGAGGGCATTCAGCAGCACTTCTCCTTGGCAGCTGCAGCCAGCACAGCCTGGGCAAGGCAGTGCCTGGGGGAGGCCAGGCAAGGGCTGGTACCTGGCTGTGATGATCAGGGCTGCCACTCCCTTGCCAATACCCTCCAGGTCCACCAGCAACCTCTGGTAGAACTCCATCACCGTGTTGGAGCACAGGGTCACCTGGTGGAAGAGAAGAACAGTCAATTCTTCCTTCCAAAAGCTCATTACCCACAGGTGATATCCTCCAGTTCCTGAGGGAGGATTTGCCCTTAATTCTTCTGCTGCTCCATGTGTAGAGCACAGTCTCAGAGTAACAAAAGCCTTCTGGCAACACCAGATTTGTTAAACACACCTTGCTATCAGGGCACAGGTCAGCTACATTAAAACATTAGACTACAGCTCCATGCACCACTGCATTCAAATTAAGGGGCCAATTGCTCATCTGACTACAAAGACATCCATGTAGAGGAAATCTGACTTGACCACAATGAGTTCAGCTTTACAGCAGGAGGCTGAGGGCAAAGTGTGGCCCAGCAGGTGCTGGGCAGTTCATGGCTGCCCTGGGAGCCTGAGCCCAGGCTGGCTCTGAGAACTTCACACCAGGAGTGGGGAACTGTGCTGGGGTGGGCATTGACCAGAGGCAGAATCCTCAGACCTTCCTCAGGGCGAGCATTGACCACAGGCAGAACCCTCAGAACTGCCCCAGGGTGGGCATTGACCAGAGGCAGAACCCTCAGAGCCTCTTGCTCAACACCGCAAGAGATAAGCAACCAACGGGACCAGGCAGAGGAGAAAGGAGGAGGATCTGTGTCTTGAAGTTCCACAAGAAAGGGTTTATTCCAAGCAAAAGGATCAGAGCCAAAAGAGCCCTGCACACTCCTGTGCAAGGAATTTTGTACAGACACAAAGCAGGGGGTGGATACAAACAGCAAACCAAAAGGGAATCCTCAGCGGAGCACTGAGGGGATTACATCAAGTGTCTGGGGCCACTTTGGATAGGAGGGTGAGGAGGATGGCTCACATGGGCCAATGGGGCCTCCAGGAATAGGGGAATTCCAAAGGGGTGTTGCAGACAGGGATTGGCTCCAGGTTAAACTGGCAAAGATGGTTGGGGAACAAAAGGGGCTGGGTTTGACAGGCAGGAAAAGAGCTGGAACAAGGGGCAGGGGATGGCATGAGGGACAGCTTTGAGGGAGGGTTAAACCCAGGGGCAAACCAACTCGGGGAGAACACGGGGTACAACAGAACAAACCACTTAACAAGGAATCAATACAATAAATTTGAACTGCTACACATGGCTGCAGATTTTTTGTCTCCACTGGAGCTTCCTGCAGTGAACACAAATCATTCTGCTCCCCAGGAGGAGGGAAAAGAGACCAAGAAGAAAAGCTAACTGCTTGATACAATGACATCTCTCTAACAGCCACCTTCTGCCCTCATCCTTGCTCTGCCCCATTGCAATCAAATCAATCGTTCTCAAAAACACAAGAATGGTTTCAGGCCTTGGCCATAAGGTCTGTGAACTCAGGCATATGATTTTGGAAAGCAAACAGTGCTCCCTGAGGAACATCCCGAGTAAGCCAGCTAGCAGAGGCCCCCAGCAGTGCAGATCTCTCAGTGCCAGGATGCTCCAAGCTGGCACCAGACCTAAAGCCCTCCCACCCTGCAGTGCAGCTCCAGCCCTGGTGCTGCAGCGTCAATGGCTGGGCTCTTGCCGTACCTTGATGTCCTGGTGTCCCTGGGGGAGGATGGTGCCTTGGCTGGGATTCAGGGTGAACTCCCTGGGCTCCACATGGAAATGGATTCCCTTGCTCCAGGCCGGGTCGGTGTCCCTGCGGATCTGATCCACGCTGTCCACAGCCGGCTGCGTGCCATCGTCCGACATGCGGAGCTGGAACGTCAGGGGCACCGCGGAGCTGTTGGTGAGGCGGCAGCGCTGCGTGTAGGGAAAGCCTGGGCAAGGACACAAATATCCATTCAGGCACCCAGCAGGGCATGATCCTGGGGGTAAGATCCTGGCAGGATCAAAGTGGGATTGGAGCTGAGCTTATTATTATCTGAACTACAGCTCACCTAGAAGCTGCATGAGGAATTAATTGTCACTTAGTTCCCTTTGACACAGATTCCAGACTGCAGCCTTGAAAATGCCCACTCCTAGCCCTGCTGAACACTGCAAGCTTCTCTCTTTGGGATGGGGACGAGCTCCCTCACCTGCCCCAAACCAGCACCAGTTCTCTCTCAGTGATGAGTGTGCACCCAGACCCAGCATTTACTCTGAGAATTCAAGCTGTCCAATTCCCTGCTCAGCCTGCCAACACTCCCACCTTTTTCAAGACATATAAAGAGTGAGTTGTCAGTGAGAAGAAGCTACAGCAAAAGAAAATGAGGATGGAATCAGGAACTAGAACGTGATGCAAAGCACCCGAATGCAGCTTCTCTCTGCAGGACCCTTAAGGCATCTCTTGCTTTGGGCCAAACAGCTGAGCACATGACAGCTCAGAGCCCACTCAACTGGGGACACAGCCAAGCCTTGCTTTGAGATTAGCAATTAGGAACCAGGTCCCACCTCAGCCCACAAACAGGGACATCACAGCCATGGTGCTCACTGAGAGTGCTGCCTGCAAGGTTTCACCCCACTTTGGCTCTGAGATTTGCTTTCCATCCTGCAAAGCCAGAGATACAGCCACTCATGGTGGGGATGTCCTGCAGAGCGCGCAGAGCAGCCACAGCCTGCTCTGCACTGCACATCTGGCTGGGCTGGCCAGCTCTGTGGGGAGGAGACTTCTCCCCAGGCCTGCTCACCAAGAGTCACTGGGACACAGATGGGGAGAAAAAACAACTGCAGCTGCAGCCCAGAGCTTCTCTGTGCCCATCCAAGTAACCACTGCCAGCTCCAGCAGGGACTCCAGCAGGGAGGCAAGAGAGGCACAAAAAGGACAAACCCAGATGTCAAAACCTCCAATGAGACTGAGGCCAGCACATGCAGACAACAGTCAACAGTTACAAAGAAGCAGAGATACAACAGCTGCCTTCAGCCGGAGAGCCCTTAGGAATGAAATTGGATTCAGCAGGATCTGAATCTCCTGCTTCAGACCCATATTTCCATCTCTTGCCTTTCGTGTTTCATTCCTTCCAAAGGCAACTTGACAAGCGCCTCCGTGGTGATGCAGGCTGGGGAAGAAGCAGCTCAAAAAAGACAATGAGTTTCCTTCAGAAGCTCATGAACTTCATTGTTCTGGGTTTAGGCTTGGCAGTGAATGTTGCCCTTGGTCTGGGAAGGGGGATAGGGGTTCTGGGGGGTTCTGGGGGGGTTTGGCCCTAGGCTGGGCTTTTCCCTTGGGGTTTTTTGGGAGTTGTGGCGTGATGCCGTGGGCGGCTGTGCAGTGGGAGCTGAGGCTGGGCAGGGAGCGGAGCTTCCCTTCCTCCCGCTCGGGGATCGCAGCTTGGCCGCTGCTGCTGCGGGAGGTTTGTGCTTGGCCCGGGGCTGCCCTGGCTGCAGCTCAGCGCTGGCACCGACCCTGCCTGCCTGCTGCTGCTGCTGCTGCTGCTGGGCACTGCCCACATCCCCCTGCCCTCTGGGGCTTTGCAAAAGGAGCATTTCCTCCTTCCCTTCCCTTCCCTTCCCTTCCCTTCCCTTCCCTTCCCTTCCCTTCCCTTCCCTTCCCTTCCCTTCCCAGAACCTTCCCTTCCCAGAACCTTCCCTTCCCTGAACCTTCCCTGAACCTTCCCTTCCCGGAACCTTCCCTTCCCGGAACCTTCCCTTCCCGGAACCTTCCCGGAACCTTCCCTTCCCTTCCCTTCCCTTCCCTTCCCTTCCCTTCCCTTCCCTTCCCTTCCCTTCCCTTCCCTTCCCTTCCCTTCCCGCACCGGCTGGGGGGGGATCACTGCCCTGCCAGAGCCCACAGCTCCTCCTGCTGTGACCAGAACTCCACCAAAGGGGAAAAACAGGACTTGGCATCTGGGAGATGTCTGTTCCTGTCTTGTCTATGCTCTCCTGAGATAGTCTAGCAAAGAACTGTTATTCCTTTTCCCACAGTTTTGCCTGGGAGCCCTGTCATTTCGAAGGGATAATCATTTGGGGGGAGGGGCTCATCTTTCCATTGCAGCAAGATTTCCACCTTCCTTGGCAGACATCTGTCTTTTAAAGCAGCACAGAGACACCAGAAAATACTGCCTTTCTATTCCTTGCTTCCATTGGATCTCACAATGGCAAAATGCCCCCTGAGGCAGCAGCAGCAGCAGCCCTGCAGTTCACAGCCTGAAGAGGCTGCTGGGGCAGAGCAGGAGTGAGGGATGCTTTTCTGTTGGAAGGCACAGATCCCTGAGGCTGTGTCCCAGCCCAGGGAACACTCACCAAAGGAGATGTCCCCGAAGTCGAGCTCAGTGGGGTCGAAGTGTAAACTCGGTGCAGTGACGCTGCCCCTGGAGGCCGAGGACAGAGCAGGCAATGGCTCGGTTAAAGGCACAAGACTCTGTGCTTTGATGCTCAGAGACAGCTCAGGGGAAATGTGCTTCTGCCCAGCAGCTGCTGGGCTTTGTGCCCTTCTACAGCCCCAGTGAGGAAACAAAAGTTCCTGGCCCTGGTGCTTTGTTGCTGGTCAATCTGTCACTTCAAATGTGTTCTGGGGACTTTGCTGATGAATGCATCACACACAAAAACAAAGAGAACATCTGCCAAGCTGAACTTTGTTCATGTCAGTAGTAACAGCTGATGAACTCGCTTCAGGTTCTGCTCATTAAGGACCTCTTGCTGTAATTATGGGCTGACCTGTTCCCATTGCCACTGGTGAGAACATCGCTGCTGGCTGATGGAGAAGCCTTGGGCCAGCAATGTTCATGTGCTGGACGTGAGACTTTGGAGGCAGGGGAGGAAAGACAAGGCCCCAGCAGCCCCACAGCCAGATCAGTGCTCGTGCTCCTGCATCTGCCCTGGGGCTGATGCCAGCACTGCTGCAGCTCTGCTGGGGCTGGGGGGATCAGGGCCTGCTGGGGGCAAGGCACAGCATTCTGTTCTTAGTCTTTGGCCAGAAATTTCACCACAATAGAGAAGCTGCCAGTTAGGGGAATCCCTGGCCACGCTTCAGCACTACCTTCCATTCCATTCCCTTCCCACTCCTGCCCCATGTTACATGCTCCTGCCTTCAGGTGGCAGGATGGGACTAACATTCCAGGGATGACTTCAGGGCTTGCCTGAGAAAGAAGGTGTCTTCTTCTTTTCAAATTATCAGGAGAAGAGGATCCAGCCAAGTTCAGGACTCAGCTGTCAGCACTGAAAAACTGAGTGCAAATCAGCCCCCGCATCTCTTCAATCCCTGGGCAGTACCCACCAGACTCCTCCGTTCCTGCTGTAGCAGTCATCTCTCACACACACCTGGCTCCCCAAGACCCAAAGACACAAGCTCTACAAGTCTACAGCTAAACGTAACTCCTCTGAATTTCAGCCAACACCACTAAACTGTTCCCTGAGCCCACAGCTAGAAGAGCTGTGAAGGAGACATCCCTGACACTGTAAGAACCAAAGGAAAATCACTGCCAAGAGATAGGCCTGGAAAGCTAAATTTTGGGCTTTTCTCTGTTAATTGTGAGCTGCTCCTTAAGACACTTCTCATCCTGTTAGATCCATCCTCTCAATGAATCACTGCTGCACCTGACAGGCAGAAAAGATAAGGTATGGAGGGGTTTTAAAAGGTTGTTTTCTTCTGCTTTTATAACTAGGTCCATTGACATGTTTGTTTTCTTGTATGGCATCTAAAGACAGGTCCATGTCTCCCAATGGCACCTTGCAACCCCCAGACACTGCTCTTGCTTTGAGTAGTGTGTTTGCTCAGATGATTTCCAGAGGTCCCCTCCAGGACCACTGCAAAGCCACGTGCCTGTGGCCTCCCAGAGAATGGCTCTGTTTGGCTGACAGTGCTGAGGAAGCATTTCAGAAGCTGCTTGTACTCAGCAGGGTGCAAGCCAGCTCCCAACATGTTCCAGCAGCCTCCAGGGAATCTGGGACAGAGAAAGCTCCAAGGCCACTGAAAGCAAGAGCAGATGCCATCCATCCTGCTCACTTCCAGCCAGGCTGCAGGGCAGCAGATTCGACGCTTGGCTCATTCTGTAGCTCTTTCCCAACTCCGCTCTCACCCAAAGGTATTTGCACAGGGACAGATGAGGTGCCTCACCTCTGGGTGCTCAGCTGGTACCGAGCTGCCCGGGCACCGACATTGCGCACCAGCCGAGTCTGCTGGGTGCTGACCTTGACTGGACACTTGGAGAAGTCCAGCTGGGCAGGGAAGTCCAGCACAGCTCGGGCACCAATGGCCCGAATTGGCCCAATGATCCTTTCCCTTGCAGTGAGGCACACCAGCTCGTGGCAATAATCCTGCAGGAAAAGAAACTGGCTCAGCACAGGACATTTAGTGCCATCCCCACGGCAGAAGAAAAACCATTTCCTATACCCCTTCAAGGCCATCAATTTACCTATTGCACCCTCAAATGAACACTAAGTTCTACTACTATGTCACATTTTAAAGGCACCAGTGCACTTTGCAAAATCTGTCTCAGTGGCATTAAGCTCTTGTGTCACTTGGCTCATACAGATAACAGCCCTAGGCCAACATCATTCCTACTCTAAACTTTAATGATGTTAAAGAATTCCTAAGCCCCTTCTAAGCAACATGGAGCTGGGGAACACAGGACATTGCTCTTTAGGGTTCTATATTCCCACTGTCTGAGAATAGGACAAAGTGTTCAACTGACTCTAAGCAGCAAAAGGAAGAGGAGAAAACAGCTGCACCCAAAGACATCCTGCACCTCTGGCCTGGTGCAGAAACATCAGTTGGCTCACAACTCCCCTCTAACTTTGCCTGTCCAACCAAGTCAGGAGAAGGACAGTGCTAAGAGGTAGCAGGATGCTGTTGGAAAGGGCCTCTCTTTGTTTCCCTGCCAGGCTTCCTCCCTTCCATGCCATGCCCTCAACCCTTCTGTATGAACAAGCCTCCAGATCAGAACATGAACCCTCCAGATCCCAGCACTGAGATCAGACTTGCCAGGGCCTCAGCACTGCCGTTCAAACCTCCCCACAAAAGCACCTTTGGCACAGAATGGGTGCCAGCTGACAGAGCAAGCACAGGGACAGGCATGAAGACAGAGCCCCAGCAGTGTCACTGCCACGGGCACTGGGCTCACAGCTCTGCCTGCAGCTTGTACCTGCCCTACACCAGCTCCTGCAGGCAGGTGTTCAAGTCCCCTGCAGCTCAGCAACCTCCTGCTGACCAAGGGCACCCAGAGCCCAGTGTGCCTGTGCCAGGCCGGGCTCACAGGCACAGCACATCCTCTGCCCTGGCCCTGCAGCTGTGCCATGCTCACTTGTGCTCTGGGACAGCACAGCTGCAAGGCTGCACAACAGAGGGGCTGAAAAAGCACCGGCTTTGCTCCAGCCCAGGGGCAGGCAGGGAAGCTGTTGGCAGTCCAGGAAGGAGGAAAGCTCTCTGACCTCTTTGTTCCTCTGGTGTTTTCCATCAGAATGAAACCCCTTCCACTGCACCTAGAGATGGCCCAACATCTATCAGCAGCCCTCTGTCATTTTCATCCTGTTTCCTGTGCATCTTCCCTTGGCAATGCTCAGCAATGTGCAGGGAGGGGAAGCAGAGCCTCTCAGGCCTGGCTGCAGTGCCTGCCAGCAGTGCCCAGGTGTGACTGGCTGCAGGCTGCCTGCCCACGCCTGGAGCCCAGCTCACAGCATGCAATGGGCTGGAGCCAGAGTGCAGGGAAAACAATGGCTGTGGAGCTCATTGTGTGCTTTGGCTCCTCCAGCCTCACCTTGTTCTTGCTGGGGGTGAAGCGGATGCGCACAGGGGCAGAGGCGCCCGGCGGCACGGCACGGTACGCATCGCTGGAGCTCACCAGCTGGAAGTAAGGTGAGCTCTCCATGGAGACCTTCACCACGTGAAGAAACTGCAGCAAAGACATGAAATTATGATTTTGCCACTTGTGGAAACAGGACGAGAGGAGACCTGTCCATGCCCTGCTAACATCCCTCCCTTGCCCCTTTTCCAAAGCACTTTCAGCTGAGCAGGCACAGGCACATCATTCACAAGGCTGAACTTGAATCCCTTCTCTCTGGCTCCAGCATTTTGGCCAGGGGCAGTAGGGCAGTGCCTGCTGGGAAGGAAGGGCCGAGCAGGTCAGCACCAGCAGGATGGAGACACAGCACCTGAACCAAGTCACCTGCATATTCAACAAGGCCAAAAACCTGCTGGCTTCTGCCTGCACACAGCCATGAAGTTGTCATGTTCCAGAGGGTGAATGTGCTACCTAAAAGCAAACCAGCACATTACTGTGGGGCAAGGAAGAAATTCCCTTCCAGCAGATCAGGTTTGGGTAGGGACCTTCTGGGGATACAGTCAGGCAGGCAGAGCAGCAAGACAGGAGACCAAACACTGTGGTCTTACTCGGAATAAAAGCAAACCTGAAAAGCAAAAGGAGGAATGAACACAGCAAGACAATCCCTAAAACAAGGAGATGGCAAAGAGAACTTAAATGGGCAGTAAAGCAGCAAGGAAGAATCATAAAACCATGAGAGCAACCAGCTTGCCAAAAGTAACAGAAACACAGACAGGCGGTGTCTATTGACCATGGGGCTTCAGAGGCATTTTCTGCCTGGAGAAACAGGACCAGCACTGACTGACAGTGTGGTTCCAGTATGCAAAGCCAATCTTGGCTCTCCAGGGCTTCCTGCTGCCTGTGAAGGCAAGCTGGGCTACTGGGCATTCCTGCCTGCAGCCAGCAGGCCAGGTTCTGCCCTCTGGGGCTCACAGACAGAGCACACATGCATTTTCTAGCACACTGATATCATCAACCCCTGAGCACCAAAATGCTCTCCAAAAGTCTAAACCAGATGATTTGGGCTCCCTCCTGTCTCCTCCCACCAGCCCACTCTTGGCACAAGCCTCACTTGAGAAAATGTTTCCCTGACTGAAATTCAAATGGTCTCAAGTTTTCCTCTTTACAGTGGAACACAACTGACATTTTTCAACTTTTTCCCTCTCAGCTCTCTTGGGAAACTGCAAAACAATCCCAATTTCTTCAGGTGAAGGTGGAAACCTCCAGGAGCACATGGCTTTGGATGT
This sequence comes from Melozone crissalis, assembly GCF_028551555.1. Classification (NCBI taxonomy): domain Eukaryota; kingdom Metazoa; phylum Chordata; class Aves; order Passeriformes; family Passerellidae; genus Melozone; species Melozone crissalis. The sequence goes on from NW_026535835.1 coordinate 681,806, forward strand.
GCTGTGCTTCTGCAAAGGGAAAGCAGAGCACCGTGTTGCTTTTGGAAAAGCTGAGCAGAGCTGGATGAAGCTGAGCAGGAGCTTCAAGTGGCACCTAAAGGCCTCTCACTGCTTCTGCTCCATCACTCTGATTGCAGGGCTCTTGCAGAACACAGTTCCTGCAGGGCCAATGCCATTAATGAGAAGTGATTCCAGCATAAAGTGCAGGAGGCTCAGCCCCTGAGTTTTGCCTGTGAACTGCATAAAGGGAGCCAAACTGGTTGAGAGAGGCAGAGATTCCTACCAGGAGCCAAGAATAACCAAGGACACACAGGGTGTGCTATAGACCCAAGGCAAAGCATGAGAGCAGGTAAGAACTGTACAGCCCTCAACATTCCTGTCAATCCAGAGCTTTCGAGAGAAGGAAACTCCTTTGGGATAGACACCATCAACGCCTGGCCAAAATCTGGGCACAATTCCCAGCACAGGAAGATTTCCACCATCTTGCAGAAGAAGGTGCTGAGACATTTTCTTCTGCATGTGCTGCAGCAGATAACTTGCTTTGCTGTACACTGAGGGAATGACAGCACTCTCCTCTTCCAGCACAGTGTTAAAACTCTGGGTGCCAGCACTTACCTTGTCTTTATTCATGAGAGACAGCACCATTTCAGAGACCTCCCGAGCGACGAAGTTCTGAAATACCAGCTCTGGTGGGGAAACCCCAAACCAGCTCTGTTTCGGAGCAGCTGACGGTAGCTGGAGAGGAGAGAGAGCAGGGAGAGCTTCAGCTGCTGGGAGGAAGGTTCATGCAGGAGAATCTTCCACTGATCCCCAGTGAAGTACAGACTCTGGGAGAGCACATCTGCCCAGCCCACACTGGGCAAACAGGGGCTCACCCACCTCTGCTTTGAGCTGATCCACAGCTGCTGGGCCACACAGAGCAGGCTCAAGCCAAGCTGCTCTTCTGGCATGGATTTCTCCAGGTTTCTTTCTCCAGAATGCCAGGCAGCACTTTCCTAAAACACAGCCCTGTGCCCACGTCGTCACAGAGCTCTGGGGCACTGACTGAGCACTCATGGAGTAAGTAAAACCCATGAATTTACAGGAGACTCCATGGGAAAGGATTTGGGATGTCTTTTACTCTGAGACAGGGAAACCAAGGCCCACACAACTGCAAATATCTTTTTTGCTCTAGAACTTAGACATCAGTAAGAAGAGCACAGGACCAGAAGAGGTTTGAGAGATGAGGTGACATTTGGCTGAAGCCAAAAGGTTATTAAGCAAAAGAATGGAATTTGTTGGTTCTGTGTGTTATTTGTGGTTTGCATTTGTTCAGGTTGGTTTGTTGAGTGTCACAGTGAGAGGGACAGGGTTGAAGACCTGACCAAAAGGAAGGAGGACGAGAAGGGAGGGCACAGAAAAGTTGGTGCTCAGTAGAGAATGGAAGCTCCTGAGTACCCATCCAATGGCAAAGGGCACAGGGACCGCCTGAGCCGGGTACAAAGGGGATACAAAGATGGCCATTTTCTCAGAGGGTGTGTGTGTGCGCTTGGCTCTCAGGGAGGGAGACATCCCCGGCTCAGCTGAATCCTTACTAAGATACACTTTTCTTTTGCTTTGATGATTTTGTTCCTTTTCATTGTATTTAAAAGTTAGTGTGTTCCAAAGAGAGGAAAAGGCAAAAATAAAAAGACAAATGAGCTGAAAATAAAAAGACAAGTGAGGTGAATGCTGAATGAGGATAAGTTTCAGTTATTTTCTCAGCAACTTGGGTAAAAGTAGAGTTGGTATCTCCTTTTTCAGTGGCCTTTAAATGGGTGCTTTCTTGTCATTACTGCGATCTTTTTCATGCCATTCTAGAGGCACGTCTCGAATGACACAACAACAGCAAATGCTTCTGGAGAAGAGACATTGCTTGGAGAAAACTCTGCCCTGCTTTGTCTGCCTTCTCCAGCCACACTGCTGTCACTGCAGAGACACAAGCAGGTCTCCTCTGTGACTTCACAGCAGACACATTCTGCTGAAGGGAGTGGCTGCAGCACACTGTCCCTTAGCTGTGCCCTTCCCTGAGGTGTTCCCAAGGCTCCTCTCCAGGACAATCCTTTACCTGGATTGTGTTCCGGGTCTCTTGCTGCCAATTTCCTGCTCAACAGCCCACCTCAGTCACCTACCCGTTTGGACTGTGCTTTATACCAAGCTAGTCCTGCCAGAAAAGCAGCTTTAAACACACCTCTGAGTAGGCACTGATCCAGACAAAGCACATCCATTCCCCTCTGCCCAGGGCCAGTCCCCTGTACATCTGGCAGCCTGCAAAATCTAACACCCAGTCAGGGTCCAACACATTGTTCCAGCCCAAAGCAGAAATGCAATTTGTTGTGTTCAATCTGAAGTAATTCCTGCAGATCCTTGGCCTTCAAAGGCCAACGCTGCCACTCTGCAGCGAATCCTGTGACCCCGAGCATTTGATGGTGACCACACCAAAGCAAGAGGTGGCTCCTTCAGCAGGAGAATGGCAAAGGGCAATTTTGGGTCTCTGTGTCCCCAGCCTTCCTCCCATTGTTTTAGCAATGGCAGCTGCACTCCAGCACACCCCAGCAGCTTCAGCAGAGGGTATTTGTGTTGGCTTAGTGCAGATCAGCACTCCCAGTCCACCACTCCCAGCACTTTGCAATGACAGCAGGACCTGGACACTGAGGTATTTTGCTGGAGGCAAGCCTGTCACAAACACACACCCTCTTCAAACTTCATGTGAAACAGAAAGGAAAAGAGCAGGAAAAGGCTACCTTTGGGCGAGTCTCACTCCTGTCTAGAAATGGGCCAATTCTGGGCAGAATACTCCCCCCAGTGCTGGCCTCCTTCTTCCTGCTGAGAAACTTCTCCCTCTGGAACTTAGAGGGAAGCAGCTGAAAGGCAAAAGTAAACCAGCTAGAGCCTCAGAGTTGTGCTTGTTCAGAAAGGCTTTTCTTGTGAACAAGTGGCACTGGTGAATAACTTGTGATCACAGCCACTAGGACATTCCTGGAAGCCCTGGGGGTTTCCTGCTGAAATACTTAGCATCAGTGAATTAATAATACAGAGTGGAACACACATACTCCAGCCATATGGCTCTGTCCCATTGCCTTCTCCATGATTGCATGGGACATGGTTGGGGATTTCTGCTCTTTGGGCATTTGTTTCCTCTTACGTTTCATTGGACTGAGGCAGTGACCTTTCCAGAGAATGGGGAGGAGCTCTCAGAACTGCCTGAACTCCATCCCTGCACAACGCTCAGAACTCACAGCAAGGAGATATCGCTGCTGGATGAGTCCAAGAGATGCAAGAAGGGAACACTGTACCAAGAGTGAGGTGCACAGGAATGTGTCCAGGTTTTAGTTCTCCCTGTTAATTGTTTTCTCTGTCTGGGCTGACAGAGCCCTCCACAGAAGAAAACAGAGGCATCTCCTTAACAGAGCCTCAGCAGTGGGGCATCTTCAGCCAAGTGAGCTTTGTGGCCCTGGCTCCAGCGCTGCCTGCAGGGCTGCATCTGTGCCCACACAGGAGCTGGGAGAGAACAGCTGCTTTGGAAGCTCTTCCAGCTGGGACCAGCCGTGGCTCTCAAGGCTTTGGGCAGAGTTTGAGCTTCCCCCCCCGACATGCCCAGGTGCCCAAGGGCAGGATGGTCAGAGCAGCACAGGTGAGTGCCCAGCCTGACAGAAGGAATTCCTGTGGCAAAGGGAAAGGGACAGAACACATGCTCAGGCCTTCAGCTGTGCATTGGTTTCACTTGGCTCTGCTGGCACAGCCAGGCAAGACACAGCTGAAGCATCCCACAGTGTTCCCTATTGCACCAGGACAGCCCCAGCAACAGCAGCACAGCACAAAGGGCTGGGGAGGGGCTCTGCAGCTTCACAGCACTGCTGGACAACAGGGGCAGGGAGAGCAGGGACACCAGGGCAGTGCCAGCCTTAACACAGCCACAGTGGGTACTCACAGTATTAGGCTTCAGCCCTTCCCTGGACAAAAGACGAGTTGTTGGTGTCTTCTTTGGCAATCCAGACGCCATTTCCAAGGGACGATGTCGCAGGCGACAATGCCTCAACAAAACTGGAAGGAGCAACAATGGAACTCTGAAAATCCACAACCCAATTCATGGCAGCTTCAAGGCATATTCTGGTGCTAAAAATGGTACATTACTTGAAAGTAGCTAAGTGCTTGTTTGGTGTAAGTAGCTAGTATAGTTAGGCCACTAGTTGGACTTTATTTGAACTATATGGCTACCTTGTGCAATTCAAAGTTAGATCATACTGAAACCTGGAGCTAAAAATCTGAACATTAATAACAGTTCAAAGAGACAAAACTGTAGCCTAAATATTACTCAAAAATAGCTAGAGTGGGCCTCCTCTTCTTTAGGCTAAAGCACCCTTGCTCTATCAGCTGCTCCTCACAGCTGAGAGACTAATGAGAGACTGGAATGTTATGGCTAATGGCTTAAATATCATTATAAAGGACTTTCTGTCCATTGTGACAAAACTGTATAAAGAAGCTGCGACCACCCAAGCCCACCCCTCCTGACTGGAACTTGGCACTGTGAGTTAAGCTGCCTAAGGGAACTTGAGACAAGATCAAGGTGACACTATTGTCCCATTACCTCAGGTCTGGGGAGAAGTAAACAAGGCTGAGGAGAAAAACCTATCCACAACAAAGCCAAACCCAGCAGTTGTCCTGAAAATCAGCTCTGTCTGGGGTCAGGCTGGGGAAGTCATAGCCACAGACTCTTCTGCTGAGGCCAGGTTTGCACACAAACCTCCCAGCTAAGACCTCCACAGTGCCTCCAGACCCATTCCTGAGGCCTTGCACCAGACGACTGCAGGGCATGCAAAGCAACACAACAAATCTGAAAATCCAGAACCCAACTCATGGCAGAATCAAAGGATATATGGGTGCCAAAGATTTTATATTATTTGAAAGTAGCAAGAGACAGATTCCAACTTGCCCCACCCCTGGGAGGTACCTGAGCAAGGTATCACCTTGCCCAAATCTGCATTAACCCAGTGGAGTCTTACATTTTGCCAGACCTCACCACAGAGAGGACCAGAAGAGGATTTAATGGTAGGCCAATGGGATCCATGGAATGGTGATATTTTCTACTAAATCTCTCTCTGTCACTCTCTTTCTCCTCCCCCCCTTCCCAACCTCCATCCCACTCCCACTTTTTCTTTTCTTTCTCTCTCTTTCTCCCTCACATTTACTGTTCCATAAAATCCAGACCATTGGCTTTGGCATATGGTCTCGTCTGCACCTCAATACAGAGGCATGTCCCTAAAAATTTTAAAACCCAGATGATAAAAACCCACTGAAACTTGAACAGAACTCATTCACCTTTAAGCAGTTTAAGCAGTTACTATAGGGAAAAAATGTATAGACTACTATCTTTAGAAAATGTTGCACTTCTTCAGTAAAAAAAGCACAATCAGTAGTCCATTTATTGTTCATCCTCTCAGGTGTACATGTCACTGAACTACTGCGCCAGAAGACTGGCATGATCACATTCTCTGTATCCCTTTGGCATTCTCTTTCAGAGCACAGATGAAACAAAACCAAAAAGTTCAACTTTAGTCGGTCTTTACCTTCAAATGAAATTCAGGACTCCCTAGCAGACACCAGTGTTCTGCACGCTGAGGAGCTTTTCGCAGAGGCCAATGCTCTGCACCTTTAGCAATTCTCTACGCCGACAATTCCCCTGGCGAATGGCCCGGTGCAGCCGCCTGCAGGAGCCCAGGCTGCGCACACCCAGCCAGGGCCGCGCTCTCAGGCAACTGAGGCCGCGCCGCTGTCACAGACGCTGAGGGCCCGGGCGCGGTTACCGGGCAACCGCGGCACCGAGTGCGGGGCCGGGCGGGGCCGGGCCGGGCCGCAGGGATTTGCAAAGGAGATTGGCACTGCAGCGACGGACTGCAGTTTGGGGCTTCCCAAGAGTCTTTCTGTAACTAATGAAAGGTTAAAATGTGGTGACGAAGGCACCTATGCCAGGTCTGTACATTGCTCTTTGCAGCACTAGTATCCGACTCTGGCTGGAACAGCAGGAGGGGCTGAGGCAGCAGGGAAGGGGGCTCAGCCTGGAGGAAAGGAGGCTCAGGGGGGACCTTCTGGCTCTGCGAAACTCCCTGACAGGAGGGGACAAGAGGCTGCTGCAAGTTCAGGCAGTGTGGACTGCTGCTTGGATGGGAGCTAGGTGCTCTTCCATTGCAACATGTCTGATCATGGCAGCAACATTGGACCCAAGTGGCAGTGATCTTAAAATGTCCTTAGTGGCTGAGTTGCATTGCTGGCTTAGGCAGTCTGCTAGCACAGGACCCTTCACCTCTGAGGGTAATGCAGAGGAATCTAATGCTGCCTGAAGACAGTCCACAAACTGAGTGAAGCTCTCACTCTCACTCTGCTTTATAGTGGACCATGGCAATGGTCTGGCTATTACTTTGGAAGCAACATGGATGGCTTCTTGGGCAGCACGGGTTGTTGTCATAACCTCATGGCCCTGCAGGCCCTCAGCCTGCACCTGGGGGATGATACTAGTGGGGTTTGTGTCCATTAGCCTCTGTATGCTGGAGCCATACAGTGGATGGTCTGCCCCTATTACTAAGGCTAGCTGCTTTACACAATTGTCCTCCCATTCCTGTTTAAAAACGATCGTCCTCGCCCCATCGAAAATCAGCCTGCAAGTCTGTTTGATATCAAAGGGAAGCATATCATCACCTCCAAAGACGCTGTCAATGAGTGTGGAAACCATGGCAGAATTAATCCCCCTGTCTGCAACTGCTTTAACAATTGCCTGCACGTCTTTCAAGTTTACCAGGGAGTAGGTTCTTTGATTTCCGCCTGCCCCCCCAACACGGACCGGGAACACCAGTGCGGCAGATGGAGCCCACTCCGCACAAGTCATTTTTATTTTCCGCCAGCCTGTAAGCGGGGTTCGATCTTTCCCTGATATCCCCTTAACCCACGCAGGAGCGCTGCAGCCAGTGATCTTGTACGCCGCTGCTCCCTTTTTGTTAAAGCCCGAGTCGGTGTTGGAATCCTCCGACCACCTTTCGAGCCCGTCCCAGCTCGAGTCAGAATCCCGGCCGCAAGTCGACTGGCCGGATATTTCCGGGCTGCTCAGCCATTTTCTCGGGCTCTGACCCCGCCCCTTCTTGCGGGGGTCAGGCCGTTCCCTCCCCCTGGGCTCCCCCCGCCTCCTGCTGGGGGAGGTCCTTGCCCTATAAGGACCTAATTTAAATTGAGCGGTTTGATTGGTCTTACTTTCCTTCTCAGGGGCCGCCCCTCCTCCCTGCTCACCCACACTTGTGCTGTTCAGCTAGCCTTCTGCATTTTCACCCCCCTATCATCATTCCAGCCCTGGTCACGAGCTCTGGCGCCATTTTCAAATGCATATGGGGGGGGTGCCTTTTTATCAACCGCTTCGGGGTCCGATATTATAGCAGCATTCCGCGCCTCCTCTGCTAGCCCATGCCAAAACATCCGCGCGCGCTCCCCCTCCACCTCCGATGGTGAGTCCAGTCGCTGAGGGGGTTCCTGCGTTCGCGCCTCCGCGCGCCCGACCGGGTCAAAGTCCTCCGCGGTTTGCGTCGCTGCCCCTACCCCCAACGGCGGCGTGGCTAATAAACAAGTTCGCGTGACTTTCCCGGTTTCTTGCTCTTGCCGAGCTTTTTGCAGAGCCTGGATAACTCTGCCCCACAATTTGAGGGTTTTCCCTGAGCCTGAGGACATGGTTGCCTCGGCCAGAGCGTTCGTGCAATTATCCCATATCTCCAGATGGAGAATTTCTACCTGGCTTTCTATAGCCCCTAGCTTTATCAATCTCGGCACTGGGAGAAATAAATCCTTAAGCTTACACTCGATACCCCACTGCGTGTGGATCTGACTTACGACCGTCGCGATAGCGTCCATGTTCCTCTCTGGTCCGGGGGCGTCCCCCCCGCTGCACTAGGCCAGCTGAGCAGCCGCCGGTTCCCCATCCAGGCGATCCCCAAATCCCAGGTGGTGATCATGTCCCGGGTTTCAGCACCAGATGCTGCCTTCTCAGAGCAAAGGTCTGACTGCAGGGTGGGGGGAATGTCCTGACTGACCGTACAGCCCGATTTCTTCCGAACGCATATCCCTAACTCTCCACTCCCTGACAAACAAAACTCACCTGCCCCAGTTCTGGATGGCAGATTGCAAGAGCCTGTTGGCACTGTCAAACCAGCCCGACTTGGCACTGGTGCCACCTTGGATCTGGGAACCATCCTGCGTATCGTGGAATTTCAGGAGCCAGCCGGCCACTCCCGGCCACAGGCCCCCAAACACAAACCTCGGCCCTCTTCCCTGACAAACACAACTCATCTGCCCCGCTTCTGGATGGCAGATTGCAGGAGCCACTTGGCACTGTCAAACCAGCCTGAGCTTCAAGAGGTGCCAGCTTGGGTCTGGGAACCATCCTGAGTATCGTGGAATTTCAGGAGCCAGCAGGACACTCCCGGCTACAGGCCCTCAAACACAAAGCAGGGCACGGTACCCTGGCAAACAAAATAATCTGCCCCGGTTCAGGACGGCAGATTGCAGGAGCCACTTGGCACTGTCAAACCAGCTCGACTTGCAAGTGGTGCCATTTTCGGTCTGGGATCCATCCTGCGTGACGTGGAATTTCAGGAGCCAGCTGGCCTCTCCCGGCCTCAGGCCCCCAAACACAAACCTCACCCCTTTGCCCTGGCAAACAAAACTCACCTGACCTGCTTCTGGATGGCAGATTGCAGGAGGCACTTGGCACTGCCTAACCAGCCCGACTTGGCACTGGTGCCAGCTTGGGTCTGGAAATCATCCTGCGGATAGTGGAATTTCAGGAGCCAGATGGCCTCTCCAAGCCACAGGCCCCCGAACACAAACTTTGGCCTCTTTAGCTGGCAAACACAACTCATCTGCCCCGGTTCAGGACGGCAGATTGCAGGAGCCACTTGTCACTGTCAAACCAGCCCAAATTTGAAGAGGTGCCAGCTTGGGTCTGGGAACCATCCTACGTATTGTTGAATTTCAGGAGCCAGCCAGCCACTCTCGGCCGCAGGCCCCCAAACAAAAAGCAGGGCACGTTACCCTGGCAAACAAAACTCACCTGACCCACTTCTGGATCACAGATTGCAGGAGCCACTTGGCACTGTCAAACCAGCCCGACTTGGCACTGGTATTTCTATCTGAACATCTGGGGGGAGCTGTGAGGTGGGCCGGGGCAGAGCAACCTCCCCAGTGTCACACAGGCCCTGTGACAGCACACAGCTCCTGTGCTGTCATACAGCCATCTGTGATGTCACATAGCCCCTGGGATATCACACAGCCCCTTATGATGCCACACAGCTCTTTTGCGATGTCACACAGCCTCTTGTGATCTCACAGCCCACTCTGGGATGTCACGCAGCACCCTTCTGATGTCACAGAGCAAACTTTGTGATGTCACCCTGGAATGTCATGCAGCTGCACTGTGATGTCATAGAAAATTCTGTGATGTCACAAAGTCACCCTGTGATGTCACTGTCTTTTCTGTTATGTCACAATCTCCTCTATGAGTTACACAGCCACCCAGTGATGTCACAATCCACTCTCTGATGTCATAGAGCCACTCTCTATGATGGCAGAGTCTGTTCTATAGTCTCAGACCCTACTCCATGACATCACAAACAGCTGTGTGATGTCAAAACCCTCTCTGTGATGTCATACTGCCACGCTGTAATGTCAGAGCATGCACTTTGACCTCACAGTCCACTCTAGATGTCATACAGCCATGCCATGATGTCACAGCCTGCTCTGTGATGTCACAGAATCCCCTCTATGATGCTGTAGCTGCTCAGTGACATCACACAACAAACTCTGTGATGTCATAGCCAAATCTGTGACCTCACACAGTGCATTCTGTGCTTTCATACAGCCCCTTGCTGACATCACAGCTGCTCTGTGTCTCTGTGACACAGCCACAGAGGTGCTGCTGTGACACAGTCCCCTCTGGGCCATCCCACAGCCCCTGCGAGTGCTGAGCCCCTGTGAGCTCTGTCTGTGCCCTGCTGGTGTCCCTGAGGGGCTCTGGCAGTGTCCCAGCCCTGCTGGGCTGTGCACAGGAGCTGCTCCTGGCCAGAGCTGTCTCTCTGCAGCGCTGCCCTTGCCAGGAGCTGCCTCTGGGCCAGGAGCCTGGCCCAGCTCAGCAGCCCAGACACAGCACAGGGACTTTAATGACCCTCTGGGGCTTTGGTGCTCTTTGCATCAGACTCAGTCCCTCAAAGAGGGCTCAAAAAATTTCTCAAGAACTCAATGTAAGATTGAAACACAGAAGTTTCTTGTACTTTACGTAGATACCTGTGAGGCACAAGACTGACAAAGTGTCCCCAGGTTCCAGGTAGAGGAGAAAACTGCTGGCAGTGATGACAGGCGGGGACAAGCAAGGCAAAGGTGTCTCTGATGCTGAGCAAACCTGCGCCTCTGTCCCTGCAGGCGGTCGGCATCCCCCGGCTGCCCCACCTGGCTGGGCCCTTCCTTTGCTGACAGCTCTGCCTCCTGCCTGCCTCTGCCTGCCCACACAAAGCCTTGGGCTACTCCAGCCTCTTTCTGGGGAACATGTTGCACCACAGCCCTACCCTGGCAGGGAAATTCCTTTCTCCTGGTGTCCAGTCTGAGTTTCCCCAGGTGCCTTTGGAATTAATTCTTTCTTTCTCTGGCTCTTTTCTACTATGTGAAAAGGATCCAACATCTCTGAAATCACCCTTCCGTCCATCCCAGGGCTCTCCTCTGCTGTCCTCACTCTCCACCCCACTGAGCACAGAGCTCCCATGTTCCTATAAATTTTCAAGTGCTTGAGGCCAGGAGCACGTGGACATGAGGGACAGTTCTTTTCTATAGGAAGGAAACCACAGAACCCCAGGGTTTTAAGGCATATGAGAAGCAGTCACCAGAAGCCAAGGCCAGCCAGACCTGTCTATCCTTGCAGATTTTGTCTTACAGTAACCCTTAGATATTCAGGGAGTTTTGGGGGTGGAATTCCATTTCAGCCATGGGTTCCTGGACTGGAATGATAGATCTCCATAGGAAGGAAAGGGTGGAGCCCCAGTATTTCAAAGGCTGATTAGAGGTAGCCCTAAGGAGGCCAAGGCCAGCCAGACCTGTTGTCAGGGAAGAATCCTTGGAGAGACAGAATTTGGGAGGCCAAACCCCACTTTTGTCTAGGGGCATTTGAATGATCTTTTCCATAGGAAGGAAGGAAAGTACAGAGTCCCAGTGTTTCAAAGGCAGATGAGAGCTGGCCCTCAGGAAACCAAGGGAACCTGGACAGTCCTAGCAGCTTTTGTTTGGGAGCTATCCTTATATCCAAGGCAGAGTACTGGTTTAGGGCAAATTTGTTAAAGAATCTGCAAAAGGAGGGCCCCTCCAGAAAGCAAAACCCACATGGCTCCTCCCCCCCAACTGGTTCGGGAAAAAGTTCCTTGGAGAGAGGTGGAAAGAACCTGTTTATTTCAGGCACAGCACCCCCCAGCACACAAAATGAACAATACCCAATGACACCGCTCTGAGAAAGATGACAAAATCAGAAAGTCTCTTTCGGGGGTGGTTGCTCTGTTCTCAGTCCCTCCGGTGCTGGGGCAGCTGCTGCAGCCAAACGGTATTCCCGGGTCCCAGTCCGGAGCAGGTTCGAGATGGTCACAGAAACAGGAGAGGAGAAACAGTCCGGGAAGGAATTTGGACTGTTTAGCTAGAACTAGCTAATAAGCAGAGGCCAAAGCAGAGCAGAAGCAAGAGCAGAAAAGGGAGCAAGCAAAGCAGCAAGCCGAAAGCAAGAAGCAAAAACAGCCCTATGTACTGCCCATCTCTGTGTCCCTGATAAGAGAAACCCAAACAAAACTTCCACTCTTCAGAGCCGGTCTTAAAGGCACAGAACAGATGAATGGGGATACAAGCATCGTAACGTGACCCCAGGACAGCTTGGTATTTTAGAATGGGCTGTTCCCTGCATGTGCTCTGCTCTCCCTTCCTCCAATTGTTCCTGTTAGCTGTGCTCTTCTATGGGCTGGCCATGGCACTTGGTAATTAATATGCTGTCATGCTGTGAACTGAATTCACACCTTATAGGGCTCTGTTTACTGGGTCTGCTGGATCAATGCCCACTTCCTTCCTCTGCTCCTCCTCACTCCAGGACTGTAAGAGACCAGCATGGGGTCAAAGACCCTGCAGTATCATTACCCTCTGGTAATGCTCAGAGGTCCTCTAAGGGCTGTGTAATGCACAGCATCTGGGTGTGGGGCATGTGCTGAGGAGAAAGAAAGAGTCTGTGAGAAAGCTGAGCTGCTCTTACATGGGACTGAAAAAATGACAGGAACTTTTTGGCATATAAAGCTTTTCTTCCAGGTCAGGGACCAGGGAAGGCCTAATCAGCTGTGCCCTACAGGGCAAGTCTGTGCTAACTCCCAGCACCAAGTGCAGGGGTGTGGGACAGGGCTCCTACAACAACAGCACAGCTCTGTGTGAGAGCCCAGCCTTGCATCTGGGTTCCTGCCTGCTTCCCCTTTAGAGACAGCTGTGGCCTGAGGATTTGTGTCTGAGGGAGAGCTCCATCCTTGGACCTCCTGATCTTTCCCAGGTGGCCAAATGGGGATGCACCAGCAGCACTGCTGGGAAGGTGCTGGCTCAGTGGCTGTTTTTTGAGACTGCGCCCCCCATATCAGCTTTATGTGTGTGTGTGTGGGGATGCTCTGGTGGGTGTGGTTACACACTCACTGGCCTTGGCAGAGCACAAGTCAGAACCTTTGAAGGTTCCAGCTGTTGTAAGGCTCAGGAGGCAGAGCTGGTGCTAGGCACAGTGTGGTACTGTGCTGAGGGAAAGGTAAAAACAGTTAATAATCCACCCTCAGCTAATCACTGAGTGCTGATGGGAGGCACAGGCTTCATGGAGCTGCTTTGTACAGGCCAAGGTGCTTATCAGCTGTGCAGTGTCCCCAGCAGCCCCTGGCAATGCTGGTGCAGCTGAAGGACAGGCTTGATGGGTCTGGTGCAGCCCCACAACCTCAGACACTGCAGCTCCACTGTGCAAAGCAGCATGGCTGAGCTGGTTGTTGGTCAGGTAAGGGCTCAAATATATTTCCTGCAACTTGCTCCAGCACAGTTCAGCCTGGAAAAAAGGCATTTTTCCAAGTGTAGATGAGTCAAGCTCCAATAAATGTCAGCTGAGCCCTGGTGCTTGCTCCCCTGCATGAAGCCTCAGTGAGGCACCAGGGCCTCCTGTCAGCAAGAGGGGAAGGGAGATCAGAGTTGTTGGAAGAATACATGACTGAAGGCTGAGCACAGGGTTGGTGGTGCTTTGCATGGCTCTTGCATGACATCCAGGCTGGGCGTGGCAGTGTAAGCCAACCTTTTGTTTTGCATCAGGCTTTATGCCAGAGCCAGCCTCTCTCCAGCCTTTGGGGTGATTACAGCTGTTGCTCTATATTTCCCTCCCTCCTTTTTTTTCCAATAGCTATTCTACTCCAGCACCATAGGCAGGCAGTGATGGCTGCCTGTAGCTAACAAGACAAACTGAGATCTGCCTGCAGAGCCATAGGAAGGTGTCCCTGGGCTTGTGAGACAGGCCAGGACAACACAAACTGAGGCCATAGCCATGCTGTACTTTCAGTTGAGCCTGTGGTGGAGCTGCTGTGCTTGTAGTCAGCATCTAGATGGCGCAGGTGGCATGTCTGTCTTAGCTGGGACAGAAACAGAAGTACAGCCCTTGCACAGCATCCTTCTGCTAGGCTGTGCTAAGCTCAGGGGCCTGTAAACTGGCCCTTAAGACCTAAGTCTCCACTCCTTGCCCAGATCCCCAGCCTCAGGGAGAAGGACTTGGGTTTAGTAGCCATGGCTTTTTCTTCCATCAGACTCCATTAAGAAAAAGTCAAGTTAAGTAGTTCATTAACATTTAAAATACTGCACAGTGTGTACACCAAACATCCCCCTCCCCACAACAATCCTGTGCTCTCAGCGGATGCTTTAATGAGGAATACTGCTTTTGGCACTGTCTGCCTTCTCTTTCTTCTTCTTCTTGTAGAAATCAAGCTTGAACACAAATCCTCCTAGGGGCAGTTCTTGCAAAAGACTAATGAGTTCTTTTTGTGTTCACAGGCCTGGAATATTTAGCTTTGGATCACAGCAAAATGCAGATGACAAAACGAGGTGTCGTGGTTTGACTGGAAATGGGACATCTGGGATATGCTGTTTTGCTGTGGTTACCAATGGGTGGTCGGATTTTAAGATGAGCACCTGGTTTGACCAGTGGGGCATTTGGATCCGCCTCTTCAGCCTACAAACCCAAGGAGTTAAAAGCAGGGCTCTTGTCCTTCAGAGCCCTCTTGGGATTTCCAGCGGGAAGGAATGTGGTCTCTCCCCCGGCCAAGTTGCTGGCTGGGCTGGGGGAGGGGAAAGCCATGTGGTCCATCTACGGTAGGCCCAGATTCGGTGGAAGGGTGGCGGAGCATTGAGTGACCTGTTTATTTCCCCCCCCCCTTTGGAGATGGAGAGAATGCAGCCCGTGCTTGAACTGTTTACCTTGAAACTTGATATGTGCCGGCACCACGGCTGGAGGAGAAGGGGGGGGCAGCGGGCAGTCTGGCCGCCTGGGAGAGCTTTTAACCCTTGTGGTAATGAGAACTTCACGGAACATTACCTTTCCTCGAAAGGGGATAAGAGTGGAAGATGAAGGAAGAAACAGGCCAGTAAGGGGGTCTGGCAAAGAGAAAGAGAGATGTTGAAGGAATGGAGGAAGATGGAGTGACAATCTTGCTGGACTCTTTTGTTGTGTATCCATGGGCTGTTTCCTGGTGATACAGAGGCTGCATTGCAGGGGGAAGCGGAGGCTCGGAGTCAAGAGAGTTTGGTTTTGAGACCCCTCGGCCCCAGGGGGTATAGAAGAAATGGGGGGGACAAAGGTCCCAGAGATGAGACTGTGCTCTGCTTGAAACGAGACGAGGCATCCTTAAAAAGGTTCACCCGAAAAGCGGGCCTCTGCCTCATCCCATGCCTGATGGTGAGAGCACCTTGGCATGGAAAGGAGATGTCACAAGATAGCAGGACTCCAAGCAGTTGCTGATTGTGACAAGAAGTCCGTGGGACAAGGAAGGACTCCGTCTACTCTTCATGAGCTGAAGATTTGATTTTCTAAAGGGTGGTGCCAGACCGAGTGTGGATAATTTTGGGAAGTGTAAATGTATTGGGGATCTGGAATGGAGGAGGAGGGGAAAGTGTTTCTGTGTAGTTTTCATTTTCCTCGTGTGTTTTTTTCTTTCTTCTTTTGTAGTTTAGTTTTTGTAGTTTAGTTAATAAAGTTTTTTTTTTCCTTTTTCCTTAAGCAGGAGCCAGCTTTGCTTATTTCTGGGTACCATCTCACAGCAGATGCCAGGGAGGGGGGAATTTTCATGGGGGGCCCTGGCATTGTGCCAGTGTCAAACCATAACACGAGGCCTTGAAGTCACATCCAGTAGGAAGCAGTACGAAAGAGGAAAGAAGCTGAGAGCGTCAACCCTGCTAAGTAGTCTCAGTATTCTTCTTGACATTAGCAGAAATTTGAAATGAGTCTCTGAAAATGACAAAGGAGGCAGAAGAAAAGGAAGAGATGACTCCTCTGGCATAGTGTTTCCTAACAGGGATCTTCAAAATGTAAAGATTGTGTCATCCTTTCAACTGAAGGAAGGTATGAAAACAACAGGAAGGAAATGGCATCAAATGCTAGAAAGACTCTGGGCAGCGTACCTCTAGGCAGAAAGGCCACTGATGGAAAACCAACTAAACTGGCACCAATGCAGCAGCATTGTACTAAAGCCAGAAATGTCCAGCGCTTCACTCTCTGCCATTCCATTCAGATGCACACAGCAGCTCTGCACCATTCCTACTGATCATCTCCTTGGCAAACTGGGAATGAGGGTCCGGGTGATGCAGAGTCCCCAGGCAGATGCAAAGGAGAGCTGCTTTCTTGCAAAAACCAGGCTTTTGAAACACTCAGGCCTTTATCACTTCCATAGCTTTAAGCCATAACAAACACCATTCAACCAACCACCATGCACCACGCTGTGAATACACGACAGTTCTAGAACTTGTTGATCTACCTCTAATTCAGCTGCCTCACCTTCCCACAGTCCTTTTCTACTTAGCCAAAGTAATGGGCCTCAGCCCAAGGCCTTCCTTTTGTAAGCTTCTAGCTAGATGCAGCAGCCAACCACTACGTTCTTCTGTGCCAAGACTTTAGGTAGACGATTTGCATCTGCCCTTCCAGTGAAACCTAATAGGGAGAGAAAAGCCTGTCAGAGATGTTCAGTCATTCAATTTTCTAGACCGGCCAAATCAAAAGAAAAGCAAGCTATGGGATTGTGTACTTGCTCTTACAAAACACCTGCTGCCCTCTGACAATCAACTAGCAGAAAACCAGCAAAACTGAGACTTGAGGCAAACAACCCTTGGAAGGGAATAATGATGTGATCAATAAAGACAACACTTTTCCAGGCTACTGAGATATTGGAAATGTCAGCAAAGGCTTGAGAGCAGAGGCTGAACTAATGGGGAAAGGGTAAAAGAATCCCAAGAAAAACATGACCAAAGGTTAAAAGAATTCCAAGAAAAACATAGGCAACTGACCTGTTGAAGCCTTCAGGAGATCAGTGGCCGCTGATTTAGGTAGGCCATTCAAGTTCATTTACCTGTGCACCTTCCACTCCTTTTTCAACTTTCAGCACCATAGGGTGAATTGAGACCATGGAATCACAATTCCTTGGATTCTGTTCTGAACTTTAGGAGAGAAGTGCACCAGCTGAAGTACCTGTTACTGATGTGATACCCAGAAACACAGAGTTGACACATTTCATTCTTGGCCAATCACAACCAGCAATAGTAAGAGGATAAGACTGGCTTCTTTTCATGAAAATTTTCTTGTTTTACAGCCTGCTTTGATTCTGGTGAAACTTTTTCATTAGCTTCTCTGTAATGGGAGAAACTCCAGTTCAATGTCCCGCCCTACTGGTGCAGGATGATTTGTCGACCATAAAAATGGAATTGGAAGGTACGGAGCTCCCCATGGCTAAGTACCGCTCCTGGGCGCCTTTTGGCAGAAGCCGCGCTCCAGAGAGCACTGCGACCGGCAAAATCGTCTTTGCACGAAGCCACTTCTTCGCCTCCGGGAGCCAGAGAGAGCGGCAGCTTCGGAAAGGTAAAGAAGGAAGCTGTACAACACGGGGATTGTGTGCGCAGCTTGCCAACAGATAGAAAACAGTACCTTACCACTCTCCTAACTTTTCCAATCACATGAGCATTCCATTGAAAGGTGTTTTAGACAACTTTATTTTCCTCATGTAAAATACTCTGCAGACCTCCGTGCAACTTCTAGAACATGATGGGAGATGTTTTCTGTGCTGGCACAGTTTCTCCCTGCCAGACATAGTGGAACAGCTTTTTGCTAAGATGTAGAAGAGAAGAGACTAAGAAGGGATCTAAGTTCCTTAAGCAGTGTTCAAGAAGAATGTAAAACTCTGGGACAAATATCTCTTCCTTAACTGAATCACTTTCATGGGAAAATTCCCAGCTATAGAAAGATCTTCTGATACGCATGCTTAAGACTGACACTGGCTGAGCAAATTTCTCCCTATGTGTATCTAAGGCCAGTTAGGATCTTCACCCAAAGTGTTGTCAACATAGTCACAGAATGTCTATTGTTAAGAAGTGACAACTTCCATCAGAATGACAAATATTGGTCCACAAAATGGATTAATGGACGGGAATTATCTACTTGGGTTAAAAACAAAAAGAAAGAGTTGGTCTTTATTTATCAGTTTCATTGCAATATTGATGAGGGAAGAAAAATACCTAAGTCCTTAACTTTCTTAACTCTAACCAAGATTTTAAAAATTCCTTGTAAAAATGTATTATCATGATCAGATTATTGAAACTGTTTGAGTTGGGAAAAAAGTTCCAAATTTGTCTAGATAGTGGCAAAGAAGCCAAGAAAATAGGAAAGAAACAAAAAGAGAGCAAAAGAGTCAGCTTTAGTGTACAAGCTCCTTCTAGAAGTAGTCTGCAGGGAAAAGGAACCCCCAGTTGAATTTTCAATGTATTCCTGCGCTGGTTTCACTAACTGGTCAATGGAAAAACCAATCCTTTTGTACAACTTCTCCCAGCAACAAAAACTCCAACAGGTTGACACCACCATCATGCCTGTTCCAGACATATTGAAAAGAGAAAGGATGATTTTCTTGAAAACCTACTTGCATAAAAGTTGCAAGATGGTGGAGGGATTCCCACATTCTCCTTCCTCCATCTGGCTTGAAAGTATCTTTGATAAAATATGCAACAAAGCACATGATTTATAAGGCAGAGTCAAATGGATGGTTTGGGAATTGATCTCTCGTTGATAGTAAACTTCATATCCACTCTGTGTGACCTTTCTAAAACAAAATGTGGAGCTGAGGCATGAATCTGCCACAACAAGTGTTAAGCAAACGTACACACTCCCCTTCACATGCCCCCCCCTTCCACACACACCTAGGCACACACAGAGATCGGCATAGCAGATCATGAACACCTTGGAAAAGACTGAAATGCTAAATGCCTCTCTTTATGGGCAAAAGAGCTGGTGCAATAATTCAAAAGCCTGGTACAAAAATTCTGTTGAACATTTAGCTCCTGTTTAAAACACAGCTTTTAATTTCATTCTATTTACAAAATATTTTCATTTCATTTGTTTCTTTCAAATTGCTTAGTTCTCACCTGTTGTATGTCTAGGAATATTTTCTTTGAAAAATAGGAAAAAATAGGTGAGATCTTTTCAGCACAAAACATTGCTTGAAACAATTTTAAACCATCGTGATATGGAAGAATTGTTCTGTCCCTCTCTAAGGTGGAAGAAGTATTTGGATCACAGATCAACTACAATGAAATACTTGACATGTTTAAGATGCTTTCAATCCATTTTGATCCTCAATTGCTTATGCGTTGTAAACAGTAATTTTTCAGTGAAGGGAAAGTGTGTGTGGTATATCTACATGATGTTCAAACCCAATTCCTACTAATGGCCAGGTTGAACTCCAGTAAATAATGTCCCAAATGATATTTTGCTGCCTTCTTTGGCACTTCATGAAATCTTACCATGATGAGGTGCTGAAAGACAGAGATTTTCTCTTAGAGAGTGTCTCATGTTGTAACCCATCCCATGAATTTTATGCTGTAATTCTTATCTCTTTTAAAATTTGCTCTCTTCTGTACAGTTTTCATGAAGCTTTCTGTTACAGTAGTGAACATCACAGACAAATGTCATTTTGTGCAACTTTGAATTGACCCCAAGAGCTGAGAGAAAACTTGCTCCTATACCTCAGTCCAAGTTTGTTCTATAGTCAAACTTTTTTTCTCTACCATCAAGATTCTCCTTTGTTGCTGCTCCAAGCCCCGTCCAACCTGACCTTGAGTACTTTCAGGGATGGGACACACACAACTTCTCTGGGCAACCTGTTCCAGTGTTCCAGCACTCCCACAGTAAAAAAGGCCTTCCTTCCATCTAATCTGTGTAGGAAATCAGAAATCTAGGCATAGAAACTTGGAGTGCAAATTTGAAATTCTTTTGATTTGAAGCACATTTTAGATGAATACTGACTTAGAGATGACTAAAAGATGTTGATGGGCATTTGAGCTGACAAGTTTTGCAAATGTGCACGGAATTTAAAATTGAAACCAGTAAAATTAAAAACGTCTTGCCATTTTCTTTTTCCTCTCCTATTCAGAATTGCATATGTCATATATCAGTGCTTCATGCAAACCTCTCAGATGCTCTCAGAGAAAAAGCTTTTCTTTCAGGCTACGTTGCCATTGACGTAGAACACTAGAAGTAGTGAAAGTTTTTCTGAGCATAGGGGGAACATCTTCTCATTGGCTTTGTGTGCAGAATGCATTTTATCCAAAGTGGAAAATTGATCCCAGCTCTATTCTATTCATCATTCTTACTGCATCAGGCCTGAAGATTCTGTGAAAAGTAGCCTGTGGACCTTGAAGATAGTGCATGTGAAACAGTCGAGAGGTGCTGGAGAAGTTGAGGGAGAGAATAAAGAGCATATGGCCCAGTAGGGACACCAGAAAGTATTTCTTCATGTGATCCATAGCCTGAACAATTGTTTAGCACCCTTTCAAGGTGGTGTTTGACAAAGAGGGCTGAAGCAGATCTTCAAAAGGTCCAGGAGATCAAAATCCATTGAAGCAAATTCTCCTGGCCAGTCACCTTGCTGCTGCTGCTAATTCACCCTCCATACCAGCTGATCAGGCCTACCAATGCTGCTGCAAAAAGATTGTGAAAAAGGTAGGCATGTTTTCACAGATGCAGGGAAAATCCCCTTGGATGATGATTCCAAGGCATAACTTGATGGAGCAAGTTATGCAGCCTTGTCTACTGGCAACATCTAAGTTGGTGAGTTCACCATCTGTCAGCATCACTTTAGGAAATAAATGTTTGATCCACAAAAAAGAGATTTCATATGTCCTGTCTACCTGCTTCATTTCAACCAATGAATAGGCTACATTCCATCAGCAAAGGGTTTATCATCCTATCTTTCTTTCAACTGTGATCATTCTTGATTTTTTTCTAAATCAGACACTGTCTATTCATAAGATTCAGATACCCATGGTAGGGGTGTAACTAAATTCACATGCTAAAAAATATCCTTCTTTTTTTTTTTCTTTGAATTACCCGCACGTAACATCAGTCTGAGAGCTGAAGAAAACCCCTTCATTTGCTGTTTGCCAAGTATCATCTATGGGATACCAATTCTACTTGAGAAATCACACCCATTCATTGCCATGTAAACAACCTTTTCTTCATCATTAGGTATTTTGGTGAAGTGAATGATTAGAACATAAGCAAGGGCATTTGTTCAAGATGCTCCAGAAAGAGCTGTGCTCTGTTCTCTTCTTTGCTGCCTATGTTAGCACTGAGCTGCAAAAATGAAAGACTACTAGGAAAAGTGTTACTTTTAGTCTAAA
Organism: Melozone crissalis; assembly: GCF_028551555.1. Lineage (NCBI taxonomy): Eukaryota > Metazoa > Chordata > Aves > Passeriformes > Passerellidae > Melozone > Melozone crissalis. The sequence continues at coordinate 702,803 of NW_026535835.1, forward strand.
TTCGTAAATGATGTTTGAAATAGCCTGGTAAATGAAAAGGTGCTCTTTTAAATGATGGCATCTTAAGGGAAAAAGTCAGCTTGGAAGAGGTTTTGAGACAGGTGCTTCTGGAAAAAAAAAAAAAATTGGAGGCATCTAAGGTCTTTAGCCATCCCATCTTGAAGATTGATTCAAAACACAGTTCCTTCATCTAGGAAGAACGGACGACCATAGATGGCAACCCATTTGAAAATGGAGTTCTATTTCTTTCTGGTTGGGATTACCGGACATCATTTCTTGTGAAGTCGAGGGACTGCAGTTAGCTCTGCACTAATTTCCTTCCCTGAAATTCATCTGCATTTGCTCCTTTCTCCAGGGTCCCCATTTCTTAGTGATGGTATACTCCATGTTTGCATTAGAATATTCAACTAGAGCGTGTGTAACTCATGTCTGCTAGGTTAAATTAGCTGTAATGGAATGGATAGTTACAGTTGCTTGTATACAGTAGTCTTATTTTGACAAGTTTTCTTTAGACAGTGTTGAAGCAGCACTAGCAAATAGGAAGTACAGTTTGCAGCAGGGAAAGACACTCTTCTGCTTTCTCAAGTTTCCTTTAGTTAAATAGATGCCAAAATACTTTTTGTAGTATTACTACTGTCTTGTAGGAATTCTTGATCTAATCCTACCTTTGATAAAATTATTAATGGGTTACTTTTCTACATGGCAGAACATTTTTCTTTTCATAATATGCTTTTTATATGTTGGAAACATGAACTTGTGCACCAGTCATGTGGAATGTATTCCTACTCCTTAATAAGTTTCACAACCTTCTTTAAAAAATATTGACTCTGTATAACTTCAAAATAAGAATTCCGGGCATCTTCACTCTATTGATGTATTTTTTTTTCTTCCATGCTGGTATTGTTTTCTATCATTTTTACCAATAGAAATATTTTTCCCTGACACCTTTGGAAAAGACCTATGTTTACTAAATAGTGCAGCATCAGTACATTGTTTAGAATTATTTCAACATGGTCCCAAACATATTTGACAGCTAGACAGCAGAGGTTAGCAACAGTGAATGGGAATAACTTCTGAACCATTTCAGTAGATTTCCCAGGAACGGCTTGCTTTTTGCCACTGCAAATTTTCCCAGAGATATTGTCCGGTTAACAGTTGCCTCAAAAGTGTATTTTTGCACAAACCTTGGGGCAAGCTCTGTCTCAGATTTACTAGGGAATGCAAAGAGGGTAAAAATGCTGCTTCAAAGCCCTTTGTGCGCTTTCTGTACCAACAGAGGGGTGACCCCAGAAATAAGTTTTGATCTTTCTTCAGAAGATCAAAGGCATGTCATCACCTCATTCTTCTTCTTCTGTGACTCATAGCATCTAAAGACTAAGAAGCTCTCTTGTTTACTAAAGTGTTTTCAGCAAAAAAACCTTGTCTCATCAGCAAATTTGAACACAACTACAGTCGAGTCAATTCCAATGCTGGCAGGGCAATACTCTACCCCAGTTGTAACATGCCACTATTAGAAGACTGTGTAAAAATATTTGTGTACAAAGTAATCAGAGGGAAAAATAAAATTGGGAAGAACTGCACATTGTTCTGGAAAAAGACTTCTGCCACAGTCTTACAGGTATCATTTGCTGGTATCATTTTTAATAGTTGGGGTTTTTGAAATTTTGTATAAGATAAAATATTACTGCACCTTTATGTTTCCTTAATAGAAGTTGTCCTGGGTTGACTATATGATGCTTTTATCCCCAATCGTCTCATTCTGTTTATGTTGAATAATAAGTTTTGCACCTTTAAGAGTGTTCCAGAGAGTGAAGGGGGGGAGAGAAGAAGTGTGCAGTTTGTTTTTAGACACTGCGCTCACTCCTCCACATTCCTCCTCCTGAATTGTGTTGTCTGCAGATGCACAGACAGTGGGACAGAGCTCTTTTTTGCATTTTAGTTAGTGTTAGCTAGCTGAGGCAAAGAAGTTCCCTGGAGTTTTGGGTTTTTTTCCTTTTCTTTGGAGCTGTTTAAACCTGCTCTGGCCTGAATACCCAGGAGAGCACAGGCAGCTCCACCTGTGGCCACCAGGCCAGGCCTGGTCTGCAACATTTCCAGCACCAGAGGGACTGATCAGAGCCTGAGTGAGCTGAACTGCAACCCGGGGAGGGACTTTCTCATTTTGTCATCTCTTTTGGAGTGGCAAGGAATTTTATTGTTTGATATTGTTTCGGTTTTATTGTTTAATAAACAGGTTTTTTTCCACCTTTCTCCAAGGAGGTATTTTTCTCCCAGACCAGTTGCGGATCTGTTTTCCCACCGGAGCTCCTGTGGGGAATTCTCCCCCATATTTGCTCTAAACCTGGACAAAAGTACAGCCATTTCTTAATAGATTAGAAGTAAGCCATTTGAATATGTACAAATGGCCTTTTCAAATACATATGCTATAGCACACTGTGAAAGTCATTAGCTATAAATAGAAATCTAAAGTTTTAAAAAGATTTTTAATAAAATAAGTCTAAGGTGATAGAAGAAGAAGAAAACAGCAGTTTTCTTCTGGTGAAAAAAAAAACGGAGGACATTGTACAGTAGAGATTATTATTTCACTTCCTGAAAAACTGAGTAGGTTTGCTATTGCCAGTGGTTTTCATTAGGAAGGAAGAGATTCCTTTGGCAAAAAAAAAAAACCTTCAAATTGACTTGACATAAATGTTATGACACTTAACTTCACCAGTCCTGAAGAAAAATTCTCATCACTTGATATGGAAATCATGATGGTAATGGAGACAAGGATGTCTAAGCCGTGGCATCAGAAACATAAAAAAGCATTAGAATGCAGGTAAGACTGAGCTCCTGAACTAGTGAGAAGAGAATGCAACAAAGACATTTTCCTTTAAGAGTCTTCAGGATGAAGAGCAGATCAAATTTCTTCATGTGAAGTACTTATGAATAGAATGAACCTTCAAAATAACATTGTTTTCAAAAACCTGTTTACAGTATCTCTTAGAATGATACAGAGTTCTTATTAATAGAAAAAGAAAAACACTTTTTTCCAAACTGTTGTGCACTCTTAAGCAATCTACAATAAAAATAGTACTTTTTCATGCTAGGAATTATGTTAATTACAAAAAAGCCTTGTAGCACACTTGGCACTGTAGTCTCTTGATTAGCATAGTTTTTATTCATCAAATAAGTTTCATATTGACTATTTTTCACCTTTAAATAATGGTGTCTTTGTACTTATGTCGCATCCATGAAGAATTTCTTGTGATTTATTTTGTACCTGATCCTAAAAGGCAGGTTCTGCATTCTGCCATCTGTCTAGCTTTCCCATTTGATGCTGCTTCTGAGAGGTATTTTCAGAATTGAGGACTGCCTGCAAGAATGATTCTAAATGCATGCATTTTACTCCTTGGTTAATGCAAAACTTTTTTTCCTTTACAGCACAATAAGAACAGGAAAATAATGATGGTGGATTCAATCCTTACAGTAATACTAAGAGGACTATTATCATCATTAGATATCAAGCAAGTTGTATTTATTGCACATGCAGTACAATCACTAATGGAAATTACCCTGTAAATTCAAAAGGAATCTATATCATAAGAGTGGATTGAATGTTTCTATTAATATTTTGCTTAAAGCGGAAAATTAATTCTTTTGACAGCCAACTCATAACTGCAACCTCACTTTCAACTACAGCTTTCAAACAGTTGAAACATGTCTGTTTATAAAATGATACAGTACAGTACACAATAGCAAATCAGGTCATAGACATTCAAAAGAAAAACAAGATCAAAGGACAGATTCATTCACATCTGCAAGCCCTCAAGAGTATACATGTCAAATGTCCCCAGAAAACTAGGATGGTGGCACAAATTCTCTATGTTGGCACCAGCAGAAGCAGCTGCTATCTTTATAGGATGCAATCTTGCTTACATCACCCTTCAGAGCAATCTTCTGTACCCCTGCCCAATACACCTTCTGCTCTATTCCTCGGACTTCACGTTTGCTTTTCTACAGAGTCCTGTCCCGCAAACTGACTCAAAGTTCAGGTAATAGATTTACAAGATTTAGAAATGTTGTGTTAAGTTTATTTATTTCATTCTGTCTAAGCAAACTGTAACTTTCTGAAGTGAAATATGTTGAGTATGTCACATGTATTTTGCAAGTTATTTCTGCTTCACATTAAAACTTCTCACAGACACCTGTGATGCCTTACTGCAAAAATATATAGCTGCAAAGAGTGGTTGTGGGAAGTTAGAAGTGCCAGAAAACCATGTAAACAATCCAACAATAGAGCCTTGAATTTCTGAATATAATTGCACCGTGTAAAGTCAAAATATAATATCTAAAAAATTTTCATGTAATGATGAGTGTGGGGTAGAGAGAATCTAGAGAGAATTATTTTTTTTTAAACACTTCCAGGAAAAACATGGCCTTGACTTGGAAGTATAGCATGAAATATTTTTATACAGCATGAGTTCTCATTACCTAATCATATGATTGGTATAACTGAATTAGAAACCAGGAAATAAACTAAGAAAAATATTCAAGCTATAAAAGATGTGAGTTTAAAAATTTCTTTGTATTTCTGATTAAAACTATAAATTAGCAAAATGGTCACTCATTATTTTAAAAAGCATCTGGACATTAAAAATAGATAAATTTCTGCAGGACTTGGATATCAGCTATTCCTGAAAAGCTTTATTTCACTACTTCCCAACCCTGAATCAATCCACTTAAACACAGTTGTATTTTAGATGCTCAGTGAAACTGTCCATGTAATGCATATAGTTGACAATCTGCAGAAATAGCTAGACAGATTTGAAGATCTTTTCCTGTAAATGACATTCAAATTATTTGCACAAACACATAGATGGAACTTCTGCTGCCTTCTTCAGGCTACTTCCTCCAGAGAGCTCTCCATCAAATCTCTCTAGTTCTGCTCTTCTGGTGATCCAGAGTCAGCACTGGGATGGTCCAACTGCATGGAATTACTGTCTGCTAGAGGTGCACCCTGAGGGCTTCTGTGTGCAGCATCACGTCAGCCCTACTAATGTCACCCTGTTGGTATAAATTGAGCTAGCTGGATCTTAAGGCACAAGATTGTGCACTGATTTTGTAATAGAAATTAGGTACTAAGAAGGAGGCTGAAGGATTTAAATATTTCTGCCTCCAGCTTAAGCAACAATAAATCTTGGTCTTTATCTGAAATACTAGGTGAATCAACCCATTCGGCATTCCTATGCTAAAAATGTCAGTAATACACTAAGAACTGTCAAAAGAGTAACAATTCCAATCATTACTTTATAAAAATAATTCATTGGAAGAAGTCGGGAAGAAGGATGAAACATGCCAATATCCTGCCCTGAGAATCATTCTGTTGATTTGCACAGGTTTCCCATTATATACCCATCTAATGCATTGGACATGCATGCTTGTGATGACACAAATACTTGCAAAGCTTACCAGATAAACCATGTTCTCTTCAGACAGCAAAACATTTCTTGATGGTTGTATTTGCTAACTACATTTAGACTCAATGTTGTTAAAGGTCTTTTCCAACCTAAGCGATTCCATCATTCTCTAAATCGCACATCCTGCTTGTCCTGGTTTAGGGCAAATTTGGCAGCAAACCTCAAGAAGGGGTGATTTATTAAAAATATTGATCTAGTACTGATATCCAACTGTGATAGACAAAGACTCTCTAACCTTTTAAAGTTAAAAAGTGTATGTTTATTGCAACTCCAGGCAGCATGCAGGATAGCTCCCAAATACACACTGTGATTTACAAATGATTACAGAGTCCTTTTATCTATACAAGCATTTAATACCCAAAATATAAATACATATTCATTATTTGGTACATCCCATTCCCCACTTCATTTGGTAATTAGTTCAAAAGCTATTAAGCATGTGTAGTTTGTTCCTCAAAACGAGTCAGTGGTCCCTTTCACGGGGAGGGGTCCCAAAATGAGAAAATAAATGAAGTCTTCCTCGTTCTGAACTTTCTACATTTTCAATGCAAATATGACAAATGAACCCATTGGTAGAACTCCCATTCCCCATCTTCAATTGGTTTCAGAACAGAGGAGGCCTACAATTGTCTCATGTTCCTAAAAGCTATTTATCAGATTCTACATTCTTCATTATAAACCCAGCTAACCAAATATTATGTTGACAAGCAATCAATTATTAGTTAACTACTAACTCTTAACTTCATCAAGGCCTACCTATTTATTTTGATAAACTCTAATAAGGCTTATCTCTAACTAAAAGCTCAGCTCCTCTAAAATCCCTAAATTCCTTAAAGTTTATGTCTCAGCCCTGCCCCCCCCCCCGCCCCCAAGAAATCCCACCCACACAGCCCCTCCCCTCTACTGGTTTGGGAAAAATTTCCTCTGAGAGAAGTGGAAAAAACCTGTTTATTTAACAGGCAAAGCACTCCCCAGCACAAAAAATGAACAATACCAGATGAAAAAACTCAATTGCCTCTCTGAAGAGAAGACAAATTCCGAAAGTCTCTCCTGTGGATGCTCGCTCTGTTATCAATCCCTTTGGCACTGGGAAAGGCTGCTGCCCAGAGTAGGCCCCCATAGGCCACAAAGTGCAAGCTCTCAGTGCTCCCCAGGTCCCAGTCCAGAGCAGGTCTGAACAGTTCCAAGAAAAGGGAAAGAAAAAAAGACAGTCCAGGGAAAAGTCTGCCTCAGCCACCTAAACCAACTGAAAAGCAAAGGAACACTCTGTTCTCCTCTGTCGGTGCCCGGACAACACAGTGCAGAACAGAATGTGGAGCGGTGTTGCTTTTCGAGGAGTGAGTGCAGCCTCTGATAACAAATTCCATGCCTCTTCTCCCCACCTTTGCTCTCAGAACCAGTCTTGAAGGCAGAGAATATAAGATCCAACATTAATAGAACAGATGGCTGGGGATACAAGCATCATAAAGTCACCCTAGGACACTGCTCTACTGAGATATGTCACCAGACTATGCTAAGACAAAGTTTTGGAACTGCTAATTAAAATTCTACTATCACAGTAAAGCTGAGGAGGAAAGACAGTTCACTCCAGTTACCTTGTCGCATACAAATACTTCCTTTCAATCGCACTGGTTTTCATTTTTAAGTCTGTGACATCACAGGCATAATTGAACATCTTTGGGCAGGAAGGAGGATATTATTCTTCTCATTATCCTGATGGGGAAGCTGAAATGCAAAGCAGTTAATTCAAAGTGAAACAGCGATAAAGTCAGTAGTAAAACTCACCACAGTTTTGTTTAATACCCTAAGTCCTTACTATCCCAAAATACAAGAACAGCTGTAAAAGCCTTGTGGCTACCTAATTTTTTCCTATACCTACATGGGAGGGTAAGGGATATATGGGATATATGATCCCAAACAATGGTAATCCACAACAAAGCATTCTTGACATCATATTCAGCTTTTGCATAGCAAGCTCTTCACCTGATCAAGTTATTCCATTGCAATAGTTTGGGGAGTATCTTAGAGGGCTGGGTGTTGTTTGGTTTGAAACCATCTTGATCATTCAGGAACCCAGTAGCAATGAGAAAGTTCAAAATAAGATAGTGTTATGCATTGATTTTCCTATATGAACAGACGTATTTCTACAACACAGAAGGCTGACCTAATGCTTCACTACAACATGGCTGAAGTGGCATCCTGTTCCCCATAGGTTTTTCTGTTTATTTTTAGCTGCTTTCTTACCAGATTAATGAGCTGAACTAGCTCAAAAAGGAATCAGATAAGTGCCAGAACTTTAAAACAAAAAAACAAAAAAAAAAAAAAAAAAAAAAAAAGCAAAATGGTGATTTGTAGGCAAGTTTGAAAATAGAAATTTTTTGTATTTTTGATAGATACATGGCATTCTCTAGAATGATATTGCTCCAACGGTTTGAGTTTGGTTTTCTTTTTCCCCCTCAATTCTAAATGTTATGCATTCTTTTTGACCATTTCAGTAAATAGATTTTTTGATACGTGTGAAAGACAGTCTGAAGTTCTTCTCATTTGCCTCATGACCATCCACAGGACCCATATCGGGACCCTGAGGACCCCGATGGGAATTCTGGCCTGCCAGTGGTGGATGAACACCAAAAATCCTGAGGCCCCTGAGCAGAAGTTTGGCCTGCCAAGTGATTGTTCGCCTCTTTGTCTACAGTGACTGCTTCTAGCAGGGTCTGCCAAGGGGCGACATGCCCTATACACTTGCACCTGCTTTGAGAAAATAGGCCAGGAATTTTCCCACCTCTTGGACAGATGAACTTGCTGGGGCAACTTTGGCAGCCCCCCTGATGCCGGCAGTTTATTTACAGATGCAAACAGGACGGGGCTGCTGGGAAAGCATATTGGGCCATTTATTTTTCAGCATCAGTCTCATTACATGATTATGATAATGGAGCGATGTGAACAGCTCACTGTCCAGGCAGCAGACTAGAAAACTTAATGTTACAACATACCATATAGCCTTCTTAGCCAATTACACAAAGCAAAAGCATATTGACAGTAATTCTATCCAGTCACCATAAGCACACGTAGCTTTGGTTAAAGCAATGCTTGCTTATTTTCGAATACAATGCCCGTTTATAAGAGACAATGCCCAGAGCACTATTCATAAGCTTAACCTTCTTAATATCCACTAGATAAACTTTTTGCAGCTTAGAAAGCCAAACAAATACTAATACACAGCTCTATTGTTCTTATTCTCATATCTTCTCTACAGTTTAAATAATTTTTTCTGCTGCTTTAGCACTGTTCACAATTCCGCTGTATCTGAGGCCTGTCTCTTACAACCTTCCTAAAACCCTCTGATTTTATGAATTCCCACACCCCCCCATGGAAAATCCTTCATCTGCTCCACTACCACCATGAGGGATGGAGATTGAAGCTCCCCTACCAAGGACTGGGACTGAGACCCATGTGATTCTGATCCAGGGGTGCTGGCCTGACTGATGCAGGATGCCTGTTAAGTGTTGCCTACAGATGTGTTCACTGGACCTAGACTGTTTTCCCATAGAAAGCAGTCCTGAAACAATGGGTCCCATTCACTGCTGGTACTGACTTATCCTGCTGAGAAGATGGACTGTCTATGCCCATCTTCAATACCTTTTTCCCCCTCAGCAATTTCAATAGACTTCTTGATTGTATCTGTTCCCCCTCAGCCATTTCAAGATCTGTTTCCCCCCTCAGCAATGGACTATAATAGAACCTTGAGTTAACCAGGACTTTGAGATCTTGCCAACATGACTATGCAAACTCCGTCGGCTGGACTACGAGGACTGTGTCTCTCCACATTTGGTAGCTGTATTCCCTCTCTCTTTCTCCCCCTCTTTTCTATTCTTTTCCTCTCCCTAATTCCTTTCACGCATTTGCTGTGGTCATTCTATAAAGGTGCATTTGTTTTGATTGATACTGCAATCCCCTTTCCGTGTTGCCTGTTGCACTGCGAGATCAGTTAATGAACCATCACCACCCCCTGTTGGTATGAGCGGATCATGACAATACGTTCTTTCAAGCCGAAATTGGTTCTAGTCCATATAAGCACACTGGTAGGTAAAAGTAGACTCTAAAAGATAACATTGAGAATGTATTTCCCTTGTCTTCCCATTATAGCAAGTGAAGAAAGCAGACAGGAGGTCTTCAGATAACATGCTATGCAAATTGAAAAGATTCTGTCCTTATTTGAAGCAACTGAGAAACTCACACAATGAAATACAGTTCAGACAGATGGAAGGGCCACATATGATGTCAAATCTATACTTTTAATGTTTGAATGAAACAAGATTACTTGAATTACAATCTTATAAGGTGAAGAAGGTGAATTTGCAGAAGCAATTGAACTGGGTCTGTTTTATAAATACAATGTTTTCTAATTAACCTGAGGATTCAGGAAGGCAACCTTGGAATTAAAAGGATTTAGAAACATATAAATACCAAGACTGGCAGTTCATTAGCTTTAACAGTCTCTTTAAAATAAGATTTATTTTTAACTTCTTCTTGTAGTAGGTCTGAAGACATTAGGAATGATGCAATTAAAAAAAAAAAAAAAAAAAACCAAAACAAAACCAAAACGGCTTTCTCAAAAAGCTTGAAGAAACCAGAGAAATTATTATTTTTATGGGTTAAGTAGTCCTTTAAAAGTTGTCTCTGGGAAAAGAGATAAAAAAACACTAATTGACTGTGGAATATATTCCAAACCTGTAATGAAGCATGTAAGGGGCAAGAGCCTGTAATAAAACTACTGTGATGAGTTCATCTGTTGAAAGCATTCCAGAATGATTAAAATTATGAATCACATAATGTGGGATTAAAAAAAAAAAAGAAAGAAAAAAGAAGAAAACATAAGGAAACAATATTTTGAACATGTTTTCCCATTCCAAGATGGTATAATGACTTTATTTCATTTTTTTCCTAAGACAGATTTATAGCTTATGAAGTGTTTTACAATCAAGAGTGAGTGTTCACACTAACCATACAATTTGGATGGATCTCTTTTACTTTGCACAGCAGCAGATACGGTTTAGCACTCCACAGTTCAGACCCCGAAACTGAATGGGTGTGGCAGATTTAACCTAACTGCCCAGTTCACCAGAATGCTTAATTATCTTGAAAAATGCTTTGCTGTATCTCAGTATCTGGACATGTCTCTCTAGCTCCACTTTGAGCTCCTTGATCTTTCATCTACAGGATGAGATCCAATTTAGCTTAGCAAGGACATAGCCTTTCAAAACCACATCTTTTATCTTCTGTATTCATACAAGTACATTTCTACTGCAGGGAACCATTTGGAAGATCCTAGTTGTTTTGTTTCTCAGATATGTTGTTGCATCAAATAGGTCTTCTTTTAATGTTTTCCCTGCTAAAGTATAGGCTCTGTGCTTAAATGATTGTGATGCTAACTCATGATCATCTGTTTTTCAGTCATACAGAATATGCAGCAAAGTTTCCTGCTGAGGACATTCTACTCTTTTTATGAGAAATGCTGAAGATCTGACTTTAGTTGCAAAGGTCACTGATTGACAGGTTGCAAAATTTTTAAGTATAGTAACAGCAGGAAAAGTGTGCTGTGGCTGTGTCTCTAAATGTCGTGTCAGCTGCTGTTGGGATAAAAAGCATGAGCATAAGCAAAGATATCTGCATGGATAGAAAAGAAACAAAGAAGACATTTGTTGTGATTTCTGCACTAAGGAACAAAAAGAAGTATGAAGCGCTAATTTCAGTGGCTAAGACAGTATCATCCTTGGGCCACTTCTCTTCAACGTTTTTTGAACAACCTGGACATAGCACTTGAAGGAATACTAAGCAAGTTTGCCAAAGACACTAAATTGGGATGAGCTGTGAACTAACTCCCTTGTGGGCACAGAGACCTTGCAGACAGATCTTGCCAAATAGGAGAAATGGGCAATTATAGCCAGCCGGGGTCTGAGTACAAATCACAAAAGGGGCGGGACTGCTGGGGACAGCGTCTCAAGCTGTTGTATTTTCCAGCATCAGTCTCATTACATGGTGATGACAATGGGAAGCTGCCATCAGCTCATGTCCCCAGCAGCAGAAAAAGAACTTAAGGTTACAACTTACTTTAAAAGTTTTTTGACCAATCACACAAAGCAAAAGCAGATTGACAGCAGTTCTATCCAATCATTGTAAACACATGTGCCTGTGGTTAAAACAATGCTCGCTTCTTTCGAATAAAAGACCTGCTTGTAAGCCTTAAGAGACAATGCACAGAGCTCCATTATTAAGCTTAGAACTTCTGGCTAGATGTACTTTGCTGTAGCTTAGGGAGTTATTCTAGACAAGCATTAATACACAGACCATTGTTCCATTTGTCCTTACTTTTCTACTTCTCATATAATTTTTCTGCTGACAAACCTTATGACTACTGCTTAGCTCCAATGACTGTTCTGCTGTCTCTGAGGCCTGCCTTTTGCAGCTTTCCCAAACCCCTCTGTTTTTGAGGATTCCCACAGGCAATGACCAACGAGATGGAGTTGAACAAGGGCAAGTGCTGGATTCAGCACCTGCACCAGGGCAATCTTGGTGTGTGTATAGACTAGGGAGAAAGAGGCTGGAGAGAAGCACTACAGAAAGGGACCCAGGCTCCTGGCCAATGGCAGGCTGAAAGTGCATCAGCAGTGCCTGGCAGCCAGGAGGGCCAAGCCTGTCCTGGGGTGCATCAGGCACAGCATCGCCAGCTGGGCAAGGGAGGGGATTGTCTTGCTCTGCTCTGCTCTGCTCTGGGGGGCCTCACCTTGGTATTAGAAAGTCCTCAAATGAGGTCTACAAGGACAGGACTCAAAGAAATGACATGCAGTGAGTCAGGGGAGGTTTACGTTGGGGATCAGGAAAAAGTTTTTAATCAGAGGATGACTGGGCACTGGAAGAGTCTCTCCAGGGAGTGGTCACAGCATCACGCCTGTCTGAGTTTTGGACGTTGCTCTCAGTCATATCTCAGGTGTGATTCTCAAGGATGGCCCCATGCAGGGCCAGGAGTTGGACTTGGTGATCCTGATGGGCCCCTTCCAATTCAAGTGATTCGATGACTCGATGGTTCTGTCCTGGCCACTCAAGGTGTATTGCTTGGTCTCATCAGATTTTGATCTGCCCTGTTGGTCAGACTTTGTCACTACTGGCTAATGATATTTATCACAAAAAACAAAGTGCCTTTTCTCAATTTTCTCAAGAAATTGGAACATGCACCCTAGAATCCTAAAAAAGTCTTTTCCTTGAAACAACACTGTCTCCTGCTCAATAGTCTTTCCAGATCTTAAGGAGAAAGAAGACAAAATGAGGGGATGTATTACAATGAAGCATTGTCAATTTTCTGGTTCTTTAGCAGTATATTTGTATTTCTACAACTCTTTTCTATAAAATTGTGGTTTTGTATAGCATCTAATTTTTTAGCAAGACACATTTCTGCAACTGAGCCCATGAGTCTCTGTGAAAATATATTGTCAAAAGCACAAAACATATGAATAGGCAGTAAAAGTATGAGTATGAGAAGCAGCTCCGTGATACTAAAGTGAGACAAGAAGGAGGAGAAGGTGCAGAGAGAAGGTGCAGGACAGAGCAGAGAATCCCCCACAGTCCCTGGAGGACATCATCATGAAGCAGGTTTTCTCCCAGCAGTCCCTGGAGAACCGTGGAGGAACACATACCTACACTGCAGCTTGTGGAGAGCTCCATGCCACAGCATGTGTATGTGCCTTGAAGGAAGCTGCAGCTTGTGGAGGGAGGGCCAGAAAACCATCCTTGACCTCTTCTTTAGTGGAAGAGTACATACAAACGTTAAACAGCTGCTAACTCTAAACTATTCTCTTTCCGCTTCTTGTCTTAGGTAAGTAAGAAGACAATCCAAGAATTAGAAGCCTAAATTCTTTCACTTGAGGCTCCCATTCTCTCTTCCATCCCCTTAAAATTTAGTTTGATATGAAGTAAAACTCATGATAAAGTTCTTAAGGCTTGATGTTCAGGGTTTTCAGAAAATAGGGAGTGCAAATAACTCTTGTCACTGTCATTTTTTTCATAGAATGGAAAAAGTGAAATTACCGTTTTCGAAGGACTTATGGAAATCAATTGGTAGAGGTGGTGAGACTGAAGAGTATAATTAATCTGAAAAGAGAATATCATGGAGCAACCTCAGCTGTGTACAAGTTTTTTACCAGGAACTCTAGACTTTTAAACCGACTTAAGACACAATAGTTATCTCTGGAAATATTTTGGTATGTATAGTACATTCATCTTTAAATAGTTCTATCTGTTTTACAGTTACGACTTAGGCTTTAAATTTTATGTGAAAAGAAATATTTGTGATTCAGATCATTTCCATTTCTGAAGCATTTCAGTTGTTGACAGTTTTTGCTGTCTCCTGAGGGCAGGAAAATAGTCTTTGTACCAATACTGAAACAAACTAGATGGAAAAAATTGTTTTCCTCATTCTTTTCTGTCTATTCTAACAAGCACAGCAGCAAGACCACTCCTATGAGTCTAAGTGGCCTTACCACTCCTGGATGACAAACTTGTAGTGTCTAGTATTTTATTCGCACACATTTCTGATGCTGGTTGTTAACTATTGTGCAGAAAGATCTGTCAACTGTTTTCACAGGAGGACACTCCTGAATGCCTTCACTTGTCTCTGAACCAGAGAACTAAGCTGGCACTCAATTTCTGAGATCTTGCTGTGCTAGCCCCCATGTGCATTTCCTTCAAATGCATTGTACTTTCAACCAAAGCGCTTCATTACTTCATGATGTAATCTCTTGTTCTTAATGTTCGGGAGATTGTTTTAGACCAAGAAGAACATATTCCAGTAAGCAGGTAGAACATCTGTCTTAAGTAGTATCTATCCATCACTTGACTTTGGTTCATGCATCATAACATCTGCAAGGAATGTCATTTGCAATCAATAGATAGGCTGGGGTAACAGGTTTAGGAATGGGCCACAGGTTTAGGAATCTTTCTCCAATTAATTTTGCTTTAAAATTTAGCTCTTATCATTTCAAGTGCATCTTTATTAAAACAATCAACTATTTATTACCTGTATCACAACCAAGAACAATCAACAGCGGCTGAGCATCCTACAACAATTCCAAGAAGAATGGTCTAAGCCCCCGGTGCAGCACATGGAGTCTGTCATCAAGCCAAAGTTCTGCAGGCGTTTTCTCAGCCTGGAGAAGAGCAGACTCTGGGCAAATTGTTAGAGCAGCCCTCCAGTAGCTGAAGACAGCCTACCAGAAGGAGGCAGATGAGCTACACAAGGGCACAGAGTGATAGGAAAAGTGTGGATGGCTTTAAAACCTGAAGAGTATATGTTTCCTTTGGATATTGGGAAGAAATTCCTTGCCAGGAGGGTTGTGAGACACTGGAACATGTTGTGGGTGACCCATTCCTGGAAGTGTTCAAGGCCAGGTTGAATGGGTCTTTGAGCTTAAGGCAATCTAGTGGAAGGTGTCCCAGCCAATGACATGGGGGGCGAAATTAGATGAATTTAAGGTCCCTTCCAAACCCAACCATTCTATTATTCTAGGGTAATATTCATTCTGTGCAGAAGCAGTAAGTAGTTGAAGATAGAAATAACAGACTATTCATTCTGAGAAACTGCTGTCTAATGAGTTTAACTGTTTGGGTCTCACACATATGTTCCATTTAGCAATACTATATCTAGTATCTAGTCCTTGCTCTTTATCATACGTGCAAATATTTTATCATTTTTAACGTTTCTGACATTTGGGGATTTTCTTTTCTTTTCTTTTCTTTTCTCTTTCTCTCTTTCTTTCTTTCTTTCTTTCTTTCTCTCTTTCTTTCTCTCTTTCTCTCTTTCTCTTTTTCTCTCTTTCTCTCTTTCTTTCTTTCCTTCTGTCTTTTATTTTCTCTCTTGCTCTCTTGCTCTCTCTTTTTCTTCTCTTTCTTCTCTTTCTCTCTTTCTCTCTCTCTTTTCTGTCCTTCCCCCACTTCCTTCCTTCACTTCCTTCCTTCCACTACATCCTTCCTTCTGCCACTTCCTTCCCTCCCTCCCTCCCTCCTTCCACTTTGATGTTAATTTGCAAACTGTCAAGTAGTTACAGGACATTACTCTTCTTTAAATATAATTTTGAAGCTTAGAAATGAAGAAATAACAAAACTGTGTCAAAACAGTGCATTTACAAGCGATTTTAAAGTGACAATTAGCTATTGAAAATTCAAAAATACACAATTGAAATGATGGAATGGATGGTTTTAAGGGATATTCTTTGTATTTCTGTGGTACAAATGAGCATGTCAATTTTTACACCTTCTAAAAACACATGTTGAAAGTTATTACTTTCAGTAACAAAAATATTTCCAAAATAAGGAAACTGATTTATGCAGATGAAAATATCATCTTCCAAATAGTCATCATCAAGTCCAAATGATTGCCCTGCTTTTACACAGTAAGCTTTATGGAGATTTCTATTCTAATACAAACACAGAAGAATTTTTCAAATTACTAGAAAATCTTTAAAAGCAAATTAACCTTTGAGAAAAAAGATCCAAAAAAGAGCAGGAAATTATAAACATCCACACTTGCTAAATGTTGGTTACTAAGTTTTGGCGCTGGTTTGTGGGCGAGTACACTTCCCATTCACACACACAGATACCCCTCTTCCTCCTGCACACAGAGGGGTGATATTGGGTCTCAAAGAATGGACTATCTGTTTTTCTCTTAGACAGGTTTTGGTTCTCAAAGTCAAAGGGTATTCTTCCTGAATCTATGACGTAGATATTTTCCTGGAAGGTAATGTGCTTGTGTTTGTTTGAAATGGGGAGAAGGGGACAGGGAGCACCGCAATTTGAAAACAACTTGCAGCTTAACTAAGAAAGAGGGGTGATTCTTGAATCTGCAGCATATGAAAGATCGGGGACATAATCGGGGAAAGTTTGAGGTGCTAGAAGAGTTTCTCTTTGCGACAGCTTTTAAACTTATAGACAACAGTACCTTATCAATCTCCTGCCTCTTAAACTCACATTAACATTCGAATGGAAGGAGTTTTGGACAACCTACTTTTGCTAATCACTAAACAATGTGCAGCACTCAGTGGAAATTCTAGGGCAAGATTAGGAGATGTTTTCTATACTGGCACAGTTTCTCCTTGAGAGACATGTTGGAAAAGCTTTTTGCTAAGATGTAGGCGACAAGAGACGCAGAAGACGGAGATATGAAGCTCTCCGACGCTAAGTGCCAGTCCCGGGCACCTTTCGGCAGAAGCCGTGCTCCGGAGAGCACCGTGACCGGCACCATGTTCTGTGCATGAAGAAGGCGCTTCTTCGCCTCCAGGAGTCGGAGAGAGTGGCAGCTTCGGAAAGACAAAGAACAAAGCCGCACAACACCAGCATTGTGTGTGCAGCTTGCCAACTGAGAGAAAACAGTACCTCACCACTCTCCTGCTTCTTTCATTCACATTAACTTTCCAATGGAAGGAGCTTTGGACAACTTTCATTTGCTTCTTGCTAAACACTCTGCAGAGCTCCATGTAACTTCTACAGCAAGATCGGGGATGTTTTCCATACTGGCATAGTTTCTCCTTGTGAGACATAGTGGAAAAGCTTTTTGCTAAGATGTAGGTGACAAGAGACGCAGAAGACGGAGATACGGAGCTCTCCGATGCTAAGTGCCGGTCCTGGGCATCTTTCGGCAGAAGCCACGTTCTGGAGCGCACCTCAGCCAGCACAATACTCTGTGGGCGAAGAAGCCATTTCTTCGCCTCCCGGAGACGGAGAGAGCAGCAGCTACCAAGAGGCCAAGAACGAGGCCACACAATACCGGGAATGTGTGCGCAGATTTCAACTTGAGGAGAGGACAGTACCTTACCACTCTCCTGCATTTTACATTCACATTAACATTCCTTAGGAAGGAGTTCTGAAACAACGTTCCTGTGCAGCTTGTTAAACTTTATGCAGTCCTCCCTTCAACGTTGAGGGACGTTTTCCATGCTGGCACAGTTTCTCCTTGCGAGACATAGTGGAAAAGCTTTTTGCTAAGATGTAGTCGGCAAGAGACGTAGAAGATGGAGATACAATCTTGGACGGAGGTCTCCGAAGCTAAATTCCAGTCCCGGGCATCTTTCAGCTGAAGCCGTGCTCAAGAGAGCACAGCGACAGGCACCATGTTCTGTGTGCGAAGAAGCCGCTTCTTCGTCTCCCCGAGATGGAGAGAGCGACATCTCCCGAGAGGCCAAGAACAAAGCCGCACAACACCGGGATTGTGTGTGCACCATTCCAACTGAGAAAGGACAGTACCTTACCAATCTCCTCCTTTTCCATTCACATTCACATTCCTAAGGAAGGAGTCCCCATTACAAGTTTCATGTTCAGCCTGATAAAATTTATGCAGGTCTTCATTCAACTTCTAAGGAAAGTTCAGGGGACGTTTTCTGTACTGGCACAGTGTCTCTTTGTGTGACATAGTGGATAAGCTTTTTGCTAAGATGTAGGCAACAAGAGACGCAGAAGGTAGAGATAGGGAGCTCTCCAAAGCTAAGCGCTGGTACCGGGCGTCTATTGGCAGAGAAAGGGTGGCACCAGGTTAGCGATCGGCAAACTTTGCTGGATTTCTCCAAAATTAAAACTATCAGTAACTAGGACCCTGCAAGACTTAAGAGCACCAAACACCACCTTTTATCTAATACCTAGGCCCTGAGGAAATGACATTTTTTCCACACTGAAAATGGACTCCGTTTGAGGCCACTTGCTGTGGCAGACAGAAGGGCGCAAGGTTAGAATTGGGCAAACTTTGCTGGATTTCTCCAAAACTAAAGCTGCCAGCCACGAGGACCCTGCAAGTTCATAGAGCACCAAGGCCACCTTTCATCTGATACCAAGACCCTGGGAAAATGACTCCTTTATTCCCATGGAAAATTGCCTCTGTATGTGGCCACTCGCCCTGTCCTGTCGCAGTTGAGGCGGTCACGACATAAAGCAGAGACCATAAGCAGTCAGTTGGCGTCAGTTGGCAACTGTTGGCAACCGTTAGCAACAGGTGGCACCAGTTGGCAACGCTTTATTAGTGAAATGGCTGATCTTTTATACACTTTCCAGTTGTTTCCCATCCAGCTGCAGAATGCTCTTATCTTTCTTCTCTCGATCTCCTTGGTTACGGCCTTGGAGAAAGCTCCTTATCAGCTTCTTCTTCTTACTTCTCACTCCTTTAGCTAACAAGCCCGCTGCTAGCCCCTTCCACAATTCCCCCTTTTTTTGTTTTTGAACTGTAAATACAGCTGCTATGGATTTTTGCAGGGCCCTTTGCAAAAACCCAAGCAGGGAGGGGGCACACAAAATCACAATCACAACCATCAACAAAATTCCCATTCTTAATACAATCGTTCCTGTCCTTCATCCATCTTTAATTACTGATATATGGTCTTAGCCAGTGTCATCCGCACGTTCTGCTTCAGCTGCGGAACCATCGATCCTGTCCTTTCCCGCACGCTCTAGGTAAGGTTTGACACAGCAAGCAGGAACCCATCAAGGACCATTATCTGTCAAAACACAAGCATAACCCCTCCCCCAGGTTATCAGTTCCACTGGACCAGACCATATACCAGTAATCAAATCCTTGACCCATACCTTGATATTTCTATGGAAATTTAGTTGCTTAGAATTCAAAGAAGAAAAATGGCAAAAGATTGGAGATAACTGTGAGTCAGGTAAGGGACGCAAGAAGTTTAGCACATAAACAGCTTTATCTAATCTCATTTGAGGTGACTCCTGTTGCATTCCCCCTTTTTGTTTTTGAACTTGATGTTTAAGAAGTCCGTGAGCTCTTTCAATAATTGCTTGGCCCGTGGGGACATGTGGAATACCTGTTGAATGCTCAATGCCCCAGGCACGAAAGAATGCTTGCATTTTTTGCGAAGCATATGCTGGGCCGTGTTCTGCTTTTACGTGATACGGAACACCTAGAATAGAAAAGGCATGATAAAAATGATGAATAGCATCTCAAGTTTTTTCTCCTGTGAATGCTGAAGCAACCATTGCGTGAGAAAAAGTATCAACTGTAACATGAACATACTTAAAGCGACCAAATTATGGCATTTTTGTAACATCAGTTTGCCATTCTTCTAATGCAGAAAGACCTCTAGGGTTGGTACCATAATACTGAGTGACGTGAGTCATATGACAGTCGGGACAAGAGGAAAGAATAGATTTTGCTTCGGCAGTAGACAATTTGAATTGCTGCTTTAAAGCTTGAGCACTCTGATGAAAAAACTGATGGGATAAAATTGCCTGCTGCAACATATTGGGTACAGTTTTGATTGCAGCAGCAGCTACTAAAGAGTCTACATAGGCAATGTCTTCAGCAAAAGATCCTGGCAATGATGTATGACTGCGAATGTGCATGATGAAGTAAGGATGTTTTCGAGCACCAATAACTGTCCATAACTTCACTAGTATGGTAAACAATGGTTTCTCTTGAATATTATACAACACTGCTTGATCTAAATGCTTAACCAAATTGGCAACATAAACTGAATCAGTAACTATATTTACAGAACCAGGAAACAAAGTAAAAGCCAAAAGAACAGCAGAAAGTTCAACCAGTTGAGGAGATCCCTGCTGAATCACTGTCTGATATTCCCAGTGATCATCCTTTCTCCAAGCCACAGCTGCTTTTCCGGTTTTCCCAGACCCATCTGTAAAAACCGTTATACCTTCCACTGGAACAGGAGAACAAATTTGCTTGCCTTCAAAAGGAATCTCTTTAGTCAGTGTTAGAACAGGATGAGAAGGCAAATGATATGAGATTTGGCCTGTAAAACAAGATAAGGCAGATTGCAATTCATTATTATTTTGAAAGCACCATTCAAAATACCACTGTTGTACAGGTATCACAATGGTCACAGGGTCCTGTCCCAAAATCTCATGACAACACCTGAGGCCCTTGATGATAATATCTGCAAAACGCTCATAAAGTCCTGGAGCTGTTTTCCAAGATCTGAAAGATAAAAATATCCATTCCAGAATATGCAATTGATCTTCCCAATTATCATTCCATTGACACAGTATTCCACATGGTATTTCATGGTCTTTCAAAATAAAGAATTGAACACCAACAGAGGTATCTATCCTCTTAACAAATTTGTGTGCTAGGTCTAATTCAACTTCTTCTAAGGTCTTTTTTGCTGCTGAGGTCAATTGCCTCTCATCAGTAGAGGAAGTGATGTCTGAAAGCAAATCAAACAATGGCTGCATCTGATGATTAGTTATGCCTAAATATGATCGAATCCAACCTATTAAACCAACCAATTTCTGTACATCAGTAGCAGTTTTAACATCAATGTCTAACTTTACAGGTTGAGGCATAACTTGAGTGTTGGTCACCAACATACCTAGGTATTTCCAAGGCATGTGTTCCTGCACTTTCTCTGGAGCAATGATCAGACCAAAAGCTTTCAAATTTGTCACAGCACATTGTTTAGGAGCTGACAACTGTTGTTCATTGTCAGATGCCAACAAGATATCATCATGTAATGATAGCAGTAGCAGTTTTTAAATTGCTCCCGGACTTTTGACAAGGCCTGTGCCACAAACCATTGACAAATAGTTGGCGAATTTTTCATGCCTTGTGGGAGTACCTTCCATTGATATCTTTTATCAGGTTCAGCATGATTTATAGAAGGCGCTGTAAAAGCGAATTTTTCTTTGTCCTGCTCAGCCAATGGAATAGTTAAGAAATAATCTTTTAGATCAATGACAACTATTTGCCATTCCTGTGGAATCATCGTAGGTGTAGGAAGGCCTGGTTGTAAAGCTCCCATTGTTGCCATTACAGCATTTATCTGTCGTAAATCATGTAAAAGTCTTCATTTTCCCTATTTCTTTTTTATTACAAAAACAGGGGTGTTCCAGGGACTAAATGATTCCTCAATGTATCCTGCTTGCAATTGTTCTGTAACTAATTCTTTCAGGGCAGTAAGTTTTTCAGTAGTCAGGGGCCACTGGCAAACCCGGACAAGCTTACCTGTCAGCCATGTCAGGGGTACAACTGGACGTTCATTGCCCAGCAACACAGTGGCCTCCATTAAAAATCCGTGGTAATTTTGACACCTCATAGAGATAAACAATCTCGTCCCCACAAACTTTGAGGAGCATCGGCAACATAGGGTCTGATGTTAGCTTGTTGGCCATCAGGATGTTTCTCATTAATTACAATGGCTGACAGGCCACCTGTTCTAGCACCACCCAATCCCAGGAGTCCAAAACTTGCACGAGTGAGAGGCCATGATTGAGGCCAGCAAAGTCGCAAGAGTATTGTGACATCTGCTCCAGTGTCAATCAAACCTGTTACTGATATAGTTCCTGGATGACATCCACTGGCGGTGGGAATGCATGTCTTTTCTGGACGGCTCTCTGTTACTTTCTCAGTCCAGAACACTTGAGATACTCCTGTCGATCCAAAGCTTCCTGTTCCGCGATCTCGGTCCACTGTATTTGGAACAGAACTCACAAAAGGTATAAGTTGACCAATGCAAGTTCCTTTCTGAATAGTGACAGGAGGATCATCAATGGATACCATGGCATGAATCTGCCCTAAATAATCAGCATCAATAAGCCCTAGATGCACATGAATACCTCTGAGTGTAGTACTTGATCTCCCTATCAAAAATGCACTCAATTCCCGTCCTATCGGACCATAGGCATCAAGGGTACCTTACATATTTCTTTTGTTAAAATGGTTACTGTGTCAGCTATGGGTATATCAATCCCTGCAGACCCACTTGTTGCCCCTGAGTATTGTTCACAAATGGGTAGCTTTGCAGTGCTGGGAAGGCCTGCATTTGCTGTTGTGGTTGTTGGGGTATTTGTTTCCCCACATGCCCCCTCAGGCTTCTCTTTGGGTTTCCCAACAATAGCTGACCATTTGCATGATATTTACTCCTGCACTGCTTAGCATAGTGCCCAGATTTAGCACAGCGATTGCATACAACATCACTGCTTGCACTTGGCCTAAATGTTGTTTTCCGGACAGTACACTGTGACTTTACGTGCCCCTGTTGTCCACAATTATAACACTTCGCTGGAGGTCTTAGCACTGCAGCAAGAGCTGCCATTTTATGCTCAACTGAACCAACTTTTGAGCAAGCAGTAACCATTTCAGATAAGGTGAGTTCCCCAGGCAAAGTGTCAATAATCTTTCTGCAATCTTGGTTTGCATTTTCTTTAGCCAATTGTACGCACAATTTGTCTCGCAAAGTTTCATCATCTACCTGTTTCTCAATAGCGGCAGCATGTTTTTCTGCAAACTGCAAAAATGGTTCTCTCGTCCCTTGTTGCATAGTGACATATTTCTGTTTTGGAGCTGCCATTTCCATTGTTTTAGTTAAAGCACTCATGCCAATTTGCTGAGCTTGTGCCAAAATCAAAGGATCCGACCTTGCCTATAAATCTGGATTAGCAAAAGGCCCAGTGCCCAGTAGGGTATCAACACCCACAGCATGACGACGGTCGTGTTGAGGCAACTGCATATTTGTTAAAGCGGTGCGCTCAGCCACTCGCCTCCAAGTTTCTTGAAATACACCATATTGTACTGGCTGGAATAGAATTGTAGCAAGATGAGTGATGTCATAAGGTGCAAGCAAATCTGCATTAATTACACGTATTAATTGCATTACCTCTGAGGAATTAATACCATACTGAGCTACTTTCGATTGGAGGTCTTGCACAACCCTCCAGGCAAAGATGTGATGACTGTTGTTCTGTCCAGGAACTGCTTTGAAAACTGGAAAAGCCATAGGGTTATCACAAGCAACATTTGCATTGGCACTGTTCTCCTGAAGTACTCCTGGAGCACCTAACCTTTCTATGGTGTCCCAATTCTTTTCTTCAAGTGCTTTCCTCCTAACAAATTCCCAACACTCCTGAGGGTGTCGAGGAAGCACAGTTACTTGACATGGAGGCAAAGTCCATGGGGCAGTAAGGCTAGAGCTCTTAGGAGATCGAGGGACCAGAGCTCCTTGTCCCAACTCAGGTGTTACTGCGGGAGACTCATCAGTTGATTCGCTGTTGCTGTCACTGTCAGGTAACGGAGGATACAGCCTTGCAGGTTGTTCAAGCCGCTCAGAGGGGAGCCGGGGGGCGGACGGCTGGACCAGAGAGGAGGGAAGCGGGGGGGCAGATGGCTGGGTTTCTCTCTCTGCTAAAGACATTTCAGCTAACTGGAGTAGCGGTGTAGTATATACACCATAGGCACCATCGCGAGCTGCTGTGCAGGTGTGAGATAAGGAGGCTTAGGGGTCTGATAAGAAGAGGCTAGGGCAGGTTGCCCAGAAGTTTTGGCAGCTTTCCCAGAAGCCTTGGCAGCTTTCCCAGAAGCTTTGGCAGCGTGCCAGGTAAGTCCCTTGGCATCTGAACTTTCTTCACCAAGTTCTCCATCAGAGCCCCCTTCTACCTCAGAGGCCCCCCTGTCAGGTTCTATTATCAGCCCCGACTCTTCGTCCGCATCTTGCTCCGTTTCTCTCTCTATTTTCCATTCCTTTAAAGCCTCAAAGAACGAGTCCCAGGTAACTGCTAGATCAACAACTGTTTTATCTCCCGCTTGAATGACTTGCCAAAGTCTGTCCCCGAACTTTTTCCATGCCTTAACACTAAATGCTGTGTCGGGATCAGTGCCAAAATTCTGTAATTTAGCCTACAGCAATATATTACGAAGTGCATAATCTGACGTATTAATTCCCTTATGTCTTAATAAAACTTTCCATGTAGACAGAACATTTTCTTCCTCTTTAGATAAATTTTGTCCCATTATTACTAGTTGGTGGCTCACCTACTTCCAGGTGTCTTGATTGGAGGGAATCAGGTCCAGACTTCCGTGTAGCTTCCACCTGCCACTCTCAGCTGCACCAACGCCGCCTCCCCCACTACATCCTAGTGGGTCACGGTTGTCAGTTGCTAGGACCCTGTATGGGCCCCCACCGACTATGTTCTTATCACATCGGCGGTCACCAAAATGTCACAGTCGAGGTGGTCACAACATAAAGCAGAGACCACAAGCAGTCTCAGTTGGCAATCATTGGCAACTGTTGGCAACCGTTAGCAACAGTTGGCAACAGTTGGCAACACTTTATTGGTGAAAATGGCTGATCTTTTATACACTTTCCAGTTGTTTCCCATCCAGCTGCAGAATGCTCTTATCTTTCTTCTCTCGATCTCCTTGGTTACGGCCTTGGAGAAAGCTCCTTATCAGCTTCTTCTTCTTACTTCTTGCACCTTTAGCTAAGAGGCCCACTGCTAGCCCCTTCCACACTGTCCAACAGTGCTGTGCCATGCTCCAAAAAGGCAAAATTTGCTGGATTTCTCCAAAACTAAAGCTGCCAGCAACTAGGACACTGCATGTTCTTAGAGCTCCAAACATCACCTTTCAACTGATTCCCAGACCCTGGGGAAATGACTTCTTTATCGCACAGAAAAATGCCTACATTTTGGGGCCACTCGCTCTGGCCAACAGGGCAGTGCAGAGCTCAAAATTGGCAGACTTTCTGGATTTCTCTAGAAATAAATCTGTCAGTAACTAGGACCCTACAAGGCCTTAGAGGCCCAAAGGCCTCCATTCATCTGATACAGATACACAGATGAAAGGACTTCTTTTTTCCATGGAATACAGACTCCATTTGAGGCCACTCGCCTTGACCGACAGGGCGGAGCCAGGTTCGAAAACTGCAAACTTTGCTGGATTTCTCTAAAATTAAAACTGCCAGTAACTAGGACCCTGCAAGGCCGCAGACCCTCAAAGGCCACCATTTGTCTGATACCTAGACCCTGGGTAAATGCCTCCTTTTTCCCATGGAAAATGGACTCCTTTTGCAGCAACTCCTCCTTGCCGAATAGGGCGGTGCCAGGCTAGAAATAGGCAAACTTTGCTGGATTTCTCCAAAACTAAAGCTGCCAGTAACTTGGACCCTACAAGGCTTTAAAGCATGAAACACCACCTTTAAACTGATATGTGGAGCCTGAGGATAGGAAACCTTTTCCACACGGAAAATGGCCTCCATTTGCGGTATCTCACTCTGACCGACAGGGCGGCGCCAGGTAAGAAACGGGCAACCTTTGCTGGATTTCTCCAAAACTAAAGCTGCCAGCAACTAGGACCCTGCAAGTCCTTAGAGTCCCAAACATCACCTTTCAACTGAATCCCAGACCCTAGGGATAGGACTTATTTTTCCCACGGAAAAATGCCTCCATTTTGAGGCCAGTCGCCCTGTCTGACAGGGCAGTGCCAAGCTAGAAATTGGCAAACTTTGTTGGATTTCTCCAAAACTAAAGCTGCCAGCAACTAGGACCCTGCAAGTCCTTAGAGCCCCAAGGCCACCATTCATCTGATACCAAGAGGAAATGACTTCTTTTTTCCATGGAAAATGGCCTCCCTTTGCAGCAACTCCCCCTGGCAGACAGGATGGTGCCACATTAGAAACAGAAAAACTTTGCTGGGTTTCTCCAAAACTAAATCTGCCAGCAACTAGAACGCTGTGCGTACTTAGAGCCCCAAAGGCCACCTTTCAACTCATTCCCAGAGCCTGGGGAAATGACTCCTTTCTGCCGATGGGAAATGGCCTCCGTTTGCGGATTCTTGCTGTGACCGACAGAGGGGCGCCAGGTTAGAATCGGGAAAACTTTGCTGGATTTCTCTAAAACTAAAGCCGCCAGCAACTAGGACCCTGCAAGTCCTTAGAGCCCCAAGGCCACTTTTCTTCTGATAGCCAAACTGGGAAAATGACTCCTTTATTCCCATGGAAAATTGCCTCTGTTTGTGGACACTCGCCCTGTCCAACAGGGCTGTGCCATGCTCCAAACAGGCAAACTTTGCTGGATTTCTCCAAAACTGAAGCTGCCAGCAACTAGAACCCTGCTAGATTTTACAGACCTGAAAGTCACCTTTCAACTGATACCCAGACCCTGAGGAAATTACTTCTTTTCGACACGGAAAATGGCCTCCATTTTGCGGCCACTCGCCCAGACTGATATAGCACTGCCAAGCTCTAAATTGGCAAATTTTGTTGAATGTCTCCAAAACTACAGCTGTCAGCAACTAGGACCCTGCAAGTCCTTAGAGCCCCAAGGCCTCCATTCATCTAATACCAAGGTGAGAGGACTTCTTTTTCCCATGGAAAATGGCCTCCATTTGCAGCATCTCATCCTGATCGACAGGGCAGTGCCTAGCAAGAAATGGGCAAACTCGCTGGATTTCTTCAAAACTAAAGCTGCCAGCAGCTAGGACCCTGCAAATCCTTAGAGCCCCAAAAGTCACCTTTCAACTGACTCCCAGACCCTGGGGAAATGTCTCCTTTTTCCCATGGAAAATGGACTCCCTCTGCAGTAATTCACCCTTGCCGACAAGGTGGTGCCAAGGTAGAAATTTGCAAACCATGTTGGATTTCTCCAAAAGTAAATCTGCAAGCAACTAGGACTCTGCAAGGCTATTGAGCCCAAAAAGTCACCTTTCAACTGATACCCAGACACAGAGGAAAGCACTTTTTTTTCCACACGGAAGGTGGTTTCCACTTGCAGCAACTCCCTCTAGCCGACAGGACGGTGCCAAGATAGAAATAGGCAAACTTTGCCAGATTTCTCCAAAACTAAAGCTGCCAGCAACTAGGACCCTGCAAGGTTTTAGAGCCCTAAAAGTCACCTTTTAACTGATACCCAAACCCTGAGGAAAGGACTTCTTTTCCACACGGAAAATGGCCTCCCTTCGAGGCCACTTGCTGTGGCAGACAGGGCGGCGCCAGGTTAGAAATCTGCAAACTTTGCTGGATTTCTCCAAAATTAAAGCTGCCAGAAACTAGAACCCTATAAATCCTTAGAGCCACAAAGGCCACCTTTTATCTGATACCCAGACCCTCAGGAATGGACTTCTTTTCCACGTGGAAGATGGCTTCTGTTTGCAGCCACTCCCCCGGTAGACAGGACAGCGCCACCTCAGAAATAGGCAAACTTTGCTGGATTTCTCCAAAACTAAAGCTTCCAGCAACAAGAACCCTGCAAGTCCTTAGAGCCTCAAAGGCCACCTTTCATCTGATCCCCAGACCCTGTGGAAATGACTTCTTTTTCTAACAGAAAATGGCCTCCGTTTGCGACCACTCGCCCTGGCCTAACAGGGCGGGGCCAAGCTAGAAATAGGCAAAATTTGCTTTATTTCTCCAAAACTAAAGCTGCCAGCAACTAGGAGCCTGCAAGTCCTTAGAGCACAAAACGTCACCTTTTATCTGACACCCAGACTCTGTGGAAAGGACTTCTTTTTCCCACAGAACATGGCCTCCGTTTGCAGCATCTCACCCTGACCGACAGGGCGGTGCCAGGTTAGAAATTGGCAAACTTTGCTGGATTTCTCCAAAACGAAAGTTGCTAGCAACGGGGACCCTGCAAGTCCTTAGAGCTGCAAAGGCCACCTTTTATCTCATACCCGGACTCTGGGGAAAGGACCTCTATTTCCCCATGGAAAATGGCCTCCAGTTGCAGCCACTCGCCCAGGCTGACAGGGCAGTGCCAAGCTAGAAATTGGCAAACTTTGCTGGATTTCTCCAAAATTAAAGCTGCCAGCAACTAGGACCCTGCAAGTCCTTAGAGCTACAAAGGCCACCTTTCATCTGATACCCAGAACCTGAGGAAAGGACTTCTATTTCCCACGGAAAATTGCTCCGCTTGCAGCCACTCCCTCTGGGTCACTGGGAGGCGCTTACCGAGAAATTTGCAAACTTTGCTGGATTTCTCCAAAACTAAAGCTGATAGCAATTAGGATCCTGCAAGTCCTTAGAGTCCTAAAGGCCACCTTTCATCTGATACCCGGATCCTGGGGAAATTACTTCTTTCTTCATGGAAAATTGCCTCCTTTGCAGCCGCTTGCCCTGGCCAACAGAGTAGTGCCAAGCTAGAAATTGTCCAGCTTTGCTGGATTTCTCCAAAACTAAAGCTGCTAGCAACTGAGACCCTGCAAGTCCTACAAGCCCACAAGGCCACCTTTCATCGAATTTCCAGACCCTCAGGAAATTTCTTCTTTTTCCCAGGGAATATGGCCGATATTTGCGGCCACTCACACCGGCCGAACTGGGCAGGGTCAAGCTTGAAATTGGCAAACTTTGCTGGATTTCTCCAAAACTAAAGCTGCCTGACTAGAATCCTGCAAGGCTTTAGACCCTCAAACCTCTCCTGTAAGCTGATCCCCAGACCCCAGAGAAAGGACTTCTTTTTCCCATGGAAAATGGCCTCTGCTTTCGCCCCTTTGTCCTCGGTCACAGGGCGGCGCTTACTGAGAAATTTACATACTTTGCTGGATTTCTCCAAAACTAAAGCAGCTGGCAACTGGGATCCTGCAAGTCCTTAGAGCCCCAAAGGCCACCATCATCTGATACCCAGACCCCGGGGAAATGACTTCTTTTTCCCATGGAAAATGGCCTCCGTTTATGGTCACTCGCCTGGGTTGACAGGCCACTGCCAAGCTAGAAATTGGCAACCTTTGCTGGATTTCTACAAAATTAAAGCTGCCAGCAACTGGGACCCTGCAATTCCTAAGAGTCCCAAAGGCCACCTTTCATCTGATACCCAGACCCTGGGGAAATGACTTCTTTTTCCCACAGAAAATTGCTCCGTTTACGGCCACTCGCGCTGGATCACCAGGAGACACTTACCGAGAAATTTGAAAACTTTGTGGCTTTCTCCAAAACTAAAGCCTCCATCAAGGAGATCCCTGCAAGTCCTTAGGGCTACAAAGGCCACCTTTCATATGATACACAGACCCTGGGGAAAGGCCTTCTTTTTCCCATGGAAAATGTCCTCCATTTGCGTACATTCTCACTGGTAGTCCTTGTGGTGGCAATTTTGAATTTTGCAAACTTTGCTGGATTTCTCCAAAACTAAAGCTGCCAGCAACTAGGAGCCTGCAAGTCCTACAAGCCCACAAGGCCACCTTTCATCTGATTTCCAGACCCTGGGTAAATGACTTCTTTTTCCCATGGAAAATGGCTTCCATTTGTGGCTACTTGCCCGGGCCACAGGGCGGTGCCAAGCTAGAAATTAGCAAACTTTGCTGGATTTCTCCAAAACTAAAGCTTCCAGCAACTAAGACTCTGCAAGTTACTAGAACCCCAAAGGCCACGTTTCATCGGATACCCAGTCTCTGGGGAAAGGACCTCTATTTCCCATGGAAAATTGCTCCGTTTACGGCCACTTGCCCTGGCTGAATAGGGCGGGGCCAAGCTAGAAATTGGCAAACTTTGCTGGATTTCTCCAAAATTAAAGCTGATAACAACTGGGACCCTGCAAGTCCTTAGAGCCACAAAGGCCACCTTTTATCTGATCCCCAAACCTTGGGGAGAGGACTTCTTTCTCTCTTGGAAAATGGGCTCCATTTGCGGCCACTTGCCCTGGCTGAACAAGGCGATGCCAAGCTGTCACTTGCAGCACAGCACAGCCTCATGGAACACAGTTGCCCCTGGAACTTTGCTACTGCTCATGAATGAATGTGTCCATTGTGAAGCAGCCAAGTCTAATTGAACAGAGGAGAACATTGTTAGAAAATGGACTCTCATGGAAGCAAGTGTCAACTCTTTTACAGCAGGCCCTCATGGAACCCAGGAGACCACTGTGATGCAAAGGAATCATGGGGAAAAAAGTTTCAATTTTGAACAGTGTGGGGTCTCATGGAACAAAGATGCCACTTGGAAAATGCCAAGGCATGTGGAAGTCCACGTCCACTGTGACAAAGCACAGCCTCAAGGAACTCAGAAGACCATTGTGACGCAATGGAATCTCATGGATCCAAGGCTCTACTTTGACTAAGTTGGGCCTCATGGGCCACAGGAGCCACTGGGACATCGGCAGGCTTAGTAGAAACAAGGCTCCATTATTGCACAGCAAGGCCTCATGGCACCTGGGAGGCCACTGTGATGCAAAGGAATCTGATGGAAGTAAGTGTCAATTGTGACATAGCAGGGCCTCATGGCACTCATTAGACAACTGTGACACGATGCAATCTCTGGGAACCAAGTGCCAACTGCAAACAGAGTGGGGCCTCATGAGACACAGTTGCAAGTTGGATATTGTCAGGGCAGGTGGAACTCAGTGTCCATTGTGACACAACACAGGCTCATTAATAATAGCAGAGCACAGTGACACCATGGAATCTTTGGGAACCGTGGGTCACTTGTAAACACAGCTGAGCCCCATGGAACCAAGGAGACCACTGTGGTGCAATAAAATACCAAGGAAACAAGGGTTTTATACAGTTATAAACACATCAGTCTCTCATGAAACTAAAGGGAACATTGTGATGCAGTGGAATCTCATGGATTCAAGGCTCTACTTTGAGCAAGACAGGCCTCATGGAACACAGGTGCTACTAGGACATTGCAAGGCCTAGTAGAAACAAGGTTCCATTATTGCACAAAAAGGCCTCATGGCATCTGGGTGGCTACAGTGCCACAAGAGCATCTGATAGAAGTAAGTTTTCATGGAGACACCAAAGGACCTCATGGCACCCTGGAGACCACTGTGACGCCATGTGATCTTGGGGAATGCAGTGTCAACTGCAAACAGGGCGGGGCCTCATGGAACACAGGTGCCACTGGGATATCCCCATTGCTTATGGAAGCAAGTGTCCATTATGACACAGACAGGCTTAATGGAACATAGGAGACCACTGTGACACAAGAAAATCTCAAGATACTAAGGCTCCATTGTGACACAGAGGGCCATCATGGAACCAAGGTAACCACTGTGAGGCAATAGCCTTATGGAACAAAGAGTAAATTGTCAACACAGCAGAGCTTCATGGATCCCTGGTGCCAATGGGACATTTCCAAGACTTGTGCAAGCAAGTGTCCATTGTGACACAGCCAGGCCTAATGGAACACAGAAGAACATTGTTAGACCATGAAATCTCATAGAAGCAAGTGCCAACTCTTTCACAGCAGGGCCTCATGGAACCCAAGAGACCGCTGTGATGCAATCGAGTCTTGGGGAAAAAAGTTTCAATTTTGAACAACACTGGGATTCATGGAACACAGGTTCCATTTGTGTACTGCCAGGGAAGGTGGAACTAGGTGTCCATTGGAACACAGCAGAGACTCATGGAAGTCAGAAGACTATTGTGATGCAATGGAGTCTCAAGGATCTACTTTGATTAAGTGGGACATCATGGGTAATAGGTGTCCCTGAGACATTGCCAGGCCTAGTAGGAACAAGGCTCCATTTTTCAAAGCGTGCCCTCAGGGCATCTAGAAGGCCACTGTGTTGTAAAGGAGTATGATGGAAGCAGGTGTCCATTCTAACGTAGGAACACCTCGTGCCACCCAGGAGACCATGGAGACACAATGCAATCTCTGGGAACCAATTGGCAACTGCAAACTCTAACCCCTAACCTTAACCCTTGCCCTAACCCTCAGCCCTTCTCCATCACCACTGCCCCTCTGTTGTATTGCACTACATAGTTATTTAGTTGTTTGCACTGGGTGTTTGGTAATTTACACTGTTCACATGATTTGTATCCTATGACCACATGGTCTTCCCAACCCCCGCCAAGTGTCAGCATTGGTGGTCTCTTCCTGGGTTACCCCTCCTCTTGCCCTTCCTCACAGGTATCCCATTGGCTGTGGTCCTCTTCCTTTGCCCCCACTCCCCCGGGTTTAAAAACCCCCTAGAGGCAGCTGGCTAGCCTCTTTTTTCCATGTGAGGTTTTCCATCTGATGGTTCTTCTGGGAATAAAGAGAGGAAATTCATTACCACGTGGAGAAGAATGCTTCTTGTCTTTTGCCTTTCTCCATGTAAGATCATGTGGGCTGGGGTCCGTAGCTAGTTGGATTGGACCTGTACAGTCTGTCCAGACATGGATTCTTACATCCCACCATCCCTGTCCTAACACCAGGAAGCACTGCAAGCCATACTGCACTGCAAGTTGGAAGTTGAGGTCTAGGTTGTGCTCAAGAATGCTGGAAAACACCTTTCTGAGAAGAGCTGCCTTCCCAAAATGCAATTTTGCATTCTTTCCCAAAGTTCATTTTTAGCCTGCCACCATCTTGGGAAGGAAATCTTGACTCACATGCCTGTACCACCATCTTGAGTGTACCTGTAGTGACTTCTGGCCATTATTGCCATCTTGAGTGCGGTGTGATGCAATTTCTGGTAAATCCTCACCATCTTGAGAGTAGCACTACGAGTTTGTTCTGCATCCACCATGTTGACTGTTACAGCACGTGACTTCCTGTCATGCTCGCCATCTTGAGAGTAGACTGATGCCAATTCCTGACTCCTCTACCATCTTGAGTACATTATCATCACAGAATCACAGAATCACTAGGTTGAAGAGACCTTTAAGATCATCTAGTCCAACCCATGCCCTAACACCACCTCAACTAAACCACGGCACTCAGTGCCACATCCAATCTTTTTTTAAACGCATCCAGGGATGGTGACTCCACCACCTCCCTGGGCAGACGATTTCAGTTCTTTACCATTCTTTCAGTAAAAAGCTTTTTCCTAACATCCCACCTAAGTTTCCCTTGGCACAGTTTAAGAATGTGTCCTCTCATTCTGTCGGTTGTTGCCTGGAAAAATAGTCTACCCCCCACCTGACGACAACCCTGTTTCAGGTAATTGTAGAGAATGATAAAGTCACCTCTGAGTCTCCTTTCCTCCAGCCTAAACAACCCCAGCTCCCTCAGTGTTTCCTCGCAGGGCTTGTGCTCCAAGCCCTTCAAGTCATGTGACTTCCTGCAGCCAAAGCCCAACAGCACATGGCAAGAGCCCTCTTTCCTCATTTGGCTCACTACAACCCTCCTCAGCCACTGCCACTGCAACTGGATTGCGCACCTGGTGCTCCCAGGCACCACATGTGCGCCAGGGCCAGCAGGAGGCAGCGGTAGGCATGGAAAGCGCCTCAGTGACACTTCGACGAGTCACTCACTGTCCGTGCGAGGATTTCTTAGTTGCAGCACTGCTTTTTAGCTGCAGGTGGCCGCAGTGAGTCGTTTAGGTCATGGCACGTATTCCCATTTCTTAGTTGCAGTACTGCTTTTAGTCTGCAGGTGACACTACTGAGTCACTAAATAGGATACATGCACAGTACCTCGTAGTTATCACCAGGTGGCAGCAGCGAGGTGGCAGCAGCGATTTAAGTCCCAAGATATCAGACTGTTTTGGAGTGACACATAAAATGCTTTTTGCTTGAATAGACAGAGCTATTTTTATTGCCTTCATAGAGATCATATTTTCTCCCATTTTCAAGCCCTTTCTTGTTTAAATTATATATACAAAAGGTACATTTGTATTTTCAAACGCTGTGTATTAAGATAATATGCGTATTTAGAATTTCTTATACTCTTAAGATCCTGCATATAAAACAGTAGATAAAGGGTTGCATTTGGAAATCAATGTTTATAAAAATTTTATATATATATATATATATATATATATGTATAAAACATGAGAAAATTTACCATTTTTAACTACCCTAACCATTACCCCTTACAACTGCACCTAACCCAGCAACTCTGTATCTCAGGAGCAGTTCAGAGGCAAGTCCCAGGAGCCCAAAGCCAGCCAGAGCCATAACTCGTGACAGCTTTCATCTTGTAACAATCCTCCAATGATCCTCCAATGTTCACAATTTTAGGAGGCAGAATCCCACTTTTAGCCCCAGGAGTGTGACTGTGAATGTTAGCTCTTTTCCAGAGGAAGGAAAGCCTCGCAACCCACTGTCTCAGGGACAGTTGAGACACAGCCCCCAGGAGTCCAAGGCCAGCCAAAGCCTGGCAGATTTCATCTGGAAGGAATCCTCTGATATTCACAAGTTTAGGAGGCAGTTTAGGAGGCACTATAATCCATTTTTGGATTATAGTGCCTGATCACAAATTGATGACCCTTTTCCATATGAAGGAAAGCCTGGCAACCCAGTGTCTTGTCGGCAGTTGTGTTCCAACCCAAACCACTCCATGATTCTACAATTGGGAGTGCTTCAAGAAGTCCTGCTGAATGAGTTCAGGGATAGAGGTGCCAC
The DNA here is from genome assembly GCF_028551555.1 of Melozone crissalis. Lineage (NCBI taxonomy): Eukaryota > Metazoa > Chordata > Aves > Passeriformes > Passerellidae > Melozone > Melozone crissalis. The sequence goes on from NW_026535835.1 coordinate 737,291, forward strand.
TGCAGGCCAGTAACTGCACCATCATCCCAGTGCCTGTGGCTGGGCATGGGTCAAATGGCCTTTTCTAGGTGTGGTGAGAACACCCTGAAAAGAAGTTGATCTTTCCTCCTGAATGTTTGCAGCAGAACACAGAAATGAAGTTGATGCTAACATTAATGCGGGTTTTATTTATCTGGGTCTGCAGCTGTCATGAGCTCCATCCATTTCCGGCTGCTCAGTCTTTTAGTCAGTGCCCAGCTCCCCACACTCTCCTCCCTGATAGTGCCCAGCATCATCCAGAATTCAGGGTCACCATCAAGCACAGTGCAGCCAGATGACTCAATGTGCATGGCACAGGCATAGCCCTGTGAACAGCCTGCTTGGTCATAAACACCCAGGATGTGCACCTGGATCTGCATGCCAGCCCCAGAGCCACAGAAGTGATGGGCACACATTGAGCTGATGGCATGAGCTACTGTTTGTTCTAAAGCTACTTTCTCCACATTACTGTGGGTCCCAGTGACTTTACTGTTGTCATCCACACCAAAAAATAAATATCCACCCTCAGTGTTTGCAAAGGCAGAGACGTATTTAGGAAAGTTTTTTCTGATGTATTACAAGCTACTCTTTGTACTGCATTCCTTAAATTCAATATGTGTTGCCTGTGTGAAACCCAGGACCTCCCCAACCAGCACTTCATCTTTCTTTATAAACCTGGCCACGGTATCTTGGATGCTGTGCTCTTGGATGTTCGGAGGAGTCTCTTTTGCTCCCCCATCAAAACTCAGGTGAGCTCTCTTGGGGGTCAGTCCATTCTCTTTGTGGCACTTGACACAGTTTTTCTTCTTCAGGAATTCAGGAGCTTCTCTGGAAGTCACAGGATAAACCAACGTGCCAGACCTATAAAACAAATCAGTGGTTAAGCTGCAGCGGTACAACTTTGTGGCTGCACCTCCCAGCTCCGGGCCTCCACAGCTCCATGTTTTAACAAAAAGCAGCAGGTTACTCCCCTGCTGCATCCGTGCAAAGTATGGATGAGCCTTTCTTCTGCCAGTGCAATCCCTGAGGCTCGTCTCTATGTCTCCAAAAATGCCATGCTCCCAGAAGAAGTAATTCCTGTCCTCACTCTCCATTCTCAAAATTCCTCCTCCGGAATTCAGCAATGCACACTGCTGCTATGGAAAAGACTTTTTCTGCTTTCTGATTGCTAGACTTCTTCTTTCTGGAACTCTTTCCTAAAAGTGTTTTCCCAATAACTACCAACACATCAGGGTAGTTTGTGGTCAAATTAATCGGCAGCTGCCTCTCTTGGCTGGCAATCATGATCCTGAAATGATATATTATTAAAACCACTTCATGATTATCATAGAATTGTTAGGGTTAGGAAACCTTTCTGAGACCATGGAGTCCAATTGGTCCCACAGCACTGCCAAGACCACCACTAACCCACGTCCCTCCCCTCGTGCCACATTTACACATCTGTTAAATCCCTCCCCAGGTGGTGATTCTATCACTGGCCTGGGCAGCCTGTGCCAGAGCTGGAGAACCCTTTCACTGAAGAAACTTTTCCCTGATGTTCAACCTAAATCTCTCCTGAGAAAACTCAAGACTGTTTCCCCTCATGCCACTCCTTGTTCTGTGGGAGCAGAACCCAACCTCACCTTGCTTGCACCCTCCTGTCAGGGAGTCCTGCAGAGCAAGAAGGTCCCTCTTGAGCCTCCTTTTCTCCAGACTGAGTCTCCCAGGCTCTTCAGCTGCTCCTTATCAAACGTGCTCCAGACCATTCCCTAGCGCTACTACCCTTCACTGGACATGAATAGAAGGGCATACACGCAATATCGGGCTCAAGAAAACTTGGGAAAAAGGAAACATTGGAAAATGAAAATGAAAATTAAAATAATTTATTACAAGGGCAGTCAGGTCTGAGCGGGCTTGGTGCGGAGGCCACGGCGTAACGATGGGAATTGCTTGGGCGCTCTGGCACTACTCTGAAGTCACGTCGAAAGCACATCCCCGCCTCCCGAAGTCGCGGCCGATTTTTCCCGGCCCCCGCGGTACCTGAGGGCGAAGAGCCCCGCCCCGCGGGCAGAGTCCCTGGGGTGGGCGGGGGCGGCTGCGGAGCGGGCAAAGCCCCGAGCCGGGCCACGGTCGGAGGCGCTGCGCAGGGCTGAGGGGCCGTCCCGGGCTCCTCTTCCCTCCCCACCCGCCCCCGGCCGGCCCCGCCGGGCGCCGCCGCCTCGTCTCGGGGCCATCCCCCGCCGCTCCAGACAGCGCCGACGACCGGCAGGGAGGAAAGTGTGGAGAACGGGGACCGGGCGCTGACCGAACTTCCCGGGGAATCGGGCTCCGGGCCGGCTCTGTGGGCGCCGCAGGCGGCGAGTGCCGGCACAGGGCTCCGTTTGGAAGAAACTTCCCTTCCTTTCTCTTCCCACGCGGTCCCTCCCCACTCGGCCGACATCGTGCTCTGCATCTGTATTTCAAAGTTTAATTTTAAAAATATTCTATTCAGTGCTAAAATAACTTTCCACTTCCACGCGCGGCCGCGCCTCCAGCTTCACCAGGCTCGATCACGGACTCGGCGGGACATGCAGTGGCAGCGGGGGGAGAGTTGGGGCTAGGGGGGCAGCGGGTATTGGGGGGCGGCAGAGCCCCAGGGCGGGAGCGCTTCCCGGGAGCTCCAGCACCCTGCTGCTTCCTTTCCCACCTCGGAGATAGCGGGTACCTAGGCCGGGGCAAGGCCCTCCAGCATAGGGCAGCGGCTCCTCCTGCTCTGCAGGCTCCTGGGGGACTGCAAATTCCACTCGGCTGGAGTTGTGCCCCGAGGCAGAGCCGAGGCCAGTCAGGACCTGCCCTCTGGGAGGGGAAAGCGCTCCCCTCTCTCCCAGCATGAATGGCTTAAACTAGCAGCTTATTGCACAGCGTCCCAGTGGGTCCCTGCCGGCGGGGGACCTCACTGCCCCCCACACCCATCATCACCTGCTCCCACAACCGAGTGAACACATCACCCGGAGCAGGTGGAAGGTGCCTCTCCTGTTCCCAGCACCCAGGGGAAGGGCAGGCAGGGGAGCCACAAGCAGGCAAACAGCATCTGCCAAGTGTCCTGGGGACCATGGAGAGCAGGGAGCCCCATGGAGAACCCCCCCCCACATGCAGCCCACCCAGCAGAGAGCCCCAGCTCTAGGGCAGGGAGCAGGGAGAGAGGGAGCCAATAAATAGAGGCAAATTTGCAGGTACTGGCAGCAGCCCCATCCATCGGGCAGGGCAGGATAGGGCAGGGCAGGGCGCACTTGATGCGAGTGGTGGGAGCCCCGACACCGGGGAAGGGGCAGGCTGGAGGGAAGCACTGGTCCTGGGGGGCCAGGTGGCTCTGCAAGGGGCTGGCGAAGGTGCCGGGCCAGGCAGGTTAGCTCTCTGAGGCTGTGTGGCACACAGAGTTCTGGTCAGCACAAAATCTCTTCAGAGGTGGCGCACCAGAGTCCTCATCCTCTTCAGTTACCTGCAAGAGCCAGAGGTCACAGGCAGTGACACTGAGCTATTCACACCTAGACAAGACTGTGTCACACTATGGGGACAGCCCAGGCTGTCACCCATGCACAGGCCCCAGGGCACCAGGAATGGCAACCCACTCCAGCCCTGCAGCCTGCCAGAACTGTCATTTTCCCACATCCCCATATCCTTCCCTCACACTCCAACACTTGATCTGAACCAAGGAATAAAGACTAAAGCTCAGGAAACCAGGAGGTTCTGGGAGCTCCCAGGGGCACTTCGGGACTGCAGAGCAAGTCCATCCACCAAGATGCTTCTGCTACAAGAAGCAGGAACAATGGTCAAAGGGCCAATCTAGGTCCATGCACATTTAAAGATGGTTTGAATCCCCCTTCTCTTACCTGAGTCTCAAGGGGGACTGGCTCTTCCTTTGTGAGAGTGGGAGGCTCATCTGCCACTTCTGAGGAAGGCAGGGAGGGCTCTGGGGAGAACAGGTGCGTCAACAAAAATGCAGACCTCACACCCAGGTCAGTGCTGACCGAGGACAGAACACCTAGCTAAAGAAGTCCCTGATGCCCTGTCAGCTTCCAGCAGTGCCATGGCCACCCACTGAACCACCATGTTCCCTGATCCCACCCATCTGCCTCCTCCCTTCTCAGCCCAGCACCCACCTTCCAGGGTCTCCTGCCCCAGGGTAGGAGGCTGTGAGTCGTCTGTGCGGAAGTCAGATGTGTGGGCAGGACTCATGGACTCACTCTGTTGAGGACTGGGGCTGGAGTTGGGACTGCTGTCCACCTTGAGCTGGTATACATCAGACAGGGAGCTCTGGTTGCTGTTCTCATCTGTAGAAACAGCACCTGATGAAAAAGAGCACCTTGACGCAGGGGCACAGGCAACTCAGGGCGGCACTGGAAGCCGGGGTCTTGCTGAGAAGTCAGAGCACAGTCAGAGAGTTAAACAGGGGATTCACTGTTCCACATCAGCCTAAGGGCTGTCAGGCACAGGACTGAGTCCTCCAGAACACAGCGGGAATCATATACACAACTGGCCATGGGAGAGGGAATGTTCCTGCCCTGGGAATGAGAATGAGCACTGCCAAATCCCACATCTGCAGCGTGGGAGGGCCCTGGGCATCCAAGGGCAGGAATCTCCTGCTGTTGGAGGCAGGAATCTCCTGCTGTGTACCACGGTTTTGTTCCTCCTCTGTGAAGCAACACAAGGAATAATGCTCAGCATCATTGAAGAAGCAGGCCTGGCACACACCTTGCCGAAGTGCAGACCTGCAACATAACCCCACCACATCTCCTGGGAGCGCCCACAAATTTTCCTTAGCCACAGACAGAGCAGGTGCTGGGCAGATGTGTACACTACCTCAGCAGCAAGTCTGGCACTGCTGAAACCTCTCCTGGCTGCACCACAATGCCTAGACCAAGAGCAAGGCCAGGGACAGCCTTTGCCCCTTCACCCTAAGGTCCATGGAAGTAACTTTGGGAAAAGCAAGCTTGGCTGCAGGTGGCTATTGGCCTCTCCCCAGCAGAGCATGGAAAGGGGGGATCAGGAAACCCCACTTCTCCAGTTGGCTGTGAAGCTTCCCACAGAAGATACCAGAAACAGCCCATTAAGACTCTCTAACAGCAAAAATGAACAGTTTGGACAGGGACAATCCAGAAGTGGATCAGCCCAACTCCACAGCTCAACCTCACTGTTCTCCACTCCATGCCAGTGCTCAGGGGCAAGCACTGCTCTTCTCCATATTGGCAGCACACAGAACCAACAATGTCCCAGCTGCTGTACAGCCTTGGAGTCTTTCCCCATGTTGAAGGCAGCTCAGCCCAGACCCACCTTGGAACTCCAGAAGGAGGGAGGAGTTGGCAGAGGTGTCAGCTGGGAAGCCATTGGCTTCTCGGGCCGTGCTGCTACTCGATTTGGATTTCTCTTTCTTGAGGAGAGAAAGAAAAGCACAAACACAATGTCAGAGAAACACATGCTGCTCCAGAGGAGCCATTCCCCTTTCTGTCTCCAGATGCCCAGAGGGATGTGCTCAAGCTGGCCTCTTCCCTTGGCTTTGGGGGCACATTCCTAAGTGAGAGGCAAAACTCCATCTATGAAGGGACTGGGAATCAGGAAAGAGAGGAGGAGCTGATGCCCATCTAGGAATGTCACCAAGTAAAGCAAATCATTGGAGGAGTCAAGCAGAAGCAGGAGGGGTCTCAAGAGAGCTCAGGGGGTTCGATAGTTCAGGGGAGGCTCAGGTTGGCTGAAGGGGCTCTTTGGGGCTGGGGGTTGCCCAAGAATGCTTGACAGGAGCTCACGGGACTTCAGAAGGGTGGGGGTCGGGGGTCGGCTTGGAGAGGGATCAAGGCCTTGGAGGCACTCGGGGGATCTCGATAGGGCAGGAGGGGCTCGGTGCGGCCTCAAAGGTGCTCAGCAGGGCTGGGAGGGCTCAGGTGCTGGCTTGGGGAGGGCTCAGGGGTCGACTTGGAGGGGACACAAGGTGGTTTGGTGGCGTCCGGAAGAACTGGGGGGCTCGGAGGTGGCTCGGGGGGCTTCGGTGGTCGGCAGGGCTGGGGGAGACTCAGAGCTCAGCTTAAGGGGGGTTGTTAAGGGAGCTGTGGGCGGTGGCTCCTGGCCCATGTCCACCAGCGGCACCCACCTCCTTACTGTCCGCCACTGGCACCCACTTGAATATCCGCAGAGACGTGTCGCCCACCGTCACCCACTTCTTCTCCCTGCGGGACACAACGCTGACGGACCGGACCGGGCCTGGGACACCATGGCAACAAACCCCGCCATCCCGCCACGCTCCGGTTGGCCCAGAGGAGCGTCAGCTCAGCACCGCGCAGCACTCCCCCCTGCCCCCCGCACTATGATTGGCTGGGCCAACCGCCCTTCACAGTCGCTTCCCTCCCCGCCACGCTCCCATTGGCCGCCGCCCCTCCGCCCGCACCCGCTGGTTGGGCGCGCACTCTCGAGTCGCACCCCGCGGTGTGCTGATTGGCTGCGCGCGGGTGGCAAGGCCCTCCCCCCCCGCGGGCCCGCCCTCACCATCTGCGGACGCGCTCGATGGCTGCCATCACCTTCTTGATGTCATCTTTGGCGCGGCTGCGGGTCTCGGCCCGCACCGAGCGCCCCGACATGGCGCGCGCAGCCCCGCAGCACCGGCCCCGCCGCACCCGCCGGCGCACCCGGCCCCGCGCACGCGCCCTGCGTGGCCCGCCCGCGCGCTGCGCTTCCTGCGTCACCACGCCCGACACGCCCCGGCTGCTGCGCCTGCGCAGGCATACACGCCCTACAGTGGGCACGGAAACGACGCGCAGGCGAGGCGACGGTGCACCGCCATCTTCCTTTGGGGCAGGTCCTGCCGCACGCTACCGTGAGATCACCCTGAGATCCCGGGCTGGGGGAATGCTGCACCGTTTCCGCACTGCCCCGTTCCCTGAAGCAGAGTCCCCACCGTTTAGCACCAGCATTGAGCTTTGGCAGCTCTCTTAAAAAAAAAAAAAAAACAACCAATCAAAAAACCTACCCCAAATCCACACAACTCCCGTTTCTAAGCTCAGGAGAACTCGTAGGCATTGGCTTAGCAATCGATTTCATGGGATACTGATGATCTAAGCCCGGGGGGAAAACAACACAAGAGTGTGGAGTGTGACACTGGGAGACGCCACTGTCCCCAGCCCTGTCCCGCCCACCACACAGCACACAAGGAAGGACCTGGGCACTCTTTTATTACTGCTGTTCACAGTTACTAAAAAAAAAAAAAAATCCAAAACAAAACATCTCCAAGGCAGAGCACAGTTGCCTCCTGCTTTACAGGTAGCTTAGTGCTTCTTGCCATAGATGGCAGCCAATGCTTTGCGAGCACTGGAGATCTGCTGCTCCAGCCTCTCCTGCGTGGCTTTGTTCCCAGTTTTTTTCAGCATGGCCTCCATCTCCTCCACCACGGCACGGTGCCCGGCAGTGTTGTGGAGGACACGGATAGCGCGGTCCCCACAGGACACGACATAGCGGCCAGTGGTGTCAAACGCAAGGTCTGTGATACAATGGCTGTGCACGCCAAGAAAACGCTCCTCCTCCTCACCGCGCCGTGTGTTGTACACCACAATGTCTGTGCCGCTCGCCACAGCGACCGTGCGGCCATCAGGGGACAGAGCAATGCGGCATGGCTCCAGCACTGTACACTGCCCTGTCAGAAGCAGGTGTGGGTCCTGCTGCTTCTTGTACTCCACATCTGTGTCCCAGAACTTCCATGTGCCATCCTTTGACACGGTCGCCATCCTGCAGCCAAGAGAGCACAGTGAGTGCATGGAAAAAGGGTGGCACCTCTTACCCTGCCCTGTCCATGAACCAGGAATCCTCTGTGGAGGTTATCTCTTGGGAAGTGTGAGTCTACACACAGATACAGTCTCGGTTCTTTTTCCAAATCAAAAAAACCTACCACTAGACCAGGCTGCTCCAACACAGCCTTGAACACTTCCTGGAATGGGGCAGCCACATCTTCTCTGGGCAACCTGTGGCAGGGCCTCACCATCCTCACAACCAAGCCTTCCTTCCTAATATCCCACCTAACCCACTCTCTATCAGTCCGAAACCATTCCCCCTTATCTTGTCACTCCAGGCCCCTGTAAATAATCTCTCTCCCATCTTTCTTGTCAGTTCCCTTCAGGTCCTAGAAAACCACAACTACATAACCTGAAGCCTTCTATTTTCCAGGCTGAGCAATTCCAATTCTCTCAGCCTTTCCTCATACCAGAGCTGCTCCATCCCTCTGATCATGTTGGTGTCTCCACTAGACTCACTCCAGCAGCTCCAAGTTCTTCCTGTGCTGGAGAACTGGAGGCAGTTCTGCAAGTGGGGTTTCACCTGAGAGTGGAGCAGAGGGGCAGAATTCCACTCTCCCTTGTTACCCACGCACTGTGGGATCAACCCAGAGGAGTTTCTGGGCTGGGTCATATCCACTTCTCACTCACAAGCACCCCCAGGCTGCTCTCAGTCTGTTCATCCCCATCTTGGATACCGGGGGTTGCCCTGCTCTGTTTGGGCGGCCAGTCAGGAGTCTGATGGCTCAGCCTGGATGCCGCAACCTTCCCAGAGAGAGATGCCGCAAGAGCCAATTTTCTAGGAGTCTCAGGCAGTCCTTCAACTGCTGGGTAACCTCAGCAAGGGGCAGGCAATTCAGCTCTGAGCAGTGATTTCAGCTCTGCCTTGCTAAGTGTACCCTGGCCAACACAGGGACAAAGAGACAGGAGCATTGTGTGGTTATTCCACAGGGGTAGCCTTTATTCCAGCACCCTGCCAAGGAGGCCGGGGATAGCAGCTCCCCCCTGAATGGGGCAGCAACAGGGGTTTTTATGGGGAAAATTGGGAGTGGTACAAAGGGGAAAAACCAATCAGTCCCAACAAATTTACATGGGCTTCCAAAGCATGCTGGGAACTCACCATGACCAAAGAGGATTTCTCAGTCCAGGAGGGTTTGAGAAGATCTTATCATAACCTATTCAAGGGATACCTCTCCAAGGGAGAGGTTTGGCATGCCTATCTGTCTCCACACTGATCCAGGTGCAGCATCAGCACTTGGTCTTGTTAAACCACATGAGATTCCTATAAGCAGGGTGGCACAAGCCAGATTTGGCTCCCCAGAGCAGTGTTTTACCCCCTGCAGCTCAGTGGTGCAGCTGGTGAACACTGAAAGAGATGAGCTTACATGTCCTTACAGTAACTAAGAGCAAGTAACACACACATACCTCCTTGAGTCGTTGGAGAAGGAAAAGGATTGTACACCAGCAGTGTGGCCCTTCAACTCAAAAGCCCTGGTCACCTCCCTGAAGTCTCCGTTCTTGCTAAAACACACCACCCATACCTTCACATCAGGGGTAAAGCCACAGGATGCCACAAACCTGTGTGAAGGAATAAGCAGACACACAGATTGCCTCTTACAGAGAACCTGAGCGAGGCAGGGCCACAGCTCTGCAAACCTGTTCTGACTCCTGCACTCAAGTCTGGTCATCTTAATTTCAATTTTTCCCTGAAACCTGGCTGGTAAAGGGAACAGTAAGGAAGGACACCAGAACAGCTCAGGAATGAGAAACTCTCCGGTCAAAGTAGAAGAGCTAAATGCTTTTTAGCCCCAACCTCCTCATGCCAGGAGCAAGGCAAATCAACCAACAGCAGCAAGTGATTTCCCCAAAAAACAGATCTCCCAGAAATAAAACCTTTATTTTTATAATTAACCTTTAAGAGGTCAAAGACAAGTTCAAAATGCTGTTTTCTTTGCATAAGCCATTTGCTCTGTCCCACCCCTGCAATCTGAGGCCAAAGCTGTTCTCAGGTTACCAGAACAGTAGCGCTGAGGCAGGATGACAGAACAAGAGTGCCTGACCCCACATCAGCTCCATCTCCTGGGAGGCCAAAATACCTTTTTAAACTGTAGAACCCTCAGAAAGTTGCATTACAATCGCAACTAACTGCCAATGGTCTGAACTGATGTTATCCCTGTTCAAAGGAGCAGCCTGAAATCCTGCCTGTCACTCACCTCCCACAGGGTGACACTGTGGCATAGGCATTGTTCATCTGGTTGGTGTTAATGCTGGCCAGGACTTCGCCCTTTGGGCTCCAGATCAGGATGGTGGTGTCACTGGAAGCTGTCATGATAAACTTCCCTGGGAAAAAAAAAGGCAAAGATCAGGAGAGCCCCCAGACCTAACACTACCACAGACTCAATGAAGCCCCAGGATAACCTCTCCCTGCAGCTGGAGAAAACCAGCAGCAGCACCAAAATCCAGGGAGTATCAGTCTCCTAGGACAGGGTAAAGAGCGGTATCACAAGACTCAGCTCCTGGTTATGCCTCAGTACTCCCCTGGCTCCTGAGCAGGCAGGAGGCACTGAACCCATGTGTGCCCTGTACTCAGAACCCTGAGCCCCACAAGCAGAGCTGGGACCCCCACATGCAGCCCCACTGGGCTGAGCCACAACCAAGAACAAACACTCCATCTGACCTGCATGCCCAAAATCGGCTTGAGGATAAGCACCTTTCAAGCTGTGCACTGCAGGCAGGCAACTGAATCCCAGTCACAACACCATGATCCATGATTGCTGGTTGTGCCCATGCTGGACTGCTGCTTGTTCCCACTTCCCCTTTGCCACCTCAGCCCAGGCAGGGAGTTGCCTGTTTACCTTCCAGGTACTTGGTTTAAGTTTTCGCTTTCAGAGCTCCACTCTCAGTTAACATTTTCCCTGCTCTCCTATTACAGAGGTGAACTCACATCCACCTGCTTCCAATTGCCACTGGCACATACCTGACACATTAATCCATGAAGCCCTCACCACTAAAATGTAATTTCCACCCATCCACCCGCATCTCTGTTCTAGATGATCCCAGAAGTTCAAGATAGACCATATTAACTCACTAGAGAGATTTCTGACTGGTTAAAGAGAGACCGGCAGCCCAGAGAACAGCAATCCTCTCAATATTGAGACCAGACCTCTTTGCAACAGCATCCCTGGAAATGTAAATTAAGAAACTGTGCATATTGGGGAGCTGGTTACAGGGATATTATTGGTGTGAAAACAACACCTTTTGGTTCAGTCGGCAGCAAATTAAGTTAAAAAAAACTAATAGACTACAAAGCTCAGTACTGGTGCTGTCCACAGCCCTGAGAACGCCAAAAACTCTAACACTTTGAATCCAGCAGCTTCACAAGGAAATCAAAGCTGTACTGGAGAGGTGATCAGCGCATTTCCATACCTGTCTCTGCAATCCCTATGTTAATGACAGGAGCCTTGTGCTTTTTTGGGAAGTCCCCAGAAGTCGCAGTGAAGGTGAAGCTGCTGTCATCCTTCTTGGTCATCTTGTAGACACGAATGGTCTCAGCATTGGCCAGCCAGACAATAAAAGCCCTGTGGAGAGAGAGGCTCTGAGCCCCAGCTCAGCCCAGGTCACTCAGGGGCACCTGGGAAGAGGGATATGCTGCCACGTAAAAATATTTACAAGGGCACCCTCTTTTCTCCCTATGTTGGCTCAACTGCAACACTGAATGAAAAAGAATGAAATTTATTATCCATACCAGGAAACAAGATCCCTTCTTTTCTTTCTAAAAGAGACCAAAAAGCCAAAAGATATTCTTCTGCCAGATTTCCCACCCAGCAAGAGCTCCCCTGACCACTGGAGAGACTCAGCAGCACATTCCAGCTGCACTGTCAGCTGGCAGTGATGTCAACAGGTACCTTCCATGGGGGCAGCAAGCTGTGCGCAGAGATATTTGCCCTGAAAACCACATTAACCCACCAGGAGCTGGACTAGACAAACTCCAGAGGTTCCCTCCAACTCAAACTACTGTGATTCTGTGATTAAATGCCAGCTGCTCTCAGAAAAAGCCATAAGTCAATGATATCGTGATGACCCAGTGAGAGATGCTGCCTCCACCCATCCCAGAGCAACACCACTGATCCCACCACAGCTTGGCCGTGAGATTGGCGGCTCTGCAGGACATCCCGGTGCTAGTATAAGGTCCGGCCGTACCGTGAGTCGGGGCTGAGGCAGACGAGCTCGGCGTGGTCCAGCCCCATGTTGACGCGCAGGCAGCGGTGCTCCCGCCCTGCCAGGTCCCGGGTGCTCCACAGCCGCACCGTGCGGTCCTCAGAGCATGATGCCAGGTACTTGCCGTTGCTGCTGAAGTCCAGGCAGGTGACCGGGCTGCTGTGGCCCTGCAGACAGAGAGTTGTCACGAAGGACGCGGGAGGGGATGGGGAGGAGCAGCAGGACACCAGCACCGCGGAGGGGAGAAGAGGGACACCGGCACAGGCAGGACACCAGCATCGAAAGGGACACCTGCACCGAGTCCGGCAGGACAATGGCACGGGGGGGGGGGGGGGGGGGGGGACGGGGCACCGGCGGGACACCAATATCGAGGGGGACACCGATACCGAGGAGCCACTGGCATCAGCACCGGGAAGGCACCGGCCCCGTGCACACGCGGTACCTTGAGGGCAGCCACCAGCAGCCGGTGTGCGAAGCTGTGCTGGTGCGGCTTCTCCCTGCGAGCCCTCGCCGCCGGCTTCGCCTTCCGCGGCTCCTCTGGCCTGGCGTGCCCGTTCGCCCTGGGTTCTGCGGGAGCGGAGGGGTCGGTGGGTACGGTTCAGCTACGCTCCCCTCCGCGCTGCCCGGTGCCCCACTGTCCGCACGGTACTTACCGTCCTGCGGGGCAGTGGGGGTCTCCCGCGGAGCAGAGCGGTGCAGCGCGACCGCCAGCAGCAGGACAAGCATGAGGACGATGAGGGCGCCTGGCAGCACCGACCCGCCCAGCCCTGCCACCGCCTCCATATTCCCGCCGCCGCGTCAGCGGCTGGTACCAGGAGGGGGAGAAATTTCCGTGTGCGCATACGCGGCCCCGGTAATACGCGCAGGGCGGCCCCTGGCGGTGGTACTGCACCCCCCGCCCCGGCCGTCCCCCATTCAGCTAAAGGACACCCCTCACCCCCTCCCCAGTCCCTGTTCTCAGCCCTTGCCTCCCACAAAGCCCCGTAAACCCCCCCCAGACCCTCTTCTAACTCCCCCAGCACCTGAGCACCCCAGCCCGTGCCTTCGACGAAGCCCGGGCTCCTCTCATCCCGGCTTCTACGTCCCCCCCACCCCGGTCCCCGCCCACATGCTCCCCAACCCCGGCTCTCCTCCAGGTCCTGTTCCCCCAGGTCCCGGCCCTCAACCCACCCAGCTCTTACCTTAACCCCGCCCCCTGCCCCCGCCAGCCCCTGCCCGCACTTCCCTTCACCCCCCCCCCCCGCCACAGCCTCTTCCTTCACTTGCCTCCAAGCTTGGTTTCCCTCATTTCCCCCAGCCCCTGGCCCCACTCCCAGTCCCGGATTTCACGGCTTCCGGTGTCACCCCGCTCAGTCCCGGCCCTTCCCGGCCGTGCCCAAAGCGGCGCCGGGGCTGAAGAACCAGGCGGAGTCCGTGGCACAGCAAGTCCTTTATTGCAGGGGGACAGGGCGGAACAGCCCTCGTGCAGTCCCGGCTCCCCACGCCGGTGCCCGTGGGACACCCCGGAACCCCTGGAGCAGTCAGATGGAGGGCGTCCCAGCGCCGCCAGGCCGTCCCAGCGCCGCCACTGCCTGCGCCGCCTGCTCGGGGATACGGGCCGGGTCGCTGAGGATGGAGGTGGAGATGCTCAGCTGCCGCAGGGAGCTCAAGACGGCTGCGGGGATAGGGGACGGGGCTGGAAGGCATGACCCATCCTGGGGAACACGGCGCTGCCCGGCCCTGTTCCAGCCCCCGGAATGGTGGGACTGGTCGCTTCCACAGCCCCAGAAGACGCGGTGGAAGGAAACCCTCCCTGAGAGTGGGTTTGGGGAGGGCTGAGGGGCTTTGGGGAGGGCTGAGCCTGCCCTACCAGGACATGGAGTTGGGACACTTCCGGCTCAGCTGGGGCGTGGGTGTGACAGGAGCGCGGGAAATCACTGAGCAGGAGCCCAAGGACATCCCACAGATCAGCCCTGCCATCCCCCAGGACACCCCTGTCCTTTTCCCCTCTGCCTTTCAAGGATGCCTTTCCTGGACTGAGAAGTCCATGCCAACCCGACTTGCTCATGGTGCCACTGCCAGGCACAGGATCACCTACTTGGCCGAAGCGCTGGGAGGGAGCAGTGCTGGTCCAGCCAAGCGAGTGATGTTTGGGTGAGGCTCTCCATGCTGGCTGTGGACACCATGCCATTGAAAGACTCGAAGAGGGGCCGGATGATGATACTGAACTGGTGGGATCAGAGGAGTTAAGGACCAGTTTTGCTATGACAAGGGTCTCACTCCTCGCAGGTGTGGGCATCACCCTCATATGGCAGTAGGACAGACTTTCTTGTCTGGACATGGAGCAGAACTGCTGGGACAGCAGGACAGGCCATGGAACAGACCTGCTGACTGCCTTCCCAGCACAGCACCTCACCTGGCACTAGCCCAAACTGCTAGGGTGATGGCATAAGTGTCACCTGGGTAAGCAGTGGGAGAGATGCAAAAGCCCTGTCATGGCTGGGGCTACAGAAAAGGTTGCTGAGACAGAAGACATGTCCTCCAGAGCAGGTCAGGGAACAAGCTAGCAGAGTGCTCAAGGGCAAGGAAGGACATCAGTGTGTCCCATAAGCTCCCCTATTGCTTCCAACTTGCAGGGACCAGCCTGCAGATTTTGTGCAGGCAGTAATCCACAGAGATACCTCTATCACAAGCATATCCTAGAGCCCATGTTGGCTTTACGATACTCCGTGTCCTGAGGAAGGAGCTCCCCAGCCCTGCATCAGAAGTCACCTCTGCCTGGTCCAGATGCCCTGTGCTGGATGGGACCATGGGCAGCAGTGCCTTTCATCACTCTGCCACTTGGGATTTCACACCCCTCAAAGGCTCTGTCAGTGAGTCCCAGTGTGTCTAAACTGTGCTCAGAGAGGAACAGATCCAGCTCTTTGCCCACAGGTTCCTTGGCTCTTGATCCTCCCCCCATCCCTGTGCTTCCAGGGTATGGTCTGCAACCACGAAGACCAAGCCATCACGTCCACAGCTTTGTGTCTGGACCTTTCCTAATCCATGGCTGCTACCTCTCAGAGCCAGTTCCCATGTCATCGAGAGCAATTCCCTCCATAAGCTTAGCTCCACTTCCCTTCTCCCTGAGGACCATTTACCAACTGTTTTTGATCCCTTGGAGCAGAATATCCCTCCTAAACACAGAATATCAGCATGTTCCCACCATGCGACTTTGGCTGGGAATCATCTCCCTGTGGTCCCCAAAGCCTCCTGAGCTTGAGGGACCCCGAAGACCCAGTAGCAGAGGATGAACCAGAGCACCTGGTGCCTCCAGTGGAGGGTGAGATGGAGCAGCAGGCACTGGCCCCGAAGGATACAATCCAGAACTTCCAGTTCTGCAATGTGGAGGAGCGAACATACTCGTCAAACATTCTGCGCATGTGGTCAAAGCGCTGCCGTGTGATGGGCACCCCTGTGGCCGGCAGCTGCTCCTGGCACAGGCTGTGGGGCACAACCAGTATTGTGGGGCCATGTTTGGGACTGGGAACTATGGAAACTCAGCAGGAGTTGCCAGCCAATGTCCCCCTCCCAGGACAGGTGTGAGACCTGGCCCTGCCTCTGTCCTGCCTCTTGAGCATCAGCCCTCCCACAGAGAGGGTTTGAGGAGGGACAGTCAGCTGGGAGGTGCTCCAGGGAGACCTGCCATGTCCTGCTGCCATCCTGCCATATCCTGCTGCTTGCCCTGCCTGGCTACCCCAAAGCAGGCAGTGCTCCCCCATCTCCCCCAGCCACGCCCCCCTTACTTGATGGAGCCATTGAGCTCCTCGATCTGCTCCCGCAGACGCTGTGCCTCATCCTGCAGAGCTGCCCGCTCCTGCTGCAGCTTGCAGATATACTCGGCTGTCTTCTGCAGGGTGGTGGCCTTGCTGACCTGGGAGGGCGTGGGGTGAGAGGGGAAGGGGGCCCAGACCACCCTCACACAGCTGCACTGTGTGCCTGCTGTGTGCTCCAGCCTCCTGCACCACAGGCTGGGGTGCAGGAGAGGAGCTCTGAGCTGTGGGTCACAGCAGGGATGCAGTGTCTCTGGGTGATGTGCTGTGTCCCTCCATGCCCAGGGCTGGCCCTGGGTTCTCACCTTGATGCTGGGCTGAGCACTCAGTGTGCTCACCAAGCTGTGCAGTGTGGTGAAGCCAAGCTTGATGTTGAAGCGTCTCTTCTGCTCAGCGGAGATGTGTGTGATGCGGCGGCTCTCCAGCTGCAGGTCAGCGCTGTCAGGCACCTCCCCGCAGCAGGGACAGCCATGGGCCAGCAGCCCCACTGGGAACAGGCTGGCCCAAAGCTTGAAATGAGGGTGGAGGGTGTCGTGGGGGGAGGAGGAAAGGGGGGTGCATATAAAGTTGGCAGCTTCTGCCATACCTTGGTGGACTCAGACCTTCCCGGACGGGACATGGGCTGGTGCAGGGAGATGCTAGTGCCCTGCCTTGCAGTGGGTCCTGGGGAAGCCTGGCTGGGCTTGGGCCAGTCACTGCCTGAAAAAGGGAAGGTGCTGTTCTGAAGAGAGGGATAGCAACAGCACTCATGACAAGGTGACATCTCAGCACCTGGGGCAGGCAGAGAGGGGCATCCCACAGTGCTGCCCCCACCTCAGGACAAGCCACCCCACTCAGTTGATTGGGATGCTCCTCTTCAGCCTCCAAGCACACATTATCCCAAGTCCCTCTCATTTTACAGCTGTTCAGAAATGGGAACATCTGGGATTCGAGGTTTTAAATTCCCAGCATTTCTTGGGGTGGAAATTGCATGGAAAGAGGTGTGAGGGCAGCAAGGTTATGGTGAGCAGCACCAAACTGAACTGGGAACAACACCAGAGCCTGGTTTCCAGCAGCCACACTGGTTATTGTGGGTGAAAGCGGATGCTTCTTGCTCCAAAACCAAGCTCCGGAGTTTCAAAACCACAGTCCGACATTTTGCTCCATTTTTGTCTTTCCCTATTTCTGCTTTTGCTGCTGGAGAAAGAAGCAGGTGAAAGGGCACAGAAGGAAACCTCCATGCTCATCAGATTAAATAGAAATAGCCAGGATTGCAGCCAAAATGAAAATTCCCACAGTGCTTGGTCTGAGCTCTCTGCAGGAGCCCCAGTGCCCTGTGGAGCTCCTTGGGGTGCTCCAGACTCACCACAAGCTGAGGTGGGGGACAGCTGCTCTGCCTTGGTGACTTGCAGGGGGCCCAGCTGTGTGCCTACTGTGTGCAGCAACACTTGAGAAGGGCTGGAGCCAGGAGCCAGTCCTGGGCTCATCTGGGACATTCTGGAGAGGAAGGTGGCAGGGACTTTGGAGACAGTGCTCTGCTGCTGGGAGAAGACAGAGGAAGGGGAGTTGAGGGATCAACACCTCATGCACACCAGGTTGGACTAGGATGTGCAGCCCCTGCCACTATCTGCAGGGGCAGCCACAATGCCCCAGTAAAGGGGCCCTGAAAGTGAGATGTCTCTTACCTCTGCCTTGGTTGTTTTAAAGAAGAAACTTGGGCAACTCCTGCCATCCCCAGCCATGTGCCCCCTCCTTCTCTCCATTTCTGTCCAGCCCACACCAAAATGTGACCCCCAGAACCCATCTCCACCCCTTCCCCAGCAGCCAGGAGAAGGCAATTCCCAACCTGGGGGGTTGTTGAGTGCTTACCTCAGAGACAGGGGTCATGGGCATGAGTCCTGCACCTATTGGGCAAGGGATATCCAGCGCCAGGTCCTGCTTGGCTGAGGGGGCATGAAGCAGATGGGCATTGCTATGTGGGGCTCTTGGGGCTGGGGTGACCTTCCCTGCCCCAGGAGACAGCTAGCCCCTCCCTGCGCCAGAACTGCTGCAGCCCCTTCCCTGCTGGATTGCCCCAGAGAACAGGGATGCACCTCTGGAGGAATCTGTTCTCCTCACAGGAGAGTTCTCAGGAGCTTCAGGCAAGCAGGGAGCTCCAGCCCCTCCTCAAGCAAGCAGAGGGCCATAACTGTGCCCAAGGGACCGTCCCATCACACCCACAGGCAGCATATCAGGCAGGACAGCAGTGAACCCCCCAGCCTGTTGTGCCAACAGGGCCATAAAGACCAGACTAGGGACTCTAGGAACTGCTAGGAACTGCTAGGAACTTCCTAGCAGTGCCTGTTGCCAAGTCCTGGGGCTGGGCGGCATTTCCCCCTGAGGCCACTGAAGCCAGGGCTGATCCCTCAGACATGGCTTCACCCCTGGGTTTGGAACTACCCCAGTATGGGGACTGCCTTGTGCCCTGCCCAGTATTCCCTGTGTCCCAACCCCAGGAAGAAATGGGGTCCCCACTCTGATCCCCACAACAGCATGCCCCCCGCCTCACTCCTGTGTCCCCCAACAGCCACCCAACCCTGTTACCTGTGGTCAGGAGCTGGCTCGGGCAGGGGTTGGGCTCAGGCAGGTGGGACAGGGGGTGTCCTGGCAGCCTCCTTGCCTTGGTGCCACTGGACTTCACTTTGGGCCGCCCACCCTCACCCTGGGGTGGCCCCTTGGCGGGAGTAAACCTGGGGTTGCCCAGCAGGGCAGGGGGCAGGAGCTGGGAGACAGCAGGGCTGGAGTACACCTGGGGCCCCGTGCCTGTGGCATGGCCCAGTCCTGGGACGTAGGGAGCAAAGCAAGGGCTCGAGAGAGGGGAGGCAGGGTGAGTGGCAAGCGAGGGGTCAGGTGAACTGCTGTAGGGGAACTTAGAGCGGGAGGCCGAGGTGGGGGAGAAGGGGCATTCCAGGCTCAGCAGTGGTGCCCGGGAGGATGGGATGGGGGGGACATAGGGGGGTGCTGGTGGCTCCAGGCTGAGGCACTTGCCAGGAAAGTCGTACTGCAGTGTGGGCTTGTGTCGGAGCTGGGGGCTGAGGCTGCTGGGTGCCACGTCGGGGGGTTCGGGGGGCAGGGGGGCGAGGGGCAGCTCAGAGCCCAGGAAGGCACTGTGGAGGCTGCGCTGGGAGGCACCACTGGGCTGCAGAAGACATGGCAGGGTCAGGGTGGATGACTGGTACACCACCAGTAAGCCAAAGGCTGCAGGCTGGGATTTCACTCACCTGGAGGAGGGTACCAGGTAGGAGCGGGGCCTCGGGGCTCACAGGAAGACCCCGAGCACCCATCAGGGACCCTCCACTGCTGAACAGGGGCTCAGCCATGGGCGAGAAGCAGGATGGATCCTGGTAGCCCGGTTGTGTCTGAGATGGGGGTGGCAGGTGGCTGGTGAAGATTTCTGCAGAGCCAAGTAGAGACACAGTGACCGGCATAAGTGGACCTGCCCAGAGAGGATGGGGATGTCCTGGGGCATGATGGGTGGAACCATACGCTGCTACTGGCACTCTGCACTTTTTGGGACCAGGGCAGCTCAAGCACATTTTCACCCATGGCCAACAAGTTCTGTGCTGCCCACTCCAGTGCTGCTGTGCGTGCAGCCTGTGGCTAACCACATCCCATGGCCTTCCTGAAGCCAAACCGCGTGACCCTGCTGCAACTCCCTCTCCCTTCCTCTCTCCTTCCCACAGCCCTGGTCCTTCCGCAGGCCCAGACACCACAGCACAAAGGGTGGGCCCCACACTTTTGGCAGCTGTCTCCCTGGGCACATCAGCCCCATGAATGCCTTGGCTTAGTGCCTGTGTCAATGCTGGCTCTGGCATCGCCACAGGGAGGGTTTATCATGGAGAGGATGACTGTGGGACACAGATGGCATTGCTGGATGCTTCCCTGTAGGATGGAGTAGGAGAGTTCACTAGGTTTGCTGCCCAGCAGCCACTGGCACAGGTGCAGTGCCTGAGCAGCCAATGGGGACAGGCACTTGCACCTCCTCTGGGAAGCACCCAGCTATGCTCTCCAGCCCTTGGCTAGCACTGGCAGTGCCAGCTCCAGGCCCTGCTGCTAGTTCTGCCCACTTGGTGTACACAACCATGCTCAGAGCTGCGATCCAGGCTCCAGCAGCTGGGGTGCCCTGGCTGGGACCCACAAAGGCCTAAGACTCTGCTGAATCTACACCAGAGGAGCAAACACACCAGCACTGTGGGATGGCAGGAGACTGGGCATGGTGATGTTTCCAGCACACCATGTGCTACCATCTGAGGGGAACACTGATGTGAGACAGGACAGAGCCACTGCGAGATGTCCCAGTCAGCTCTCAGAGTGCCCCTTACCCCTGCAACAGCCATGGTGAATGCCTGACAGCATGTCAGGGCCATCCCTGCCCCTCCAAAGGCCAGCGCCTTGTATGTGCTGCAGTGCTGCCAGGCAGGAACTTGGCCTTCCTGGGATGCAGTCCAGCCCCACATTGCTCCCACCTCAGCCATGCTCACACCAGGGTGTCCCTGCTACCAGCGCTGAAGCTCTGCAGGTATTTCTAGGAATTTGTGATGCCCAGCCTGCAGATCCTATTGTGCCTCTCACCATACCTGTCAGACCCTCTTGTGCCTCTCACTGTGCTACAGGGATGGAAGATGCCTGGCAGTCCCTGGGAGCCTTGTCCTCCCTTTCTCCTGCCTCTTCCTCACCCCATAGCTCTTGCCCATGCTCCTTCTCACTGTTGTATCACCCTGTTACACTTGAGGCAGTGTGGCATGGCCAGGGCACAGCCTGCTCAAGGGAGAAGAGCCTGCATGGTCAGCAAACCACAGCTTTGGTATCCTGCTCAAACCTAGGGATGCTCTCCAATGTGATTAGGCCTTTCCAACCCAAAGACCCTTCAGCACTTGTCCCAGGCTTTGGGGAGAGTCCTACAGTCCAGCAGGGCATTGCCACCCCATGGGACGGACAGCCCAGCCCCAGTGCCCAGCACCAATCCTACCTGAAGCACAGTGCCAGCAGGGCACAGGGCTGGGCTGCTCCTTCGCCTCTGCCATGAGGACTTGTCCATCTGCCTCACACCGCACTCCAGCACCCGCCGCAGACACAAGATGCTTCCTCATTTGGGGATTGGTTTGCAGGCACTGACTGACAGGCACTGAGCTCTGCCACACGACCCCACACAATGACAGCCCTGTGACCCCATGGTGCCTACCCCACATGCCTGCCCTGTGTAGCTCTGCATGAGGCTGCTGGATGATCCTTGCTCCAAAGCTGCCTGCCCTGCTGAAAAAGTGACGTTTTGGGACATAATTGGGTTGGCTGGCACCCAGCACCCCAACCTCCTCTCCCCACTCTCCCCACGGTCCCAGGGGTGCATGGCATACACAGTGCTCAGATGTAACACCTTATCACCCAGGGAGCTGCTTCATCCAGGACAAAACTCCCATCAAAAGATCTCCAAGCACCCCAGGGGATGCTGCTCTGTCCCAGAACACACTAAGCCTGGCAGACCAGGAGCCACAGATAGACTGGGGACCCTCCCCAGCCCCAGCAGTGTCCCTGGGCTGAGGCACTGGACATGGTCAGAGCAGGAAGGGATGTTTCCTTGTAATGTGGTCTGCAGTAAGACCCATCCCATTGCCAAGAAGCACCCTAAAGCAAAAGGCCTTTTTCCCAGAAAAAAGCTAACCTAACTGATATATTGGTTCAGAAAGGAACCACCGTGCTCCTGCCATCTCCTGTTGAGCTTGAGACCATGCTGGGCCCTCAGAGAGGTGCTGGAGCTGCTGCTGCGACACCATACAGGCCCTCTCAGGATAAGGAACACTTACCAAGTGTCAATTTAACCCACTTGGAGATGTCACACTTTCTAGGAACTGATGACCACTTGGGGCACCAGGGGCAGAAGGTGAAGCACCAACTATGGCAACAGACACTCTTCCCAGCATGCCTGACTCTGATGGGATCTCTGATTGAAATGAGTTTGAGAGGGTGGTGGCAGGAGTCTTCTCACCTCATCCATCCCAAGAGTATCCATCCCAAGGGCACCCATGCTACCACCTGCCCTGGCACATGGAGTGCCTAGCCTGCTCCCTGCCAGCATCTGGTCTTGCAACACCCCACAGCCATATGGTGCAAGTACCCTTTTTATTTCCTCCTCCAGGAAGTGGAGACAGGCCATGGAGCTCCAGGCTGCTCACACAGGGGTCTGGAGATGCTGGTGCTGCCCAAGGACACTAGCTATAGCTGGGTAGCCAGCAGGCTCCCACCCTGCACGATGTGCATAGGCTACCAGCTCTGACATGTTAGAGGGCAAAGCTGGTCCCCAACAGTGCCTTGCCCTGGCATTTGGGGACACTGCTGTGACCAGGACATGTCCCAGCTGAGCTGGAAACCAGGGCCAGACTTGTCTTTGGTCAGCCTGGCAGGGACAGTGACTTGTCCCCAGGGGATGTAGCACAGCCCTGTGCAGGGTCCTAGCTCCAAGCCAACCACCCAGGCTGGCTGGGCAGTGGGGTGAGGAGGGGACTCAGCAGAACCTACTCTCTAGAGGTTTCCTCCTCCTCTGGGGGACAATTGTCCTTCCTCTATTTGCAGTCAAAATGAGGGCCTTTAGCACTCCTGGAAATAACCTCTTTTTGTAGAAATCCCCTCCCACACCTCATGGCCAAGCCCTTCCTGACCTTCTGTGCCTCTTTCCAGGGTCAGGCAGGCACAACAAGGCTCTGCCTTCAGCCCCTGCCCATCCATGCTGCTTTTTCCATGCCATTAGACGTCCAGTGCTTTCTGCCTGTCTCAGCAATTCCCACTACTGCCAGGCCAAGCCTGTGTCCCTCCATTTTAAGCAGTCACGGTGTGCAGGACTGGGTGGGATGTGGTACTGCATCCAGGCTGCCTCTTACCTGATATGTCCATGTCATCCAGGCTGGGCTGCAGGGGTGCCAAATCCGGCTGTATCATGTCAGCATTCCCAACATACGCTGGAAGAGGGCAGAGCTGGAACATCAAAGCCCAGATACTGCATCCCTAAGACCCACCTTGAGGGCTGCTCCCACCACTGCTCTGATAGCTACCTGGCTTCCACACCTCTGTGTCACCCCAGAATCACCCTGTATCACTGCACCCTGCCCTGGGCAGGGATGTAAGTGCCTACCCTGAGGAGAGCCAGGGCCATCCCATCCCATCTCACCATTGTCCATCAGCCCCTCTAGGGCCTCATCCAGTTCCCAGGAACCCCAGTGAAAGGCTGATTCTTGGCTCAGGACCTGGCTGGAGCTGCAGATGCCCGAGAGACATGGCCAGGTAGGGACAGCAAAGAGTGGCCATGGAAGAAGGACCTGCCCTGGGGGCTGGGGCAAAGTCCTTCATGGTGCTGGTGGTCCCTGGGGAACTCAGCCCTCAGCATGCTGGTGCATAGGGAACCACAGGAGAAGAGGATGATCCCACCCTGCCCAAACACTCCTCAAGCATCCTCTCCCCTGGTGGCTCCTGTTTGGGAAGAACAGGAACATCCCTTCCCCCTGCCCCATCAGGGCAGATGCCTGGGGACCCTGCCTGCTCAAAAGGACGTGGCTGGCAGCTCTCAGGGGCTAAACCAAGACACAACATCTGGATTCCTCCTCCACATCCTGCTGAAGCATGGTCTGCAGCACCTACCATCTTCAGGGAGTGCCTGGTGGGTGCTGGGCATCTGTGTCATGGTGAAGAGGGTGTCAGATATGTCCGAGAGGAAGGTGTCCAAATCGAAATGCTGCCTACTCGTATGCTCTTCCTCCTCATCCCCAAGCAGCATGGGCACTACGTTGCAGAAGAGCTGGTTGCACCATTTCTCTGTAGGCCTCCAGACATCCTCGTCCTACATGAGGTAGAGCAAAGGAGCCGAGTGGACGCCTTTCATGGGTGGGGTCCATGTCTGCTTCCCTGGCTGCTCCCCTGGCAGCTCCCATGCTCCCTGCAGTGTTTGTTCCCTCCAAACCTTAACTCCTGGCTACTTCCAGAGGGTGAATCCAGCATCCCAGATGCTTAGCATCTCATTCCAATGGGCTTGTCATGCCCTGCTTTTCTTTGCCCTTCTGCCCAGTGCAGGGGTCCAAACTGTCCTCCCTTTTCTCCCTCTTCCCACCCTCAGCAGTCTCAGCAGACTCACCCTCTTTGGACTGGAGATCCCTCCCTCCCGTGTGGATTTTCGGAGCTGGAAGGAGAAGAGAGCCTAGGTCATGCCCCAGGCAGGGAGAGCTCAGGGGTCAGCCAGCATCCCCCTCCCATGCTGGCAGAAGCCTGTCATGTCCTGCTCTGTCTGCCATGGCTCCAGGGAGCCATGTTCCATCCATCACACTATTCCATCCCACTGCTGGCACTGCCGCAGGATGGGGAGCAGCATGGCCAGAGCCACTCACCCGCTTCTTATAGTAGATCCTCCATTTGTGGTACTCCCTCATCACCACCTCAATGCGGCGTTTCCAGTAGTTGCCCTCCAGCACAACAGCCTGGGGGGCAGGACAGGGGGTTAAGACTGAGCTCTCTGGCCCCGCACCCCATAGCCAGGGCTGCTTTCCATGTGCCATATCAGAAACACCTTTTCCAGCAAATCTGTGAAATGCAACATGTCCCCACATCCCTGCTGTGCCACACAGACCTTGGTGCTGCCCAAGAGAGCTGCAAGGGATCCTGCCCTACCTCTGGTTTTCGGTGCTCATCAGCCTCCATGCCCTCCAGAGGGGTGATGAAGCCGCACACAGGGTTTTTCCTCCGTTCCACATCTGCACAGGGGAGAATACAGCTGGCTGTATCCATGCCCCATCCCTATCTCCGCACCTGTACACAGTCATTCCAGTGCCAGCCCCATCCCACTGGCACAGCCTGGCATCTGGCAGACAGAGTGGGATCTGGCACCCATACTCACATTGGATGTACCATGCTCTCCAGATCACATTGTTGAGTCGAATTTTATCCCAGCAAAGCAGACGCAGTCCCTTGAAATTCTTCCACTTCGGAGATACTAGCTTCCCACTGAAACACCAAGCAAAGGGGAGGCTGAGGGGCACCACCTTGAAAGATGTACAGGGGCCACCAACCTGGTGGCAGGTCAGGAGCAGGTACAGCCACGTGACTCTGCTGCAGGTACTTGCCAGGCACCTGTGGGAGCACCCACTGGAGCATTCCAAGCTCCTGCACACCCTGGGAGCAGCACTGACCTAAACCCTGAGCTTCACACACCCACAGAAGGCTTCTCAAACCCCTGGATTAAAGCACAGCCCATTGAGGCATTGATTCCTTGATATTTGAACCCCAGCTTTGAGGTGGGATCCTGCTGCCCCTGACCAAGCCAACTGTGTCCTGGCCCTGGGGGACAGGAAGGTAAGTTTCCTGCGCAGGTGAGATGTGTGGTAACATGCACTGTAGTGCCTCTTTCATCATCACAGTGTTTGGACAGGTAATTCTGACCCTTCCTTTAACACCAGGCAAAGCTTGAAAATGCTGCCTTCAGCTGAGGCAATCAAGGGCAGCCCTTACGGAGGGTCTGGGAAGAGAGGATAACACTGGAGGATGTTCAGGATGTTAAGGGACACTTGCCTGTGTTCCAAGACAGACACATAGTGATACCAGCCAGTCAGAGCTGCCCTGGTTCTCCATACCAACTGCTGCAAACCTGCCCCCCCAGCCCGAGCTGAGCTCCCCGATTCCCATTTCCTGGTTCCCAGAGGCAGCTGTGTTTGTTCTGCAGCTCATCGTAGTGGTGGTGGTGATGTCCCTGATGGGACCTGCAGTGCAGGAAGCCTCATTTCACTCCTCGTCTTGTTTCCATCCAGCCAAGGAACACAGCCCCTCATGTGCAGCCACCGAAAAGCTCCTGAGGGTCCTGCTGCCCCAGGAACTCTGTGGGGGAGGCCAGGGTCCCTCTGAGTTACTTTGGGATCCATTTCACATCTCCAGCTCTCCCAACAACATGGCGTGGGCCTCGGGGCAATGCCAGGTGCTCCAGGGGTCACTTTGAGAGCTAGCTGCAGGCTGCCTGGCATTCCTGCCTGAGAAGCCATGTCCCTCTCCAGCAGACAGTTTTTACCCCAAATATCTTGGTGCTGCTTTGACTTCCACTTTTCCTTGGTACATGCTTGGAGCAGGAAAGGTGGAAGCTGAGTTGGTGTCAGGGTGGTGTATATCCCCTGTTTCCAGCCCCTCCAGGTGCCACACGGCTGTGTCCCCAGGAAGGGGAAGGTGCTGGGAATGAGAGTGGTGCATGAAGCCTCTGATTTGTTCATTGAAGCTGGTGAAACCTCTAAATGTTCTCAAATAATGATTTTGGTGGGTTCTGTTTCAACCTTCCTTGAAATCTGCCTCTGGGAGAGGGAGAAGACTGGGGACCCCTACAATTCCAGAGCCTGATGCAGAGATGTGTCTAGGAGCAGGTGCAGGAGTGGATGAGGATGGTCTCCCAAGGGAGACCCAGCCTGACACATGGCCCAGGGGCTGGAGAAGGACCTGTGACTCCAGCCTACAGAGAGTTAAGGCTGACACTGACCACTCTGCTATCACCAGGATTTTGAACTTTCCCCAGGCGCGCATGGCAAACAGCAAGATGGTGCCAAGTGGAGGAGCCAATGGAAGGGACAGGATTCCTGGGCACATGGCCAGATCATGCTGGTCAAGGCCATGTTCCTCACTCACAGCCAGCTGAAAAGAGCAGCCTGAGCCTGTGGGACACACCTTGGCCTCGTGTGAGGCCAGTGGGCCATGACTAGGAGTTGCTGTGGGGCCTGGAGGCAGCAGATGCCTTTGAGCTTTCTCACTAAATGCTTTTTTTCCCCCTTCATGATCCTTTCAGTTTTGGGGCTTAACAGGCTGATCTTTGCTCCCTGCTATGCCTTGAAAAGGACCCCACCCTTCCCTGCAATTAATCTCCCCTGGGGAGATAGATGCAAACTTCCCATTGAACCTGGGAAGGTTATAGGGTGCCCCAAACAGGTTGGGGGTCCTGCTGCCTACACTATCAGAAGGAGGGGGACACAGACCCTGCCACTGGCTACAGGGTGTTTGTGGAATAGGGTGAGGTGGCAACAGGGCTCAGCCTGGGTCAAACACTGGCATGGATCCAGCAGTACCTTGTTTGGTCTGTGACTCATTTACCCATCCAGCAGTTTCAGGGAATGGGGAAAGGGGAAACCTTGGGGAATGACAGAAGAAAGTGCAACTCCCTGCCACAAATGACAGCAGAGCCACAATGCAGCGTGGGTGTGTTTAGCCCAAGCACGAGCCTTTCCCACTCATTAGACCCTCTAGACTGGAGGTCTTCTGCAAGAAAAAATAGGGTTGAATGATGAACTCCAGTGAGTGCATTCCTGGAGTCTCTGCCTGGTGTTCACTACCCCTGTGTGAGCATTTAAGGCACTGTGAATTAAAGAATCAATAGCAGCAGTTCCACTTCTCCCAGGGTGCACGCAGGCTGACAAGAGGATGAATTAGTAGGGGACTGGCCCCCCAAAGACCTTGTTTTAAATCACAAGAAAGGCTGAGTGTATACTCCAAGAAACTTCCCAGTCTGCTGTCCCTTTCTTGTCAAATCTCTCTGGAGCACAAGACAGATGTTGCCAGGTAAGACCACAAATGACTGCAGTTCACATCTCCCAATCTGCCCCCAGTTTTCCTTCCTTCGGGAGGATGTTCCCCAGGTCAGTGATTCCCAACAGTAAGGCACAAGAGGGAATGTGAGCCCAGCCATGACACTGTGCAGGCCACGCTGTGGTGATAGAGAGGATGAGCCTTCTTGTGCTAAGGCGAAAATGTCAGCAGTTTCTGAAGGAGCTCAGCTCCACCCTCAGCTTTTTGGGTAATGAGATGCAGCCAGGTGGGCTGTAGAGAGAAACAACATTCTAGGGAAGGATTCAACAAATGCAGGATGTTGCAGGAGAATGAGTGGGAAAGTATCATTACACAGGAAGCTGCTCTAAATGTCCTGGAATACAGGTAAAAAGGAACTGCTTCATCCTAGCCTTAGGAGGAAGACCTCAGAGAGGGGAGTTGCCTCCCTTTGGGGGATCTGAAGAAACAAATCAAAATGTGGGAAGCAAACCTTGATGTGGAGAGAGCAGTTCTTTACCAGTGAGGAGTGATGCACAGTCCTGCCCGTGGAAGGAAGATAAGTCATATCCCCAGAATTATTGCTTAGGCTGAGACAGGACTGCTATAATGTCTGTGAAATGCAGAGGAGGAATGCTGGAGAGGGGAAGAACTCCAGATGTAACCATTGAAAAATATTTAGGGAAAGTTTAGTGAGTTACCTTTGAAATGGTGCGAGCCCAGACAGCAAAGGATGGGTGGCTGTAGCAGTCACAGCTCATGAGGGGACAGGGTAGTTTTCCCCTCTGCTCCACACTGCTATGGCAAAGTCTGGACATTGTGTCCAATGGACAAGAGAAGGAGGTTTACAAACTGGAGTGGTCCTGGAGGAGGATATCAAGTACATTGGGGACTAATATATGTGACAGAAGAGGACTGTCAAGGATGGGTTTGTTCAGCCTAAAGAAGGTGAAGAGAGAATTACTGCCATCAGCTGCCCTAAGGAGGAGACAGAGCCAGACAGTTCTCAAACATGCACTGAGAAAGGCCAAGGGGAAACAGACATAAGAATTGGAACAGGTAAACTCCAAACTAGAGCCATGGACAGCAATGCCCTGTGGGAGAGGGGCAACCCTGAGTAGGCTGGACGGGTGCTGGGGTCACATCGTAGGGCTCCATCTGTCAAAGTGATGGCCCTGAGCAACCTGACCTGGCTTTGGATCTAGCCCTGCCCTGCATGAGGGTTGTATGAGGAACTCCACAGGAGCCTTCCAGGTGACAGCTTACAGTGGTTTCTCCTTGGTTAGGAAGTTAGTCTGAGCTTAACTGTGGGTGCTCTCCTGAGGGCTGGAGGATATTGGGCTGGTGACCCCAACTGAGGCTGTGCTGCCTCTGGGAACCTGGCTGGGAGGGGAAGTGTGAAATGGCAGGTGATGCAGAGAAGTGTCAAATCAGTCAATACTAAATGTAGAAATGCACCAGAAACACTTAACTCTATTTTCTCACCCTGATACCTTTCTCCAACTTCTGCCTACAAGTGTGTCAAAAATGTATTAGCAAAAGAAAGGCAAAGTGAGCTGGGTTGTCCAGCCTGGAGAAGAGACGGCCCCGGGGAGACCTTAGAGCTCCTCCAGTGCTTAAAGAGGATCCAAGAGAGCTGGAGAAGGATTTTGATCAAGGGCCTAGAGTGACAGGACAAGGGGGACTGATTTCACAGTGTCCGAGGACAGGGCTAGATGGGATATTGGCAAGAAATTCTTCCCTGTGAGGGTGGTGAGGTACCCGGACAGGCTGCCCAGAGAAGCTGTGGCTGTCCCATCCCTGGACAAGGTTTAGGTGAGTGTCCCATTACATAGGAGCCAGTATCTGCACTGCCATGTTCACTGCAGGAAGGAAATGTACCACTGAGAGTCCAGGGAGTAAAGAGAACTGGAGCAATGGAACCCTGACTGTAGTGGAATGGCCAGCCCCCAGTCACACATAGTACTCCAAGTGTCAAAGCCCTTGTATCCTGTCCATTTCCACTCTGCCTGGGAGCTCCAGAGCCCAGGGCCACACTGAAGCTGCCTTGCACTTCATGAGTCTACAGTTTGAGCACCCTGGTGTGACAGTATCTGCTTCTCCAGCCTCAAAGCTGCAGGGCTCAGGTATGGAAAAAATGGGGCTGGGAGAGGAAAAGACAGCAAGGCCACCAGTGTCTCTATGACCCCTGTTTGTGGCACTCAGGGTGACCTGCCCAACCAGGAAGCATGATCCTTACCTGGGTCACCCCATGCTGAGGCTCCCTGTGCTCCCAGAGAGCACTGCCTTCCCCAGCCCCTTGGAGCACAGCTGTGCTGTGCTGGCTGCTGGCAAACTGGGATGATCCCATCCACCACCTAGGATATGGTGATGGGTCAGAAGTACACAGCTATGTGGGAACTGGAGTGCTGTCTCTCTGCCCAGCATCCCCAAGGATGTCCTGGCAGTGACCACATTCCCTATTGCATTGAGCATTCAAGGACTCTAAGACAAACCTGAGAGCTCAGCCATACTGGATGAGGTAATGGACACCTCTTCAAGGCTGCTTTGCTGAGGTTTTGCTTTCACATGGTAGAACATCATCATCATTTGGACATTTTGGGAGAGCTATACATGCAGTTTGGCACTGACTCCAGCAGAGCAACATCAACATCATCAACATTTAGACATTTTGGGAGAGTTATACACGCAGTTTTGCACTGATTCCAGCAGAGCAAATCATGTTGATGCCATGCTGGAGAGAACTCAAAACCTTGGGGCTTGGCAAAGGAAGGGAGCTGCCTCCAAGAATGTGGACTGTGGCCATAGAAGGCACATTGCAGTCTGTCCTGTTGTCACCAAAGAGCTGTCACTGGGCCTTGGCAATTTGTCAGGCAGAGGAACAATGCAGGCACCCATCTGATTTTTCAGGAGAGAAGGAGGAAAGCTTTCAGGAGACCTTGGACGAAACCCATGCAGCCATCCAGTCCCAAGTGCTACTGCATGTCATGGAATAACCTCAGGACATGGGGACAGAGTAAAGGACGGAAGGCAGGACTCCTGCTCTGGGCTGGGTTGCCAAAGAACTGAGTGTTAGCTGTCCACAGGGTCACTGCTGCTCTACACAGTGTGCTAGGTCTGGCCCAGGAGGAAATACAGCTGGGCACAGTGACACCAGATCTCATGGGAAAATGGAGGAGAGTCAAGCTACACGTGGAACAGAGAAGCTTCTCACCTGGCTCCACAGCCAACAACCCGGCATCAGCTCTTTCTCCCTGAAACTTCCCAGGATGGCAATTTCTGAGCATATGACACATCACAGCCCATGGAGAAGAGGAGGTCAGATGGAAACAAATTCCTGGCTGGGGGATAGGGCTCATCTAGCCTCCTGCCTTCAGCTAGCTGGGGGTCCATAAGACACACACAAGGGCTCTGGGACTCACCTGTACTCCAGGCTCATGCACTCAAAGAGCCGGGTGAGGGTCGGGTCAATACTCCGGGGATCAGCCAGCTCGGGCTCAGCACGGTGGTGCCGTCGCCGGGGCAGTGAGTCGCTGTGCGGGCACGACACCATGAAGTGGCCACTGTGGATGACCTGGGAGTAGTTCTGTGTCGCAGCACTGGGTCCTGTGCCACCCACAGCTGCATCCTCTGAGTCAGAGTCAGAGTCGGAGACAGGGCAAGGCCCAACCGGAGGCTCCAGGAAAGGTCCCGGCAGTCCCACCTGAGTTCCTGCCATTCCTGCTGCCTACTGGGGGACCCTTATGGATCTGACCCAGCACTGTGATCTGTGCCCCAGTTAGCTGAAGCCCTACAGACACGGCATTGGCATCGAGCACATGCTGGACTCCCCAGTACAGAACACTGGCACCACGCCTCCTCCTAGGCACCTCCTCCAGCCAGCCCACGCCACCGTCTGTTCCTTGCTCTAGGGTTCAGCCGTTGGTTCCCCAGGGCAGATTCACTGCCAGCGCTATTTATAGTGCTGGTGGCTGATCCCGCCCATGGCAGACCATCAGCAGGACACGTCCAATGGCCACCAAGCACCAGAGCTTCAGCTCCATGCCACCATCCTGCTCTAGCAGTGTCCTGACAACCCCAGCTTTTACATCCCCCACACACCTGGGGAGGAGCGTCCCCTGTCCCCCCTTGCTGTGGCCAAGGGTTGGCTGGCAGTCGGCTCTGTTTACCTGGAGTTAATCACTGATCCGAGGTGCTGGTGGAGTGAAGTGCAGGCAGTATTTACCCAGTGCCTCTGCTTTAATGGATCTCCCTGCACTTTCAAGGGAACAAATACAGATTAAGGGACACAAACAAGTAAAATTATAGCAACGGGCACTCAGCTCAGCGCAATGCCAAGGCACTGAGCCAAGTGCCGAGCTAAGAAACAGCTCAGGGAAGCCTGCGCAAAGCAGTGATCCAGCAGGAGAGGGGATACAAAGAACAAATATGAGAGAGAACAGATATGAGTTTGGGTATGTGGGATTTACACACCTTGTTGTTATGTAGTCCTTAAAATGAAAGAATCATCAAATCCTAGAGTGATTTGTGTTGGAAGGGACCTTAAAACTCATTTCATTACACTCCCCTTCCACTAGACCAGGGACACCTTCCACAAGAACAAGTTGCTCAACGCCCTGTCCAACCTGGCCCAGAGTACTTCCAGGGATGAGGCAGCCACAGCTTTTCTGAGCAGCTTGTGCTTGGACCTCACCACCCTCCCAGGAAATTTTTTTTTCCTAATATCCACTCTAAATCCACCCTGGGTTGCCTTCACCTCTGAGGTTTCCTGAGAGATTTGGGCAGGCAGGGTTTGATGCACCAATCCCTGCTCCATGACAGTGGATCTTGGACAAATACAGGATGTGGAATGTGCCATCCCAGCTAGACCTGTGTCGCAAGCATCTGCTCACTGACCTGAGCCACTGAAGGACACAGTACATATAATTTCACACTTAAAACATTTCTTTTCTTTCTAATTTCTGGCAACTTCTTTCCCAGCCCCACAGCCTGGAAGGAGCACACATGCCTGGAAAGCACTCAGGAAAGCACTCAGGCCGAGATCTTAGGTACCTCTGATGGAGATACAGTATAAACTCAGAATAGACGGCTGCAGACATTGGAACCCTAATCCAGTTTGTAGATGGAGCTGAATACTTTTCATATCACCCAGGTGAGACCAAGAAGGGCCAGCAGCTATCCAGGGTATTTTCCAGATCTGGAAGAAGAATATGCACAAGAAGGTGGTTTGGACAGTTTCTACACTGGTTGGTGCAAACCTCCCTTTCACACCATTTCTTCACTTAAGAACCACGTCTTCATTTTCTAGACAGATTTCTGTGGGTCTGCAGCTTTGTTTTCTCCTCTGTGATCCATTACAACCACCTCAGCCTGTCCCAAGCTGCCTGTCAAGGTGTTGAAGAGAGAAGTAATTTTAAAACTACTGTCTGTATGTATTTTGAAGTAGTAACGGGCATGTGAGTGACCTAGGAAACAAAGAATTAGGCAAGGCACAAAGAAACAAAGATGTCAAAGATACAGATACTTTCTGGGCACATTCCACTCATGCTGTGCAAAAGAGACTTCCCAGGATTTTGACCAAAACCATTTGCCATCTGTTCACCAGTCCCAGACAGACTTCAGTCCTCTGAGATAACATTTGTTTAAGGGAAACAGAGAAGTGCATCAGTGAGGCTTTTATGAACATCACAACTCCCTCATTCCTGGTCCAGCAGATCTCATGCTGCAGAGAAGGAAAATCCCACAGGCAAAGGGCATCCAGCCTGGAGGAGGGAGTGACAGATCCTTAGTCAACCAGGGAGCAGAGCAGGAGTCCTACACAGGGGCAGGTAGGTTGCAGAGCTGAGGAATTTTGTAAAAGACTGTTTGGGTCCTCAGATGTGTGATGCCGTTGGAAATGAGAGTCAACGTTAAGGGTAAAGTGAAGCACATCCCTCACGGTACACTAGGGGACTCTAGATTAACGCTAGTCAAGAGCTAAAGGTAACTGTAAGCAGTTCCCTGTAAACATCAGCTGAAGGTTCATGAGTAAATTAAAAAGAAAAAAAGGCTCCAGATATTGCAAGGAAAATATTGCTTGCCCCCGTATAAAGCAAGCTCACAAGTGTGTGTGGCTCTGGTGCCTGGCTCAGAAAAGATGGAAAAACACTGGAAAAGGTCACAGAGATGAAGAAAATGGTAGGTCAGAAGTGGGAATGGCATCCTTGCAAGAAAAGGGATCAGGACTGTTAGGAAAAAGGTGAATGAGGTGACAGGCACTGACAGTGTAGACATGGATGCAGTAGGAACAGGGAATGGTTGGAGATGGTTATTCAGCACATTTCAGAGCTGGAGGTTGGAGTGGATGATCTCCAGAGGTCCCTTTGAACCCTGAATATTCTGTGATTCTGTGTTTCTAGGGGCACCAGGCAAAGGAAGGGCTGGCATGTTCATCTCAGTATGTTGTGAAACCAAAAGTCCAATCAGGAATTGAGTAAACTGATGGAGGACTGGAACCATTAAAAATTTTTGTGTGCCCAAAGCAAAGCTGACTAATGGGAACTCAGAGCTTGTAGCACCCTGGTCTAGTGGAAGGTGTTCCTGCCCATGGCAGAGAGATGGAACCAGATGAGCTTTAAGATCCCAAACCATTCTGTGAGTCCATGATTCGATATCTATGCAATGAGGTTCTTGGTGATTTTTTCCATGGATGGCCTCTCTCCCTGTGTGAATAGCTAGTGCTGACAGGATCTTAACACTCCATGTAGTGGCAGGACACAGTAAGGAACATAGAAAAGAAAATTGCAGCCTGCAGCCAGACTCCTCATAGAATATTTCTGGGCTCTCCTTGTCTGCCAGATTTCCCTCAGGAAGCTGCCTGGCAAACCCTGGGCAAGAGCACCCTCTGGAGACCAACAGAAATGTAATGGTGATATTACACTTCTCAAATCCCTTCTTTTCACATTGACATTGCATTTTAATTGGGTTTCATGATGGTGATGCATGCCAGGTTGTTTGCCCAGAAAGTGGAGCCTGCTGGAGAGGGCTGGCTCACTACATCCCATCTCTGTTACTGTGGGACAAGCTGAACCTCCCTGGAGAGAGCAAGACAGGCCTGAGGATGCACAGCAACCTTGGAGCTTCTAGGAAAAGTGAGGTATCACCTCAAAAAATCATGGAGTGGTTTGGGTTGGAAGGGACTTAAACATATTTCATTCCAACCTTACTGCCATGGCCAGGAACCCCGTCCACTAGACCAGGTTGCTGCAAGCCCAGTCCAAACTGGCCTGGAACACTTCCAGGGAGGGGCAACTTCTCTGGGCAACCTGTGCCAGGGCCTCACCATGCTCACAGGAAAGACTTTCTTCTCAATATTCCATCTAACCCTGCACTCTGGCAGTGGGAAGCCATTCCCCCTTGTCCTGTTACTCCAGAGTCTTGTCCAAAGTTCCTCTCCATCTCTCCTGGAGCCCCTTCAGGCACTGGAAGGGGCTCTAAGTTCTCTTTCCCAGTCTGGACACCCCCAGCATGCCCAGCCTCTCTCCACAGTAGAGGGGCTCCAGCCCTTGGAGCATCTCAGTGGCCACCTCTGGACTGGCTTCAACAGCTTCACATCTTTCCTGTGCTAAAGACCCCAGAGGTGGAGGCAGCCCTGCAGATCGGGTCTCACAAGGGCAGATGGGGACAGTGTCTTCCAGACAAATGTCACACTGGTTAAAGATAATGAGGGGACATGGTGCAAAAGAGACTTTTCTGCATCTTGCTAAGGAGACTCACTATGAGGATGGAATATCCAATGGAATTGTCTTTCCTGTCATGGAATGGAATATGATGCTGGGAGCCCACCACAGGTAGGGACACTGCCCCTGAGCTGCCTCTCACCCTACCTGCATGTATAGTGAGTGTCCAGCCTGGGAGGGGAAGGCATTAGCAGAGAGTTCCTTTAATCATACATCTCAATGTGTATCTCAAGGCAAGAGAGTTAGCCAAGAAAAAAACCAAAAAGATTTCTAAATGCAACAAGAAATTCCCAAGTTTGACAGCCAAGAACATTTTATGTAAGTTATTGTCTCCTACACTGCGTTTAGTCTCCTTTCTGAGCTGGCAGATGCCTACTCCCACCTGTCACACACCTCATGACTCACTGCAGAGGAGCAGGAGGCAGTAGGAGACAGGGAGAGAAATCCCACATTTCAAGGTAGACACGCAGTTAAAATGACAGCGTAAAAAATCACACACAAGCATGACAAAGTAATAGAAGATTTGTTATTGATGACTTTTATTTTCTAGCTCATGTCTCTATATTGATTAGGAAACAGCTCTCATCTCCCTGAGCCAAAGGCACTCCAGGACTCATATGCCCACTGGAGGCAACTTTAGTACATAAATACCATGGAGGCCGGAAGCTGGAAAGGGTGGCATCTGCTGAAGGGTTCTGCCCTCAAAGATGAGGATGTATCATAGAATCATGGGGGTTGGAAAAGCCCTCTACATCAAGCCCAACTGTTCTACCAGCACTGATTCTGGAAATCATCATGGCTCAGGGAAAACCTGAACTGCAGCAGTAGAAACCCTCTAATGCATTAACCTCTTTGAGAACTTCAAAGGTCTGAAATAAACTTTCACAATTCAGACAGTTCTTTGAATACAAATTTATTTGACTAATTAACATCTATTAAACTTACATGCAGGAGGTTCGGAGTGGGAAGTTGTCTGTGCACTTTAGTATCTTGAGCAAGATCTTCAGTAGAAATTAGGTAGATTTCCTGAAACTAAAGATGTAAATTAACTGACAAAGCCACAGAAGTCTACTGAGTTGAGCATTTCACATGTTGTATAAAGTGCACTTCTGATCTGGAAACTTCTTAGTTTCCAAGAGACTCTTTCTATTATTAATGTAATTAAAATGGTCTGACTCTGAACTAGACAACACAGGCACAGCTGAGAAGTAGAGAAAATCTACAGGAGGAAGAAAAAGTTGAAAATGTCTTATTTTATTCAGTAGCTACATATGACCAACCTCTGCAAAGACCCTGTGGCACATCCAGTTTGGTTTTGCTTTGTTCCAATTCTTTGGAGAGCCAGAATTAGCCCCAGGTTGGGCAGAAAGGAAATGAAAATGCAACTAGCAGTAGGTGGTGGGTTTAATGAGGATGGCCGAGGCTTTGCAGTTCCCCAGGCACAGGTTACTCCATGTCATGGCCCCTTTGAAGTTCAGATGCACAGAGTGACATGCCGAGTTCCACCACCACCCCCAGAGCTGGCGGCACAGCTCCCATTAGACGTGTCCTGATCCCGATCTCTAGCAGAGAACTTCACGTTGTCATGCATGGTGGTCATGCCCTTGGAGGCCATGGCATCCTTCGCTCCCCAAGTGCACTCCCAGCCTCAGCTGGTAGCTCTAGAACTCATCATCCAGGCTGAACAGTTTGTAGTCTGCAAACTTCATGTTATTTGAAGCATCCCAGATGACAAACCTGACCTGGTAGACATTCTGCCTGGTGATCTGGTGGATGTACTCAGTGACCAGCCAGAACTCGGTGTGTACATTCCCAAAGCCATGCTTGTAGGTGCTTCAGGACTCATCCCAGCTGACTGGAGTATCTCTGTGATTCCTCTGGATGACAGTCCAGCCTCTATCCTCCCTGTTCATCTCACAGTACACCATGATGGTTTGCTGTCCTGTGGGTTGGATGATGTAGATGCCACTGGGGCTGCTAGCAGGGACCTTGCTGCAGTCCTTGGGCCAACCTGGGGCATGAGGGAACATTGGAGGACCAATGCACAACATCCCAGTGTGCTGTCCCTGGCATCCACTGCATCCCTATGGTTGAGAAGGAGGAAACCTCATTCCCTTAGCATTAGACCCTGTGGATGGCTGTCCCAGGGACATCCTGGGACTGAAAAGGGACATCCTCTGTGGGCCTGTGGCAGCAGAGTAATGATAGCAAAGTAATGGCAGTAGAGTCCTCTGAGATCACAGAATCCCTGAATGGGTTGGCTTGGAAGTGACCTTAAAGCGAGTCTTGTTACACCCCCCTGCCATGGCCAGGGACACCTTCCACTAAACCAGGTTGCTTGAACCCCCATGCAACCTGGACTTGGACACTTCCAGGGATGGAGCAGTCACAGCTTCTTTGGGCAACCTGTGCCAGGTCCTCACCACCCTCATTGTCTGACATCTCTTCCCCATTTCCAACCTGACCCCACTCTCCTTCAGTGGCCTTCAAGTTTGGAGGAGTACTTGGAGTTCTGCTGAAGCACTGGGCTGGCTGATCCCCAGGCTGATTGCCAACTCACCACAACTGTGCCTTCATTCCCTACACCCCTCCCTGTTCCCTGGGGAATGTGGGTCCTTATTGCTGTGGCCCTGTGCCTGCTGAGGGTCAGCTGCCTGGTTCTGCTGGATGATCCCTCCAGCTTCATCTGCATCAGGAAAACAAGGAGTGAGAAGAGCAGTCCTGTGCCACAGCACAGAGGTAAGTCCACCCCCCACAGGATATTATTTCCAGCACTGAGTTTTTTATAGGGCATTTCAATGATGCCACTTGGCTCATTTTTCTTCCTGTGTGGTAGTTTTTAGTTGGAAAATCTTCAAAGGCATCAGAGACTAGGAATGGGAATGCTGCATCCATTAACGGCTGCCTATTTGCTCCTCTCAGCAAGGAGCAGACAGCATATCTGAGTAGAACCACAGAATCATGAATGGTTTAGGTTGGAAGGGACCTTTAAAAGACTACCTAGCCAGACCGCCCTGCTATAAGCAGGGACACTTTCCACTTGAACAAGTTACTCAGGGTAGTAGTGATGAGTAGAAATATGTACAGAGAGAGAAGGATTGAGAGGGAAATCAGACTATGGGTGCTCTCAGACCAAGATCAACAAATGGAAGGTGTTGCTGTGAACCTGTTTTTCAGTGATGAAGGATTCATATGCTCGTTCAATTCATAAAGAGCTCCAGAAACCTTCAGAGTGTGAGGGAGCTCACAGCTATGAGAGAACAATGCTCTGTTTCAGAGAAATCCCAGCACCCATCTCAGTAAGACTGTTTCCTTGACAGCCTCTAGAATTGTGACCTCCATCAGTGGTGTGATGAAGTTTTGGGATTGTTTTGCCACATGCAAGCTTCAGAAAGCATTTTGGTTAGTCGCTTATACAAAGTCTCTCTGAAGTTTCAGGGCTGTAAATGACTATACAAATATATATGGGAAGAGAATACATAAAGGAAGAGAAACAATCTGTCTAGAAAAAGCTGCCACATACAACCTTGTCAGTAACAAAGAAGGCTGAATTACCAAATCTGGTGAAGTTTGTTTAAGATATTAAATTAGAGGAAGATTTGATCAGGATTCTTTTATTTCTACAAGACTATTTTCCACATCTCCCTTTCTGTACAGAGGAGAGGGCTCCTGATATTTCGATAAACAGAGTTCAGGGATATAAGACAGAGAACACATACCAGGAAGAGGCCCATCAGAATGGATATTAACAATTTCATCTAAATTTACTTTCATCTCTCCAGGTTTTCAATGTGCAGAGCAAGAAGTGGGGATAGCAGGGCCAGCATGGAGGTGAAGAACAGAGGACTGTAGTGATGAACAGCTGGAGAAAGAAGATACACAGTGAATTTGGGAATGTGAATCCTCTGGAGCAGAACTGACATGTTGGGTTGTGGGCATTGCTGGTACCTAAAGATACTCAGGAGCTCCTGGAGGAGGGATAAACAAAGCACAGGGACCTAGGAGTTTGGAAAGAAAGGCTGGGATGCCCAGCTGCACACAGAATTCATGCCGTGCCATGCCGTGCCATGCCATGCCATGCCACACTCATCCATGCTGTCTCTGTTGGGACCCTGTGCAGTGGGGAGCTGAGTAGGTCTGGTCTGGTGGCAGCATGGCCAACCCCTATGTTTTATAGGGCTCATCAGTGAGGTGAAGCAGCTGAACAAATAGCAGTATTCATCTATTCCTGGAAATTTATGGTCTATTTGTCCTCTACAGGTACCTCTGCTCATCTGTTGTGTGTCTGTGGTAAGGGTTCCCAGCTGCTGGGGTTCACACAGGATTCCACAAAATCAAGAAAAGCTTGTGATAACACCTAGCAGGACCATGGTCCCTAGGGTCAGCCAGCAGGTCAGTGCAGAGGACCTGCTGGTGCTGCCCAAGCACTGGATGAAAATGGGGACTGAAAGCAGGGGGGAAGAAAGATGAGATTCCAGTCTGATGCTGGGGATTTACCAAAATACCCTGCACAGATGTGACCCAACAGTTGCAGCTGCTGCCTGATGCACTGGCCACAAGAGAATGGAGATGTTCTCCATGAGAAAGCACCCCAGCTGGGGTGATGCCCACCCACACACAGTGAGGGAGAGCAGGTCAGCAGAGCCCTCTTGAGCTTGTTTCTCCCCCTCAGGACATATAGGATACGGGCAGGGAGTCTAGGGAAAGTGGCACTGTATGACTACAAAGTGTTTGTTCAGAGCTGCCACAAAGCATCCAGGAGTCAGGGACCACCCCTAGGAATGGATGTTGACCTTGGCCCCAGCCTTTGCTGATGGAAGGCACAAGGCATCTCTGCCTGCAGTCCAGTTCTGTTTGTCAGCAAGGTGAAGTAGTCAATCCAAACAGCAGAACTCACCTGTTGTTGCCGTGTGAGCTCATTTCCTGTTTTAGATTTCCCAGTCCCTTCCCAAGTGTTGCAATACCTCTCCCTTCCCCCTCCCCCTCTTGCTGGGTTGTCAGTCAATCCTTAACATTCCAGCAAGGCCATCGTGTGGTTGGTCAAGTTTGAAAGATGCCCCTCAGGCCTGGGGGTCATTGGCACAGCCAAGTGTCGCTTAACCCCTGAGACCGTCCTCCTCCCACCTGGTTGGTGCTCACTTGTCCCTTCCCCTCCCTCTGTTCCTGGGCTTAAATTGAGCCAGGACCATGTGGTCAGTATTCTGTTGGAGCTGTTACCAAGATTCAGATGTCTGTGACCATGGAATAAAACTCTGGATTAAACCCTCTGCAGAATCCGTCTCCTTTTCCTCTTCACCCTAGCCTGAAGCGTTTCCACCAGAGGTAAACTGAGTTTCTAACCTTGACCGGACTTGTTTCAGTGCCCAGCTGCAACATCCAGCCAGCCAAAAGTGTCTCTGAGGTGAAACACCACAGCTGCCACCTTTGGCCCAGCAGCAAGGGTCAGACGAGCCCAGGCACAATCTGCCTGGTAATATTGGGATCTTATTCCAATAACCCGTTCCTGGAAATTATGGTTTGCTTACCTCCTTTCACAGACTCCTCTTCTCACATGCCAGCTGTTTTGCTTCAGTGATAAGAGTTCTCAGCTGCTGGTGTTCACACTGAATTCCACAAAATCGACAAAAGCTACTGATAAGGATTTTTCTGAGGGTTGTTGATACTTGCAGGGTTTGAAACCAAGCCCTGTAGGGACAGTCTTTCACCTGCTCATGCCAGAAATTTCTGTTAGACATCCACCAGGTCTGTCCACCTTCACCTGGTGCATTACTTGAGGGGATACTGTGCTCTGACATTTTGCATGGGATTCCACACACAGCAGCAAAAGGGCCTCATCTGTAGCTCTGACCCTTGCTTCCAGTGCCATATATAAGCAGGGATTGTAGCATTTGTCTTAGACACATTTCTGGCAGTACAATGTCAAAACAGATGAGAAAGGTCTCCCCAGCCCTTCCAGCAGCACTCCCCATGCCACACGGGAGCAGGGCTGGCTCTCTGCACCCACCTGGGCACCAAGTGCAGCCCCAAAGCCAAGGTGCCAAGCTGTGCCTGACATCCCAACCTGTGGGCACTGGGGAAGCCCTGGCTACTGTTACCCCTCAGCAACATCCTCACCCTACAGCTATAAGGGAGGTCCTTGCAGCTGGGACCCCATGGTGTGCCCCTCCAGCACTGTGGACCCTTGAAGTAACAGTGTCAGGGCATGGATAGCCTTGGAAGTGTGAGCCCAGCCAGGGTATCTGGAGGCCACAAGGCAAGCTGAATTATGGAACGAGGGAGAAGAAGGGACTGAGCCTCCCCCAGATGGAGACTTGCAGTTGTCCCCTGCTCCTCCCTTGCCCTCACTGTGGGACCTGCTGCCCAGGGAACCATCATCCAGAACAGAGAGTGTACTGGAGCCAGATGAACACCCAGTGCTGGTGACACACAGGGGTACAAACGGTTCTACCAGGACCACAGCAGGAGCTGGAGGTCAGATGGCAGATCAGGGGGGAGAATCTGCTGGTGCCACCCAAGCACTGGATGCGTGGGCCCAGTTTGTGTGACCAGTTCCTTGGGTGGTGAACTGGGCGCTGGGGCATGGCCAGGTTAGGGTGCAGGTACAGGGGCTGGTGGTACAACAGGTGCAAGAACTCTCATTCTGTCTCATCCTGCTCAGTGCTGTATGGAAAACCATAATATGAAAAGCCAGTGTCCATAAAGGAGACAGAGGAGTCCTGCAACTTTATTCCAATAAAGGGAGAAAGTCCACTGGGTCACACTCCCATGGGGTTTTTTTCTCTCGAGGTTTTGGAGGACGCAGCCTCCTTTGATCCTGCCAGGAAAATTAACCCACAAACACCAGAGATTTATGTCCAAAAAGTAGACAGGGGAGTCGCATTACTTTACTTGAATAAAGGGAGAGGCCATGGGGCATTCCCCCGGGGTCTCTCCAATTTTTGGACGACACAGCCACCTTTTTATCCTAATTTCCCAACCACATGTCCCTCTCTCTTTCCCCATTGGCTGAGGTACTTGAGAGGTACAGACTCCCCAAAACACCTAATACCTAAGGCCCCTTTCTAATGTATAACCTCCCCACACCTTTGTCTTTTCCTTGTGTCAATTAGTGGAATTCCTTATGGAATTTATGGTTCTTCCCATTGTTTCTTTCAACTCCCTATATTGAATTTTATTTATCAAAAGACCTACAATTTATTTGTAAAGATAAATCTCTCATTCCATTTATGAATCAGTGGAATTCTTACCATTGTTTCTTTTATCACTCAGTATCCAGCTTTATTTACCAGCAGATCCACAGTTTGTTTGTAAAGACAAGTCCCTTATTCCTTTTGATCCTAAACTTCCAGATGCATGTTGCTGTTGCCAGAATTATTTTTACTTTTATATATTCTCTATATTCTTTACACATATATTCTAGCTCTATTGCTGTATAGTTATATAGTTCCTAGCTAGCCCCAGTACTTTTCCCCACCCTGATAAGCATGTGAGAAATGACTGCACCCTTTAAAATTTCAAAAGTTTATTAAACTGCAACAAACACAACAAAGGACTGAATAAGGAAAACGGACAGTGCTGGGAGTGTGGCCGACTGTCAGAGGCTCATCCACAAAATGGCTGCTCCACTCTTTATACCCCTGGTGTTGCAACAGCCAACCCTAGCCCCTCCCAAATTCTGCCAGGCAATTCTTCTTGCCATCCCTTGGTGGAAACCTTCCTGCAACTTGCTTGGAGGTGAGATGTTGTGCTAAGCCCCCCAGCAACAAGCTTTCCCCATTCCCAACTGCCCCACGCAAGGGGCACATGTACACACCCTCCCTCCACATGTCCCTGACAGCCCTGACGATACAGAGGGGGGAAAGGGGAGAACAGAGGGTGTCCAAACAACAAACTACAACAACATAACCATACATCAACAAAACTTCTCTTAACATACACACAATATTCATCCCTTTATTGCGAGAGCCAATCATCATATTACCCATCTATAACAATCCCCCTTTTCCTTTTTATAAGTCATTTGGCTCAAGCAATTCATTTCCATTTTCCACTCATGCTTTTCACAGATCACTTTGCCTTCTTTGTGGGGGTATTTTTGTTTGTTTTTCTTCTTCAGCATAGTTTTGAAGGGTCATAACAGTGAGGGTTGACAATAGTGTGAGTAGTGAAAAGAGTATCCACATAAAATGATTGCTCAAGAATTTGTTTGGATTCCAGGAGGGAAAAGACAACTAAGGTGAAATAGACAAAAAGGGAATGATAGGGGTCTGGTATGGCTTCTATCCCCACCTACTATGCCTACGGGGTTGCTGCATGCAGCAGAGTTATATAATCTTCTCGTGGGCAAACACAGGCGCCAACCCAGTCTTGCCCTCTAGTTCCTGTCGTACTCCACTTGTCAATTCCCAAGCAAATCAACCCAGCACTTCCCACTGTTTCCTGTGTACTTCCCCTCAACAGACACCTGCAATCCCTATCCATTAAATAGGACAATTACGTCAATAACCAATACAATTCATATCTCCCACTCAAAGTGTTACTTAAGCAGTCCCCAAGCTGGCTGGTAGAAGACAGACCCTACTTTTTGGATGTCCCGGGGCTTTTCTGGTTATCTCTCAGTCTCTGCTTAAAAGTCAATCTTGTCTCACTCGGTCTGGATGTCACGATCCATTCCTTTGGTTCTTCAACCAGGCCCTTAATTCTGTTGGCATGAGTCCATCCCCGCTCTGCAGTTCGCACAGCCGACTCAGTGGTGAGCAGCACCTGAAAGGGACCTTCCCACTGAAGGGTTTGAAACTGGTCTTTCCATGACTTCATCATTATCCAACCTCCAAGGTTAACATTATGAATTCTGAAATTTGGGGTCGTAGTTTGAGGGATTATCCCTTCATGCCTTACCTCTTTTAAGGTCTCTGCTATAGACATATTTCTGGCACTGGCTTCCCCCTCCTCATAGCTGGCAACTCTCTGTGGCAAAGTCAAAAAAGGTAGTCCAAAGTTCATTTTATAGGGTGAGACTCCTAAATCTGACTGAGGCTGGGTTTTAATTCTTAACAGGGCTAAAGGGAGGCATTTTATCCATGACATCTGGGTTTCAATCAGCTTAATCAGAGTTATTTTAAGATTTTGCTTCATCCTTTCAACACTACCAGAACTTTGTAGATGCCATGGAGTGTATAGCTCCCATTTTACACCCAGGGCTTGAACAACAAGTCAATGATTAATGCTGCTCAAACCTTTTGTGCCC
This sequence comes from Melozone crissalis, assembly GCF_028551555.1. Lineage (NCBI taxonomy): Eukaryota > Metazoa > Chordata > Aves > Passeriformes > Passerellidae > Melozone > Melozone crissalis. The sequence continues at coordinate 781,611 of NW_026535835.1, forward strand.
TCATCCTTTTGCACCCTCTCCACCCCCAATCTCCATATTAATTCTGAATTGATTCTGACCTGGTGCTCATTTCATCCATGTGATAAATAATAGAATGGACTGAGCCAGGGACATGGAATGTTGGAGAGAATCCAGAGGAGGCCACCAGGGTGATCAGAGGGATGGAGCAGCTGGGAGGAAAGGCTGGGAGAGCTGGGAATGTTCCCCTGGAGCAGGGGAGGCTCCAGGGAGAGCTCCCAGCACATTGCAGGGCCTGCAGGGGCTCCAGGCCGCGATCTAATCAGCCAGGCTAGGATCTGTGATAAATAGGTATGATTCGTGCTGATAAAAATTGAAACAGTAATCAATACTGATACAGTAATTAATATTTGAGAATAATAAAACAGTTAATAGTTAAAAGTTGTAATGCCAAAGAAGATAGGGAAAGGAGGGGCTTTACCCACCCCCCCCCCCCTTCCTAGCAGATGTTCTCAAGGACCACAGGAAAGAAGCTGAAGATACCGTTGCTAAAAATGACCAAGAACCTGGTTGGGTCCAAGAAAATGCTAATTATAAGGGACTTATTGCTTTGATATGCAGATGCAGTGATACATTAGTCTTGGCTTACATTGTACTGGCTTGGTGTGCATGTATAACCCAAAGGTGAATTAAAGGACAATGAAGAAGACTACAGGACCTTCATCAGTGACGACCCCCAAAGACTTGTGCGACCACCAAACCGAGTGGTGGCGCATGTGTGGTAAAGGTGGTAATGAGGGTGGAGACAGAAAAGTGACAAACCGAAAATAGGAGGAGATGGTATTGACACATGGCATATAAGGGGTGACTTTTACTTGGCAAGCTTGTACATGAAGTGGCATGGGTCATTGAACCCTGCCCTCTGTACCCCGCGGTTGTTTTTGCTTATGCGCTATTATTTGAACCAAATTATCCCTTGTTTATATATTTTCTAAACTATTTAATTAAAATTGTTACTACTTTTAATATTGTTTGGCCTTTTTATGATGGGATAATTGGGCAAACATAACAGATCTAATCAGCCAGGCCGGGATCTAATCTGCCAGGCCAGAACTCAGCAGCATCACGATGGGGGGGGGGGGGGGGGGGGGTGGCTTCTCCTTCCCACTGCCCGGTGGCTGCGGGCGAACTCCATGGTGGTAAAATCTTGGCCGAGCAGGCCCGGCCCGGGCTGCTTCTGGGGGCTGGTGGACTCAGCTTGGCCCTGGGCTAGCAGCAAGGTGTTAGAAATTGGAGCCAGGGCCCGGCTCACGGCACTCCCTCCCCTTCCCAGCAGCCGATGGGAGGGGGCTGGCAGGTGCCCTGGGGGAAGGGGCCCAGCCTGGGGCAGGGGCCGCCCGGCCTGGCCAAAACAGAGGGTCAGGGTGTGTTACCTCTTTGCCAGCTGGAAGAGAAACAGGAAGTTCCCAAGTTTCTTTCATCTTTAACATATTTTTCACAGAGATGTGTACAAGTTTCCAGTGGCTAAAAGTTTTGCATCACTTCCATAAATGTCTCCCATGCAAAACCAGGACATTGAGGCACCATGTACCTCAGCTGGGGTCACCAAGCTTCCGCAAAAAGAGAAAACCGATGGAATAGCAGCTTGACATTGCCTCCCCTTGGCCAGCACTGAGCGCTGCAGGGAGAGCTGTAGGATTGGGCCCTCTAGATGTGTGTCTCTGGTTTCTCTCAATTCCCCAGTCACAGAAACACAGCACATGAGAAGGAGCTTCCCTGCCCATTCCCCAGCCTGAAAAAAAAATGCTGGTTTTAGGCCAGAGCAATTTCTTACCATGTAGAGGACAGCAAAGAGAGGGGAGAGGGCCCTTTCCCAAAGGGATCCTTGGGTACCAAAGGGAATGTGGTCTGGTCAGATGCAATGGCCACCCCTAGGCTCAGCAGCCTACAGGACTCTACTTTTTGCCCATATGGGTACAAAGGAGCTCCCAGCACATGCAGGAAGCCCCATGGCTGTGACTGACCCACGGCAGGATTTTTCCCTTGAAGACATGCAACTGTGAGCAGGCGTTTCCTACCAGGAATTTGGGAGGATTGGAGCTGAGCTGTGGAGTAGGGTTTGGCTGTTGCACACTTTTGGTCCAACTGCCTGTGCTGCAGTGCCAGTCCAGAACCCTTGACTCAGGAGCTATCAAAATGTGCTAATATTGCTGGCTTGTACTAGGATGATTTTATGATACTTGTATCCCCAGTCATCTGTTCTGTTTATGCTGAATATTAAGTTCTGCACCTTTAAGACTGGTTCCAAGAGCGAAGTGGGGGGAAAAGAAGCACAGTTTGTTTTCAGAAACTGCACTCACTTCCCCGCATTCCTTCTCATGGATTGCATTGTCTGCAGCATGGACAGACAGTGGGAGAGAGCTCTCCTTTTACTTTTGTTTTAGCTAGCTAAGGCAGAGAAGTTCCCCAGACTGTGGCTTTTCTTTTTCTTGGAACTGATCAGCACTTCTCTAGACTAAAATCCCAGAAAAACACCAGGAGCTCATGCCTGTGGCCCAGCCCACTAGGGCCAGGGCATGGCATCTTCCAGTGCAGGAGAGGCTGATAAGAGACTGAGTGAACGGAGCTACACCCAAGAAGGACTTTCTGAATTTGCCATGTCTTCAGAACAGTGAGGAGTTTTAATGTTTAATATTTTTTTATGCTTTTGAATACTTTGCTTGTTAAAGAACCAAAGAAAGTTTTTTTCCGCTTTTCTCCAAGGAAATCTTTTACCAAACCAGTAGGGGGAGGGGCCACTTGAATATGCTTTCTAGAGGGACTTTGGAAGTTTCCTCCCAAATTTGCCCTAAACCAGGACAGACTCTGATAGTGAAAGATTTTGTGACCAAAAATATATAAGGATGTATATTTGCACCTGGGATGGCCATGTGCTGCATGAGCAAGACCACCAGCTTGAAAACATGCTTCAGGTTCACAGGTATGGAGTAAAGCCAGAGCCTTTTGGTCCAATTCAAATGTTCACTGATGTTAGAAAGGAACAAGATTACATCTAGCATCTGGATTAACTCCAGGCTGGAGCAGGAGAGCTGACTCAGACACACCTGGGATGTCATCACCAGCAGCAAAGAGAAAGAACATCTGTAGGTGTCCCATGGAATCTGCATCTGTTGTGTGTGCTATGAGCCAGGAGCTGGGCAGTGTTCACTGCTTCACTGGGAGAAGGTCAGTGATGCTGGTGATGTTTGGTGACATTCCCTAGTGTTGTTTTCCCACCCCTGGGAGCCCTCAGGTGCTGCTGTGTCCAGTCCACCAGGAACCTGCCTGCCTGTCAGGGACACAATGTCACCTCAGCATCAGGCAGGCAGCCAGTTCCATTGGAAGTGACTGACTGCAATCAGTCAAGGAAAATAGTGTCAGAAATTTTATCACAGTCTCCTGGGAATGTATCAAAGCAGCACCAGGCTCTTAATAGAATAAGTACTGTAAGCTGTCCTGCACATAGAAGCAGTAATGGGGTGCGGCTCCCTGCAGGAGATAGTTTGATGTATCTGGACAATTTCTAATGAAATCCTCCCTGAAGTCCCCTCCTTGTGGCTCTTCCAGGTCCTCCGGGATTAAACAGCTCTCTCCTTTTTCTCTGAAAGACACAAGGCTACTTGCAGCTCCAAATGCAAAGCCCTGTGGGAGCTCCCCTCTGGGGAGCATCAGTGGTGACAGCAGGGTGGCAGCCTTGGCCACCCACTCACAGCTGTGTCCTGTTTGCAAATCCTGTGTTATTTATGGAGGTCCTTGCCAGCACAATGTCCAGACAGCTGGCACTGAGTAGTCCAGCACTGTGTAGTCCAGCAGGCACTGGGGTGAGGGCAATCCCTGATTTTGGATCCTGGCAGCTACCTGGGGTGAGGGGAGAGGCATGTTATGACCCACATGGCCAAAATCACATTTAGGATCAAACTGACCTTGGAGCACTTGGGGCAGAGTTGGCTTCTGCTGGTTCACCAGCCCAGAGGATCAGTAACTGGGAAGTCCCTATTGCCCTGGGAAGGATGGGGAAATTAAGAAATTGCTTGAAGATGTAGGAACATAACAGGAAACAGTTTTCAAGCAGAGATCACAAGAACAGCTGACAGATCAGCAGGATGCTGTGCCCAGAGATTAGGCACATTGACTCCCTCCTGTGTCAGTACAGAGAAAGTCCATGACCCAGAGAAGGGCTTTGCAAACCACCAGCTCAAACAACGAGTGTGTTTGGAAGCTGCTAGGAACAGCATCAATGCAGTACCTCTTCAGGTGCCCTCAGGCCAGGCAAGAGTCAGACCAGCAGCATGGCCAGTCTGGACAGACCCCTGTGTCACCTCTCCCACCACTCACCAGCTCCTCGCTCCTCTGCGTCACAAACTCAGTCTTGCTCTCTAAACACGCATGTACCAGACTTGCAAATCTGCTTTTGTTTCTGAAGAGGGAAAATCTGAGAACCTCCCCAGGGTCACAGCTTCACCACCTACCTACATTCAACTCATTCAGATAAATCCATTTAGTTCCACCAGAAATTAACAGGAGTGGAAGGTTATTTCAAGTGAGTCCAAATGCTTTTATTTCCTCTATGTCCACTGCTGGTGAAGGCGAGGGAAGATGGGGACTGAGGGAAAGGGCAAGAGCAGTTAAAGGCTGTGAGGAACAAAGGGTCCAATGGTGATTTCCATCATGTGCTCCCTGCTGGAATGCTAAAGGCACCAGCCATGGCTGAGAAGAGGCAGCCAGTGGTAAGGCTTCATGACAGTGGGCTCCATCCTCATAAGGATGCTCTCATTTGACAGTGACACCAACCCATTGCTGGAGTTTCTGCCATCAATACACACCCAGGAATGCCTGCCTGCTCAGCAGAGACTGTTCTCACAGCTCACCACTCCAGCTTTGGTATCTCCCAGAACAGGATATATCACCAGACCGTGCAAACGTGGTCACTTCCCTCCCTAGCAGAACCAAACGAGTTGGGATGATGATGGGATTTTCCTCTTCAGACAACCTCTGGTGTGTCTGGAGAACAGCTGCACACACTGTCCAAATGCAGGAGTGCCATCTCCTGGGCACTGGGAGACAGTATACAACAGCCTTGGAAAACCATCCTGGAGTAACTCAGAGCTCCTGAGGCTAAGAAGCTGCTGCTACGGGCAGGTACCACCCATGAAGAGAAACTCAACCTTTGTGTGCCTCAGCAAGCAGCTGCAGGGTCAATGAACAGCTCTCAGGTCAGTGCATGTTTAACCTGTGCCAGGAACTACATACAATTTCCCAGCTTGAAAAATGACTGGGGGACACCAGACCTTGACCAGTCCTGTATTGGCACTGGAAGGTTGCCATGCCTCAGATCCCAGTGGTTTGCTATGGAGGAACAGGGACATGGCTCCACAGTGGATGTGCGGGGACAGGCACCTCACCCTCCCATCCCTCCCTGTGGTTCTGCTTCCCTCAGCTCCTTGCCCTGCCTCAGGCTCCTCTGAGGCTGCTCCCTGTCCAAGAACTATCCCTATGCCTACTGCCTCCCTCCCTGCATGCTGCCATTCCCCAGGATCAGACCCCTGATGTGTCCCCACAGTGTCAGAGCTACAGAGTGGCCATATTCACTCAACACCGCCTTCCAGCTAAGCATGTTCTTCCCACATTATACTGCTCCACAGGTCTGTATCTACTCCCCATTCTCCCTCAGTTCATTACACTTGTTTTCCTTCTCCTCCCCACTTTGCCCTCCAATCCAGAGGGCACGTAGAATTTCAGCTCTCTCGGGGTCTCTAGCTGGTCAGAGTGACCCTGAGATATGTCAGAAAGTCTCTTTTCCCAGCCCGGGGGTTGAAGAAGGAGTCAGAACTCTTCATTTCTCAGTCTCAAGGTTGTTTATTGTATCTTATCTATAAAATTCTTTCTTCTGACCTGCCGAGGTCTGCTCAGCAAGACAGTCAGAGGCACTCTGCCTGCCCCCGGGCAGTGTTACCTTTTTATACTAAAAACTACGTATACAATATTTACAGTTACTTTCCAATACCTATCACCTATGTTAGACAGTGAGCTTCTACTCTAAACCAATCTAAGAGTGCCAACATCACAGCCGCAGATGGAGGCCAAGAAGAAGAAGGAGAAAGGCTGGATGTGCCCAGATTCCTCCATCTTGCCCCCTGAACCTCTGTTTCTAAAAACTCCAAAAAATCTATTTTTTCACCCTGTGATAAATACACTGTCATTCTACTTAAACTGTCATGGCTTGTAATTCTTCATATAAGGTTGGTAATTGTTTTTTCCAAGGGCTAGATCAAAGGCACAGGGGTCCTGGGCTCTGTGCCAAGGCCTCTGAGCCCCCGGACAGGGGCTCGAGTCCTCCAGGGCAGCCAGAGGAATTTCCTGGGTTCCAACAAGCTCAGGTACTCTAATTTCTGACAAAATAACATGGAATGAAGCCAAGCTCCACGTGAAGTCACACAAGAACCTGTTTCACTGGCTGTGAGCTGACTGTGCTTTCAAGCAACTCTTACAGCCCCTTACAGGGGTAATGGGAATCCTCAATAACCGTTCTTACACTCACTGATGGATTTATGGCAATACATATCTCTTCTGGTACTACACAGAATCATAGAATCATGTGAGGGGATAGGCTAGAAGGGACCTTGAAGACCATCTTGTTCCATCTAAATAATGGACAGGGACACCTTTGACTAGATCTGGTTGCTCCAAGCCCTGTCCAGTCCAGCCTTGGACGCTTCTAGGGAGGGGGCATAACTTCACTGGGAACCTGTTCCATTGCAGAATACTACTACTAGTACCAACAACAATAAAGAAAGAGTGAACACTTATGTTACAGCATTACCCTTCTTTCCTGCCCGTTTACAATGCTGTGGAAAATACACCGGACTTCTGATTCCAGCAGACACTGTGCTCCATTATGCAATTGCTGTGTTCCAGGGATACTTACAGCCCAAACTTCTCCCCAGAATTACACAACACATCAAATGAGTGTGCACCCAGGGAAGTTAAATTATTTAAATACTTCACCAGCAGAAATTATGAGATCCTCATTCCTATAAAGCAATCTGGTGAACTAATAATAATCTGATTATTACATCTACAATTATTACATCTGGAGAATACTGTGTGAGATCCAGTTACTCTCCTGTCTTCCAGGGAAATGAATGATACCATTAATTCTTTTGCTCCAGAGCAGAACTAGTCCCAGTTCATACATTCCCTTGGGCCAAATCACCCAGCCCTTTACAGGCAGGGGCTAATCTGAGTGTCCAAGTGCCTGACGTAGTGCATGGTTAGATTGGGTATTGGGAAAAAAATCTTCCCTGTGAGAATAGTGAGACCCTGGCACAAGTTGCCCAGAGAAGCTGTGGCTGCTCTATCTTTGGGAGGGTCCAAGGCAAGGTTGAACAGGATTGAAGCAGCTTGGTCTAGTGGAAGGGATCCCTGCCCACGGCAGGAGTTGGAACAAGATGATCTTTAAGGTCCCTTTCTAAGCAGTTTTCCAGGACTGCTGCTTCTCATCCTGAAGCAGCCACAACAAGGCTGTAAAAAGCAGACCTAGTCTTCAGTGCCACGAACAGCACAAACCCAGGATCCCTAGAATGTATTTGCACAGTAAACACGAATCTCCTTTCCAATCCCTTGGAAAGAGCTATGAGATCACAGCTTCTGTTTTGACTGCTGCCGCCCCTCCAATCCCCAGTAAATGTTCATGCCACAAAATCTCCCCACACATTTCCTATGAAGAAAAAGAAAGCCATAAACCCACAAAACCCAACCCACAACTCTCTAATTTTTGTCTTTCCTCCATTCCCAGGAGCAGCACCCACGGGGTGGCCGAGCCTCTCTCTCCACTGTCCCAACAGCCCCCAGGCCGCAGCTCCTGCCTCTTCTTCAACCTCATCCGCCCCGGAGGCCGCCGCTCCGCCTCCCCGCAGAGCGGAGGGACCCGGCGCCGAGGGGCCACTGAGAGTCCGCACTGGCGGGCCCGGCCCGGGGCTTCCGACGGGAGCGGCTGCGCCGGCCACACAAACCCCCACAATACCCCGCGCCAGACGCGGAGGACAAAGCCCGGCGCGCGTCCCCGCAGGGGTACCCGGATGGGCGCGAGGCGGGGCGGTGGCCAGAACGCGCTCTGATTAGTGGTCACACAGCTAGAGGGGGCGGAGTACCCTGTGATTGGTCGCCGCGCGGCAGGGGGAGAGGGCGGATAACGGGGGGCTACAAAATGGAGCCGTGCGCTGCGCCGCCACTTACATAACGCGACCTCTCACCCCACCGCGCCGGCGGGGCGGGGCGAGGCGGCGCGATCGACTGGCCGTGAGACCAATCCGCAGCTGGTGGAGCAGGCGCCTAGCCAATAGACTTTCGGCACCGCTACGGCGGGGGTGGGTGCTGCGGGGCGGGGCAGCAGGGTAGGGGCGCGCGCGCGGGGCCGGTCCCGCCGCTCGCCGTGAGGGGGAGCGGAATCTCCCGCCATTTTTCAACCGTCCCGCCCGGGCCCCGTCGGGTCTCACCATGGCGCCGCTACTCGGCCGCAAGCCGTTCCCGCTGGCTAAGCCATTGCCGCCGGGGGAGCCGGGCGAGCTGTTCGTCATCCCCCACACGCAGGAGGCCTTCCGCACCCGCGAGTATCCGCCACACCGGGGCGCGGGGCGGCCGGGGCGGGTCCCGGGGCCGTGGAGCCGAACAAAGCGGTGGTGGGGTCGGGCGGGTAGTGGGACCGTGAGGAGAGCGCGGCGGGCGCTGCCCTGGGCTCGGCGGGATCGTTGTTCCCTGAGGAGTTCGGGAGCCTGTTCGGGCGGGCGGGGGAAGTGGGACAGCAACTCCGCGGGGCTGGAGCGGAGCTAACGGGGACCCGGCACCGTCAGAGCGGGCTATCAGAGCAATTCGCGCACTCCCGCGGGCCAGGAGCACACTGGCACCGGAGGCTTCCGCAGTCCTTAATTTCTAGAGAATTAAACAGCGGTAGGAACTCTCGCTGTGTACATCCCAGGCTTTAGTTCCGAGCATATCTCTTCCTGGGCTGCTTTTGCATAAAAACCAGTTTTTTAATTTTTTTTTTTCCTCTGCGTGTGACAGCCTTTGATCGCAGGAAGTGGCCAGACTGGTGTCTGACAGAGCTGCGCGGCAGCAGAGTTACTGACTAAGTCCGCAGCAGGGCTGAAGGGGCAGGACCTCGGCGCTGTAACGTGCAGACTTGCTGCTGCAGAAGGCTGGGTTAGTGTTTGTGTAATAAAAATCAGGATCTGAGTTGAGAACTAAGGAAGGGCTCTAAGTAAGAGGGAATGCATGGATATGGGAAGGAAGTGTTGGCAGTGTGGAAGACAGAGGGGCTCCAGAGCTTCCATATCCCCTGTGTTGAAGAGTGTCTTGTTTCTGCAGTGAGCAGAACAGGCAGAGGAAGCCCCTAGGAAGGATTAGGTGGCCTTTGAAGAGGAAATGCATCTCTTGAGTGCAGGTAGGCATTGTTATAATGTACTCAGTAAAATATTATAAAAAATTCTAATGTGGCCCAGTAAAACAAGTTAGGTGGAGTGTTGGAGACATGCTTTTTAACTGTGTTTCAAATTAAAACATGCAGTCTGTGACGCCAACCTGCTTTTTTGGTGTGTGCAAACTGAAAGTAGCTCAGTCATCTACCTGACCAGGCAGTTCTGTCTTTTTACCTGTGAGGAGTGATCAGTGATCAGAAAGACGAGTTTAAGTCTAAATACTAATTTTATAAATAAGACATGGCTTTAAGGGCCATCTGCCTTGTCGAAACAGCACAGGGGAGCTCTGGGGCTCCTTCTGAAAGCACCATTTTGTTAGATGGCTCTTGTGGATCGAGCGAGTAGGTGGAGGACACGTTTCTGCAAACACTTGGGTGGTATTAAAATTAAGGGGGGGGAAAAAAGATAGTTTCTCATCCTGAGAGAGGGGGGTGTTAGCTGTACGATTAGAAGGAAAGAAGAAACCAAGGCAAGCACTGAGGTTCTGGAGAGGCGCTCTTTTCCTGGAGGAAGTATTTCATGGGGTGCTGTGGGAGGCAGCCTAGCATGTTCTAGAAAGTTCATCTTGGCAGACAGACGTCATGAGGCTAAAAAGAGAAACCAAGCAATGTTGGGTTTCTGCTTTGCCTTGTTGATGGTGTATAATATATGCTAGGCCAAAAGTGGAACAGAAAATTGCAAATGAGCCAGTGAGCTGGAGGGAGATGTTACCCAAGGAAGACTTGGAGGGCGTTTTTGGTCACTTCCATTTATCCTAGATAGTGTTGAGGAGGAGTGGCTCTGGTAGATGGGAGCGCCTACTAAGAGTGTGCCAGGAGGTACCTAAGTCTTCACCCAGTGTTATTTATGCCAAGATCTGACAGAATATATTCTCCTGAATTGTCTTCTATCTTGGAAAATTATTGATCAGCTCTTCCCCTAAAGACTATGTAAGGTCTTGTACTGCACAGCTACAAGTGAGGTGTTTGAAGGACACCAAAATTTCTTAAAGCTTTTTTTTTGTTGTTGTTAAAATTTGCAGCTGCAGCAGGTTGGGTCACACAAAAAAATGGAGACTGTGGTGGCGTGCATGAGGAGAGACAGCTTCCCCTTGGGTGTGTGTTATGGAAGTGTTTGGTGGCAGTGGGAGTGGAATAAGTTGGTCAGTGGAGTTGAGGTGTGTGTTTGGCCTTATTTTACCTTGTAGCTTTTTGTGGTTTCCTTTGACTGCCAAATCCTGCAAAAACCTTATAAGAGAAGTCCTGCTGTGTAGAGCCCTTTGCGTCCTGGCAGAGCCTTGGGTCCTGCTAGTTGTGTGGGTGTGGGGAATGGCAGATTGTGGGGCAGCCAGGGATAGACTCATCCCTGCAGGAGCTCAGTGGGATCTGCTCTGAGCTACCTGAAGTGTCAGGACAGTGCTTTGGATGTGTACAGTGCTGTCGCCAGTGCAGTGGGTGCTGAGTATTTGCAGGCTCCCGAATACCCAGTGTGTACCCTGGTGAACGGTCAGCTCAGCTGTGGGCATGTGGGTCTGCTGCAACATGGTTTGGAAAACTGCTGCCGGATCAGGAGATAAGCTGGGTTCAGAGAGCTCAGCCAGCCAGGGCTGTTCCAGCCAAAGCTTTGCCCCAGCTTCCAGCGCATGGTTTTGGGAAGCTGTGTTGTCTCCTCTCTGGGTAACAGCCTGCTGTCCTTCTTTAGTTCATACTCCCGTATGGTATCAGCGCAGGGAAGAAGAAGGGTTTGGCAGGTTAAAGGCTGCTGCTCTCTTCACATGTGATACTGGCCTGACAAACTCTACCTGGAAGGTGGCAGCACAAAGACACTGTTGTGTCACGCTCTCCAATTGCAAGAAGAACTTTGCTACACATCCAGGGAGTAGCACCTTATAAATGTACCCACATTTCTGGGAAGTCTACCTTCTTGGCTAATGTAAGTGCAAACAATTCAGATGGAGTAAAACTTTTTTGAAGTTGGTATTCATGCTCTCCCAGAAATTAGTAACTGAGGAAAAAGTAAACGTTTTATTCTGTCAGCAGTTGTTTTGTGCAGTGGTTAGCTTGGTTACTTTTAAACATCTTTCTTTAAAAAGGTCCCTTTTTTCTACTGTAATTTTGTTTGTACTCTAATTTTGACATCTTTCAGCATTGGGTGATCTGCAGTGGGATGCAAACAGATGTGATGCATTAACAGCTACACAGTGGATAGTCAGCTCTTTCATTTAATATACATGTTATTCATAACTTTTTGGGCAGTGTTCGCAAGTAGCTTGTGTCCAGGATTTTATTTATTCCTGTGTTGGAAATTTTTGGCAGTGGAGGCTCCAGTTGTGTAGAGAGATGGATTGATTATGGCGTACCAGGGGCAATGATGACTTGCAGTCCTAGATCAGATCTACTGAACAATCTGAAATTTCTTGGGTTTGTTTCCAGTCTGAGTGGAAAAGACAAACAGTGTATATGTAGTGGAAAGTTTGAGCTATAGTAAACTTTGCAGAAACATCCTCCTGCATTTTGGCTTTGTGCTGGCCCCAGGAATTCAAAGCAGGACCTGATCTGGAGCTCTTGGCTGAGCACAAAGGCAGGGTCAGCGCTGTGGGACAAGTCTGGAGCCCTGGATAAGGAGTGTGTGCAGCGTCAGTGTTAGATGAGCTGACCAGCTGGAGGTGGAATTAAATTGCATGGAAGAGGCAGATCTGAGCTGAACAGGGAATGACCCTATCTGTCACGTCTAAATTCCAGGCTTGTCTGGGAAATGTGAGTCCTGATATGGTGAGGTTAAGCCTGTTCTCATAGGTGTGGATAAGGAGTGGAGCATTCGTACGGAAAAGTCTCTTGGATCTCCCTACTGATATGGGAAATGATGTTAGGGGAAAAAATGTGTCATTCAGTTATTCCACAGATACACAGAAGGAAACCAAGGGAAGAATGCAGAGGGATTGCAGCAGGATGAAGCTGAAGATGGCTGCTGGTCCTGCATTTAAGCTTCTGTCTGCTGTGATGATTGGATTTGGTTTTAAGGCTGTTCTTAGTGGGAAAGGCACAGGAATAAATAGTGTTATGGTTGCAACTTAGTCATTATTAAAGTGATTATTGAATCATAGAATCTCAGAATGGTTTGGGTTGGAAGGGATCTTAATGCTCATCTTGTTCCACTCCCTGCTGTGGCAGGGACACCTTTCAGTAGACCAGGTTGCTCCAAGACCTGTCCAACCTGGCCCCAGGGATGGGGCAGCCATAGCTACTCTGGGCAACCTGTTCGAGCCTCAAGTTGCTGTAAATTCAAAGAGAATTCCTGGTTTCTTGTTTGATTTAACTTTTTATATTTTTTTTCTCTCCTAGCTCAGTATCACTACAACAGGCATCACAGTGGCACTCCTGGGCTGGTCAGTGGGGCTTTGCAGATGAGCTGATTTTTTCCTTGCTCCACCGCAATGATCACACTTCCTGCCCCTGAAGCACAGAACCTTTTGTTTCTGTGAAAAATTTAGCATCTTTTAAACCCTTGAGAGGGTAAGAATGGACCAGAGGGCTTGAATTATAGTAGGGTGATGAATTGTCAGGTCTTTTCTTCTGCTGAGGAGCAAGAGACTCCACAAGCAGGACAAGCTGAGAGACCACGGGGTTTCTGCTGGAGTTTGCAGTGTGCTTCAGGGAAAGGGAGTACTGTGGCAGACTTCTGGAGTTGACTCTTCCTGGTTAATACCCTTGCATAGTGCCTGGTTAATATCCTTGCATTGATCACGGGGCAAGATTGCTATGTCTGCAAGTTACCTGTACATCAACACTCATAATGCAGCTGCTGTACCTTATTATGCTTTACCTTGGGGCTGTGAGGAAACATTTAAGGAAATTTGCTTTGATGGAGTTGTAATTCCTAATAAGAATCTTAAAAAAGAAAAAGAAATAGGTTGGTCACACTACAATGTTCTTGAATGGCAAAAGGTGTGAGACATACCAAGTGCTTTTCTGTGACTGGTGGCTCTGCCTGTGCAAGAGCATAGAGCAATCTGCTGTTCCCACAAGACTGCAAATCAGTGCTGGTGCGGCAGTGGGCTGAGCTGTGGCTGTACCCAGTGTGCCTTATGCTTCATGCTGGCTTTAGCACCGGAGGGCATATGCAGGAGAAGCAAAAGGTGCTTTTCTTGCCTCTCTTAGAATGTCTCCTCATAACTTCCCATTAGAAGGCATGTGGCATTGATCATGTGGCAATTGGTGTGGATTTACACCACACTGATAATTGTGCCTGTGCATCTTCTGTCCATAGTGAGTGTGAAGTAGCTGCTCTCTGTTTACCCTGACTATTAATTACCACCCAGGCGGAGCAGGGAGAGCAGCTAAACATGCTCACAGCAGAGTAGCTATTGCTCTCTGCACCCCGATGGCTTGCTCAGGCAGCCTTTAATCATGTCATTCCACCTGGAATAACATAACTTTGAGGGAGGTTGTGACAGAGGAGTGTCAGCACCTGAAGCGAGCCAACAAGAAAGACAGAGAGGGACTTTTTGCAAGAGCATAAAGTGACAGGACAAGTGGGAATGGTTTCAAATTAAAAGACAGTAGGTTTGGATTAGATATTAAGAAGAAGTTCTCTGCTGTGCGGATGGTGAGCTCCTGGCATAGGAGTCTAGAGAAGCTTTGGAAGTGTTCACGGCAAGATTGGACAGAGCTTGAAGCAACCTAGTCTAGTCCCTGCCCATGACAGGGGGATGGAGCAAGATCGACTTTAATGTCCCTTCTGACCCAAACCATTCTGGGATCCTGTGATTCCATGAAGGAAGTGATGTAGTTGGTGAGAGAGCTCCTCATTTTGGAATGCAGAAGGCTGATATTTTTGGAAACCAAAGGAAAAAAAATGGTCTTTCCAGGGGTTTCCATTTCAAATAGGTTGTTTTTTTTCTTTTGTCAAAAGATTGGGGGTGATGGGTAGCCTGGTAATTTGCATCTGGATTTTGTAACACTACCGTAAGGCATTAGTACTAGCAGTGCCACAACAGTTATTGCCAGGAATGTAGCAGCAATCCATGCTGTACTTCCTGCATGTGCCTGTGACATTGGTTGTGCTGTTTTCTAGTGTATCAGCCTGGAAAAGCTGAAGTAAGCTAGCAATGCTGTGAAACCTTCAGCCATCTGTGTTCCCCCTGTGCAGTGCAGCTGAGCTATTGGTGGTGTGGAACCTTTTGTGCCAGGATGAGCAGGACGGGCATTTCGGCCTCAGAAAGCACCAGCACATTTGATTTAGCGCAACATCCTCATGGTGGTCACAGGGTCAGAGTGTGTTGAGGCTCTCCTTGGCCTTTGTACGCTCCGGTCATAAGAATTGATTAGATTTTGCTGTTTTGTGCTATGGTGATTGTGGTTTCCACTGCATAAATCCTGTTTTCCTGAGCTGCCACTTGTACAGAGAGTACGAAGCACGTTTAGAGCGATACAGCGAGCGGATCTGGACGTGCAAGAGCACAGGAAGCAGCCAGCTGACACACAAAGAGGCTTGGGAGGAGGAGCAGGAAGTTGCTGAGCTGTAAGTACTGGTGGCGACGTGGGTTTGTGCCTATCTTTAGGTGTTGGGGTGTAAGAGTGGGCTTGGGAATGTGTGGCTAGTCGGTGAGGTGAGGTAAGGAGATCTGGGGGTTCTGGAGTTAAAAGCAAATGAAGTCCAAATTGTAAACCATCACAAATACAGTTTGGTAATTTACTTATTTGGTGTTGTATCTTGCTATTGCTTGAACCAAAATAGTTCAGCGTAGGGCACTTGGCATATTTTAAAGCCCCTGGAGTGTTGGGAATATTTTAGAGGGAAAAATAACAGATCTTGAACAATGTACAGTC
This sequence comes from Melozone crissalis, assembly GCF_028551555.1. NCBI lineage: Eukaryota > Metazoa > Chordata > Aves > Passeriformes > Passerellidae > Melozone > Melozone crissalis. Next base: position 796,888 of record NW_026535835.1, read on the forward strand.
AAAATAGAATAAAAGGAGTCAGTTGAAATGTATGAGATCAGCCAGGTCTGCACCTGTAATTACTTTCTCTAGGTCTGCATTAGAGTTGTTGCACTAATTTAAAAAAAGTTGTAGTGAGATTTTGGAGAATCTACTCTACTTGAAGCAACGAGAGTCCTTGTTCTGTGCAAATTGTGTTCCTCTGGGCTGCTGTGGCCCTGACCTTCTCTAGCCCCCAGGAATCTTTGGATGAGATCCAGTATGGCCCTTGTCTTAGAAATGAATTTTCTGTAAAGGTGCAAGTCCTTGTCTCAACCAACACATATAATTTATTGTGTGATTACCAAATCATAGGAATTATGCTAAACAAGTGATATATTTCTCCATTCTGTCAACTTATGACTTGGACTTCTGTGACTTTTTTTTCCCCAGGATAAAAACTGTGGACAGTGTCAGTGGTATCACCTAAGAGGTGGAATTTTCTGGTGCTTCTCTTCATGTTTCTGATCCATTGGCAGAGTTCACAGCCTTCTCCTAAGGAAAAATTCTCCATCATTTGTGGTTAAGCACAATCTTAAAGTCAACAAATAAGAAGCCCATTTGCTAATAGTCCTAATTTCTTTGAGGGGTGATACACTACTGCCTTCAGGCTTTGCTCCCTGATGTTCTTGTTTGAGAGGGCAGGGAAGGTGTGAAGGCAGCTCCATTAACTTAAAATCCTGAGTCGAAACTCAGTGGTCTGCTGCTACTTTCTTTTGGTTGTCCATGTTGGATTGATTGACCGCTTCTGGAAACATTAAGAAATGTCAGTGAAATAGAAACAGGAGATTTCTCAAATTTCTCAATAACAAATTTAGCTGTAGTCTTCTCTAATATGGAGTGGGGGAGTGGGATGTGAGAAATTCTGTAAAATGAGATTTTGGCCTTGTCTCTTTGAAAGTGGATGAAAAGCTTCCCAGGTAGTTTGCTTTAATACCTGACGCTAAGCTGGATAAAAAAGTTCATTTAGGCAGGTTGCTAAAGGGATACATTTGCTTATGGCAGTTGTAACACAGCACACATAGCTGAAGGTTCTCAGCCACGGGTCCTGGAGTTTGGGAAGATGAAAGTGCTTTGGAAAAATGGAGTATTTTTTTCCTCCTTACGGTAACTTGAAACGGACTTTATTTTTTAGCCAGAAGACTTTGTGCAACATATGCCTTAGTGTCCCTGCAAACTTTCTGAGGTCAACTTTTAGAAGGGAAAGAAGGGAAGTTAGTGTTGTTTTCGTTTCTTTGAATGAAAAAGTTTGAAGGTCATGACACGTGAAACGTGTAAGATAATATGATTGTGTAAACCTGCCCCTGTCTTTACTGCACTGGCAGCCTGTTGGGGGAGAAGGAAATACTAAATCTTTATCAGAATCATGGTGTTACTGGAAACAAGCATTTTAAAGTAACAAGCCCCAGGATAATTGCATCATCTGGATCTGTATTTAATATCTAATAGAGGAACAGTAATAACTATCATGAAAGAGTTCACACTCAGTGCTGCTCTTCCTGAGTGTTTACAGTATTCTTTCTGGGAAGAACCAGGACATTTGGGATTTTCATGCCAGCTAACACCCGGAGAAAGGAGGGGACCAAAAAACCCTTGAATGTTTGCATGCTAATGGAGCATCTGCCTCATTGTGGCTGTTAACAGGAATTCCTGGAATTGGGAAATGGGAGGGTACTTTGCATTTGGGCTTTTATTCCCCTGAATAAGGAAAACTTCTATGCTTGCTCAGCTTAAAGGAGGAGTTTCCTATCTGGTATGAGAAACTGGTCCTGGAAATAGTCCACCACAACACTGTGTCATTGGAAAAGTTGGTGGATGCAGCTTGGTTGGAGATCATGACCAAATTCGCAGTGGGTGAAGAGTGTGACTTTGAGGTAAGGATATGTTTTCTGTTTTATCTTGTGCTTCTGCATAGGGCTAATTCCAGATAGCTAAAGGTAGGAGACAGGAAGAATATGTTAGCCACTCAAGTTATTAGAAGGATGTGAAAACTTATTCTCTATAGAATCCCAGTGACAGCACCTGCGTTTGGATGGAAAATGGTTCTGTGAGCCATACTTCTGGTGGAAGGTGTCCCTGTCCATGTCAGGGACTTGGAGCTGGATGGGTTTTAGGGGCCCTCCAACAGGATCCTGGAATTATAGCAAGCAAAAAATGACTAATATATGTGTGTGCATGGGAAAGTAATAAAATTGTTATACTGCTTAAATATGTGATGATCTGTTTATATATAAATACATGATTAAATTAGAAGAAATTAAAAATAATCATCTGTCATAATCTTTTCACTTGACACATTGCCAGAAGGAGCAGTAGTCTGAAACAAATGGAGCCTGAAGTCAAAGCTTAAAAATCTCTAAAAATACCCTAAAGATTTGAAAATTCCTCCAAAACTGGGAATGTTGATGAAAACTCCAACTTATTGAAATGGGGAGGAGTTAAATGTTGCGTGTGGGCAACATTTAAGACATAGTCTCTTAAACTGGGGCTACCTTGTGCGCATGCTGTGTCCTTAGGCTGAGGAAGCAGCATTGGAAAATGCTGTGAATTGGGAGTTTTGCTTTTAGGTCTCTTAGCTGGTATTTTTCCCTTCCTCATAATGTTAAAGCCCGTTAGCTCACCTGTCTTGTTCAAGTTCACTCTTCACCAATATTTCTGTGCAGGTTGGTAAGGAGAAAATGTTGCCTGTAAAAGTTGTGAAAATGCATCCCCTGGAGAAAGTTGACGAAGAGGCCTCAGAAAAAAAATCTGACGGAGCTTGTGATTCTCCATCCAGTGACAAGGAGAACTCCAGCCAGGTAGCCCAGGACAACCAGAAGGAAGTGATGCTGAAGGAAGATGACAGCAGGAGTATGAGTAAGTAGAGAGACTGCATGGCAGGGCAGTAGGTAGCACCTAGCAGTGAGTGTTGGAGTTTGCTCAGTGATTATATTTACATCTCGGTGCTGGGCTGTGAATGTCAAAACAGTGTTATAGGGTGAAAATCCAGAATTGTACTTGTTAGTGGTGAATTTTTGGGGTATCAGTGCTGTTGGCTTTCAGATGCTCTTGCCTGATTTAAAGCAGAAAATGTGCTGTCATTCTAAGGTGTAATACCAAAAGCAATGCATCATCCATGTGGCTTTGAACTGTTCAAGGGATAAATGTATGTTTTATTACAATAGAATGCAACAACAAATGAAGCTGGCTTTTTAAAATTAACTTCAGGATGGAATGGATAGTAATTTCTTCTTCCTCACCCAAATACCCAGGTGCTCTTTGATGGAATTCCATATAGCCATCCCTATTTGTGGAATCTAGACACTAAATCACAAAAGACGAAGTCACTTGGGTTTATACCATGTTAGGTATAATGGTGCTGGAGCTTCAATGCTCTATTATGTGGTTCTGAGGTCTATATTCTTAAGTTTTATTTAGGTTTAATATCTACTTTTATTCTCTGTATATTTAGTAGATTATTACTCTCATCCCTCATGCTTGCTTTATTGTTTTCTTTGAATCCTAGGAAGAAATTCTTCCCTGTGAGAGTGGTAAGACCTTGGCACATGTTGCCCAGAGTAGCTGCGGCTGCCCAGTTCCTAGAAGTGTCCAAGACATGATTGGGCAGGGCTTGTAGCATGGTGGTCTAGTGGTAGGTGTCTGGTCTAGTGAAGGGGGCATGGAATGGGATGACCTTTAAGGTCCCGTCCATCTCAGACTATTCCATGATTCTGTGGTAGCCACAAACACAAAAACATTTGGAGATTGCTTTCTTTTCTTAAGAGAAAACAAAGTCAGTGATTCCTATCATGGAACTATTTCAAAGAAGGCATGGCATAGGCAGTCAGGGCTGTTGGAGGAGTTCCCTTAGCAGATTTACTGGTAGGGTTATATCTCCCTTTCATAAATCTTGCATTTTCTCCCTTTGGGTAGGTGGTTGCAGCTTACTGCAGAGAGATGGGTTTAAATGAAGACGGTCCTTTTTACTCCGTGAAGATAGATGTTACCTCCTTAGTTCAGAGCTGGTCTGGACCTCCATTCCTGGCCTGTATCTTCTGGCTATTTCTAAAATCCAGTTTGGGTTATATTCCTAAAGTTCTAGTTTAACCAAACAGTGTACAGATACCAAGAAGTCGGATGCCCTGTCCAGTAGTGGTCTCAATTTTTCTCAATTTTTACCTGGTTTTTTTTCCTTCTTTTTTTTTTTTCTTTTTCTTTTTAACTCTAATAATAAGACCGTGTCTCGCCTTCTTTTATCAGATGATCGAGCACGTAGGTCTCCTCGAAAGCTTCCCACTTCGTTGAAGAAGGAAGAAAGGAAGTGGGTCCCACCTAAGTTCCTGCCACACAAATATGATGTCAAACTGAAAAATGAAGATAAGGTGAGTTGTCTGCTTGAGTCCTTTGTATTATAACATGAATATGCAAGTTTAGTTAATCACTGTCGGTGATTATACAGCACAATGTAGTGCTTTCTGCCAGAGTCATGGCACTGGAAGCAGGATAGTTGTCTGTGAGGCTGACCAGCCCGTCTGTTTCTATCTGTAATTGGGTTTTGTGCATGGAAACTCTTGATACCACACACACTGAGTCACAGAGCTTTATTGTGGTTGCTGTTAAGTGCCTCATCTCTGGTCTTGCAGTTCATGAGACCAGTGAAATCATGAATGGCAGTTGTTGCTGTTGTCCTGACCAAGCTGCTCTGAGTTGGAGGTGGCAGTGCTTTCAGAAGCTGTGGATAGCTGCGGCACTGCTCTGTTATTTTTGTCTGTTTTTTGGTAATTTGACGAGTGAGACAGTGCTGACCTCAAAGAGTACCATGTGCAGAGGTGCTCCTTTGGTCTCAGGAAAAAAAAAAATCAAACGTGTATATGTAAAAGCTTAAAAGTCAGTAGCAAGCACAAGCTGCAGGAAGACCAGAGATAAAACAGTGGGCTTTGGCAAAAAATCTGCATCATAAACTCATGGTTTCTACTGTTCTAGCTATCTGATTCTCCTACCAATCTCTGTGTCTCAGTTCTGCAAATTCTGTTTGGTTTGAGTCTTTCCCAGACAGCTTTGAATGAGCGAGGAGTTTTCGGACATGAAGCAGTACAATGATCCTTGTTCCTTATAGATATATGATCTGTATTTATAATGTGGTTAGAAGTTAATCATTAACAGTGTGTCTCTTATCTCCAAGATCATCAGCAACGTTCCAGCAGATAGCTTAGTCCGTACAGAGCGTCCTCCCAACAAGGAGATCCTGAGGTACTTCATCCGTCACAATGCACTACGTGCTGGCACGTGTGAGAACGCTCCCTGGGTTGTGGAGGATGAGTTAGTGAAGAAGTACTCTCTCCCCAGTAAATTCAGTGACTTCTTGCTTGACCCACATAAGGTAAGAATTCCTAAAAGTACCTGCTTTGCTTTGCTGCCCATTCCTTGAGTCTTGGCAGAGACCTCAGTGTGCTGGTTGGGTTTTAGAATCACAAAATCATTAGGGTTGAAAGCCATCAAACCTCACTGTTACCCAGCATCACCGAGGCCACCACTAAACCATGTCCCCAAGTGCCATTTCCAGAGAGAAGCAGAGCAGGAATACCTACTCTTTTGAAGGGTGACCTTTTGAGAGGTGACATGGCTTGAACATCTGGAACAGTGGTCTGCTTTGAAAACTTGAGATGCAACTGCCTTTTAATTTTTCCAATGGTTTGCATTACTTGTCTACAAGTAAAGTTAAGTTTCTGGTGTAAGAGAAATGGGAGAGCTGCAGTCTTTATGTGGTAGTGTCAGGTATTGAGCCCAAGACCTGGATGCATGTGACTTCATGAGGCCTGGTTCATGTACAGGGCTGCCTTGAGCGATGGCAGATAATACAAATTTAGTACTGAATACGTACATAGCATGAATGGGTTCTTCCAGCCCTTAGGGCTAACCAGCCAAATATAATATTAACCAACTAAATGCCATACCATGAAATGTGCTGTTTTAAAATCCATCTTCTGTGTAGAAAGCACTATTTTGTTCATTCAGTAAACTCACTTTTTCATAGACTGTCAAGTGTTGTTGTAAAACCAGGAGATAAATATTTGTTCAGGGCAAGGGGGAATGACTTTAAACTCACACAGAGTAGGTTTAAATTGAATATTGGGAAAAAATTCTTCCTTGTGGGGAAGGGTGGGTGAGGTCCTGGCACAGGTTGCCCAGAGAAGCTGTGGCTGCCTCATCCCTGGAAGTGTCCAACTCCAGGTTGAACAGGGCTTGAAGCAACCTGGTCTAGTAGTAGGTGTCCGTGCCTGTGGCTGGGGTTGGAACAAGATGATCTTTATGGTCCCTCTGAACCTAGGCCATTCTCTGACTGATTATGATTGCAAAAGCCTGTTACCCTTAGAGCAATGAGCAATTTCATTAGGAAAAAAAAAAAAACTTAAAATGGGCAAAAATAATTGACAGATATCTAGATAACTTTATTTACCTTTCAATATTAATACAAAATAATTCTTCCTTTAATTTTAGTATATGGCTCTCAATCCCTCAGCCAAGAGGAAGAGCTCTCGGTCACCTGAAAGAAAGCTTCCTAAGAAATCCAAAGCAGATGGATCTTCACTGGGACAGCCACTGAGTCCAACCCTGTGGTGTCACGTGCATTTGGAAAAATCTATAATTGCCTCTCCGCTGAAGGTGAAAAACTCTAAGAACTCAAATTGTCCTAAAGAGGAGCTGGAAGAGGTGATGAAAATTGTGTCACCTGCTAAACTTGGTTCTAATTTTCACATTCCAAAGAGGAGCCGACTAGGAAAGGGGAACAGCAAATCCTTGGACAAAAAGCAAAGAGGCAAAAAGGTTCTGAATGGGCAGAAGTCGTCGGGGAAGGCAAAGTCTCCCAGAAAAGGTTTGAAGACCGCTAAGATAAAAATGAAGCAAATTACACTGCTGGACATGGCTAAAGGTACCACTAAGGTATCCAGGGCTCCCAGGAATTCTGGAGGCACCCCTGGATCTTCCAGGAAACCCCAGAAACATCTGCCTCCTGCAGCGCTCCATCTCATTGCCTATTACAAAGAAAACAAAGACCGGGAAGACAAAAAAAGTGCTCTGTCCTGCATCATCTCCAAAACAGCTCGGCTGCTTTCCAATGAGGACCGTGCCCGTCTCCCTGAGGATTTACGAGGCTTGGTACAGAAACGCTATGAGCTCCTGGAACACAGGAAGAGATGGGCCACCATGACTGAGGAACAGCGGAAGGAGTACATGAAGAAGAAAAGGGAAAAGCTGAAAGAGAAACTGAAGGAAAGAGCAAAGGAGCGGAAGGAGAAGGAGATGAAGGAAAAACTGGAAAAACAGAGGAGATTTGAGGACCAAGATCTGAAAGGGAAGACATTGCCTACTTTTAAACTGGTTGATACTCCAGAGGGACTTCCTAACACACTTTTTGGGGATGTGGCCATGGTGGTGGAGTTCCTGAGCTGTTACTCAGGGTTACTGATGCCAGATGCTCAGTATCCCATCACAGCAGTGTCCCTGATGGAAGCCCTTTGTGCAGAAAAGGGAGGCTTCCTGTACTTGAACAGAGTACTGGTCATTCTCTTGCAGACCCTGCTGCAGGATGAAATTGCTGAGGATTATGCTGAGCTGGGAATGAAACTTTCTGAAATCCCACTTACTCTGCATTCCGCTTCAGAGTTGGTTCGCCTGTGCCTGCGCAAGTCAGATGTGCAAGAGGAAAGCGAGGTCTCGGATAACGTAGATGAAAGTAAGGATTTGGCAGCTTTCGAGGATAATGAAGTACAGGATGAGTTTTTGGAGAAACTGGAGACATCGGAGTTCTTTGAGCTGACTCCTGAAGAGAAATTGCGGATCCTTGGAGCACTGTGTCACCGGATCCTAATGACATACTCGGTGCAGGACCATGTGGAGGCCAAGCAGCAGGCCTCAGCTGAGCTGTGGAAAGAGCGCCTGGCTGTCCTGAAGGAGGAAAATGACAAGAAGAGGGCAGAGAAACAGAAGCGAAAAGAAATGGTGGCTAAAACCAAGGAGAATGGGAAAGAAGAGCATGTGATGGGAAGAAATGAAAAGAAAAAACACGAAATTATGAAAATAGAGCACCGAGTGGAAATCGAAGCTGATGATATGATCAGTGCTGTGAAGAGCAGGCGCCTTCTTGCCATCCAAGCCAAGAAAGAGAGGGAGCAACAAGAAATACAAATGAGAGGTAAGAAAAATTACCTAGCAAGTAGAGTGTTTGTGTGTTGTGGAATAACTTCATGGCAAAAATGACAGCCTGTTTCCAGAAGCATTTTCTGAATGAAACCTAAATAAAGCGTAGGAATATAGATCTCAGAATGACATAATAGAGCACTGAAGCTCCAGCACCATTATAACATGGTATGAACCCAAGTGACCTCTTCTTTTGTGATTTACTGTCTAAATTCCACAAATAAGGATGGCTATATGGAATTTAAGGGATATGCTCACTGGAGATTTATAGTTCATCTCCTGTGGTTCCTGTGGCAGCTTAAACTTTTTGTAAATTTAAAAAAAAACAATACTTGCTTCTAGTTTTTTATTTGTGTCTGTCTTTTGTTCAGTACCTTTCTAATTATGGCAGGCCCAGAGAGGGTTGGACAAGACAGTATCTGTTTTGGGAGCAGAAAAGAACAAAAAATTTGTCTTATGTCCAAACATCATCTGGTTCTTGGGTACAGAGGAGATACTTCCTGCCTAAAATCAGTTCCTACTGCTGGCCCTGCTGCTGTTCCCATGGTCAGGTTGTTGCCAGCAGCCCTTCTCTCATATCAGGATTTGGGCAATAAATCTCAGTTTAGTGTTTCTCGCTTTAATGAATTAGTTATGGAGCTGTGTAAATATAAACTGTCCACTCAAACCTCTCTAAATCATGAGTTGCAACACCAGACCTTGTCTCTGTGTAAGTAGTGCTGCTTGAGGAGTATAGGTGTAAAGAGAGGACACGTCAGAATTACAGTTTAGGGGTTGTATTGGTTGTAAATGTGGATGCTGGGTAGATGGAAGTGGACTGTGTAGCTCATCTAGGTTATTTTCTTTCTGAAACAAGTGAGGGATAAGCATCCCTCATGGAGCCTGGCTTTTGCTCCTTAGCTGGAATGTGGGAGTATCTGTTCTGGGAGACCAAGAATCACAGAATGGTTTGGATTGGAAGGGACCTAAAAGTTGATCATGGTCCCCCCTGCCCCCTTCATGGGCAAGGACACCTTCCACTAGACCAGGTTGCCCCTAGTCCCATCCATCCTAGCCTGGCACAGGTTGCCCAGAGAAGCTGTGGCTGTTCTATCCTTGGAAGTGTCCAAGGCTAGGCTGGACAGGGTTTAGAGCAACCTGGTCTAGTGGAAGGTGTCCCTGACCATGGCAGGGTTGGAACAAGATGATCCTTAAAGTGTCTTCCAGCCCAAACCATTCCATGATTCTGTGATATGACAGTTTTTATCCAGGGTTTCTTCAGCCCAGTCTATTCTTACACCTTGACCACTTCTATATAGATCTATATGAGATTTTTTTTTTTAAGAATGGTGGGCAGAAAGTAAACGGAAGAGTATATGGTTGTGAAGAATGTTTATTAAAATCCCCAATAAAACTGCTTTTTTTTACTCCCATGGTATAGTAGAATAAAGGACAATATTGATGTCTGGATACAATAAAGGAAAGCTAATGCTGCTCTTTGCTGATTCTAACAGTGAGGATGGAGAAAGAAGCAGAGGAAGAAAGAATCCGGAGGCATAAAGCTGCTGCTGAGAAAACTTTCCAGGATGGAATTGCCAAAGCCAAACTGGTGATGCGCAGGACCCCAATTGGCACTGACAGGAATCACAACAGGTGGGAAAGGAGATGACCATGAACTTCCATCTCTGCCCTGAGAGAGGGGCTGTGTTAGATACCATCCCCCAGGAAGGGATTGACTGGGAGGGTGTATGGAATTGCAGAGGAGAGAGAAGGGGAAAGTATTTGTGTATATGAAGTGTAGTGGCTGGTTACATGCCCAACTTTTTGAAGCCTTCCCATGGAGGTCAGGACTAGTGGAGGTTCAAGTGCTGGCAATGGCTGCTCAGGAACCTTGTTATCATCTTTTTTTTTCATGGTTCTTGCACAGGCATGCTCTTGGAATGGATTCTAAGCTAAGCTTTCCGTGTTTCTCAGCAGGGCTAACATAAAGATATGTCTGCATTCAGCTTTTAGTGAGTTGAGCACACAGATGCTTCTTGACTCAATGCAAATAAAAGTGTGTGTGTTTAACTAGCCAGAAAAGGAGACAAGTACCTAATAACACATATTTCTTACAGGTACTGGCTGTTTTCAGATGAAGTTCCTGGCTTGTTTATTGAGAAAGGCTGGGTACATGAGAGTATAGACTACAGATTTACCCTTCCCCATCAGAAAAAGGAAGATTCGAAGAAGGACTACAGCCCTGGAGGTATGGTCTCTTGAGGGTATTTCCTCTGCTCTGACTATTCAAATGGAGTCATGAGTGTGAAAGAACTGTCTAGACCGACTGTTTTCACGGGTATGCTCTGATTTAACCCTCCTTTAAACTCTAGAAGCTTGCACAGAGGAGGTGCTGGTGATATTTCCATTCTGCTGCTGCAGGTCTGGAGACTTGCCTGCAGTGTTCCACCTAAGGACAGTCTCCTCTCCTTCAAGTAGCAAGGTTAATGTCAGTTGGTATCATCCCTCTGGTTCACTCTGACCCTGCTGAGTTGCAGTGTGCCAGACCCCTTGCACAATTAGCTAGTTGTGCTGCAGAGTGAGGATGTCTGTCACAGTGCTGATATTCCACTGGTGCCAAGACTCCTAGATCAGCCTGTGGAATAGTAACAAGCAGGGCAGTCTGTTAGATATGCATAGCTTTGCTGATTGAGATTGTTTTGGTGAACATCCCTCATGCACTTCCTCTCAACCTTCTATTCACCTTTGCTGAATGTGCAGGTGAGGTGGAAGGGACTTGCTGAACTTCTAGTGCTTCCTCTGTGATTTTGCCTGGCTGACTTGGAGCCTGGGTCCTGGAGCCTTGCAAGCTTGAACAGGCACAGAAATCTATTTGTACAGAAGGAAACTTAACATTTCTGTGTGCAAGTAGTTCATGAGACGGAAGATGCTGCAATAATCTGACTCAACTGAGTTTCAGTCGTGATCATTTCTTGCTTTTGGAACATCACGTTCTGGCACTGAGTCCATCTACAGCAATTCTGCATGGGAGAGCTTATGGAGTTAGATCCAAGCCCTCACCAGGTAGGATTGTCTTAGACAAGGGGCAAACTAGATACCTGTAGAGGAATAGAACAGGGCAAACATACAGTGAGATCCTTCATCCAGGTGTAATTTTACAGGCACCTGTGTCTTTGAGACTGATGGAGCTGGAGGTGTATCATTCCAAGCTCCTCCATGTTACAAGAGCTGTTTCAAATGCTGACCAGCTGTGTTCCTGATCAACTCTTTGCTTCCAGCTGTTTTCATCTCTCAGCCGCTGCTGCAGCCAGTGGGCAGGATTTCGGCACATTCCTTTGGAAACTTAACAATCGAAGGCCTGAACGAGCAAAGATTTAAATTCATGTCAGAATGTTATCTGAGATGCTCAGAAATAAAAATTCATGCTGCTTATACCTCCTATGGTTTTCAAAGTGCTTTGTCACTCTACAGCTAAAAAGTGAAACTAGTTTTTTGTATTTGGAATAGTAGGAATGCTGCTCAGGAATCTACCTGAGCCTGTGCTTTTCTTTTGCAGAGAAGCGGAAGAGCACAGGCAATGACAGCCGAGGGAACAAGCTGCACCGCTCCATGCCCACCACAGACCTGCCTGCTGAGACCACCACTCCCAAGCAGGGCCAGAACTTATGGTAACACACACTTCCATGGCTGCAAAGTACTCAAAGTGTAAAGGTCAAGGAATCTAGACAGATTTCTTTTACTAAACCTGCTACAAACCTGTTCCTCTTTCAGTGCTGAGCAGTTGGGTTGGTTCAGCAGCTCCGCAGGCCTCTGCTGCTGATATTATTACTGCCCTGCTGACAGGGTAGCCAGTCCAAGAGCCAGTGGAGCCATCATTCAACCTAATCAATCATACAAAGGCAGTATAAATTAAGCTTTTAAAATGCTTCTTAGATGTATTGCTTTTTAAATATTTTATTTTTCCATGTTGACAGCCTCTTATCCCTTTAATGCTTCCCAATGCCAAGCAGCGTCTTCTAAGTGAATGAAATCTACCTTTGAGCATGGTTGATTGTAACCTGCAGCAGTAATTGGCCCTATCAGTGTCCTTAAAGAAATTCTCCTCGGTTGAATGTTGCTCTGTGTGGTAAGGAGTACTCATCAGTTGTCCCCGTGCCAGAAAACCCTGGCTAAGCTTCACCTGTTAACTGCTGTGGAGCATTGTATATTTTTTTAGATAACCCTGAGCATAACTGTCACCAAGTATGTGTTCCTGCAGTTCCCCTCTTAGCAGCATCTGTCCCACACAGTTCCACTGCTGACACACAGAGTGGGGTTGCTTTGGTCTTTGATAAATAGAGCTGAACTCATCTCCAAAGAGCAGTTGCCAGTCAGAGCTACTTTACTAAACGCGTACCTGCTTCTCCAGCAGGAACTGTAAAAGACACTGAAATTGTGGATGTCTTGATTTATCTGAACCACCAGCATTGGGTGCTGACTCTTGGTATTGCCCTGCTGCTTATCTGTCATGGCAGCAGGTCATAGGATATCATAGAGTTCCTGTGCTTTCCTTCCCTGCCCCATCCTCCCATGACAAATCCCCACCCTGTTACCCCTGGGCCTTCGCACATCTTGGCAAAATTCAGGCGGTTGGGCTTTCCTAGGGAATGGGTCCTGCACAGGCAGTGTGATCCACAGGGAAGTCCTCTGCTCTTCCTGACTGCCTCCTCTTACACTTGATCTTCATTGAGCAGAGATGGCAAGGTGTTTTCCAGGAGAAGGACTAATTCCATAAGGAAAACAGTAGCTTAAATTTACAGAGCACATTGCTAACACTGAGGGCACCATAGAGCCAAATTGGATGAGTTAATTAACACAGAATTCCTTCAACTTTTGTGACTCCAGGCTGAACTTGAAAAAGCACAGTATTTGATCTGCTCATTCAGGTTGGCAACTCCAACAACATTCTGAGGGAGATCAGTGTGGTGACAGAGGCAGGAGTGCTGTGTGGAGTAACCAGTCACAGCCACAGCTCTTGGAACCAGATCCTGGACATACTCAGTGCTAAATTATATTCTGTTGCTAAGAGCTGCTTTGTATGGAGTGGCCATAATAGATGGTATTCTCCTTTTAGAAAAGAAAGCAACAAAAAGAATTAATAATCTTCTTTAAAAAAAAAAGTTTAAAGTGACAGCCAGAAGCCCAAAACACTTTCAGAAATATTTGCCTTAGAGTTTCCTACTAAATGGTCAGAGAAAATGCTGTCTCTTACCTTTGGAAAAAAAAAAGGGTTGAGGAAGTTGGAAACAAAACTGTAGCAGCAATAACAAAACATTTTGAGTTCACGTCAGGATAAGGAAGCTGTTAAAAGTAAGAAAGCCTACTTAAAACCTGTGGTGAATCTCAGTGAAAGAAATAAAAAGAATGATAAAGTGAAGTACAGACTAAGGGCAAAACAATTTTTTTTCCCCCTTGGGGAACAATCCTGCTTCACATAATCTATCGTTACAGGGTCTGGCTTCGGAGAAGAGGGAAGCTCTTTGCATGAGAGAATAATTGGCTAAGAAATACTAAATAAATAACGGAAACACTCTAAACTTGTATGTTCAGCAAGGAGATGGAGAGTAATGCTAGAGGAAACTGGGGAAGTCTCCTAAAGAGGTTTTCTTTGATAGAGAAAAGAGGGATCAGGAAACAAAAGTAGCAAATGGCTGTTTTGAAATGGAGAGGAAAGTGCTGCAGCTGAGGTACACAACTGGCTGCTACCAACTGCTGTAGATCTGTGAATTGGACCTGTTCAAAGCACCAGTGGATAAACTGCTGAGAGAGGAGTTCATTGAGGAGTAGGAAGCGCAAAGGTAATTGTCCTGGCACACAGAGGAGTCCTCAACCCAGCAGATGCTGCAGACTGGAGGAATAGGTTGAAGAACTGTCACTGCATACCTCCTCTGCCTTTTGGCCACTCAGACATCAGACACTGAGCTGGGGTGGGAGGGGTGGGGTTGGCCTGGCTGTTATGCCACAGTGTCCTTAATTTGTGTTCTTTCTTGTCCACGCTAGGAAGGACTTTTAAGTGCTGACAGTCACAGCGCTTGCTGGTTTTTTACAAGGGTCTCGTGCCTGTGTGCACTGTTCTGCCAGGCAGGAGCAACAGTGCAGGTGGAAATCTGAGCCAGGCATGGGCCTTGAGCAGGGGCACGGAGGCAGCTTCTCAAAGGACACATAACCCCTTCTAATTGAGTGCTGTGGTGACTGCCTCTCCCTGAGAGATAGGGCATCCAAAGCCATGCCTACAGCTAAGCAGTAAGGTCTCTCAGCTGAAAGGTTTTTCCTTAAAGATCTGGAGCTCCTTAGGGTTTGTTTACTAAGTACCTGTCTGACACCTGCCACCACTTACATGTAAGCATCCACAGAAAGCCAAGTGACAGGCTGGGAGCTGTTACTTCAGGGGATTGCCAGGAACTAGAGCTTTCCTCTGAGGAAATCCATATTCCTTTTTCTGTATTTTCCTTTTGGGGCCATTGCCATTGATCTCAAGGACTGCTCTGAGCATAAAGAGTTATGGAAGAGTCTTTTCCTTGGCTGCTTTTTGCACGTTATCCTTGGACGCCATGAGGAGCCCTGACCCCACACTGAAGTCCTTGGATATCTCTGTTGTTTGGATACAAGGACTTGTCCAGCTACAATGTATAACTTTTGTATGCGCATAGGAGGTTTCATTTCTTTATGTTCTGCTTTAGGTCATGCTGTTTGTCTCTTTTCCTAGTGGTATGTGGGATGTGGGATTGAGTAGCCTCAGAGTGCATGTAAAGGATCTTTAGCTTTACCCTTTCTTTTATCCTTTAGAGTGATGGGACTGTGAAATTAAACCCTAAATTAACTCTGATTAGTTGTATTTTCACAGTCCTGCCCCTTTTCCCTTTAAGGATGGGAGCTGGTAGGGCACTAATAAAGGGAGAAATAGATTTATACTTCTTTCAAGAGTTACATAAATAATGTCTCACAGAAGTAGTTCTGCTGTCAGTACTTTGTCACAGAAAAGGGTCCAGTGTTCAAGTATTAGTTCAGTGCTGCTAAAAGTGCAGCATCATAAACACTTGGTTACTTCTGTCTTCTTCAGACAAATGGACCACTCTGTCTGTTCAACTTGTGCTCCACTTTCACAGATGTTGATCCTTATTAAAAAATCTCCATGATCTGGGCACATAGGCTCTGAAGAAGTCTCTCTCTGTACCATAGTGCTTGTGAGCTGTGTACTTTCCTGCAAGAACCATGGGGGAATCACAGCCTTGGCAGGATATTAGCATGCAGGAGACTTCTTGCTCATCCTGATAGAAAGGAGTTGAATTTTGGAAACATTGGCATCTCTGCAGAGTAACTGCCATTGTTCTTCATCTGTTAGGGATTCAGCGTGGTAGGGTGGGTCCCCTCAGAAGACAATTTGAGTTAACTATGAGTGGGTGCTGACAGACTCCCTTTTCTTGCCTATATTGTACAAATGGAGTTCCCCTGTTTCCAGCAACCTTCCAAAGTAGGTAGTGGTCCTGGGCTCCTCTAGTTGTTCTCTCAATTTTGTTGTTCCTTAGGCCAGGTTTTAGATCTTTCTGTGGTCCCTTGCATCCTGTAGCCTGAAAACAGGTAGGAATATTCAGTGTGAGTGAATACTGAGAGCTCCTTTTGACTTGATGCTTGTGCTATTTGTGCCTTTTGTTCTGGTTGCTGACCAGTCTGTTGGCTTATGCTGCCAGAAATGTCAGGAGAGAATCTAGGCCTTTCTTTGTGAATGCAGGAAGCCCTGATACCAGTCAGGATTTCCCCCTTGTATATAAATTTGAAGACCCTCACCTGGTCTTGACTTTCCCAAAGGGATCTTTCCCCTCCCTCTGGAGTGTGTGACTAATCTGTGTCAGGCAACATGAAGGGCACCATCCCTCTCTTCAAGACCCACTTTTCTTCCCCATTTAAAATGTCAGCCCTGTCTTACCATGTCAGTGCTCCCAGCTTGGAAGTGGTTGAGCTCCAGCTGGATGTGCAGGTAATTCCTACAGGTAGGGCATGCCTGGAGCTAGTTTGGGAAGCAGGAGCTGTGGCTGCACAGAGCAGAAAGGGGTCAGTAATCAAACTAAAATGATGTCTCCAATATGTTTGTATTTTGCAGATCAGGCTTAGGTTCCGGCGTAATTAGATCAGTTCCCTGTCCCAGAAATCCCAGTTCTTACTCTCAAAGTGAACTGGGAAGATTTAAGTACCTGTTGATGTTCTTCCTTCTCTGTCCCATATCCTTTTCATCAGGAACAAAGTTGTACCAGGGCTTAACTCTGGCTTTCTTAAAAGGGTGGGAGCTGTTTTCTGCAGCTGCCCAGCAGCCTGTTTTGTCTTCCCCCAAAATACTGGAGAGTAGAAACCCTACATGATGACTGTTTCCAGAGCCCTTTCTTTTTTACAGTGTGACAGAGCAGTGCAGTGAGTGCCCCCTTTGTCTCCATGGGAGAAAACAGGGAAAGCTCAGGCATTGTCATCTTGAATATTTGTCTAGCTGGATTCCATGGTGTATCACCAGCAATGTCTGATGTTGTTTTATGCTGACCTGGGCGACCCATCTCAAGGTGTCTGGGAAATACTTCTGTGCGGAGTATCTGTAGAGCAGATGGTTTGGTGTCTGGATTATGCCATTCCCCAGCGGTGACAGATTCTAGTAGGTGAAGGATATCTGAAGCTGCTCTGTCCTATTCTTCAGGGAGAGGTGCAGAGAGTATGGTGCCCAAAGGTTTTAATCTCAGGGTACAGAGTGAGGATGCTCCACAGGGTCAGATGTACTTAAGATGACTGGCTTGAAGACATCCTGCTTCCATTGTTGAGCAATCAGTCCTATGTTCTATTAGAGTAATGAATTTCCTAGCTGAATGCAAATTGTGAGGCTATTACCCTAGTAGGACCATACATAGAATTATTAAATACTTTCCGATATGGTGTTTAGTAAGTATTTCTGCCAGAAAAATAAGCATTGTGGAGACTGGTATTCCAAGAAGAGCCACAGCGATACCTTTCTCTAGTTGTTGCTTGGCTCATCTGAGCTCATGCCCAAGAAGAAAGATTGGATCTGGAATCTTCTGGTAAGGATCACAGAGTGGTCCTTTGCAGTTGTTTCCAAATGAGGTTGATTCTCCTCTTTCCTGTCTTCCCTCTTCTGATGAGCAATCCTCTTATAGAAGGTAGGGAATTAGTCATATTTTCTGTAATGACCTCTGAAGTTTGAGTTGAGTCCACATCTCATCACGTGAAGAGTCTCCATGGTTTCCTAGAATAGAATTGGAAAGAAAAGAAGGAAAGGTCGGAACCTCATTTAAATGTACAACCCAGCATGCAAACATGATTGTATTTTGGAATTGAAGAATATCTTGATTTAGAGAAATCTGTAAAAGTAGTTCTTCTTTTAGATTGGACTAACTGCTGATGGCCATTGCTGTCTTCAA
The DNA here is from genome assembly GCF_028551555.1 of Melozone crissalis. Taxonomy (NCBI): domain Eukaryota; kingdom Metazoa; phylum Chordata; class Aves; order Passeriformes; family Passerellidae; genus Melozone; species Melozone crissalis. The sequence continues at coordinate 814,515 of NW_026535835.1, forward strand.
GGATTCCTGAGCAAGAAGGTTTCAAGCTGATCAGTATGGTTTTCAGATTCTGCACTTGGGTTTTCTTGTTTGGGCAAGCTTAGAGAGGAGGACTTATGCACTTGCAGAGACAGAGCCTGCACAGGCACACATCTCCAGCAGCAGAAGTTGTGGGATCAGCCAGGACATCTCCTTTTTAATCTGGGGATTTCTGTTTCATGAAAGAAAATAATATTAAATTGCCATGCTGTCAGTGCATAGTATGTTAGTCTTTTCTAGTACATCTAACACAACATTCAGATCACTTAACTGCAGAGTAGTGAATGGAATCCCTGGGATAGACAACTAAATTCAAATGTCAATGTTTTAATAAACTTAATGGGGAAAATACATCTATAAACCAGTTTTGTGTTTATTTTGATTCTGTTTTTCTTACTCTGGCATTGGCTACATTTGGGGACCTTGAAACGAAGCCAACCTGAGGTAGAATTCTTCTACCAGCATTCCTGGAATGTTTCACCTTGCTCCATGGCCTCAGGATATAGGTTACCTCTTATCCCTACCTGCTGATCCTTGGGAACTATTTAGAAGAAGAAATTGTATCGTCACAGAGATACCCTAGGTGGTCGAAGGTAGTGGTCTAGGTGCATGTTTTTCTTTCAGGTTTCTCTGTGACAGTCAGAAGGATTTGGATGAACTGCTGGATTGCCTGCACCCCCAAGGAGTAAGGGAGAGCCAGCTCAAGGAGCGCTTGGAGAAAAAGTGAGCCTACTCTTTGTTTCTCTTATTTGTGCCTTCTCCAAGTCAGAGCAAGTCCTTGGCACAGCAATCCTTGCCATTCCTAGGGCAGCATCTCAGGCTGGGCTTTGATTATTCTTGTGCTGAAGAGGGGAGGACATTGAGGTAGAGCAATTGCTGGGTTTTTTGGGCAGATTCTTGATAACACTCTTGAGCAGTGAGGAAGTTCTGCCAGTCTTTAAATTCCTCCTTGAAACCAAGAACAAAGGCAGTGCTGGTTGCTCTGAGCCAGATTTGCCGTGTGCTTTCATGTGTCTTTCAAAGAACGTTCTGCACTGGTGGAGCTCATAGCTCTCACTGAAGACCATTGTCCCAGAGTCTGCTCTGCTCCCAGGGCAGTGCTCTGCCTGTACTCAAAGGTTGTGTTTGATTTTCCAGGTATCAGGACATCACACATTCCATCCATTTGGCTCGGAAACAGAACTTGGGCCTCAAATCTTGTGATGGCAACCAGGAACTGCTGAACTACCTCCGGAGTGATCTAATTGAGGTTGCAACGCGGCTGCAGAAGGGAGGCCTGGGATATGTTGATGTGACACCAGAATATGAAGCAAAAGTGAGTGAACAGGCAAAGTACTGAACAAGACAAGTGTGTGAGATTGATACTTTCTGTGGAAGGTCTTTGGTCTTTTGTTCTCCTCAGACAAGAGGAGCAGGAAATCAGTTTTCTCATTTGTCCTTTAAACAATTATTTCAAGATTACATAGCTGATGGCTTGAGGTGTAGGCAGGTCATAATGTTGGAGCTGAGTGTCCTGTTCAATTGTCCTGTTTCCATATTCTCACGACAGGCTTCTTTATGGAGCAGAGCTCCATAGCTGATTTTTATCTTCTGTATCAAAGCCAGCATGTCTTGTTGAGACAGCAGCAATATGCTGGTTCCATAACCACCAGGTGTGGGAGGTAACCACACTGCATTAGGTACCACGGGCATCCATTTGCAGATGCACTTTGAGCAGCAGAGAGAGTAATATCCAGCTGTTATGGGGTCCTGTGCTCTTCCAACAGGTGTACTCGCTGGAGAGCCTAAAGGATTTTGGAGAGTGCGTGATTGCGCTCCAGGCTGGTGTTGTTAAGAAGTTTCTGCAAGGTTTCATGGCCCCTAAGCAGAAGAGAAGGAAACACCAAGGAGAGGATTACATTGCCAGGGCGGACGAGATAGATGAAGACAAGAAAATGGCAGAAGAAGCCAAGGTATTGTTCACCTCAGGGCTCTATTTCGGTCTTGCAGTAGAACTCTTTGAGCAGTAGCAGTCCATTTCATGAGGTACTAAATCTTGAGCAACTTCCTCCCATTTCAGATTTGAAGTTGAGTGTATTTGGTGTTTATGGGACCAGGTGTTGCCTGTTTATTTTGAGGAGTAAATGTATGGGGAAAGTAAAAATAATAGTGAGGAGATGCCTTTTTTTCTCTCTGTGAATAGGAAATGGGTCAAGTTCCTTCCATACAATTCTGCTTAAATAAAAGTATATTATAGAACATTTTCAGAGAACTTAATAGGAGTTGTATCTGCCAGAGAGGACTGATGGTGCTTTGGTCCACAAAGAGAAGGAGAGACATGTTTGGGTTCTGGTGACTTCAAGGGGATGAGATTCAGGTAAATACCACATTAGGCAAAGGGAGATAAAAAAGTTGTTGGATGTGTGGGAGCACTTGAGGAGATGTCTGGGCAAGCAAGCCTCCAGGAGAAAAGCAGTATTGTGGGTCTAAATATGTATCCCTCCTAATAAAAGGGATAGAGAGGAGCTGCAGAGGGTTGGGAAGGGTACTGCAGGCACTTATGCTGCACCAGTGTGAGAGGTACTAGAGTTCAGGGGTGGTTTCTGTATACTTAGTTGAACAGGACGTTAATGCCCCGTGACAAGACATTCCCCACTGTCCTCAGCTCTGGCCTGGCTGATCACTGACTTCAGCAGAGGCAACAATATCAGAATTGGACCAGCAGAAGTACTTGAAAGTCCCAACTTAAAAACCAAATTATATTTCTTCACCTGTGTTTACCTGCAGGGAGCAGGCAAGAAAGGTGGAGAGCGTATAGTGACAGGACAAGAGGAAATGACTTCACTATACAAGAGCGTATAGTGACAGGACAAGGGGAAATGACTTCACACTGATAGAGAGTGGGGTGAGAGTAAATATTGGGAAGAAATTATTTCCTGTAAGAGTGGTGAGGCCCTGGTACAGGTTGCCCAGAGAAGCTGTGGCTGCCCCATCCTTGGAAGTGTTCCAGGCCAGGTTGGATGGGGCTTGAAGCAGCCTAATCTAGTAGTAGGTATCTTTGCCTATGGCAGGGGAGGTTGAAACGAGACGAGCTTTCAAGTCCCTTCCAACACAAACCTTTTTGGGAATCTGTGACTGAGGCTAGAGGTAGGTTTTTTGCTGTGGATCTGTGGGGCTTTTTTTAAAGCTCCTGTCACTATATGCTGAATGCTTGTTGGAACATCCGGTCTTTGCTAAGCTGTGCTATTGCTGTGTTAGCAGGATAATTTGGATAGGTGCTAGAAATTTTCACAATCCTCGGTTGTCCTGAAGTATTTAACTTTGCTAATTTTAAATCTTCCATCCTGAGTGGAAGAGTAATGGGAGGATGCTGTCTCCTGAAAGCTCACAGCAAAATGGAATGCTGTAAAATCGGTGAGGTCTGAGGCAGAAAGGACTTGGATCAGCACATTTCCTGTTTCTACAGCAGCACCATATTGTGCCTTACTCCAGTTTGCCTTAGGGCTGTAACCCTGAGGGCTGTACCTGTAGGGCATACTCAGGGTAGCATCAGATTTACTACAACACAGTCCCAGTATGTGATTGTGCAGATCTCCCCCCTCGCAAGCACTGGCTTTAGTGTCATGCCAATCTCTGGAGCATTTTTTAATGCAGTGTAGTGCTTACTGTCTCGTTCAGGCTTTTCTAGACCTTTGTGGTGGTATAAGCAATGTTCAACATTTTTGGGGGTGTTTGTTGCTTTGATTTGGCAATTCTTTTTAACCTCAGTTTGTCTGGAATAAGCTTTCTTTTTGCCAAAGCAGAAAGCCTTTACAGATGACCTTGAAAGAGCAGCCTTCTTCTTAGATACAGTTATCTGAGGAAAGTCCCTGACTGCCAGGCCGACTGTTCTGAAGAAAAATCTTCTGCATAGGCTAGGAATTATGAAGCCTTTTGAGCCAGAACTGCACTGAGAGCACACAGGAGGTAAAATACAGCATAGCCACACTGGGAAACACACTCAATGTGCTTCCAGACTTTAGAGGAAGAATTACAACTTTGTGGTATGGGTATGTCTCATTTTCCCTGTGAGAAACAAGTTATGGCTTAACAGGCACCTGTTTGCTGACATAATTGTCTGTATTAAGGGTTCCTCCTGGCTCAGCTGCATTGCTGAAGCTCACACTGCTGAGTGGCAAAGGATTGCAGTGAGACCTGGCTTTTGTGGCTGCTCCTAAAAATCAGGCTGGTGTCTCTGTTGATGAAAATATTCCCATTTTTAGTGGCAGTAGCATGCTGGACTGTCCCAGAACAGGACTTCTTTGCAGCATGACATTGCATCACTACAGCCTGAGCAGAGTGAAGAATATGGGTGGGTTACCACCCCTGTGACCCGTGTTCAGTAGTCTGTGCAAGGGGAGAGTCAGTCTGCACCTGCAGACAATTCCTCAAAGAACAGCTTCACAACCAAGCAATTCCAGTTTCAGCTGTTCCAAGGGGTTTCAACTCAGGGTGCCAGGTGAGAGCCTTTGTATCCAGAGGCTTGTCTGCCTTTACCAAAGAAGGTGTTTTCTGTCACTCTGAGGTTGACATGTGACTGAGGACTTGTACTTTTATTCTGGGAGTTGCTTTTTGTTTTTTTTTTCCCCTGCTCAGTTGCTGCTATCCAGTAAGGAGGGGATTTAAGTAACTTCCTCCAGTCTCCCATTTTGCCTTGCTGGCAGCTGGAACTCCCTTGGTACTGGTGCTGCTCAAATGCCAGTCTCCTGATGCTTGGGAGGCAAGGCTAGAAATTTGTTAAATTCCACAGACCTGGGGAGGAACATCTCAGCAAAGCTTGCCAACAGCTTTTGCAGATTTCTCTTGACCCAGCATGTTAACAGCAAAACCCATGGAACAGTTCCTTGGAAAATCAATTACACCGTATGCAAAGCACCTCAACAATGTTCTGCAAAGAAAGAGCGTAGAGCTGTGTAGCTTCCACAGTGGGCTCGGCAGCTTTACATTTGTCTCCAGTGATGCTCCAGAATGCACACCAGCAACAGCAGTAGGGATGTTGGCATTTCAGAGCAGTTTGTGTGTTTTTCCAAGCATCTAATATATGCTGTGCTTCCTCAAATACAGTCAGAGGAGAATGTGCAACTCTGCAAAACTCCAAGGTTTTGTTTGGCTCCCAAATTGCTGTCAGCTGCAGAGTTTAGATTTTCCCATCTGACACTTCACTGTTTGTTCTTTCATTCTCCTGGGGTAGAAGAACAGAAACTAAATGCCTGTTATGTCCCTGTCATGTCTGGGCCATCACCTTACTGTTGTAGAGCACAAGATTGCCATTGGAGAGGGACATGTCTCTGGATAACTTCTGTCCTGCTGCATTTCGGATTTATCAAAATGGTATTTCCAAACCTCCTGAGCTGGGTGTGTGGTTTCCCATTGGCCTTGCTCTGTGCTGACCCTGGCAGCTGCCATGGTGCGAGGCTCGGTTTTGATGCTGTCATCCTCATCACCAGTTTCTGGGATTTCAGATGAACTGAGGCCACAGTGTCTCAGGGAAGCAGCTGGTTTCATATTTGGCTGTCCAAATGCCTGTGCAGTGTGATTGTAGCTGGTGGCACTGGGTTCCCTCTGCCACCTGAGCAGCTCAGGGACTGCACGGGTGTTGCTGCGGTCCAGGTGCCTCTGTGGTACCCACTGGAGGGCAGCACAGGTCACTTCAGCCCTCCTTCCACTGTGATTACCAGCTGTTCCACAGTTTTCCTCCCACATTTTACAGTGCTAGATTTCTGCCTTTTATTTTCTTAGCCTGCTGATTATTTGGGTTAGACCTTCAGAGCAAGAATTTAGTGGAGTTCACATAGATTGATTCAACCTGACTGTGAAATGCAAAGCAGTTGACTGTTAGGAACAAACTGTCTGATCCTGGATGACTGGATATGGATAAACCACTACCAGAACTGCTGAGATAACACAGAAAGAAAGAAATATCAGAGTTGAGCTTTGGTTATGAAGGTTCCCAGCTAAGGGATAGAAAAACATCTTTAGACTGAAGGGATCTGTGTCTGTGCATTGTTGTAAGATGTTAGGTCTGTCTTCAGGTTGCTTCAGCCATGGAGAAATGGAAGACAGCAATCCGTGAGGCCCAGACCTTCTCCCGTATGCATGTACTGCTGGGGATGCTGGATGCCTGTATCAAGTGGGATATGTCAGCAGAGAATGCCAGATGCAAAGTGTGTCGCAAGAAAGGTACGCATTCCTGCCCACAGAATTCCTGCTTGTGCAGCAATTGGATGCTGTCACCTCTCTGCTGTGCTTAGGTGATGTGTCCCTTGTAGTCTGTCACTCTGACTATGGCTGTATTTTAAGTTCTGAATGTCAGGATTTACAGTCACCAGCATTGATCTCTCAAAAACATTTGACCCTGACTCTAGTAAACCATTCTTATGTACCCAGTATTGCAGAGCTGCTATCCCCTGGATATTTAGGGTACTTGGACAAAAGTCATCTACAATCCTTCTGGGAATATTTGTGCAACTGTCCATTTCCTAGTTTCATTTTTTGAATGATCTTTGGATCTCTGAGCCTTGTCAGTTAATCCTGTCTTTTAGAGAAGGAGCGAGCAAGGGGAGGGGTTGGGAAGGTTATTATGGGGAAAGCGAGGTGGGATATTGCTGCTCTGATGCCAGAGTGGGAGCAGAACTCTACTCAATGAGCTGGGGAGGTCACCAAACAGGTGATGAGGGGATACTTTCTCTGTGTGCACTATAGAATGAAGGACTTTAGAGTCTTCCAGGTGGAGGGTGAGGTAGAAGGGGTGTCAGCAGAGATTGATTGCTGGTATTTGTTCTGCCATAACCTCTCCTGTTGGATGGCAGCCTGGAGGAAAGAGCTTGGTGGTACATTCTGCCTCATCACTTTTATATTTGCTGAAACTGTAGCGGAAAATGAGGGCAGGCAGAGCTCAGGGGACTGCTGGGCACCTTTTGTTTACCACAAGGCTAGCCATCCATCCCTTTAGAGAAGTAAGGGCTGAACTGGTGCAAAATCTGCCTTCACTGCAGAGCCTCAGGGGTTTGCCAAACCAGTGCCAAAACTACCCTACCTTCTGTTGAGAGGAGTTTCTAGGCAAAAGTAAGGAGGGGCTCACTTGAGACTAACACAATAGTTTCACAGAAGCTAAGAACTGAGATGTTAGAGGAAGACAAGCTGGCAACCCCTCTACACTTTTTCCACTTCTGTAAAGGAAAGCTGGCTCAGGATTATTTCCCTGTTTCCCTTCATCAGTGGGAGGCACAAAGAGACTACTGCTGCATACTGATTTTCAGTGTAGCCTTGTCACCCTGAGTGGAAAGAAGATACCATGTAGGTTAACCAGACTGAACATAGAACAAGAATAGCTCCATTTTTAGCTTACAGCTCTGGAGCCCTGATTGCCGCACATTTTCCCCATGTTTGTCTGAGTGGAACCTCTTTGGCAGATTTCTGTCTTTGCCTTGAGTGAAATCTTTGCAGGGCGAGGGACTTTGCATTGGTTTTGTTTGTTTTTAACTGCTGCTGTTCATAAATACAGTGGTGGGACAGAAAGAAGGATCCCCAAGGAAGGTCATGAGAGAAAGGGTCCCTGCCCTCAGAGGGGACTCTGCATCTTTCTCTTGCTTAATCCTGCCTTCCAGCACTGCAGCAGCTTCTAGCTCTCAGGTTGACTGAGGCTGTGGCCTTGTTACAAGTGAGCTGCACTTTGCTAGGTGAAGATGACAAGCTGATCCTGTGTGATGAGTGTAACAAGGCCTTCCACCTATTCTGCCTGCGGCCGGCACTCTATGAGATCCCAGATGGGGAATGGCAGTGCCCAGCGTGCCAGCCTTTGACAGCCCGGCGCAGCTCACGAAGCAGGTGAGTGACCCTTCCTGCCCATAGCCTTGTCAAAAGCACCGTCCTGAGCCTCTTTTCACAAGACCCAAACCAGCCTGGAGCAAAGCCACTTTAGAAAGTTTGAAATCACCCAGTTAAAGCAGCACTAAAACAGAAGAAAAGCAGTTTCAGGATGTAAGTTTAGCACACGTGTTGTACTGATGCATTACAAGTTCATGAGTTTTAATAAATAATTTGGGTTTGGAAATGAAAACATAGGCAAAACACCCATCAGAATTAGTTACACTAAGAGTTGTTGTTTCCTTTGAGCATGTGGTTGGGTTATTTCTTCATGTAGCTGGTGGCTGCAATTCTGTGGGTCCCTGGGCTGGGTTACTGCAGTGTTCTTTTAAGCTAGAGCAGACATTACTCCAGGCTGCAGCTCAATCCCTACTCTGCTACGACAAGTCAAAGTGCCATGCTAATGGTTTTCTGTACCTGATAACCTCAGCAAAACAGGACCATCTTATAATGTGACAAAGGGAATGTGATTTGAGGAGGCGTGGCAAATATGAGTTGCTGCCTCCTGACAGCACAGGGTTAGATTGGTTTTTTGAGTTGCAAGCTGGAAGTTAAGCATTTTACAGTGAGAGTCATTTGCTGGTGGTAGCTGTGCTACATCTCTCTGTATATCAGTGAGGTGAGGCTGTCAAGTGGCACCTGATGCAGAAGCAGAGAGCAGATCCTCCCTGACAGAGGAGCAGCACAATAGAGGTGTGCCAGCCGGTACTGTGCAGGTGGTGGTATATGGCCTTAAAAGTATTACTTACTCTCTGGACAGCATTTTAAGAGTTCATCAGGCTTGTACAGAAATGACAGGGCTTAAAAGCAACTCTTGTAGCCTGAGTTCATAGTTACTTTTATGTGGCTGAGTCACCTGCAAGCTGCTCAGCTCCTGACCCAGACCCATCAGGTGGAGAACACCTGTTTTCTGCTTTCTGCTCTTGTCTTCTTAGCTGAGATAGGAAAAGAATGTCAGCTTGGCAGATTCTTCGCCCTCTGTGCTTTGGAAGTTTTATTCCTTTTATTGCTCAAGATCCTCTTTCTCCAGGGGATTTAGACTCCTACAGTAGCTTTGCCTGTGTTCCCTTTTGTTTGGGTATTTTGGTTTTTAATGGTCCAAATCAGACCCCACGAGCAGTGCTCCCTCTAGTTCTGGGATCCCCAGCGCAGGAAGGACTTCAGCCTGTTGGAGCAAGTCCTGAGGAGGCTACCTAGTTGATATGAGGGATAGAGCATCTGTGCAATTAGGGAAGGCTGAGAAAGTTTGGATTGTTCAGCCTAGAAAAGCAAAGGCTTTGGGGTGACCTAATTGCAGTCTTTTAATACCTGAAGGGAGCATGCAAAAAAGATGGAGAGAGACTGTTTACAGGGGGGAATGGCTTCCTTGACATTGTCCCTTGACAGAAGGCAGGGTTAAATTGGATATTGATTGGGAAGATCTTCTTCCCTTTGAGGGTGATGAAGCCCTGGCACAGATTGCCCAAAGAAGCTGTGACTGCCCCATCTCTGGAAGTGATGGAGCTTTAAGTAACCTGCTCCAAGTGTCTGAAGTGCTGAAGTGTCCCCTGCCTGTGGCAGGAGGACTGAAGCAAGTTGAGCTTTAAGGGCCCTTCTAACCCAAACCATTCTATGATTCTATGAATGGTTGAACAGACACAGATGAGAAGCCAGAATGTGGTGGGCAGGGAGTCTGCATGGCTTCTGACTTTTTAGCACTTGAGGAGCCTGACATTCAGTTCACCAGTTTGTTTCCCATAGTGTAAGGAAACCAATCTATTTCCTTAAGTATATGGAAAATATTCCAGCAGGAAAAAGAGCCCCTCTTGAAATTCTTTAGGCCTGGTCTGCAGACCTGGGCAAATAGCAAATCGTCCTCTCAGGGAGGAGTAATTACACAGCAATCAGAGTCTTATAATCCCGTGCCCCGTGGTCATGGTGCCTAGAATACCAAAAAATACCATGATTCAGCTCTTGGGAATTTTCAGTCCTTTCAGATTTTTAGTTGAGGAAGTGCCTTTTGAGCTATAGCTATAACTTGATATTCTAGAATACAGCAAGCTGCTTTCGGCTCAGCCTGGTATTTGTTGTACAGTCCAAACAGTACCAGGCCCCTGGGGCCACTGATGCTCTGATGCTCAGGCTCTTGTACCACAAACACATACACCTGCCTTGTTCTAGGAACTATGCAGAGGATTCTGCTGAAGATGAAGGTGAAGAAGGTGAGGAAGCTTCTGATGAACCAGATGCTGAGGAGGAAGAAGAAGAGGAAGAAGACTATGAAGTTGCTGGACTAAAATGTAAGGCTTTGACCATGTAGGGAAGTAACAGAAATAGTAACCCTCCTGCCTTCAGTATCTGAAATACTGATCGTCTTTGTGATTTTTCCTCATGCAGACCAGGTATAGGCCTGGGAGATGTCACAGGGAAAGGCTGTGGCTGTGCTGGAGTAAACCCTTGGCCATTTGTGATGGGGTCAGCACTAGCAAAGATTGAAACTGCTCACTGCCCAGTCACTCCCTGGGGACACTGCTGTTCTGAGGGCTGAGAGGGGTCATTAGAGACTGCAGTGGGCTGGGGGGGTCAGCAGGGCCTGCAGAGCAGTGGGATTGTCAGTCTCTGCACCTACTGGATTTGTTGTACACTGGAAGCTGTTTAATTGCTTATGGGAGCTCTCACCAGAGCCCCCTCTCCTTTCTTTTCTTGTTCCCACCAGTTCATAACCCCTTGAGTGCAGGACTTCTAGTGATTTGGCAAGGAGGCATTTTGAAATAGGAGGACTAGCACTTCCTCTCTTGATTCCAGTTAGAAGGCACAGTGCTCCTGGTGTAGTGTGGCCTGGACCACTAGCACCCTTTGATTGCCTACAGAGACCAGTTGGGATGCTCCTGGGGCAGCTGGGAGGAATAAAAGACCGTTTTCTAGATTCTTCAATGTCTGCTTCTTCACCTAAACGTATTTAGTATGTGTATCCACTTTGGTTTTAGGGGAGTTTGATTCAGTCTCAGTTGGGCAACTTGCTGCACTGAAAAGTTCAGTCTGGGAATGACACACTGCCAGCATTTGCTTTCTGTCAAACTGTCCTTGACTGACATAACATTAAATACAGGTTGTCGTAAACAGGGCAGATGGAATCCAGAGGCTGGGGCTCGGAGGATTATCCCATGTTCTTTTGAGGGTTTCCATCCAGGCCTGAGTCTTGATTCCCTTACTTTATTCTGGTTTCAGGGAGGCTCACTGATACCACGGCTGTGTGCACTGCTTGTTGTCCTGCGGTGTATCCATGTCCACACTTGGAGTGTGTTTAGCCTGTGTTGCATGGCCAAGGCAGGAGCTGAGCCAAGCTTTCCAAACAATGGCAAAAGAGGGTTACGGTCACTAAAAATAAAGTGCTAAATGCAACCCCTGGCTTTAGAGAGCATTAACATGGAAAGGTCACCATGGAAAACTTTTGTTTGAATAGAAAAATCACATTGATCCTTATGGCGTTTATCCTGAGGGATCTAACCTAGAATGTTGGATTGTCAGACATTTAGCACGTGCTGCACGCTTGACACACAAGCAGAGTGACAGCAGGTGGATGCCCTGCAGCCTCGCCACATGCCCAGCACAATGATTTATGGGACAGGGCTGGATCAGAGGCTGCAACTGAGGTATATCCAGTGTGCTGGATACAGCTCAAGGACTTGGGATCAGGTGGAAGGGCTTGGACTTGGGAAGGCAAACACATTCTCCTCATACAGAGGGTCATGGGAGAAATATAAGACAAGGGAATACATCAACATGCTTACATTGCCACCAGTGGGGAGCTCTGAGAGGCGGACTCACACAGGCAAGTGCATTTCTCTAGGAGGTAATGTGGCAACCCCCAAGTCTTGGGGAATAAAATCCCATTGTTTCCCACTTGCAGCACATGGAGCAGCTTCCAGCTGCAGTAATTTGACACTTCCTCTGCACACAGTTCCCCTCTCAGGGGGCTTATCCCACTATGTGGGCCACTTGGAAAAGCACCCATCCCCAAAACTGTGAGGAGCAAAGGGGCAGTAGGAAACTGAGGAAACTCCTGATTTCTGCTCCCAGTGCTTTCAGAGGATATGTTGCTGTTTTGAGACAGCTGTCTGTCCTTGCATTGCTTTCCTGTCTTTCCCTCAAGCCTTGATGTGTTGGGGTCTCTTGGTGCTGCAGGCAGAGAGGTTTGCTGTGACCTGCAGTGGATGATCCAGGAGCTCCCAGGTTTCCCTTGGAGCTTGAGGATCTGCTCTGTGTGAGTACCTTTTTAGCAGCAGGCTGTTGCCAGCCATGGCCTCTTCAGGCAGGTGGTGATGACCCACAGATGCCCTCCCTAGAAGGTGTGAGAGTGTAGCTGAGATGAGGCTGGGTGGTCCCTGGGGTCACCAGCCTGAGTGAAGCTCAGCCTAGTGTGGGAAGCAAAGGGTGGTGTCTGCTCCCAGATGCACCCCGGCCTCTAAGCACATGGCTTATCTGTTTCAGTGAGGCCCAGGAAGGCAGCCCAGAGCAAGCAGGGCTCCATGTACTCCTCGAGGCAGGGAAGGCACCAGAGGAAGAAGCAGACATTGCACTCTGTGCGGGGACCCCGGCAGCGCATGGCACCTGTCAACGGTGCAGACATCGATGAGCTGGTAAGAGCCAAATTTCTCCCTGGAGACCACTCACATTGTGAGTTATAAACCAAACAGGTGGCAGGCTTCCTCCCATCCCTTCGCAGAAAAATACCCTGAAGCCCGGGTTGGGCTGGGTTAACAAAGGAAACATATCCTTAAGGGCCTGCTGCAGACAGAGCACAGATATGTCAGGCATCCCTCCCCAGCCGCTTTCACACATTGTCCCCTGGAGCAGCAGGCAGCCTGCAGCTTGTTAAAGGTTTTTAAATAGTATCCTTATGTCTCTGCAGAGAGGTGGGGGAACTGAGGGGGTCCTGGATGGCCAGAGAATGCCAGCAATGCTATACCCTTGCTCCCTAGCCTTGGCCATTCTATGACAGTTGTTGTCTGTGTGATCACTCCCCAACTTCCAGGACATAATTTGGCTGGTTTAGGTTTCATTTGATATTTAAAGAATAAAACCATAGGCTCCTGCACAGAGCAGTCTGTGCGTGCTGGGTAGGGGGAGCTGCAGTGACTGTCTCTGGGGAGCTACACGCCATAGGGGATACGTGAGGATACTCCAGCCCCACAGCCACGTCACAACGCCCTGCAGATCTGCCATCTGTCCCGTGACCAGCACTAGTGGTGCTGGTGAGTCCTGTCACTCTCCTTGCTCATCGACTGTGGGCTCACTGCTGCTTATGCTAGGTCTGGGGGACTGTGCTTGTGGTCTGTGTTATACACTGGAGGGCAAGCAAGCCCAGCATAGACAGCCACAGCCAGCACAGAGGGATATTCCAGTGGGGAAAATCTTACTGGAACAGCACACTGGCTCAGAGAAGAGGACTTTGTCATGATTTATCACTTGTCCTGGGAAGAGACCGCAGCTGGGTCAGCATAGTGAGTACCCTGTGCTGTGGAGCCTTCCTGTCATTCAGTGTTTTCCTCAGCAGTGATATACCACAAGCTGAGCTCTGGAAGCTATGGGGATGTCCCCATGCTGGGTGTGACCTGTTCTGGGTCCCTGGGCACATGAGTGACCTTGTGCTGAGCCTGCACAGGGATGACAGTGCTCAGGGCACCAGCTGCTCCTGGGATTTGAAATGGCACAGTCAGCTCTGCCAGGACAGAACAGCAGCACAAGTGCTTCTCCATCTGCCTCGGGTTCTTCCTGCCGCAAGCTCAAGAGAAGGCAGGGAGAGGGAATTCACATTCTTCATTTGCTGGCATTTATTTTTTGGCTGCTTGTTATGGCCATATTGTCTTTGAACTTATTTTGAAAAAGCCACCTGCTACCAGAGGAGAGCTGGGCAGTTTGTGAGCTGTTCCCACCAAGCTCCTGAATGAAGCTGCTGTCCTGAACCCAAGCGGCTGCCACATGTCATAATCACAGAATGGCCTGGCTTGGAAGGGGTCCTAAATGCATCGCATTCCAACCCCTCTGCCATGCACTGGGACATCTTCCACTAGACCAGGTTGCTCCAAGCCCTGTCCAACCTGTCATTGAACACTTGCAGGGATGGGGCAGCCGCAGCTTCTCTGGGGAGCCAGTGCCAGCCCCTCGCCATGTTCAGAGGGAAGAAGTGTCCTGGCTGTGCTAAGAACTAGTTCCTTCGGCCTCAGGGCTGTTAGCTGAACTCCGAAGCCTGTAGCAGTTCCTCCTTTTACCAACACCCTTTGTGTGGGCAGGTCCTTCAGACAAAGAGGACAGCGCGTCGCCAGAACCTTGAGCTGCAGAAGTGTGAGGAAATCCTCAGCAAGCTGATCAAATACCGTTTCAGCTGGCCCTTCAGGTGAGAGCAAGTGACATCTTCCTCCTCTGTGGGCAGGACTGGCCACAGGCTGTGTGGAGATGCGGGCTGGCTGTGGTGCAGTCCTGCCAGATCCACTTGAGAAACTTAGGGCTCCAAAAGCAAGACATATCTGGGAAGAAGCTGCTCCAGAAGAAACCACCATGTTCTCAGTCTTCTGCTGGACTGAAGACATGGTGCCCTTCTGAGGTGGCAGGCAAGGGGCTAATGCAGGAGGTAGGTGTTCTCTACTGCCCCCAGGATTTTTGGAACACTGAGGTGCTGTGACTGAGGGAAGCTTCCCTCATGGACCTTCTCCCCATGCCTGAACCAGCTCCCTGGGCTCCTGTGCTTCCCATTCTCGTGCCATAGGGCTGATGTATCTGTAACACTGTAGTGGTATTGCTTGGGCTTGTTGCAACACCGTGGGACTGCAGGTCAGGGGTGCCACAGGGGCAAAGAGGTGGCAGGACCCACTTCTCTGCAGTGGTGCCAGGGTTTGGCATTCCCTTTCTATTGCTGTGGCCCTTCTTTTGGCAGGGAGCCAGTGACCACGGAGGAAGCTGAAGACTACTTTGAGGTCATCAGCAACCCCATGGACTTCCAGACTATGCAGAGCAAGTGCTCTTGTGGCAGTTACCGCTCTGTGCAGGAGTTCCTCTCTGACATGAAGCAGGTGTTCTCCAATGCTGAGCGCTACAACCAGAATGGGAGTCACGTACTGTCCTGCCTGGAGAAGACAGAGCAGTGTTTGATTGACATGGTGCACAAACACCTGCCAGGCCACACGTATGCACGCAGAAAACGCAAGAAGCTCTCTGCTAGGTGCCAGGGACTGGAGGAGCAGGAAGGGGACAGTGAGTCAGAGCCCCTTGAACATTCCCGGGGGCGGAAAAGGAAGAAGTGAGGGATGGGGAGGCTAGGGGAAGAGCCAGAACTGGAGCAGGCCTTCTGGTGCTGCCAGGCAGTCAGATGGGTTGTCTGGAGGGAGTTGAGGAGCAGCAGGCACTTCTCTATTAATCCAGCCTTCCCTTGGGCCCATCCTAGTTTTAATTTTTCTGCAATTTCCTCAAGTCATCCATTGAGTGGCAATGACTTAATGCTTCCTCAAAATCTACAAAGCTCTTCATGAGTCTGTCCTGCCAGAGGGGAAGGTAGGAGGGCAAGGGGAGGGCCGGGCCAAGTTTGGCTGGGCAGAAGAACACCAGCATGCTCCAGTTCAGGCACTGTCAGTTTCCCGGAATGAATTGCTTCCTTGCCTTTGCAAGCAGCCAGAGCACGGTGGGGCAGTCTGCTGCCAGTCATGTGAGCACACCAGCCTCCAACTGGTGCAGGGGGGGGATAGTGTTGCTCCACAGAACGACTGGGAGCCATCAGGCCAATGGGCTACTCAGGCTTGCATGTATATATTTATATGGTGTTAATTCTGAGCCTCGGTTCCAGGCTGTGTGGCGCAAGCAAGCACTTAGGTGTACCGCGGTCTGGCTTTCACCAGCATCCCAACACCACTGCTCCAAGGTGCTCCTGCTTTCCCCTCTCCTTGGGGAGCAATCCTTGAAGGTCTCAGTCCAAGGAGAGCTCTAAGCTCAGCTCCCCACCTGTACATGCCAAGAGGAGGCTCCCTGCTCCCCTGGACATGCATGCCGTCATGCAGCCCTGTGGAGTGCCAGCAGCAAACTGGAGAGTGTGGGTGTCTACACAGCCCAAGGAGAGCTCCAAGGCCAGGGGAGAAGCAGAAATGTGCTGTGTAACTTTTTAAATTAATTTTTTAGTTGAAAGTGGCTTTGTTTCTAGCTGTGATCTTGTACAAAGAACACCTGTAAGATACCCTTGTCTTGCTTTGGCACATGTACAGTTTATATAAAATCGTGTTTGCTTTATATTTCCCCCTTCTTTAAAACTCATTTTCCTACCAGTAGCAGGAGTTACATCAGGGGACTTTGGGGGAGGAGAGGGAGATCCTAGTCTCTCTCAGCCACACTCACAACATTTCATAGTAACACCTTTGTTCCTGTGCCATGGCCCAGCACCAGCTCCTGCTGCCCCAGATGCTGACTTTTCCTTAAGAAAAGGGTTTGTTTTCTCATTCTCTCTTCCCCTCCATCATGACAGGTTTGGATCATACAATCAGGGCTTGAACTTCTTATCCCAGAATGGTTTGATGTGGAATAAATGGGCCATGGGGCTGTTTGGTGCTGGTTTTGCAACAGAAAATCAGAAGCAGCTGTTGTAGCTCCTGGGATTTGAGAAGAAAAGAATAATCAGTTACAAATTTCAGCCTAGTTTTGCAAATGTTTTAGGTTTGGGGTTTTTTTTAACAGGTGCTTGTTTTAAGTTCTGGACTGTCAATGACTGCAGATGAGGCAAGTTTCCAGGTCCTTCCCTCTCCTCAGCCTCACTTCCCTGCCCCACAGAATAGCACTGACATTTGTACCTCGCCCATCCCTTCAGAGGCTGTTTTGTCTTGTTTCCTAGAGATCATTTCCTGCAGGTCCTACATGGTAGAACCTTTGGAACTGCACGTTTTCTTAAAAATCAGTGTCATTTGGGGGGAGGGGGTTTCTGCAAAGGGCTGTACTTGTAATAAATTGGAAACTTAAGAATAAACATTATGTACTTGTGTTTGTAAACATGGCTTGTGTGAGTTCTTTGTTGGTCCCTGTGTTGATGTGGGATTGTCTGATATGGCTCTCCTCTGCCTTCCTAGAGCTACCACCAGACATCTCTGGAGCACAAATGGAGCTATGGCATAAAGGAATGGTGAGTCAGGATCAGATCAGCTTCCGGGATGGCGCTGGTGTATTGTCACCCTCCCCGAGGACAAGGAACGGAGCTGTGTTCTGCCTGCCCCTGGAGTGGGGAGCAGTCCTTGTTCCTTGTCCCCTGCAGGGTGCCAGTGTGACACTTGTCCTCCTGTTCCATTCGGGGTGGCACTGGGCACCCCTGGAGGGACTTCCTCCAGGTGATGGGGAGCTGAGATGTCTCTGCTCTTTTGCGCTAGCGTGGCCTGGCTACCCCCAAAGCCTCTTCCCTTGTGTTGGAGTGTGTTACGCAACCTGAGCCATGCTTGCAGTAAGAATTATTGCTGCTATGTCCCAGGCCCCCATTCTGATTTCCAGCAGCCCAGCAGGGACACTTGGAGCTCGCTCCAAGGGCAGCTAGAGCAGTGGCATGCCAATGCTCATGACCACAGCTGTGACAAAGGGTTTGGCTGAAGCTTTGCTTATTTCTGCTGGGACAGCGAGGGTTCCTGGGTGTCTTCATCCTGCTCCTCACTCCAGATCTGTGCTGGGAGTGTTCCAGCCAGGCCCCATACTGCTGGCCAGGGAAATCCTGATGGATTTGAGGGCTTGAAGGCTCTCAGCAATGGGCTGATGCTGTTTTCCCTGGAAAACGCTCCTCTCTCCACAGGGGATGGTTTGGCTTGCTGGCCATGCAACAGGACCTGGGTGAATCTGAGTGACTCCAGCTGGGATATTTCCAGGCCTCAGTATAGAGATCTTGCAGCAGCATCTGCTCTAAGACCTTTCTGGAGGCTTGTTTTTTATAGCAGCCCCTCCATGGCATCAGTGTCCTGTGCAGGGCTATAAATAGCTGTCCTCACACCTGGCAGGGCAATGTGGGGGCTTGGCAGGCAGCCGGAGCCCTGCTATCACCATCATCAGCCCTGCTGCACCTGCTGCCTGCAACAAACCCCCGGGGGCTCCTATGATTGCTGGAGTTCCAATGTGGCCTTGGGAAAATGAGACCCAACTTTGGCCCCATGGGTTTTCTCATGGCTTAATTCTCAATCGTTAATTAATATTCTGGGTAATGGGGGTTTTAGCAAATTCCCAGAGAACAGTGGCTTTTCTTTTGCTACTCAAACTTGGAGGGAGTGTCCATCCATGTGAGGGTGGATAAACTCCATAGCTCAGCTATGCCAGGAGTGATAAGACTCCACTTCTCCATGCTGAGCTGGACCAAGACCTCAGGGACATCAGGATGTCCTGGCCCTGTTCTCACCCAGCTGGCATTCCTGCCTCGCCCTCCACAGCCATCCTAGGCCAGGCACTGCCCTGTGGGGCCTAGGCACTGCTGACCCCTACTTGTTGTTTGTTGGGGGTTTATTGGAGCAGATGTTTGGTGTCCTTGGGGCTGCTCTGAGGAGGATGGAGATGGGATGCAGGGATGAGTTTGGGTGGGGGTGTACAGAGAGAGCCTGAGCCCCAGAGCACAGGGTTGAAAGAAGCTGTGACTAGGAGCCAGCAGTGTCCCTAGGCCAGTCCTTCTGTGTGACAGCTCCGCTTTGCAACAGGCTCTGTGGAGCTGTGTCCTGGCCATGCTCAGCTCTTGAGACTGGCAACCTCCAGTGGAGCCAGCTGGGCTGCTGGGGCTGATAGTGGGTAGTGGTGGGTGCCGGCGGCCCCTCTGGGGCCCGATAGCAAGAACCCATTGGGACGGCTTATCTGAGTGAGCACTCCAGAGGCAGCCGCTCCTTGGCAAGCGCCGGGTGCTCAAGGGCAGCCTGTCCCCAGGGGTGCCGCCGGCCGGGCACCAGCACTGGGCTGCGTGCCTGGCGCACAAGGTGAACCCAACTGGCCCTGGGCTTTAGCACCCAGGGCAGAACACAAGGAGAACACATGGCTCTGTGTCCCCTTCCCAGGCAGCCCCTGCCTAGAGCCATGCCCAGCTCCCCAGCTGGACTTTGGAGCCTGTCCCACAGCCAATATTGACTCTCCTGCCCCAGGTCATGTCCCTTTGCCCAAAACAAACTTTCCTGTGGCAACCAAGGGAGCTCCAGAGGCTGCAGCCCACCAGTGCTGGGGCCAGGTAGGGTCCTTGCCCTAGCACCATCATCACCACCAGCCTGGGGAAGGGGCTGGATGCCCACCATCACAGCCAGGGGTACCCAAATCTGTTGAGAGACCCTCAGTGTTCCCCCAGCGACACCACATGGGCACTGGGGGCTCCTTCACACCTTGTCCACCACACCAGCTCCTGGGGGAGGAAAAAGCTTTTCTCAGCTCCGTGGCCCAACTTCTCCTGCCTTCCTGGCATCCCAGGGGTGGCAGGGAACAGATTAAAGGCGCTTCACCAATCCCAGCATCACAGGAGCACAAAGCCCTGGCACAACTCAATGGTGAGCGAGGGATCCCAACACCAGCCCTTGCCCCCCACACCAGCCGTAGTGTGTAGGACTTGCCCCAGTCCTCCAGCCACAGTTTGACAGTCTGAACTGGGAAGGCTTCAACAAATGGGGACCAAGGGCTGTTGGGGTGAGCAGTGGATGCCAGGTTGAGTGCTGGAGAGAGGGTCCATTGCTGGATTGTTGCTCCCTGGACAAGAGTTGACCCTCGCTGGAGTCCAGATCTGCCCAGCCTGCAGGCTGGCTAATTAATTAGATGATGGACAAATCTAAGCATCACTAGAGCTGTGTTGCCCCTACAGATCCTTCTTGCCACAGGCGCTGTGCTGCCTATGCCCCTGCCACAGCCCCCTGCCCACTTCTCTTCCCTAGCACTGGGAACCCCTGGCACATGCCTGGGGACAGCCAGGCAAAACAGCCCCATCAAACCCCTAGAGAGACGAGCTGACCCCTGCCAGCCCCTCAGAATGTCTCAGGGGGGTAGGCACTTCCCTCGCTCTGAGCCCCTGCAGAGGCACACTCCTGCCCACCCTGTGCCCAACAGCCCTGGCTCCTCCTGCCAGCTTCACCAGCACCAGCTGAAGCTTGAATTTCCCTGCGGACAATGGGGAAGGCGAGCTGGGATTGTAACCAGAGCGGGAGATAAATAAAGCTGCCCAGAAGTTTCCATTACCCGCACCTCAGGCTTCTGTGGGGAGACATCAAAGCTGAGCCCTCTCTGCCCCAAGTTCCTGTGTCCCCAGCCCATCTCCCTGGCTCCCGGCCTGCCCCCTCAAAGCTCCTCAGCCTGGCACCGAGGCTCCGGCAGCCAATGGCACTGACACTAATCACCTTCAGAGCATGGAGTGGAAAAGATGATTCGTGTCATAGCATAGGAAAACCCTCCTCCTCTTCCTTCTCCTCCTTGCCAGGGGGCAGAACCGGCCCCAGGGAAGCCACGGAGGGGAACTGGATGGTGGTACCTGCTGGTACCACACTCTTGCCAGCAACAGAGGCACCCCTGTGGTGGCATGGCCTGGCATGGCCTGGCCCAACATGAAAGACCCCAAACTGGGGTAGGGTCCCATGGGGGAGCTCTTGATCCCCTGGAATCCCTGCAAACAGCACCAAGCTTGGATCAAATAACACATCCAGGGTTTATTGTTTTTTCCATTCCTTGCAGCTAATGATCAAAAAAAAATTTAAAATAAATTACAGAATTAAATAAACATGGATGGATTATTCCTCTCCCTGTCCCTTCCCCACCATCCCCCAAAGAAAGCGTTATAAGGAGTCACTGGATTTGGCAACAGCAACAACAAAACATCCTCTAGGAAAAAGCGGCTACTTGTCAGTGAGTGGTGCTGGGGGATCCTGCAACCTTGCCCCCCTAAACCTGGGAGTGTCCCTCCTGCTGCACACAGCCCTTGCCCTTGCCCCTTACCCATGAGGCCACTTCTTCCAGTGTGGGGGCAGCCCCCGTCTCTAGACGTGAGTCGGGTTGTCCAGGTACGGGTCCGTCTTGGTCATGTGCAGCATGACTGTAGGGGCTTTGTAGTGGCAGTGTCCCCCACCACAGCTGACCCCACTGCAGGGCTTGCTCCGCGTCCTCATGCCCAGCCGCCTGTTGCACAGGCTCTGCCAGGTCTGCAGCGTTTTAGAGCTCCACACCCACACCCCGCTGGTGATGCCCACCACCAGTGACATGAAAATCTTTAGCATGAAGACAGCCACAGTGGGCACCGAGGCCTCAAGGGAGCAGTCGGTGGCACGGCGGCCAGGCAGGCGTAGGCAGCCATGCTCCAGTGCCCGCAGCATCCAGTAATCCACATTCAGCCGCTCGTAGAAGTAGCAGACAATAACACAGGTGGCCGGAACAGTGTAGAGGATGGAGAAGACCCCAATCTTCACCATCAGCTTCTCCAGCTTCTCTGTGTTGGTGCCACCCGTCTTCATGATCTTCCGGATGTGGAATAGGGCAACGAAGCCAGTGAGGATGAAGGAGGTGCCAATGACCAGGTAGCAGGAGAGGGGGATGAGGACAAAGCCAGTCAGGGCACTGACGTCCATGCTCCCCACATAGCACAGCCCCGTGAGCTCATCCCCTGCCACCTTCCGCATGGTGAGGATGACAATGGTCTTCATGGCTGGGATGCCCCAGGCGGCCATGTGGAAGTAGCTGCTGTGGGCCTCGATGGCCTCATGTCCCCACTTCTTCCCAGCAGCCAGGAACCAGGTGAGAGTGAGCACAACCCACCAGAGAGAGCTAGCCATGCCGAAATAGTAGAGGATGAGGAAGACAATGGTGCAGCCTGTGCTCTCCAGCCCCTCCTGTATGATGTAGAGCTCACCGTTCTCCCGGTCACAGGCAATGTTCTCAGCCCCAGCCACAGAGCGGATGATGAAGGCCACAGAGTAGACGTTGTAGCACATGGAGAGGAAAATGATGGGCCTCTCAGGATACTGGAAGCGGTGGGGGTCAAGCAGAAAAGTAAGGACGGTGAAGGCAGTGGAGACAAAGCAGAGGGTGGACCAGACAGCCATCCAAATGAAGGCGAAGTCCTTGTCCTCCCGGGACCAGAACACGTCCACCCCGGGGGAGCACCTGGGTGCGCACGAGAGGCTCTTCTCCACGTACTGGAACTTCTCAGGATTGTCGCAAGCTCCCAGCCCATTGGGTCCCCGTCCCTCGGCAGCGGTACCAGGTGGCCAGGGCCGGGGGGCCACAGGCAGCATCCCCTGTCCCTTGTGCGGCTCAGCGGCTGAGGCATTTTCAGGGGCCTCCATGCAGAGGGCATTGGGGTCATTCTTGGTGGGCAACCTGCCACAGTCAAGTGACTCAGGCCAGCCGAAATTGAACTGTTCCATGATGGGGACACACTTGTGGCGGGCCTGCTCACACATGGGGCGGCAGGCAGGGATGCTGGCGCTCACCTGATCGGTGCACATGGGTGCGTAGAGGGAGCAGAGGAAGAAGCGCAGGTGAACGTGGCAGCCGTACTCCACCAGCGGGGCGAACTCGTGCAGCTTCAGGGCGGCCTCCCGCTGGCTCTCGTGCCCCAGCAGGTTGGGCATGCGGGTCAGGTTGTACCCGATCCCCCGGCACATCGGGATGTCCACAGGCTGGCACCGCGCCGCGCGCCCCCGCGGGCCCTCCAGTCCCGCCAGCTCCAACCCGCGACCGCCCACTCCAAAATGCCACAGCACCCAGAGGGCCACCCGCAGTCGTGCCGCCGCCATCGCCCGCCGCCCGCACCGGCCCCGCGGCTGCTACAGCTCCGCCATCGCCCGGCCACGCTGCCCCCGCCGCCACGGGGCCGATCGCTGCGGTGCTGGAGGCGCCGCGCCGGGGCAGCCCCCGGCCCCGGCCCCGGCCCCGGCCCCGGCCCGCGCCATGCGGCGGCGGCCCCGCCGAGCGCCCCGCGCCGCCCCGCGCCCGCCGACACCGGCAGCACCGCCGAGCGCTCCCGCCCCGCCCCGCCCCGCCGGGCGTGTCCGGGAGGGGGCCGGACGGGGCGGGGCCGGGCGGGGCGGGGCGGGGCGGGGCGGGGGGCGGGGCGGGAACTGGCAGCGAGGTCCGCGCGCAGCCCGGGAGCTCCCCGGCGCTGGGGACGCGCGGGAGGGGGAGACGCAGTCAGCGCACTGAGGGACACGCACACGCAAACACGTGTGCACAAACAGAACATTTACACAGCTGTAGATACACAGATACACACGTGCGCGCTCTCGCACGCACTAATGGGCACGTGTTCCTCTGCACACACACAGGTAACGTGCACGCTCACAGACATGCACACCCTTCCACACATCTTCCACACGCATGTGCACACCCTAACGTGCACAAGCCCACACACATTATCACATATTAAAACACACACACATGCACACGTTAACATGCACTAACACACACAGACATAGCTACACACTAATGTGCACACGCACACATGCATTAACAAACGTGCCCATACCGTGTGCATGTCCATGTGTACACACGCATACACTCACATGCACATGCCCACGCACACGTAGACAAGCACAAACAGGCTAACACATGCACGCACACACTCATGCACCCATAAAAGCATACACATACACTAACATACACGTGCACATATACTCGCAGACAGACACACGTGCACATCCCCACACTGCCAGCCAGGCCCCGCACAGGGGTGTGCACTGGCACATGTATGCACACATACACCTGGGCACAGGATCACACAAGACGTCACGACTGCCCAGACCCGCCGAGTGCTGCCAGGCCCCCCGTGTGCCAGCAGGGTGTGCGGGCACGGCTGAGCACAGCTGGGCACACCCCAGGGCTTGTTGTCCCTGGGGGAGGGATCCTCTCCCCGCAGGAGGACATCCCTCAGTTTGGGAACACAGACTGCAGCTTCGGTGCCGCTGCTGAGAACTGGAGAACTCACAGCGCGTGGCACATGGTGCCCCTGGGGCTGAGCACGGGGTAAGACAGTGGAGACTCCGGGAAATGGCTCAGCTCCAGTGCCCACAGCACAGGCCAGGAAAGCCGTGTCTCCGGCTGAACAACAATTCAGGGCAGGGGACAGCAATGTCACTGTGAGGCCAGGGCAGCTCCTGGGAGGTGACACAAGTCAGAGTGGTCAAGCCGGGGCTGCCAGACCCCAAAGTCCAATGTCCCACTCACAGGGTGACCAATTACACCCAAGGCACAGGGAGATGTTACACTCCGGGGGTGGCGGCACCCTGCGGACAGGCTGTGCTGCCCGGGCCACCATCACAAGGTGCAATCAGCAGCCCCCACTCCTACGAGCTGCTGATCCCAGGTCAGCCCGGGTTGCTCTGTGCCATCTCCAGCATCCCTTTTGGAGCAGCTTGTCCACCCTGGGGTGATTCCAGCAGGGTCCCTGCAGTGTCCTGCAGGACATCTGGCATCCGGTGCCTGGCTGGCGCCAGGGGGTCCGGGCATCCAGCCATTCCTAGGCATTCCCACAGCCCTGCGGTTTCTTTAGTCACAGCATAACAACCTGTCAGCGTGGCTCCTAATCACTGACACCCACTGCGCAGGATCCAAACATCCTGGGTCCGACACTATAGGGAAATTCCATGGGAGCTGCTTATCAACCATGTAACCGAGCACGAGATAAGGCGTCACCCCGGAATTTCCCTCTAACATGGGGTGTCTGCACAATGGGCTCCGGAGTCCTGTGAAAAGGACTATTGGGGGATATTTGGGATTATTTGGGATGTTGGGATGTTTTTCACCTTGGCCACCAGCTCTGGGGTGTTTCAGAAATCACTGTCCTGTGTGCCTAGTGACACAAAGCTTCAGGGGGCTTCATGGTGTGGGTTAGGGCCACATACTCTAACAAATGGTTGTTTGGGGGTAGTTTGTGCTGTGGTGCAGCTCTGGGGACAAATTGTCACGCATAGCTGAGCAGCAAAGTGATGGGGATGGAGGTGGCACGTGTATTGTGCTGGGACCTTTCCTTGGGTCCTTCATCTCTCCAACCCCCAGACCCAGGGCATGTGTCCTGTGTGAGGTGAGGGACCCAAGGCAGTCACTGCCATCACTCCAGGACACCCCAAACATAACTGTGGCCACTAAGGCTTTCCTTCAAGGAATTGATTGCGAAGGAAAGCTGGGAAGCATCACCTGGAAAGCCTGAAATGTCTCTGACCCAGCCCTGGCTGCCTGGTGAGAGTCCTGGATGGGCGGTGGGCACAGGCAGGGGCTGGATGAGACCGGGGGTCCTCGCCCCACCTTCCTGGCTCCCCCCCCATGGGTGCCCTCCACCTGGACTATGAAAGGTTGGGGGCGTTGGGGAGGAGAGGGCACAAATAAATTTAATTTAATTAATTTAATTTTCCTTTAATATGTAAAACTGTTGCTCTTGGCTCCTGTTACTGCAGCCTGGCCAAGAGCAACATACGGATTTTTGGAGTCAAGGGGCTCGTTGTAGAGGTGTGGCTGCCCCTAACCTCTGCCCTGCACCTTGGGGTGCTCCTCCCTCATGCCCCCCACCAACCCCCAGGTACTCGTCGGTGTGCCCAAGCCCTGCCTGAGCCCCAAGGAGCTTCCCGGAGCTTCATCTCACCCCGGAGGTACGCAAGGGATATCAGGAGGTACCACCAGCACCCCAAGCCTTGCCCTTGCACTGCCCCACTGCCTGTGCCTGATGGAGAAGTGACCTGTCCATGCCTGCTCGCACGCCTGGGTAGCGCAGGGACGGCGGGGAGGGGACAGTGCAGGAGCGGGGACATCCCGGCCACGAACAGAAGCCGAGATCTCCAGCAGGTCTGGGAGCCCCACAGTGAAAACAAGTACCTCAGGTAGAGCAACAGAGAGATTTACGGTCTTGGAAGTGGCGCTGCGCTGTGGATCCAAGATCAATAGCAGAAAGAAAGGGCTCTCAGAACTGCTCAGGAATTCTGCCCGGGAAGCGGCCAGGCAGGCGAGCGGGACGGATCGCCGGAGCCCGGGAGCCTGTGGTTCCTGGCAGAGCTTTGCCCCATTTCCTTTCTTCCCGTCAACAGCGCCTGAAACCTGTGCGAGAGCCTCGGAAGGGGAGGGGATGAACGGAAAAAATCCACTGGCTGCTCCCCCCCCCCATACCCCGGGTACAGGAGGCTGCAGCAGCGCCCCTCTGTCCAGCCGTGGCATGGGGGACGCCGTTCTGGGAGGAAGGGCTTGGGGGAAGCTCTTGGCACCAGAGATGGGGACAGCCCTGGTGGGAGTCAGGGAGGGGCAGTGGAGGTGGGGTGGCAGTGCAAGGGAAGGGATGGTGGAGCTGGGGAAAGGGTGATGGAGCAAGAGAGGAGGCAATGGATGTGGGGAGAGGGAGGGGAAAGAAGATGGGGAAATGGAAGTGGGTGAGTGGTGGAGTAAGGAAGAGAGTTATGGAGGTGGGGAAGGAGCAGTAGAGTAGAGGAGGGGGTGATGAAGCTGGATAGGGGGGCACCAGAGCCTGGGAGAGGTGATGGAGCAGAGAAGGGAGCGGGCAAGGGAGGAGGTGATTGATCCAAGGAGGAGGTAATCAACTTGGGGAAGGGGTCAGCAGGGCAGGGGAGGGGGCAATAGGGCAGGGGAGGATGTAGAACGGCAGGGCATCAGAAGATGGAGTTGGGCAATGGATTTGGGAAGAGGGTGGTGTAACTGTGGCAGGACTGTGGGTGCTGCTTTGCCCAGCCTTGGCCAGGGCAGCAGGACTTGTTGCAAGGTGGGGGGCTCCATGCCATCATTGCCCTTGCCTCTGTCTTGATGAGCCCCCAGATCCCAAGTGGTCCCAGTTCCCACCAGTGCCTGGCTCGTAGAGAGAGGCATGGGCTGGGGGCAGGGAGAGGAATCCACGAGGACAGGCCATGTCCATGTGAGCCAGGGCTCTGGGCACCCTGTGCCCTACCTGCCAGCTTGGAAGCAGGAAATGGCACAGTCCTGCAGGGATCTGGGAGGGATAATTTTCCCTTCCTGAAGAATTTCACAGGAATTGCTGTGCAAAAGGCCAGCGGCTTCAGTTTCAAAAGGATGCCAGTGCCAGGCCGGATGGGCTGGTGAGCAGGTGGAGGGGTCCATTCTGGGAGCAACCCATGGGGCTGTGGACTGGCACCCACCCAGCCAGAGAGGCAGATCACCCCTGCCCCAGCCACCATCTCCTTGGGGACACCAGGATCACCACGAGTGATCCTCAAGCCCAAGCTCCTCCTGCCCCAGGCACAATCCTGTGTGATACCAAGGCACACACATCTGCAACAGACTGTGCCCACCATAGGACAACTGTTCTCTGTGCCCCTGGGCGGGTTCCGTGCCATGGGCAGGTGGAGTAGTGGAGAAAGATGGGGATTTTGGGGTCTGGTCCCCAAAGAAGCAGGTGGAGAGCAAACAGTGTCCCCAGGCAGTGTCCCCGTCACCTCCTGGCCTCTGGTTCTCTGCAGGTATTTGTGGTTACAACCCAGCCCACGGTGCAAGGACACTGTGGCCAGGAGTCAGGGATGCAGGCTGACACGTGTGACATTACCAGGGATGCTCTCTGCAGCCTTGTCAACCCATCACCCCCCAGATGGGGACTTGTGGGTCATGGTGCCAGCCAGCCCCCCCTCCCCAGCCCTGGCCACAGTATCCCTGGGCCATGACATCCCCATTCACATAGCAGTGACACAGATCAGGGAGGAGACACACGGCTCAGGGATCCCTGGGAGCCTGAGGGACCACATGCAGCTGTGGAATTCAGCAGATGGGGCAGAGGACAGTGGTATGTCCCATGGGAGCCATGGCTGGGAGAACGAGGGAGGAGAAAGACAATGTCTCTACCTCACCCACAATATTTTTTTTGGTGAGTGTGGTGGCAGCACAAGGAGTTACTTTCAGCTCCTGGCAGAACTGAGACAATTGTCCCCAGCAATGGGACCTCTCCCATCAATGGGAAATCTGGACTGAGCCACACCCCACCCTCAGCCACCTCATTTACCCCTGCAGACCCTTCTAGGGGGACAGGAGCCAGGTGAGCCCTGGCAGCAGCCATTCACTCTGAACCCTACTGGTGGCAGCAGCTGAAGATTGGAGCAGCTGCCTGAGAGAGGCACATGAATGGTTGGAGCTCCCTCCCAGCTGCCTCAGCCCTGGGAAGAGCTGCTCATATACCCCCCCCATGCTGGGCCATGGGGCCACCACGTGTCCCCTCAGGTGATCTTCAGTGCCCACCTCTGTTTCCTGGCAGCCCAAGGATGGGCCGAGGAGGTTCCTTGTGCTGGGAGCAGGTTCTGAGGTGCTCCCAGACAACATCCCAAGCCAGCACAGAAGCCTTTTACCCGCAGCCCTGCTTGCCCCCCGAAGTGAAGTTTCTTCCCCAGGATACTCCATCCTGGGGGGGGGGGTGCTGGCACCGGGTCCTGGTGCTCACATACACACTCAGTCCTTTCTTCAGCCTCAGCCACAGGCTCGGTGCTGGCAGGAGGCTCCACGCTGCACAATGCGCCTCCTTGTTCACCGGCCCAGGGCTGGCTTGTGGGGAATGGCAGGGAATCGCCTCCATTTCCTGCTGGAGTTTTATTACATTCACCGTATAAATAAATAAATACAATCCAGAGAAGAAGGGGAGAAGCACGGGGCAGGCTGGAGCCAAGCAGAACATGGGCTGGGACTCAGCCCCACAGCACCAGGGCTGGGGGCACCCTGGAAGGGGGTAGGAGATGCACCATAGCAGCTGTGTCCTGGGTTGTTCATGCTCCCTGCACCCTCAGTGCCTTTCCAAACAGCAGCAAAATCCAGGAGGCAACTGCCTGGTCAGGGACTGTGGTCACCAGTCTGGACTGGAAGAGAAACCTTCTTCCAAGCAATTTGGGAAGAGTTGGAGCCCCCTCAAGCCCTGCCACCTCCTGATGAATTGCTGTGTCACACTGAATGATGCCAAGAACTTCTGAGCCTAGATCTTCTGCACAAGTTTAGCCTTTTACAGAATAATAGGCTGGATACAGTCAAAGCATCCCCTGGGAAGAAGGAACATTCTCAGAGAGCTGAGCCCCAGTCCCAGTATGCTGCAGGAGCAGGGAGGGCTCTTGGAACATGCTAGAAATGGTTTTATCACACCACTGACTTGGCCAAGCAGCCCACCTGGTTGCCAAGACCAACCACATGTCTCCAAGTGCAACCTCAAGGCTCTGTCACCTGGCATTTCCCCTGGGTGCCCCACAGCCATGGAGGACTTTCTCCAGGTCCTCACCTACTGGCAATACCATTGGTGCTGTGGCTCTCCAGCTGCATGGACCAGGAGGAAGAATCCTGGCTTTTCCAGGGCTCTTGGGTTGAGTTGGTGTCAGCTCCCCCACACAGCTGGGCCCAGGTGCAGGGAGAAGGCAGGAGCAGCCCCAACTGATGGTCTCCTGTCCCTGATACCTCTGGGTGAGCATATCTCCTGCCAATTACTGGACAGAGTTATCAGTGCTGGGAAGCCCCACACTGCATTTCTCCCTTACTCCCCAGGCTGCAAGCACCTTCTAATAGGTGGCATCCCAGTCTATGGCAGGAAGTTGGAACAAGAGGATCTTTAAGGTCCCTTCCAATCCAAACTACTCTCTGATTCCACGGAAGCAGCCCATGTTCAGGCATCATTCTGATGGTTCCTACCCAAGGCTGGGTCACTCTGCTCTGGACAAACCATCTGGCACCAGCATCCTCCTCCCTGGGCTGGTTCCTCTTTGAGTACTGCCTCTTGTCCTCCTCTCCATATGGAGAACCCTAGGAGATCCTCACCACTCACTTGGCCAGAGGAGGAAAGAGAAAGTTCCTCAGACTAACCTGATCACCAGAGAGCTGCTACAGTGCAACAATTCCATCCCCACCTTCCCTGGGCCTACTCTGAAGAGGAGCTGCTGTGGATGAGCTGCAGCTCAAGGACCTGAGTTCCCCAGAGCCTTATTTCTCAAAGAACAGAGCCTGATGTCCTGGCAGGGCCAGCTCAAGGGACGCAGAATTTTGACAAGTTTAGGATAAAGAATTTTCTGCTCTGCTGGAGATGGACCCAGAGCCCTTCTTCCCTTTTGCCTCCCATCACCCACAGGATTTGGGTTCATGTCCAGATGGGAGGCTCTTGATGGGTCATTCTGCTCTTCATTGTCACCAGCTGGTCAAATGGGCTGACACCTCTCAGGGATCAGAAAAGCCTTCACCTGCTTGGCCCCCTAAACACTCCACTTGGCAAGTTCAGATCTGATCCCAGTCTACCTGGGGGAGATGGGATTTAGGCACAGGGAATCCAAACCAGCAAAGAACTACACCCCAGATTATCCAAGGGTGTTCCAGAAAAGCAATGTGACCTCTTGCCACTCCCTGCAGGGCCACGCAGTCAGGAGCATGCCAACCCTCCCAGCTCCCTGAGGCACCCATCCCTTGGGCAGCATTGGTGCATTCCACCAGGGAAGGACTTTGCATTGGAGCAGCACCAGCGTGATCTCCTTCTATCTCAAAAACACCCTAATATGCCAACATCTTTGAAAATATTTAAAAACCCAAAGTTTAACAAAGAAAGCAAGCAGCACCATGGTGGGGGAGCCAGCTGCAACCTTTCTTTTCCAAAAAATATCTTCACAAGATGGGGCAGTGCCTTGTCAGGTCTATCATCATGGCACCAGGAGCTCAAAACAGCAACTTGGAGTGGAAACCCTCAGGTATGTCAAACAAAAACACAATTCCCCATTGGCTGGCTAATCCTGTTCTCCTTGAGGGGAAAAAAACCACAAATCTCCCAGATTTATTCAGACAAACTCAGCACTTTTGAGTTTTGCTGATGGTGTCTAAATATAGTTTGTGAGAAACAAATAATCTTTCAGGGATTTCTGCTACCTCCATCTCTCCAACCACCTTGTTTAAAGGTCAGCGGCTGCAGTGAGGGCTCACAGGCATCATTGGCCAGGAGCCTGGAGATGAAGAATTGAGCTTTTTGGTGTGCCACCAAGGCTGTGAGCTGGGTCATCCATCCCTGGGCTACTCCAGCAGCACTGGGGTGGCTCTACTCTGTCCCCATCCCCAACTCCAGCCTGTCTGTCTCCTGGCCCTGCTAATAGCACAAATTTCCCTGTCATGTGCTGGTCACTGGAGGAGATGGGGAGAGCAAAAGCTGTTATTGGGGAAGCCACAAGCTAGAGGTGACATCCCTATCCCTGGAAGTGTTCAAGGTGAGGCTGGATGGGGCTTGGAGCAACCTGGTCTAGTGAAAGGTGTTTGGTGAACAGAAGTGAAAGGAATTTGGAACTGGATCGTCTTTTAAGTCCCTTCCAACTCAAACCATTCTGTGATTCTGATTCCATGATCTCATCCCACAGCAGCAGGAGACAATAGATCCGAGCTCTCTGAGTGCCCGGCTGAGCCTCTTCCCCTGATGTTCAATCTGCATGTTCCTGCTTTTGCCCTGCCCCACGGTACCCTGAGTTACCTTCCTTCTCTTTCCGTCCCTAATCCTGTTCCACGCAAAAAGAGCCACAGGCAAGGGAGTTGGTGCTGGCTGGCAGAGCTGAAGGTCCCACCAACTCTACATACTCCCCAAATCCAGGGCTGGAAAACAAACTTGTCTCCAGGTCTGCAGCAGAGCCATGGCCCATGGAAATGTCATATCGTGTCACCCTACTGTGGCTGTCAGAGGGTTGTGTTGGCAGGATGGAGGGCAGAACCCAGCTGCCCTCTTAGGTGAGTCCAAGTGTTTCTGCAGCCAGCTCATGGCTCCCAGTAATACAGGTTTGCTGCAAACACCCCAGGAGCAGCAGTAAGGTGTCTAAGTGGGATTTGAGATATCTGCATGCCACGGGGGATGGCCTTGGGTGGTGGGAGGGAGCTGCAGTACTGCAGCAAACCTGTGTCCAGCCCTGTGCTCCATGTTCAGGCGGGTCCCCTGGCACCTCTCTAGCATTCCCATCACATCAGCCTCAGGGATGCCAGACCATCCCATGGGACCTGAAGCCCAGGCAGCTTATGGAGCTGCCCTGCTTCCCAGCAAATTCCTGGCCCCAACTACCCTGAGTGGGGACACCTCTCAGATCCACTGGGCTTTGGCATGTACCATGTCCATGTCCCTGCCATGGGCTCTGCCCTGGCAGGTAGGTCACATCCCAAAGCCCCCAGTGGCCCCACACCCCTCCTCTCCCACATTTTCCACCTTCACTGCAAGCCTCCAGTGAAGGAAAATGTGAAGCCATGGAAAACCAAGCCTGTCCCTGTCAGCCAGGCCACATTCCTCCTCCTCCTCCCCCTCCTCCTCAGCCCCTTGACTCTCAAGCCACAGATTGTCCAGCTCCAGGATCTCCAGTGTCCCACCACAGCTGGTTGCCCACTCCCCCTGTGCAGGATCTGGAGTTTCAAGGGTAAGAGTGCTGCTGGTGTAGCCCCAGTGGTTCCCCCAGTCACCTTTCCCTGTGTCGCTCCAAGCCCAGGTCCTGCATTAGCTCCAGCCTTCCTGAGCCCACATTTGGGACTGGTCTCTCCAGCATCCAACATAGGAGGCCAGGGAGACATCACTGTCCCTCTCCTCTGGGCTCACCAAGGGGAGCAGAGCTGGGAATCATCACATTCCCGACCCTTCCACCTGGAATGACCACAACCTTTCCCCCCACACTTCTCATTTCTGACACAGGTCAGTATTTCCACCCTCAACTTTCAGGCCCATGTGCAAAATCTGAAGTCTTCCTTTGCCTACGTAACTCCAGAACCTTCTCTACTATCTCCTGCAGAATCAGCCCCCAGAGCCTGTCAGGCACAGTTTCTGTTTGGCTTTGCACAAGAGGATGCTCTGCACTGTGGGAGAAACAGGGGAGGCACCAGGATACACTGAACACAAGATGTGCATGGGAAGGGGTGGACAAACTGCCAAAAATCCCAGAGAAAACAGCTCAAATCTGATTTTTTTTTTTCCCCAAAACCTGGAAAAAGAAGTGCAGGATCATCAGGGAGCTCCCACTTTTCTGCCAATGTCAGGACAAGGGGAGGGGTTGAGGATGCATAAGCTGGACCCCTCCCAGGAGCATCCTTACCTGGGAGCTGCATCATCCCTAGGGAGATCCCTTGGGCCCTACTTGGATGGGAATGCTTCTGTCAGCTCTGGAGCCACAGCTGTATCCTGAAACAGAGGTATTCTGAAACAAATGCTAACTGTTCCCAGTTAAGGACAGAACTTGGATACTTATCAGCACATGGTACCAGCCCTAATGATTTTCCCAAGATGGCTGGGAATGGGAGCAGTGGAGCTGGGGAAGGCTCCTGCTGTTGGCATCTGCCCCAAGAGGGGAGATTTGTGTCTATACTGCTTCCAGGGAAAGGGAAAACATGCTTTGGGCTCCCCTGGGCTTTCATAACAGCTCTTCAAGGGATGGAGCAGAGGTGTGGAGGTCCCCAGGGACCCCAGTGCTCCACAGCAATAGAGCAAGACCTGGCCCAGTGTCCCCCCCACCTCCCCCCACTGGATTGGCTGTCTTAGGGTATCCCAAAAGTAGCTGGGGCCAGGGCTGAGAGCACAACCCCACAGCAGCCCCAGCATGAGATATTCCCAGCTGGGCTGAGGACATTGAGTGAGGACACTGGGGGCTGCATGGCCCTGCAAAACCACCCAAATATGGCAAACAACTGAACCCAGAGCTTGGCTGGGCTGTGAGTGCCCTTCAAGGAACTCAGACAAGAGGAAAGCAGAGATGTTTCCCCTGGATCCCCAAGGCTGAGCCAGGCTGGATGCTCTGCATGTGATGCCACCCTCACTGCATCTGCAGCTCACAGAATTTTCAAAGAGATTTTCTCAAAGCTGGAGGAAAAAGCCTTATGGAAGCTGCAAAGTCATGAAGAGCAGCAACACAAGATGGCAATATGGGGGTCCAGTGGCACCCAATGCCCTCAAACCCACTCAAGAGAGAGCAAGCTGCCAAAACCTGACAGATGCTGGAAACGCTTTCAGCACACATGGGAATCCCTGGGGCTGGGTCCCAACTCTGCTAGAGGGGTTTGCACCTGGAAACACCAGCTGAGGGCACTGGGAGCCCCTGCTCTGCTTGGGGGGATCCCCTTGGTGACCACATTGCTGGGGAGGTGAGGTACCCCAAATCACCCTGTAAGCAACAGCCGCTTCTTCCATTACCCAGCCAGCAGTGCCAGCACACTGGGGAAGAAAGGAATTTCTGTGTAAATCCCATTTACTGTCGGGTTTCTCACTTCCCACCCGGTAGACAATCCCAGCCCTCAGAGTAGCACTGCATGAAGGGGCAGTTTGATGTATTTTTGGAAGGAGAGGAAAAAAAAAGCCCTGTCTGAAAAGAGCCTCTTTCAGCCAATAATGAAGTGAATATTATATTAAGAGTGAAAACATATTCAGGGGAACTTACAGAGGGAGACAGAAAACCTTTTCATAACACCCTGGCCACAAACACAACTGCCAATTAAAGCGGCTTCGCTCTCCGGCTGGTGCCAACACAAACGAGGGGCCAGGAGCGGAGCGTGGAGCTGGCGCGGTCTGGGGCCGGCTGGGCTCGCCTGCGGCTGGCAGCACCAAGGAGCTCCTGCTTCCATGACTTCCAGGGCCAGCCGTTGGAACAAAAAGATCCGAGTCCCTTGTCCTTACCTGGGGGAACGGGTGCCCAGTGCGGCAAGGGACTCCGGTGCCATGGGGGTCCTTGGTCCTTGTCCCAGCCCAGGGGCTCCAGTGCCATGGGAGTTCCTGGTTCCTGCCCCAGCCCAGAACAGGGTGCCCAGTGACTCAAGGGGCTCCAGAATCCCAGGGAGTCCTCTGCCCCTATACCAATCCAGGGGATCCAGTGCCACAGGGCTCCTTGGTCCCTGCCTGCAGCCTCCTCTCTGCCCTGTCAGCAGCACAGGGATGGTGGCAGGAGCCTGAGCCCCCAAGTCCCCCCCAAGATCAGCAGGATTGCTCCTGGCCCAGGGGAGGGTACTGAGCACCCACCCAGGCTGAGCTGATAGGACCAGCATCCCCACGCATACCAGGAAAGTTTGGGGGGATGCTGCATTTCCCAGTGCAGCACTTTGTGCCTTGGAGGAAACCTGTGACCAGCCTGCATCATAACAGGACGTGCCACAACGTGGAGCACCTTCCAGCACTCCTATTTCACATGTCCTGGATGTCTCAGCACAGGTTTAGCACAGCCATTTCATGTGTTTTGGTTGCTTGCCAGCAGTCTCATCTCACCCTTGCCCTGGCAGAGCACAGCCCACACCAGAGGGGCCACAAGGACACCCATCCACAGTCTCCAGGCTTTCTGCACCAGGTGCCAGTGGAGGAAACAGGCTTGGAGCGGGATCTCACTGCCCTTATGTGCTCTTGGGGGTCAGTGGTGTGCAGGGGAGGACAACATGATGGGAGATGCTCAGGTGACACACAGGGGTTGTGATTCACACTTCGAAGAGGCTTTATCTTTGCAGCCCAAGGATCTGCTGGATTGGCGGGTTGAGGGTGCATGACATTTCAGGTTTGGATTAACAGCCATGCCAGGAAAACTTCACCTGAGATCAGATAATCTTGGAATTGAGCAAACCCAGCACAGCTGCAGAGCTGCAGGTTAACATGTGATAAACCCAAACTGGAAATACAAGACCACTGCTGAGCTGGGACCAACGTTTGGAACAGCTTGTCCAGGGAATACATTGAAGATGTTTGTCAAAAACTATTTCATGGAGGGGGGCAAAGGGAAACATTTTGGCCAAAATTAAAAATTCCAGTAGGAAACTTTTCTCTGATTCAGTGTTTTTTGACTACCACCCTAAAAGCGTGGCTCTCTGTCGAGATTTTTGTCTCTTTTGCTCAAGGACTAGTATTTTGGCTTTAATGCCAAGTCAGGATCCAAACACACCTGATTTTGCCCAGGGGCTAAGAGATTGTATTTCCTCCCTTAATAATGAAAAAGAAGGAAGGAAGGGAGAAAGGAAGGGAGAAAGGAGGGGAATAAAAAGGGGAAAAAAAGGAAAAAAAAATAAAGTAGTTTTTCGACATTATTTGGTAAAGAAAAATGCACTTCAGCAAGATCTACCTCACCGTGGGAAGTCTCCAACAGCAACAAACTGCCTGTCAACAGACTCTGGGTGAAGTACAATTAACCAGCATGGCCTGGGTGGCAGGGAAGGGTGGCTGCTGTTCCTACCGTGTGTGCTGCTAGCAGCAGGACTGGAGTGGCTCTTCCAGAGGCTTGGAAAGCTTCTCACTGTGCCACAGCAGTCACACCCCTCCTACACTTCAGATTTAGCAGATGAAACATCTTTCTCAATGGGGTCTGTCCCCACAGTTTGGGGTCCAGGAGATCTTGCCTTTCCAAGGTCATTAGTGGACAGCCATGTGCCAAGTCTCCACTCGGGGATCCAGCTGCCCACAGTCTTTTGACCCAAGGGCTGGCAGGGAAGTGCCAGCACAGCCCTTTCAGGGAACTCCTGGGAGGCACAGCTGTCCCATTCTAGGAAACTTGCTGTGTTTATGTCTTCAGAACTATCTTATCCCAGGAAGCCCAAAGTTCTCTGCTTCTTGTAGGGAAGAGGCATCAACTCCCACTCAGAGTTACTATGAAATTTACACAGAGAAAGACAGATATCCAGATTTAAAGGCCCTCAGAAAGGAGTCCCAAACACCGCTGGGAAGGAGGCATTGCCATCTAGTGTCAGGCTAAGAAAGGGCTCAGGGAGACACTGGCCCTGCAGCAGGAGCTGAACTGGATAATCCCAGTGGGTCCCTTCAGTTTAGGATATTCCATGCTTCTGCAATTCTTCTCTTAGTGCCAGCCCAACCTCTGCTGACTGGAGATATGGTTTTAGACCCTTCTGCAAAAGAGCAAGGCCAAGAAGATGGACAGATGAGGCCATCTGTGATACATGGATGGCTGGGAAGCCCTGGCTGATATGGCTGTGGAAGTCAGAATCATGGAATAGTTTGGGTTGGGAGGGACCTTAAAGTTCATCTTGTTTCACCCCCTGCCATGGGCAGAGACACCTTTCACTAGAGCAGGGTGCTATTAGCCCCAGCCAACCCAGCCTTGGACACTTCCAGGGATCCAGGGGCAGCCACAGCTGCTCTGGGCACCCTGTGCCAGGGCCTCAATGTTCACAGGGAGGAATTTCTTTGCACTATCCCATCTAACCCTGCCCTCTGTCAGCAGGAAGCCATTGCCCCTTGTCTTGTTACTCCAGCCGCTTGTCCAAAGTCCTTGTCCAGCTCTCTTGGAGCCCCTTTACACAGAGGAATGGGCTCTAAGGTCTTCCTGGAGCCTTCTCCAGGTGAACACTCCCAGGTCTCCCAGCCTGGCTCCAGAGCAGAGGGACTCCAGCTCTCAGAGCATCTCTGACTCTGCATTTATTCAATCCCAGCCACAGCCCCATGTGAGCACACGGAGTTCTGGAGTTTGCTCCAAAGCTGGTATTATTCAGCAATTTTAGATCTAGCATCAACATTTACCGGAACGTTCAGCCAGAACAAAGAGCACAGCAACCAGTCACCCATGAAGGGAGCCAGCTCTACAGACCCCATTCCGAATTCCAGCTCCTTTCAGGCATTAATCACTCTTGCAATCACTTTTATTTGTGCAATACATTGCCACAAGTCCTGCCAGCTTTAATGTTCAAGTTGGTTTACTTCCTCAGAACAAAAATATCAAACATATTTTTTAAGAACAACCTGTGTAAATAGAAAACTTCATGGCATCCTCCTCCCTCTTGAAATTTCCTGAACGCAGCCTGGCATCTATCTGCAAGAGGGAGGACATCAGGAAAGAGTTTTCTTCAAACAGTGTGCATGGGAGAAGAGAAGGAATTTACACAGACCCAGTCCTCTCTTCAACAGCACGGATTTAATTATTCTGGAAACTGCCTCAAAACATAGCAAACAAACCAAACTTCAGGAAAATCAGGTTGTGTATAAACACTGAACCTTCACTTCAGTCTCTTGAAGTAATGCAGTGCTCCTGCCCCTTTTCCCAAAACTTGTATGTGATGCTGAGATCTCCATGTGCCAAAAGGCAGACAGCTGCAACAGTCCTAGGATGACAAAGCATCACAGTCAGTGTTTCCCCAGCATCACCTGCACAGTTTATTGAATGTCAGCTCTCAATGATCCATGGTTACCAGCACAGACCTCCAGTGACCCTGAAAGAAACACCTAGAATTCCACAGATTAGCACAAATAGAACAAACACAGTAAAATCCCCTTAAATCCATTCAACTTCCTCATGAAAGACTTGGAGAAAACAGAGTATTAAGTGACAAGAACTAAAAACAATCCAGGCCCCTCAGGCAAAGCCCCAAAGCACTCCTTGGGCCACCTCCCTTCCTATGCAGGGTCATCCATGCTTCCCATCACTTAGACTTTTCCTGCTGCTGGGAAACTGAAGCCTGGATACTTACTCTGCCTTTGGGAGAAAGGTGAATCTTGTATGACACATAGGAATTTCTTCTCAACCCAGATTTCTATTGTTTTTCCCCATATTTCCCTGCTCCCAGCCCCTTCCTGTTGCAGGACAGGAACACTGGAAGGCTTGGCCATCTGGTTGCATCCCAGCAATGGATCACGGAGCACCCCCAGCACTTTGGGCAATTGTTTACCTCACCCCATCACTTGCAAGTTGGGTCCTTAACAGTCTTGAAGCCCTGGCAAGGGAAATGACAATTTCCACATCCAGCAAAACCTCTTTATTTCATCTCAGCCTCCACCCATACCTCCCCCTTCTTTAGGGTAACCAGAAGGAAATTCATATCTTGGTGCAGCATCAGCTTGGTCTGGGTAAGAACCAGGACTGTTTTGAAGTGGTGATTCCTCCCTCCTCAGCTCTAAATTTGAAAGGGGAGCCTCTGGTTACTGATCAGGACTTGGCTCACCTACCTCACCTTCTAATGTCTTCACTGACCTTGTTGCCAAAAGCTCACCTGCTCCTCCAGTGCCTCTCCCAGGTGGGCTTTCCCTCTGCTCCTACAGAAGCAGCACCTTCCTCTCCCTGATCCTCAGACAGAATCAGCACCTTCCCCTGTGTCTGGTGCCACAGGTCACATCCTGCTCTCCTTGATGTAGCTGCAAGTGGCTCCTCTCAAATACCAACACAGAAAAACTCCTACTGGAAGTAGGAAGTATTTCCCCAATTTGTGAGCACAAAAGACACCAAAATACTGTTGGAACATAAGCCTTATCTCACTCTTATCCACAGGATTACCAGCAGAAGGAAAAACAGAATAAATGAAAACCAAAGAAAATCCTTAGAAACCTTTCCCCACAACAACCCAGTATCTGTCTCCTACAGCAGCTCTGAGTGTCAAAGGATACCACCCAAAAGGTGCATGACCTGCTCACAGCTCAGGAATACCAGGAGCCCAAACCCATTTTTATTCTCTTCCAGCATCTGCATGCCACCACAGCAGACCCAGCCAGCTCAGCTGGGTCCCATTCCTGTTCCCATTCCCAGCACGGAGCCATTCCCATTCCTGTTCCCATTCCCATTCAGCTGCAGTGGCTATTCCAGCACATGTAAATCAAATTAAACTGCTGGTAGCAAAATAGGAAAGCCTGTTCCTTAGAGGATATTGAGTTACAGGCTCCTAACCAGGAGGAAAAAAAAAAAAAAAGAAAAGAAAACCAAACCAAGAACTGTGAGGGAAATAGCTTCTTTACATTCTTTACAGACTAAAAGAGGAAAAGATGAAGCATCACATGATGCTCAAAATCCACACCCCATTCATTATACATCCTTGAAAGGCACCACAGGATCACAGGACAACTGGGGCTTTGAGGAACATCAAGACTCTCCAGCCCACCCCTAATGACTAATCTCCCTCTGATGACCCTGGAGTAGTGGGATCATCAGCCCATGGGCTCAGAGCCACACAGAACCTATGACCAAGGGCCACCCTGCCAGAAAACTGGGCCTGAGTCAGCACAATGTGCCTCCTACAAGGGTTGTCCCAAATTTAAAGTTAAGGATAATAAAAGCATAAATGAGTTGAGGAATTTTTAATACTGTCAGAAACACAGGAATGAGACTTCCAGTCTACCACAAACGGGGAGTTAGTGCACTGACCAAATCCCATGCTACAGCCTTGTTTAATAGGCCCCTTTGTACTGCCAAACCTTCCAAAACTTTGGGGGTACACGAGGTTCCTGACACACAAAGATATCAGCTGTCAGTCCAGGCTGGCAGCACTGTCCAGGAAAAGAGGGAAAGGAAGCCCATAAAGGACACTTCAGCTGATCTTCTCTTTGAAAATGAATTAGAGGGAGAAAAACAAATAATTTCTCCAGTTCACAGCAGAAAGTTCTTTCAACCAGGAGAAGGAAAGAAAGGCTTCAAGTGGTAAAAAGGAATCCTTATTCTTGGATGTGCTACAGTGTTCTCTGTATTGTTCAACTAAAGCACCCTTGCTCCTCCTAAAATACAACTGACCTCCACTCTGCTCCTTGTCAGTCTAATCCCAACCCCACACAGCAGTTCCTCCACATGTTCCCAACAGGAATACTTCAAAGCTGATCACTTGGTGTTCCCACCAGCATTTACCTGGGGTTTGGGGTGTCCAATTTGGAATGAGCCTACAGCTAACTGAAGCTTCTTGTACACCAGGAAAAAAAAAGGATCAGACCAAGAGGTTTCTGGTTTCATGGCTGCTATTTGAAGTAATTAAGTCTTTACATGCAGCTAATTAAAAAAAATATTCAAACTGAAATCCTAAAGCCA
This sequence comes from Melozone crissalis, assembly GCF_028551555.1. NCBI lineage: Eukaryota > Metazoa > Chordata > Aves > Passeriformes > Passerellidae > Melozone > Melozone crissalis. The sequence continues at coordinate 855,044 of NW_026535835.1, forward strand.
TTTCAGGGAGTGTTTGATCAGTTTGTCTCTTTCATTTCCACCAAATGGCTCCACAATCAGAAGAGAAGTAGAGGGGAATCACAGGACCCTGCAGACAGAGCAGCTGGATAGGGTTCAATACCAGTGCTGCTCCTGCATGGAGGAGAACAGCTCACTCCAACCAGAGCCCTGCTCCAAGGTTTTTTTCCTTCACTACAGCAGGTTGGCAGCAACTCAGCCATGAAATCCAGCAAGGCACATTCAGATTTCAAAGGTCACACACAAGCCTGTTGGTCTCAGCTATTTTAACTCATCCTTTGGAACTACAAAGCTGATCATCAATTCATAGGGAGTAACACACCAGGTCACGGGTCATTTATAATCATAATTATATCACCTTTACTCTGCATTAAAGCCACAATTAACAGTTAATGCTTAAGTAAGGCTTTACAATTTTTTAAGCTGCTTTTCTGCATAAAAAACTGCAGGTGCATCTTCCCCAGTTCCCCCTTTTCTGCCTCCATCTGTAGAAAGGCTGCAGGGAGGTACCAAACACAGCAGATAAAGTTTCTGTCAAAACATGAGGAAACTGGAAAACTCAGAATTGTGCACTTAACCATGGTTTCTGCCAGTTCAGCCCTCACTGCCCCCATGCCTTGAGGCAGTAGCTCCCAGAGTGCTGCACTTGGACAACCCTCAGTGAGAAGAATGCTCTTCAAGGCAAGTATCCAAGAAATCGGGTTGGTGGTGGCAGTCTGGAAAGCTTTCGCATCGCAGAAAAGTGACCTCAAGCGATATTCATAGAAATGCAGCCTCCCCTCGTAGGGGAAACAGAACATCTCCTCTTCAGTGCTTCTGTTCAGATCTAAATGGGATTCACAACTGAGCACGGAGAAGAAAGGAAGGGAAGTTGTGACTCAGTAGCCAGAAGGATAAAGCACATCCTAACACTGCAGCTCCACATGAGCCTGGCTGGGAAAGCAGATGTTATGTGCACACATCAGCAAAGAGCCAAAACCATGAACAGCAACTGCCTGAGAAGTGCTCTTCACTCAGAGCCTGACCAGTCCCACAGGCACTGACACTCGGGAGAAAAACCACTGCAACCAGGAGGGAACAATCTCATGGACTCCACGAGAGGTTCCTAATGCTGCAGTGCTCTAGAGTGCTAAGATGAAATTCCAGCAGCACCAGTGTGCTCTCAGCAGCTGATAACATTATGTGCTGGGCAATCCACCCTGACACCAGGAGACAGCTATTTACGACACCAGCCTGTCCTGATTTATCTGGGCATGAGGCATTGCCATCCTAGGGAGTTTTCTCTGAGCAGGTGACATGCCTCAGGGAGAAAATTCCCTAATTAGGGACCGTTGATATGCTCTCTGTGGAAGTGGCTCTGCAGTCAGCCATGCCCTCCTCTTTTCTCTGTAAGTGCTCTTTAGGGATGTCCAGCTGTGAGGGCTTCAAGCAGCCACTCCAATGGTGGAGGTGGCTGTGGATATAGTCCCAGAGCATGGCAGCACACAAGCACAGATACCCACCCTTCCCACATCCAAAGTCAGAGTCCTATCACAGATGCCCAAATCCACAGAAGAAAGTGGAAGGAACAGATATGCTGCTCCTCTTTTCTAAAGCCAAGCCACATAAACGTCAATTGCCATCTCAAGATCTGCACTTACACACATTTTTTCCTCTGGACTTTTTTTCCAAGTCAATTTACAAAGATTCTCAGCTCTGCAAAAGATCCACAGTGAGTTCGAAGAGCTGCATGTATGCTAGAGAGACACTCTGTGGCAGGAGGAATTCTCCAGAGATCTGTAACAAGTCCTGACTCCAAAGGCCCTGAATGCTGATGACATGCACTACCATCCTGAACTTAAAGTGATGGAAGGAAGAGCTGTGAAGTCTGCTTAGATCTGGGATAAGACAAGAATACATAAAGCAAAAAGGAAGAACATAAAGCAGAGCTCTTTCCCAAGCATACCTTTAAAAAAAAAAAAAAAAACAAAAAACAAACCCTTAAAACAGCACCCAGCCAAAGCAACAAAAGTTCTTGTTCAGAGAACAAGAGGTCCCGTAAGAGGAACGATTATGGGAAGGTGAAAGAAGTGATGAACTCATCAACACACACTTGTGACTCACGAAGGACTTCACCCAGCAAGTGGGGGCTGAAACTGATCCTCAGAGCAGCTCCCAGTCCTTCAAGTGCTCAGATAACCTCTACGACAATAAATGTTCAGCATTCTATGGAATCAACAGCCCCTGATAAAGCAGGGTGGGCTGCACAAGAGGCACATTAAGGTCATGTCTATCCTTACTGGAAGTAACTCTTGAGCTCTGCAAACCAACTCTCAATAATGCCAAGACACTCCCTGCATCTGAGGCAAAAAGACTTTCCAAAAGCTCATTCCCTAAATATGGAGCCCTTGGGGGGACTTCCTGGTGCTCACAGCCAAAACCATCACCTGCTTGCAAAGTGCTCTGCCACTGTGTCAGACACACCTGCTAGTGCCCAGATGCTGTTCCAGCAGGGATGCAGCCCCCAATTCCATCAGCTGCTCTGTGCTGCTGATGATGAAAAAGACACTCCGATATGGAGCAGCTGAAGGAGCTGGGAAGGGGCTCAGCCTGGAGAAAAGGAGGCTCAGGGGGGCCCTTCTGGCTCGACACAGCTGCCTGAAAGGAGGGGGCAGCCAGGTGGGGGTTGGGCTCTGTCCCTAAGGAACAAGGGACAGAACAAGAGGGAAGAGCCTCAAGCTGTGCCAGGGTAGGTTTAGTTTGGATATTCTTGAAATTTTTTTCACAAGATGGCTGGTCAGGCACTGACCAAACTGCCCAGGTCAGTAGAGTGTCCATCCCTGGAGGGGTTTAAGAGATGTGTAGATGTGACACTTGGGGACATGGGTTAGTGGTGGCCTTGGCAGTGCTGGGGGAACAGGTGGACTCTGATCTTAGAGGGCTTTTCCAACCTTAACAACTCTGTGATTCAGTGATTCCATGCACAAGTGAACAAGGGTGAACAAGGCTTAGGAGCTCACAAGCAGACAAGTGTTTCTCAAAACCACAATGAACACTTATGAGGGCCCTCAGCACTCATCACATTAACCTCAGCTGCTCCTGTATCATCACAGCTACTGCAATGCCCAATTAGAGCATTTAAAACTCTACTCAAGTTTGTTGGTGTTTCACTGCTCACTAAAGCAGAGAGCTGGCAGGTCTCAGGACTCAGACTAGCACAACACCCTCTCATAACCAGGAGAGCACTTCCCCTGGAGGGCATCAGGACAGTAATAAGCATCCATGACCATTAAAAATCCCTGGATTAAAAACTAAGAAAAAAAGGAGAAAGACATCTCTTCTGTTAGTTCAAAGGAAAAGTCTGGAGCCTCTAAAGCAGCAGGACTGGTGCTCAAACAGAGCAAGTTGAGGAGAGAAAGGAGGTCTGAAAAATTATAAGTCAGAGAAAAACTTAGGATAATCATGTGCCTCCTTGCTGCAGGAAGTGAGGGATAGTGACCCTGAGTGCTCTGCAAAGCTAAAACTTCATAAAGAAATTCCCATCTTACACATAGCCAAGTCTGTTTAAACTCTACCTGCATGATAAACCAGCTGTTTTCATGGGAATGGAAAGAGCCCAGCAGCTTTTTCATGTTCTACTGATTTGTAACACCACAATATTTTATATTAGAGCTGCTGGCAAAGGCTCTGAGAAGTAAAACCTCACACAGGGATATCCCCTGGGATCTCAGCCTGGTCTTCCCAGGACTAGTGCCAGGTGACCTTTAACAGGCAGGAGCTGGAGGAGAACAGAATCACAGAAGGTTGGACAAACCCTCTAAGATCAAGTCCAACCATCAATCCAGCACCACCAGGTTCACCACTAAACCGTGTCCTGAAGTTCCACATCCATGCATTTCTGGAACACTTACAGGAAAGGTGACTCCACTACTGCTCTGGGCAGTCTATTCTAATGCTTTACAACCCTTTCCATGAAATTTCCCCAAATATCCAATCTAAATCTGGTACAACTTGAGGCTGTTTCCCCATGTCCTGTCACTTACCACCTGAGAGCAGAGCCCAACCCCACCTGGCCCCAATCTCCTGCCAGCAAAGTTTCCTTTCAGCACTGTAGCCAGGAATCTGCTCCTGCCTCACCTGGGAGCCTTGTGTTTGAGCACAAAAGGAAATTACAGGCTTTAGGCACTTCCTAAATCAGAGAGAACAGCGGAGGGCCCATCTTTGGATAAGGCTGGGGACAAATACTTCACCACAGCCTTGAAGGACAGGCACAGTGGGACACTGGGATATTGCACACGTCTCTGTCCTTTCCATTTCACATCATCTTGTGGTTTCTAAGTCCTGGCCAGTGCTCCCAGCCTAGGCAAAGCCAGCCCAAGTGCATCCAGACCCACACCCAGTGTGTCCCCTACAGGGATCCCTAAAACCAGGCGCCACAGTAATTTCTTCAGTTTCCAGAAGAGATCAGAGCCCAAGATCCTTCCACAGAGGTATCACAGGTACTACTGCAGGCAGGAACTGAAGAAATCCTCAGAAAAAAAGTGCAAAATGCTAGAAGAGGAGAGAGCTGGAAGGAAAACAGAACTCAACAACCTCATTAAAGCCTTTCTTCTTCCTTTGCTTAACAAGGAGAATGCTTAATTAAGTCTTCCTTCAAGCCTTCCCCCTCACCTGGCAAGGCTCAGCAGAAAGCAGAGACTTAACAATTTCCTCTGCAGCACAGGACACCTCAGTGGGACAGGAATTTGCATATTCTAAAGGAGCAGTGAATCGCTGGTTCTCTGTTGTTCAGCCGCAGTGGGGAGGGACAAAATCAGCAGGAGGTACATTTCAGCTCTGCTCAGGAATAAGAGAGAGCAGGAGGGAAAGGAATAAATAGCAACTTGCTCCAAGTCTGGAGCTTTCCCAAGGCAGAAGTTTGATTGTGTTATACACAGACTTCTCAGTTTATTTGCACGTCTCCTGCAGCTTAGTAGGTCAGTTCAACTGGCAACTGCTGCTGATTTTAAGCCCAATTATAGCCACTTCTACCTGGTGACAAAGCCTCAGTTCTGCAGCCAATTCTCACCCATTAATGCCTCCAGAATTGACAGAACTTGCTATTCATGCTAATCACCAGTTTGACCTCACAGTTACTGTTTCCTGTCATAATTTCAGTCTTGTTTGTTTTCACTGGAACATCTCCCTGTGTATTCCCAACTCCTGGGACCACTTCTCCTGTGTGGGGAGCTGAGATACATACAAGCTTTCAACACTGGCTCACCTATAACCAAAAATAAGAGCACAGAGATTCATCCTCCTGGGACAGAACTATCACCAAGGACCCTCTACTAGAATCCAGACATTCTTAGGGAAGTTGTCCCCAGTCCTCATGATTTAGTTCTCTTATGAGAGAGAGTCCACAGCAACACAACAACGGGAAAGTTCTTTTTTTTTTTCTTTTTTCTGATAGGTCTTTCAATCAAAACATAACAAAAAGCTCCAAAAAGCCAGAGGCCTCAGCCGACCATTCTGCAGTTTAGGGAACACCAAGGAGGACTTCAAGCTCTGCACATCCCAGGAAACTGGGCTCTACATACCTGCATCACACAAAGTGAACGGAGACAGGTAAATAAACCAAACCCTCAGAGGGGCCAGCTTGAGACCCAAGAGATTTAGAAGGAACTGCAGCAGGATGGATTTAAAAAGGAGTTTGTGCCTTTGTTTCCCTCTGAGTACTTCCCAATTCCCCCAAGAAGCACCACAAGCAGCCTTGCATTTTGCCAAAGGGAGATCTATTCTGACCCAAAATTCCATTGAAAAAGGTAGGAAATGTGTTCTGAGCAAGATGCTTGTGGCAATTGGAAGAACTGGGCTCTACAGCTGCCAGGGGATACAGAAATCATGGAATAGTCTGGGTTGGAAAGGACCTTAAAACCCATTGGTTTCACTCCCTGCCATGGACAGAGGCATTTTCCACTAGACCAGGGTACTCAGAGCCACATCCAGCCTGGCCTTGAACACTTCCAGAGATGGCGCAGCTCCAGTTTCTCTGAGCAACCTGTGCCAGGCTCTCACCAACCTCACAGGAAAGAATTTCCTCCCTATTTCAAATTTGAATCTTCCCTCTTGAAGTCCTTAAAGCTTAAAGTCATTCTCCTCTGTCCTATCATTACAAAATCTGTTGCAAAAATATCAGGCAGAAGGAAGATGCTCAGATGCATCAAACTGGGTTTGAGTGTAATTATACAAAACAGCCCTGGATTACTTAGTACAGAGAAATGAACTTTGTTCCTGGAACACAGCAGGGTTCAGCAAAGGCATAGCAGTCTCAGCTTGGAAAGAGCTGTGAAGCAAGGGATGGATGCAGCAATGTTCAGGAGGGAAGAGATACTACAACTGAGCCATTCAGGAGCTGGACCACGGGTCAGCTCAGGGCTCCACAAGCACCTGTCAGCTGATATATAGGAAGGTTTTCTATAACTTTTGTGATTCCACTGGTCCATTAACCATGGACTGTAGACAGCATTCCCAGCCCATCTCCTCACTCAGTGTCTAAGAGAACGGATTAAGCTGCCCTGCCAAAGCGCCCCAGTACAGCCTGTACTCTAAACTTAACTGCTACAAAGCTGTTGGAAAACACTAAAGAATGTTCTGCCTCAATTCTGACCAATTCCCAGTGTCTTTGATAGGGAGGAGGAGCTCCTGCTGGAACTGCTTTACTCCTCTCTGAATGTATAATGATGTTTTAAAGCAGCAGCACAACCTTCAGCTTGCACATGGCCCTGCAGGAACTTCCTCCAGCAAAGGACTTCTTTTCCCATGAATGAACAGTAGATTTTTGTTTGGGTCTCAGTGACTTATGTTCATCTGGGAGACTTAGTTTCCTTTTAATACTGCAACAAAAATCAACTTCAAGGAAGCCTGGAAATATTTTTGACTGACAGCTACCCATCAGCTGTGTAAGGTGGGAGAACTCCACACACAGAAGTCAGTGGATAAATTGGCTGATAAGCAGTTCAGCCCAGCACTTAAGCTTGCCTACAGGACAGAATTTTCACCCTTTTCCTCTGCACTTCTCAGTCTCCTCTTACCAAAATCACTGGTTTTACTTACACCAGATGTGTGGAAATCAGCATCTTCACAAGATGCTTTGTGGGAAACGAGAAGCCACACAACCTTCCTGGGGAAGACCTGTCTGGTGCCCCAGCAGATCACTACAATCATCCTGACTCCCACCACAAACCAGGCCCAGGTGATCCCAGACCCCCACAAGAGCTTCCCAGGTCAGACACCACCAGGGATGAGACCCAAGATAGATCCTATATGCTTCCAAACTGCAACTTCCTGAAACGCAGCAAGTGGAAAATCAGGGCCTTTTGCCAACTCTAGAGCCACAGACTTTCTGCACAAGACCCCATCAGTCTTACATCCCCTTTCAGAACTCCTCTCCTGGGGGCAGGCACCTGCTAACACACTTACTAAAGTCTCATCCCAAACCCAGGGCAAGATGACTTGTGCTCTGAGATCACATGCCCAGCTTGGACCAGAGCAAGGAGCAGCGGAAGAGTAAAGGCAAGGAGATGTCCAGATGATGTCCAGATGTCCAAAGAGATAAGGAATCATGTCCAGTCAGGAGAAGGTTGTGCTCCTTTAGGAAGGAGCATTCAATCCAACCTCTTCCTCAAACACTCCCTTAGCTTCCTCACAAGCACAAAGAGACAACCTTAAAACACCAGAGCTGTTGGAAAGGCTGCCAATATTCATTTTCTGCTAGCGAAGAGGTATTGTCTGTATTGCAGGAGAGACAACAGCAGCAAACTGATGGCCCTGAGCTGGGGATGGTTCATGACAGGATTTTGTCATTTTCCAGAATTCTCTCCCTAGGGTTTCCCCCAAAGCAAGAGACCGGAAAAGATTTCTGCTCCTGCTTGCACCTCCCCCTGAAGATTTCAAGGAAAAAAAGATGGATCAAAGAGCCTTTTTGCATTTATAAACCTGTCAATTTTTCTAGAAGATTTAAGGCTTTAAAGAGTTCAAAACATTTACTTGAAGTTTTCTATCCAAACAGACCTCTTTTAATACTTAAAAAAACCCCCAGAAATAAAATATTTAGATTTTTCTGAAGTAAGGCATTCCGACAGCTCCAGACAGAAGTGCTGGAGAGGAGGAGGAAATCCAATTTTTAAGTTTGACAGTAACTTTTCTTTTTTTTCCTTTTCTTTTGACTGGCAGAGAAACAAGACTACAGAGCTATTTCAGCCCCTGGCTCTGACCAGGAATAGCTGGGATGAGCAGCACAGGAAACAGCAAACCAAACTTGCTCAAGTGCCGCCATTTCCAGGTCCCTGTCCCACACATGCTTTGCCTCACAAGAAAGATTCTTCAAGGTGATGATATAGCAGTATTCCACCCCACCATCCTGCCCTTCCTCTCCACACACTCCCACCACTTTCCATTTTGCATCCAAAAGCCTATCCCACAGAAGAGAAGCAAGTTCCCCACCTGAGAACACTACAGGCATGACATGTTTTGGGAGAGTTCAGCCCTTTTCAAAACCTGGTTACCTTGATTTCTTCTCAGCCATAAGAATTGAGAGGGTCAAACATCTGGCAGCACATTTCTTTCTCCACTTTCATATACTCCTTGTAGTATCTGCAAAGTAGAGCACAGGATGGCGTCAGGGGCTGGAGACTGTCTGTGCCACCCTCAGTGTCACAACCTGAAAATAATGTTATTTTCTGGATATAAATAAATTAACACAATGGAAAATTGTGCCAGCAGCACAGACACAGCTCCTCTAAGCCTTTCTTTCTGCAATGTCAAGGAAAGAGAGCTGGAAATGTGATGTCTCACCCCCAGACCTTGGATCTCTGCTTGGGACTAATTAGATCATTTGCCTCCTGTGAGACAGGTGCTCTCTACACTAATCCTGGAAAGAAGGGACAGTGCAGAGGAACCCCACCTGTGTGCTGTGGGATACTTTTGTGAGTCCTTATGCAAGTTCTTTTAGCACCCAGGAGACACTGTCCGACTACCATACAACAGGATATCTACATTGGATATATGATATGGGCAGAGGATGGGAAGGAGACAGCGGGGATTTGTGTCTGGACTAAGTGGATGACAAGCAGATGTATCTCCCTCTGCTCTCTCTTCCTTGCCAGTGTGACAGGATGGCAAAAGCTTCGCAGCCTGCTCCATTTGAACTTTTCCAAGCACAGCATCCTCTGCTCTCTGTGCTCTCACCTCACTGGTAAGGAATCCCTGAGCTGCAGGCTGACTCAGTGTGGGAACACTGTTCCAGGGATCAGTGGCTGCCCACGAGTTCGGCTTTCCTGCATCTACTGCCATATAAGGCCAAAAGCAAAGGGTTTTGTGCAACAAACTAGAACCAGCCTGAGGGAGAGGCTGGCTCAGGTTCTCTCAGCCCCAGCCCTCAGCACCCTTGGGGCCCAGAACCTCAGAGGGTACAAAATCCCAGCACAACAAATCTCTCCTGGTAAGTCTCACACAGAAGTTGCTGACCAACGATGCCCACCTGTAGCTGGCACATTCCCACACCTATGACAGCAGGAAATCCAAGAGCCCTTGTTTGGAGGAACAGATTAATACCAGATATTGGAAGAACCTAAATTCATTCTGGTTTTGATACAATGCAAGCCTTCCAATAGAATTCCTAGATTCAGCAGCAGAATTTGCACCAAATCCACCACAGCTAGTACCAGACACATTCTACATACCTCTCATCCTGGATTCTGCCTGTTGTTCTCCAGGGGATTTTGCCAAGAATCTGTTTCAGCCAGTAAACAGATGCATTCCAAAGCTTTGTTTTAGACAGCAAAAGGGAGCTTGCTGATTACCACACAACATTGCTTTTAACAAAGTACTCAGTAAGGAAGTGAAAAGCCACTAAGAACAAGATTTTGATTCATATTCCATTTCTGAAGCATTTGTCAGATCACACTACAAGTTCTCAGGCAAGGGCAGGCTGGCAACTTTACATATCTAGTCAGAGGTAAGGCCTCATTAACAACACCCAGTAGCACTTGCTTCATATGCTTCACACTAATTCCACTCTTTGTCAGAGGCAAAAGACATCTCCTGCAGTGCTGCCTCCAGCATCAGAAACACATACAGCTGCTGGAGCAAGTTCAGAGGAGGCCATGGAGATGGCTCCAAAGGCTGGAGCCCCTCTGCTCTGAAGACAGGCTGGAAGAGCAAAGGTCTTTACATGGAAAGAACTCCAGAAAGACCTCAGAATCCCTTCCTTTGCCTAAAGGGGCTCCAGGAGAGCTGGAGATGGACTTTAGACAAGGACAACAGGGAATGACTTCCTGCTGCCAGAAGGCAAGGGTAGATGGGATACTGGGAAGAAATTCTTCCCTGTGAGAGTGGGGAGGCCCTGGCACAGGTTGCACAGAAAAGCTGTGGCTGCCCCATCCCTGAAGTGCTAAAGGCCAGGTTGGACAGGGCTTAGAGCACCCTGGTATGGTGAAAAGAGTCTTTGCCCATGACAGTGGAATGAGCTTTAGGACCCCTTCCAACCCAAAGCATTGCATGGTTAAAAGCAAAAAGTACACCAGTTTTAACAGGCAGCAAAGCAGGAACTCCAGGACAAGAGTTTAAGGTGCACTCAATTCTGACACACGCACACTCACTGAACGTGCTGCTCTCTACAGAGCTGGAGCTGACAAAGACAGAAATGTCTTGTTGCTTTCCAGTCACACCACCTAAACACCATTAGCAAAATTTCCCTTTTATCTACCAAAATATTTCAAACAAATCTAAGTGAATACATGAGGCTACTAGAATCAGACCTTCTAGCATTATACATATACTAGCCTCCAAGAGCAGTCAGCCAGATCTAGTTTAGAACTCCCCAATCTCAGTGGACAATTTGGTAGCTCCATACCCAGTGGGAGATCAGGATGAATACAAGAGATTAATTTAAAATTTCCAGACCAGCAGCTAATACTACTTTCAAGCTCTTTGTTCTTTGGAAGTAACAAAACCAATATGCAGACTCAGTGTTATGACAGACTATTTAAAGACAACATGAATACACAGGACAGAACAGCCCTCCACCGACATATTCCCTGGCAAAAGGCACTCAGCCAGACTGGCTTTTCCAGCAGCACCAACCACTCTTTTTAGGTGTTACTGCTGCCTTTCTGCAAGTGCCTGGCACTGACACACAGAAGAGAGTTCATATTCAAGGGCTGCTTTGTGAGCTCCAGAGCTGAGGACAGCATCACTCCTGCCTCAGTACACAGTGCCAGGAGGACAGCATACACTTTTGGGAAAAATCTAATGCTTCTGGCAGTTTCAAAGGAAGAGCATCATGAGGGCATAGACAAGCATTAGTCATGTTTTGGTGGGGTGGGGGCATGACTAAAAGCTGGCAGGATAGTCCTGAACTCAGCCTGTGGGGAAAGGGAGAGTTCATCTTCAGGGCCGTTCATTTATTATCTCCAAGATGGCAAGAAATTCACTTTCAATGAATATTAGTATTGTGCATTGAAGCACATGCAGCTTGCTGAAAATAACCAACACATCTTAAAGGGAATGAAAATCATACTTATTGAGAACATTACCAGCTGGATCATCAGTCAACTGTATTTCACTGGATTTGAGGTATTTTAGTAGCCCCCACATCCCTGTTCTCACCCTGATCTGCTCACAAGTCAGGACACATACACCAAAGAAATACATGGAAAGGGTGGATGCTTTGAGCTCCTCACTTGCAGCTTCTGGGCCTGAAAAATGTTTCAAGCTGTTTTCTCCACATGCGTTTTCCCAAGTCACTTATTAACCCAATAGTTTGGGGTTTTTTTGAGTATTTTAAATATTTTGGAATGGGCATTACAGCCTGTCCAAACACTCTCTCTTCCCCAGGTATAGAAAGGAGGGCTCTCACCTTGCTAACTTCTTCAGCTCATTGTTGATATCACGGTTGAAGGGTTGGATGCACTGAGCTCTGGCCAGGAAATCCCGGGATTTGCTGTACTCCCTCATGTAGAGACAAGCCTATCATGGAAAGAAGTTAGATGCATCACAAGATAAATACAGACCTGCTGCCCTTCTTCAGGCCTCGTGCCAAAACAAACTTTCCTGCAACAGAGAAAAGTAATTCAGGAACACTCCAGGAAAAGCTCCATGTGACACATTTCCAGAGAGCCAGACTTTCCAAAAGGGCAGATGCAGACAAACCACCTTGACTACTGCAGCAGCCCAGAATTCAGAGATTCCCCTCAGCTCATTCTGGGCTCCCTCTACAGCCCGGCCAGGATGTTCCATGATGATTTATTTGCCCACCTGGCCACACCTGAAGAGCGCTTTGGCATTTCCTTGGTCCATCTCCAAGGCCAACTCCCCGTATTTCAAAGCTCGGTCAGCACGTTCCAGTTTCAGGTAAGTGAGTGAGAGATTCAGGAACAGCAGCAGTTTGGAAGCGTTGATCTGGCTCTGCTCTGCCTTACTGGAAGAGCTGCAACCCAGGATGGAGAGTGCCTGAGCAGAGAGGGAAAATCAGCCAGTGCACAACAAATCCATCATGGAAAGTGAGAAATCCATCTCATCCAACAGCTACACCCATATTTCTGGTCACCTAGGTCACTAAAATGTAGTAACAATCAAAACTCTAAATACAGGGCATGGCATTCTCAGCATGACTAGTCATGCTGACCATATGACCACAGGCTTAGAAACTCACCATGGAAAGCAGAAGAATAAAAAAAAAGAACCCAGAACTCAGATTTAATATGGATATCTTACAGGATAAATATGGATATCTTACTGGGAAGAAGGCAAGTCAAATTACTTTAGTTTCAAAAATCCAAGCAAAAGCAACTTTGAATCATCTCTACCTCTGAAAAAATAGCAGATGCCTTCCAGTTTGAGAATAACTGAGCATTTACCCTGCCAGGAGAGGGAGCTAAAGAGGCTCAGACCAGGAAAAAGGATTAGGGGGGATCACCTTCTCACTCTCTACAATTCCTGGACAAGAAGGTGCAGCCAGATAGGGGTCAAGCTCTGCCCACAGGTAGCTGGACAAGACAAACAGCCTCAAGTTGCAGCACAGGAGGTTCAGGTTGGATACTGGGGAAAATTTCTCACTGAAAGCGTTGTGCAGCCCTTGCACAGAGGCTATTCAGGGCAGTGGTGGAATCCCCATCCCCAGAGGGACTTAACAGCCCTGTGGATGCGGCACTTGTGGACGTGGATTAGTGGTGGCCTTGGCAGCTCTGGGAACAGTTGGACTTGGTGGTCTCAGAGAGCTTTTCCAGCCAAAATGATTCCGTGACTATTCCTTAATTTACCACTGCTGCTCACACAAAACCAGGTGTGCAAGCCCTGTTCTGAAGTAACAAACTATACCTGGAAAAATACCATAAAGTTATTTGATCTCTAGCCTGTACCTGTTGTGGTGAGCTAAAATAATCCCTTCTTCCAAAGCTTTCCCAAAGCACACCCCACATTTTCCTGGTGCCATACCCTCTTGTATCTGTCCTTGGCAATCTTGAAGCACTGCTTATAGAAGAAGTAGTTGCCAAACTCTCTTTCTGTGGCTGCCACTTTCAACACCTTTTCCAGAGGAAGTCTATCCCGCTGTTCCTGTGTGAAGAAATATCTGAATTTCAGCTCAAACTAAAGAAAACAGGCAGAGAACTCAGACAGGACAGTCCTGAACAGCTCCTTCCTATTCACAGAGCAGAAGCCAGGTCCCTTACCAAGGCCAGGCCACCACCATGTGGTATCTCCCCAGCCAGGCTGAAACATTACAGTGTTCTTGTGCTGATTATTCCACTAAAGAAGTCAGGAAGCTCCTCAGGCCTAAAGGGGGACTGAAAAAAAGCAGGAATGTGTTCTTAAAACCTGCCCAACTCCTTCAGCACACAGCTGAGTTAACACAAATGCTGACACTGGCACAAAGCTGCTCGAAACATTCCATTGCTCTAATTGCTCTCAGGCCAGCTCTGGGACAGCCTGACACTCCCAAAGACAGCAAACAGCAAAACAAAAATCCCAATAATCATTAAAAAAAAGATAAAAATGGAGGGACAGGTTTTCTTCTGGGTCTGCAAGTTGGAACCAGCTCATAGAGAGGGGTCAGTCAGACAAAATGGGTAGGCAAGGAGGGAGAACAACAAGTCTGGTTTGCTCACAGGGCTTTGGGGGAAAATTTACCTGTGCAGGGGCTGGAGGAGCTCCCCCATTAGCTTCTGCCTCCACTCACTGACCCACAACCACAGCCCAAAGCCCTTGACATGGAAAGGTGAATTAACAATAGCACTGTAACTCACCAGGAAGGAAAGAGGGAGCACTTGGGAGAGGAGCCAAGAGGCAGAGACAAAGGTTGGGGGCTGGTGGGGCACTGGGACACTGCAGACTGAAGAGGATTGTAACAGTCAGCTCCTTACTGTTCCCTGAAGAAATTCCTGGAAGCTGCTGCCCTCTAGTGCAACCATGAGGTTTCTGGTAAAACTAAAAATAAATGGGAGCCATTCCAGCACAGAGGAGCAAACAAAGGCAGATCCCGCCTTCTCCCTCTGCACGGGAGGGCAAACAGAGAGAGACATGGAGAGACACAAAAGGCAGGCATGTGGATCAGAGCAGAGCTGGGAGCCCAGGGACTAGATACTTGCAGCAGCACCCACGTGAACACGTGTAACACAGAAGCCACAGCCACTGTGAGACAGGACAATGGTGGTTCACCCTCCAGATTTCGGTCTCAAGCCTTATTAAAAGAACTCACACAAGTCAACTCAAAGAAGGTGTCGCACTCCTCTGAGTCTATGAAGTCCAACACCTCCACCTTGAAGAGGACCGTGGTGTTTGGGGGGATGGAGGGAGGACAGCCCCGCTGGCCATAGGCGTATTCCGGAGTGAGGACGAAGAGCGCAGCCTCTCCTTTGGTCATGGACAGCAGCCCGATCTCCAGCCCCCACAGGGTGATGTCTGTCACAACGAGGGGTGGGACATTGTGAGCTTCACCAACACCAACACCCTCACACACCAAACAATGACTGCTCCTTAAGCCTGATGGAAAAAAAATCCCTGGGAGCTCCTGTCTCAGCAACTACAACAGCCAGTTGCTCCAGAAAGGATTATCAGGGGTACTGCTGCTGTGGGACTGAGCACGTGGCATTGCAAATCCACAGCGGGATGAATTGGAAGGGGCTTTAGAGATGATCCAGTCCAAGCCCTGCCACAGTCAGGAACACCTTTCCCTAGACCAGCATGCTAAAAGGCCTGTCCAGCCTGGAAAACATCATCTCCTCTCAAGAGACTTAAAACTACCTGAGGGCAGGTGGGAAACACCTCCCTACCATTCCCAGGCAGAGGGTGAGCAGGTCCAGATTCCATCTCCCACGTGAACCAGGAGGATTTTGGACTCCATAAACAAGCGTTAAAGGTTTCAAACAACCCAAAGACACCAAACAGCATTTAAACTGAAATGCTTTAATAAAACCCCAGGGCCCAAAATGCCTTAATACAATCCCAAGCCCCAGGACAAAGTTTGTGGCTCAAACCTACCTTTTCCAAGTTTCATCAGCCTCGGATACTTGCTGTTCCCATTTGAACAGAAGAGCTTATTCCAATTTCCTAGGTACCCAGAGTACCTCACTGTACAGCCCAAAGCGAGGAGTGGGTAGAAAGGAAAAGCAAGAGGTTGATTTCATATCCCATAACAGCAACATCAGGAGCACACTAAGAGTTGTAACCACCCAGTTATCCTGCTTCTCCTTTTCTGTTCTGCTATAGAACGGCAGAGGCAGCAAAACCCCTTCTGTTTTACACCAAAAACCTGGTCACATCCAAGCAGTCAACTGCTGTGTGTTTTAGCATCATTCCCAGACAAAGCAGCTGCTTCACAGTCCTGATCTATTTAAGAGATGTGATTTTGCATTTTTAAGAACTGGAAACTTCAGCCAAGCAAATTAAAATGCCCCAATTATATGCAGAAATATTTAAAAATAATTCCCTAACCAAAGCTGGAGCTCTGGAAAGAGGAACAAGAGGAAAAATGTACCACTACCCCAAGCTCTGCATCTGTAACTACAGTTCTGCCTCAGAAAATACACTGTAATGGGCTCTCTTGACACAGCACCAGGGCCCTGCACTTCAGGAACTGCTTCCAACTTCAAACTTCTCTGTGAGCACAGGTGGGCCCTAGAAATCCTTCATTCCTCAAGGTCAAGATGCCTTTTCATTTAGTGTGTCAGCCACAAGAAGTTAAACAGGGTATCCCAAGTGTTAAAACACTGGTAAGGAGAGGAGACAGTCTCTGAAACAGAGACACGGCACAGTACAATATCAGCATTTTTAAGTCCTTGTTGTGGTTTTTGCCAGCCACCAGCATGTCAACATTACAGCCTTGGGGGATTTTCCGCCACAGGCTCTGCCCTGTTTCCCTCAGCACCCACTTCAGGTCCAGCCACACAGACCAAACCTCACACGGAGACACAGCTGACAGAGATGATCCTCACCAGAGGATCTACACCAGATCCTCACTCCAGCCCACACTTCCACATGGATTTTCATGTTCTTAGTCCTGCTGAACTTAGGCTAAAGGAAACAATTCCTATTTAAAAGCTGCTCAGGAGATGGTTACTGGTGCCTGAACTACCAGTGAATTCAGGCTCAACATTACTGCAGAGCACCCTGAACCTCCCCAGGCAGCCAGGCCGAGCACAGACAGCCTCACTCCAGGACACCAGCCCTGGAGAGACTGCAAGAATCGTGGAATGGTTTGGGTTGGAAAGGACCTTGAAGATCATCCAGTCCAACCTCCTACCCATGAGCAGGGACACCTTCAAGTAGAGCAGGTAGCTTCAGCATGGCCCTTAACATTTGCAGGAATGGGGCAACCTCGGCTTCCTTGGGCATCCTGTGCCAGAGAGTTGGGACATCCCTAACAGGGGTGCCCGGCCCTGCCCACGGGACCTCTCAGGGCCCACAGGAGGCTCCGGAGGCCCCAGGCCCGGCTCTACCTGCCACGGAGGCGGATGGGGGCACGGGCTGCCCGGTGCCGGGGCGCAGCTGCTCCTTGCGCACCCCTCCATCGCCGGTCAGGTCCTGCAGGGGTTGGAGAGACTCCGAGGCCAGAGATAAAGAGGGTGTCGAGGCCGGGGTCGGTGCTGGGGTCGGCGCCAGAGCCCACGCCGGAGCTGAAGCCGGGTCCGGGTCCGGGTCCAGGTCTCGCCCCCCGGCCCCGAGCCCCTCCCGGCCCGCGCCGCCCGCCATCATGACCGCGGCGCCTCCAGCCAATCACGCTCCGAACAGCGGCCCCGGCCCAACGCGCGGCTTTAGAGCCACGCGGGAATGGACATGCGCCTGCGCAGCACCAACGGAAGGCGGAACGGCACGGAGCGCCGCGGTGCACGCTGGGGGATGTAGTCCGCGGTCTGCACTGCCCTACGCATTTCGTTAGAACAAAAACCCCAAACCAACCCAAAACTCAAAACCCAAACCCGACCCCTACAAAAACAGCCGATCAAAAAACCCAACCAAACAACTATACGAAAAAAAACCAAGCAAAAAAACCCCAAAACCCAAACCACAACCCAATCAAACAAAAATCCAAACCAAAGGGAAAACAAAACCAAAACCACCCTCACCACCACCCACTCACCCACCCACCCAACCAACCAACCAACCAACCAACCAACCAACCAACCAATCAAAACCAAAAACCAAAACAAAACAAAAACAAACCACCCCTAAAGCCCAAAACAAACCAAACAAAAAACAAACCAAAACAACAAACAAACCAAAAACCATCACAGGCAAAAAATCCAACGGCTTTGGAACAAGTTGGTAAGTTTGGCCTTCTTCAGGCACTTGAAAGGGTATAAATGCAAAACTAATGAGAATGCAAAATAGTTGCAGAAATAAGCACACATTCTTGAGAATTTTTGAGATCAGTACAAAAGAACATAAACCCAAGTTTTTTATTCACAGAAGGTGGGAGGGAGGGAGGTGCCCACAGCCTGTCCCCAGTCCCCCTTTGGAGAGAAGGTGCTTCATCCTCTGCTTTGCTGCATCTCGAAGACCTTCAGTGCAAGGGTGGCTGACAGCCCCAGGGTGATCCTTCCACCACCACATTCCCGAAGTTGGACATTCCTCAAGGAGAAGCCAGGACCATCCCCAGCTCCCCAGGAGATGCTAAGAGGGAAGCCAGGGGATGGGATCATTATGGGATTTGTATGAGGGATGCTCATAAGCCAAATACATCGATAAACCCAGAGTTATTATATGAGAAACTATATTTTTTCACAATCAGACAAAATAATTCCTTGTGCCTTGCCCCACGCAGTTAGAGCACTGTTTGGTTTCCTTCTGTTTTTTTTCCAAAAGCATGACAGGTTTTCACCACATCACGAAAAAAACCCACCAAAAAAAAAAAAAGAAATTGTAATTAATAGCAAAGTTAACCTAGTGCTTGGCTATTGTGAGATGCAAAGCTGTGCTTCGTGTCAGGTACAAACAGGCGACGTGTGTATTTGTGAATGCGAAATGTGTGGACCCCGACAATGGGAGAGCTGTGAATTCTAATAATAACTGAGGAAATTAAAGCATGGAAAAAGGCCTTTGAACCTATCTTTTGTTTGCAATTAACCCTAGTTGATTCAGAAGCATTGGAATTAAGGTGTTAAAGATGTTGCTTTTTGCTTGCATTTAATCCATAAAAAGCTCTGCAATAATAACATTTTGAAGTATAATTTTAGAATATTACTTGTATCGTTGAAACTACAGCTTTGGAATATATATAAAGGAAACATGCTTATCTCACGCATTATTGAACCAGAGAAAAACAGCTTGAGAAAGGAAGATGAACATCACCTCAAGGATTTATGGTTTCCAAAGGGAAGCTGGACATCACTGTTATGAGATTTAGAGTCTCTGCAATTAAAAGGTGGACACACATCTGGGGAGCTGGACCCCACCAGATGAGATTCGTCTTTCTTCTTTCGGAAACTGGACCGTCACCATCTGGGGATACTCCTTTGAGATACATCCTGAGAAATTAAAATCACAATAGGGTATAGAATTGTGATGTAATAATTTGGAATAAAAATTGCTGATGAGTAAAAGACTGGAAATAGAAACTGCTGAAAAAACCTGATGAGTACCCCTATAAATACCTGTAACCATCAATTATCGGTGTGCAGTTGGAGGGAAAACTTCCCCCACTGTACCCAGTGCTGTATTGCTCATACTTTACCATATTAAATAATAAATTGATTGCTGCTTGAATATTGGCCTAGTCAAGCTTCTTATTCATAACACTATCATTTGGGTCTCTGGGAGGTGTTTCTCTGTGAGCACCTGAGGCTGGTCCCTCTGCTTGTGCTCCTGGGATATCTCGTGGACACCTGAGCTTCCCTCGGTTCAACCACAGCAATGGTGACACCAGCCCCGCTCAGGCACAGCCTCCCCTTTCCCTGGGGAAGCAATCAAGTTCCTCACTTCAAGTTCATTTTCTTCAGTTTCAAGGCCACATGTTTGACTTGCCCAGGAGTCTGGTAGTTCTGTCCCAACTGCAAACAGCAGGAAAGGCAGTGCTGTGAGGCTTACAGCTTGGAAACACACTGCCTTCTGCTCCCTGGGGCTGATGGGAGAGGCTGGGATTTCAGCTCACATCTTTTGGGGCAGAGCATGGAACATGGAGACAAGTTTCAAGGGGGTGAGCTGCGCCTCAGCTTCCCAAATCCAGACCCGTGTCTCCAAGACAAATGTGCTTTTCATGTTTTCCTTCTGCTTCTTAGACGTATCTCTTGAGTGATGCCAGTCTTTCTGAGGATGTCCATGGGCTGAGATAACCCCAAAGAGATCTGTGGGAATTCATACCGGGTCAAGACTGGGATTTTTCAGCGGAAAATCTCTCCTGGCTGTGTCTGAGCCCTGGCACACAGGCAGGACCCCACTGCAGTCTGACATCCCTGCCCAGGCCAAGGTGGGAACAGCTTAGGGGTGACTGCTGACACCTTGGGCAGACCCAGGACACATGTCCAGGTGTGGGCCAGTTGTAGCCACAAAATCATTATGGGTTAAAATCACCATCTGAGACTTTGTTTCGAGTTTTAAGGATGGGTTTGCAACTGTCTGTGCTGCTGATCTTGTTCTTAGAACAGGACTGATCTCCCACCAGTGTTTCCCAGCCCAGACCTTTGTGGGAAGGTGGCAGGATGGCTGAGAGGATGAGCATTGACAAGCTGGAGGAGCAGCTGCTCTGTCCCCTCTGCCTGGGGGTGT
Source organism: Melozone crissalis (assembly GCF_028551555.1). Lineage (NCBI taxonomy): Eukaryota > Metazoa > Chordata > Aves > Passeriformes > Passerellidae > Melozone > Melozone crissalis. Next base: position 875,282 of record NW_026535835.1, read on the forward strand.
TCAAGGAGCCCCTGATGCTGCAGTGTGGGCACTTGTCCTGTCAGCCCAGCATGCTGTCCCTGCCCAGGCTGCTGGAAGGGCAGCTCCTGTGCCCCGTGTGCTGCCAAGTGCATGCAGTCCCCTGGCACCCAGCACTGTGCTGGCCCGTGAGGGCAGAGCCCACCTCAGAGTCTTGCCCAATGCACCCCACAGATGCACAGGCATAGAATCATGGTATGCCTGGGCTTGAAAGGGACCTTAAAGATAATGTCATTCCACCCCCTTTCATGGGCAGGGACATCTTTCACTGTCCCAGGCTGCTTCAAACTCCAGTCAACCTGGCCTTGGGCACTGCCAGGGATGGGCCAGCCCCAGCTTCTTTGGGCATCCTGTGCCAGGGCCTTTTCACCCTCACAGGGAAAAATCTCTTCCATTTATCTAACCTAAATTTCCTCTTTTTCAATTTGAATGCATTTCCTCCTGATCTATCTGTAGGGAAAAGGGGGTCTGGGATCAAGAAGTGGCTCAATATGAGGTATACATCTTGTTCTCTTTATTGCTAATTGGCATGCTCTTATATACCATTGCCAGCTATTCACGTGGCTTAAGCTTATATATTATTGGTTACAAGTGGCTGTTCAGGTGCCCTAACCAGTGCTATGATTGGTACAGGCCAGCTCTTCATGCTCCTGCTTATTTCTGCAATATTTCTGCCTTGTGGTTTACAGATATCCTGCTGGCACATCCTGCTATCATGGTGCAACCAGCCAACTTCCTCTTATCTCGTGGTCCAAGGGCAATTCAAGGACTCTCTGCTAGCTTCAGGCCTGGGTTATGCACCCCCTGCAGAAGCCTGTGTCCTTTCTCCTGCAGCCAAGCCTCTACATCTATCCAGTTCCTGATGAAAAGTTCAGTTCCTGAGCTTCCTTGTAGCCCCCTTCAGATACTGAAACTTTCTCTTTACCAGACTGAACAGTCCCAGCTCTCTCAGCTTATCTCAGTTAAGGCTGTGGCAGAGTTGGCCTCCTGTGGAAACCGTGGTGCTGCACAACAAACTCCATCAGTACAGGAGAGTCCTTTCCTCTAAGGGCATAAAATGTCAGCCTTAACCTCAGCATCCCCATCCCCAGTCTACCACACTGAAACACAGCTTACCTGCCAGGATGTCCCTGCAGGAAAAGTCCGTATGCCTGAAGAGGGTGAGCAGTGAGTGTTCAGGGTCTTTGTGGCTCATCCTTCCAAGAGAGTTTGAGGTGGACGGGTTGGTTGCTGGCTGACACAGGGACCCTCTCTGAGAGAACAGCACAGCCAGAGCCGAGCAGGCAGCTGTGGTGAGAGGCTGCTGGAGAGGGAAATGGGAGTACAACAAGCAGCTGAAGACCTTTGTGCAGGCAGCAGGTCAGCCCTGGTCTTTCCAGCTGCCCAGGGCTGTGAGCTGGCATGGGGGACTGTGTGCCCAGTCTGCTAGGGAGGGACACTGCCCAGGACCAAGGGGAGCAAGGAACCTGAAGGGCTCAGCCACTCTGCACACAGCCCAGCAGTGGCTCCTGAAAACTGCAAACGGTCACCAGGGACCCACTCCTTGGGCCTGTCACCAAAATGCACAACCAGCCTATGCCAGTCAGAAGTCAGGGAATAAAACACCACCACCAAGGTAAATGTTTGCTCCTGCATTCCTGCCAAACTGGGGCTCCTGAATGTGCCTTTCCACAGGTTCAAGTATTGTAGAATTATGGAATATCCTGAGTTGGAAGGGACCTACAGGGATCATCAAGTCCAGCTCCTGGCCCTGCACAGACACCCCAATAATCTCACCTTGAGCCTGAGAGCGTTGAACAGTGCTGCTGGAGCTCTGGCAGCCCCGGGGCTATGAGCATTCCCTGAGGAGTCATTCAGTGCCCCAGCACCCTCTGGAGGAAGAACCTTTTTCTGATATCAAACTAAACCTTCCCTGACAGTGACAGAGCTCGAGCCATTCCCCCAGATCCTGTGACTAGAATGAGATTCTTACACCTTTTGATTGTTCAGGTACAAGATGATTGATCCCCAGCACCCACTGCTAACCCTTCAGACCCTGCAAAGCAGCTCTCGCCTGTTCCCGGATCCAGGTGTCCCTGGAGCTGGTCGTGCTGGAGTGACTGATCCATCGCACCAGATGGCTCAGGGACAGTTTCAAAGCCATGTCCAGGTTGCTGGGACACTGCCTTATGGCTGTTCTGGGCTATCCTTTACCTTCCATATATAGCTTTGAGCTTCCCTGTCTTCCCTGTCTGAGCAGATCCGTCTTTCTCAGAGCAGATCTCTTTCCTGGAGCAGACCCCTCTTTCCAGGGCTGGGCATTCTTTGCTCTGTTTGAGTGCAGCATGAGCACCACCAAAGTCTGCAGCAAATCCCCACCAACCCATCACCCACAGGCTACCACAGGGTCTAACAATCAGTAGTAATGTCAGTGTGCTTCCACACGCAGGGGCCGGATGGGGTGTCCGGGCCTGGTGACCAAGGTCACTGGGGTGGTAGAGGTGGCTGGCATGGCCGGGGTAACCAGGATGGTCAGGGTGATTCGTTGGTCAGGGTGGCTGGGATCACCAGGGTGAACAGGGAGGGCGACGGGGATCACTGGTGTCACTGGGCTGGCCAAAGTCACCGATGATGGGGTGGCCGGGATGATGGGGATGACCGGGGTCATTGGCTGGCCGGGGCGACCAGAGTGGCCGAGGTCATTGTGATGATGGGGTGATCGGGGTGGCCAGGCTGGGATCACTGGGGTGACCGCGTTGGCCGGGTCACTGCGATGATGGCGTAGCCCGGGTGGGCCGGGCCCTTCCGCCCGCGCTGCCCTCCGAGCAGCGCCCGCACGGTGCCCGCCCCGCCCCGCGCCCCCTGCCCGCTCTGCCCCGGGCACCGAGCCCGGAGCGGGGCCGCGCTCGCCCCCTGCGGCCCGGAGGCCCCGGCGGAAGCGGCGCGGGGCGCACATGGCGCTGTACAGCGCGGCGGCCGCGGTGCTGGCGGGGCTGGAGCGCGGCGAGGGCGGCCTGAAGAGCCTCGTGTACAACAGCGGCTTCCCGGTGCGCCCGGAGGGAGCGGGGGTGCGGGGCGGCCGGGGAAGTCGCACCCGGGAGGGCGGGGGGAGCCCGGAGCCCGGAGCCCGGCGCGGGCCCGGCAGCGCTCATCGCTGGCTGCTCCGCAGCATGTCCGGCAGCTGTACGCGCTGGTGTCCGAGACCCTCCGCTACGCGTCGGTGCTGGAGAAGCTGCTGGATGGAGCCGCGCTGCTGCAGGCCGAGAAGAAGCTGCCGCCGCAGCTGGCGAAGGTACGGCCGTCCGCGGAATCCCTGGGCCGCGGGGCCGTGTGCTGCAGCCGCGCCGTCCCGGGTGCGCAGAATCCCCGGGTCGCGGTGTCCCGGAGCCGCGGTGGCCTGGGGCGGCGGGGCCGGGCTCACCTCGTCCCCTCCCCGCAGGTCTTGGTGTATGACCTGCTCTTCGGCAAGGGGCTGAAGTGCGGGGGCCGGTGGAAGGCCCTGGCCCGGCGGCACCGGGCGCGGCTGGAGGCCGAGCTGGCGCGCATGAAGGTGCGGCACAAGGTGAGCCGCAACGAGGACCTGCTGGCCCCGGAGAAGGCGGTAAGCGCCGCAGGTGAGTGGGCTCGGGCTGGGTGGGCACCCTGTGCTGGGAACAGTGGGGTCTGTGTCTGACCTGTCCGGCCCCTTGCAGCCTCCCAGGTCCCACGCTACGTCCGGATCAACACCCTGAAGACTTGTGTGGACGATGTGATCGAGTTCTTCAAGCGCCAGGGATATGCCTATCTGGGCAAGGCAGCCAGGTGAGTGTTTCTTTCTGCTATCCCACCTTTCCCGGAATGTCAGCAAGTGGGATGAGGTCTGGTGGGTTGAAGGGTTGCTGAGCTTGGTGCTCAGAGTGGTTGGGTTGGGGTCTCTGTCACTCCCCACTCTTAGATGCTGCCTATCTTGGTGCTGGTGAGGAGCTGTGGGATGAAGGGATTTCTCAGCCTGGGCTCTGCTGTGAGCAGTGGGATTAGGACTTTGTATTCATGCTCCCTGCGTGTCTTGGACAGTGTGGAGGAGATGAAGGCCCTTTCTGGAAAAAAATTCATGTTGGATCTGCATCTTCCGGAGCTGTTGGTTTTCCCTTCACAGACAGACCTCCATGACAACCTGCTGTATACTTCAGGACACATAATTCTGCAGGACAAGGTGGGGGAACTGGGGAGCAGAAAGTTGCAGGGGCAGGGAAAACTACTGACAGGGATGTAGGGTGAGCTCCTTTCCACAGTGGCTCGGCTTGCTGCAGCATTTAAGTCAAAGCAGAAACTGGGACACCCCTGGTGCTTTGCTTCTGTTCTTTGATGGTTCAAGATGAAATTCTGGGGTGTAAAATCCCTGTGGGAGTTGGGAGGAGCAGGGGGCTGTGGGTTGGGCAAGGCTTTTAGTGGAGCGTGGTGATGGCCTTGGCCCTATGTCATGGTGGTCCTTGTGACTCCACAGCATCGGCCCTGCCTCCTGAGGAGGGGGCAGGTGTTTCTGCCCACCCATCTGATGGTCTTTACCCTCTTGCAGGCCAGCTGCCTCCCTGCCTTCCTCCTTGGCCCTGTTGCTGGCTCCCATGTCATCGATGCCTGTGCTGCCCCTGGGAACAAGACAAGCCACCTGGCTGCCATCCTGAAGAACAAGGGGTGAGGGCAGAGTTGTGTGCAGGGCTGGAGGGAAGGGGGGAGGTGGCCCTGGTCCCCCTGAGCCCACAAGAAGGTGGCAGGAGGAGCTACAACCTGTCATCAGCTCAGGTGAGCTGGTCACTTCTGGGCCACTGGAAGGACCTGAGGGGACATGAAGTCTCATAGGGGTTCACTCCCAGCCCCCAGCCCTGGTCCCGTTCCATACCCCTGCCAGAGGGGAGGCAGCTCTCAAGGTCTGCCTGCCCAGTATTTGAGTGTTCCTGGAGGCCAGGTGGTCTGTTCACGGCTTGTCTTGGGCGCTTGGCTCTGCCTTCAGACAGATCTTTGCCTTTGATGTGGACCCCAAGCGCGTGGCCACCATGAACACACTGCTGACACGGGCAGGGGTCACTGGCTGTCAGCTGGTCCAGCAGGACTTCCTGACCGTGGACCCCAGAGACTGCAAATACAGCAGGGTAACCCACATCCTTCTCGACCCATCCTGCAGTGGCTCAGGTAATGTGTGGGGCCCCAGCTGCTCCCCTGGAACTGGGCTGTGGGTGTGCAAACCCCGGGTGACAGCTCCCATCCCGCAGGGATGGTGACGCGGGGGCCAGGGGAGGAGGTGGCCCCGAGTGCTGAGCGCTTGCAGGCGCTGGCTGGCTTCCAGCGCCGCGTCCTCAGCCATGCCCTGAGCTTCCCAGCTCTCCAGCGCCTGGTCTACTCCACTTGCTCCCTGCACCAGGAAGAGAACGAGGATGTGGTGCAGGCTGTACTGCAGGAGTGGGGCTCGGCCTTCAGGTGGGTCTGGCTTAGGGAGCCTGGGGGGCTGCAGGGCAGGGTTGGTGCTGAGCCCTTTTCCATGCCGCAGGCTGGTGACTGCCTTCCCGTCGTGGCCCTGCCGAGGGCTCGCGGCCTTCTCCGGAGCAGAGAGCTGCCTCCGTGCTTCCCCTGCAGAGACCCTCACCCACGGCTTCTTCGTGGCTGTGCTGGAGCGGTGCAGGGAAGGGGCTGCTGCCCCCAGGTGAGGGGGGCTGTGGGGGCTCTTCTGGGGGGCGCCCTGGGGAGGGTGTTAGGGGGTGTTTGTGGCTCAGGCCGTTTGCTCTTGTCTGCAGCTCCCTGCCTGCAGCAGCCAAGGAGAGCCCGCAGCCAGGAGAGGGAACAGAGCCAGGAGCAGCTCCCAAGAAGAGGAAAAAGAAAAAGCAGCTGGTGAAAGAATAAAACAACATTTTCTGGACAAACCCCTGCACAGCTGTGGCTGTGGGGAACACATACTGGCCTGAACACAAGTCAAGCTCTGTGCTAACTGCAGTCATAGCGAGAATTCTGTAATGCTGGGGACTGAGTGCTGGGACCACCCTGGTGCCAGGAAGGGGCAACTGCTCACCCAGGGCTGCCCCTTGCAGCCAGCCCCTGCCCCAGGTTTGCTCCCAAGGCAATCCCCACTCTGCACCCTGCAAGGCTGGGGTCCTCCAGCTGGATTAAGGGTAGTTTATCATGTTACCTCCTGAAAAAAATTCACTGTAGGGATGAAGCAGATTAAAAGTTTCTCTCTTTTTGCCATTTTTTTCCAGTGTGTTTGTGTAGTCCTGCCCTGAAACTGCCACTGCTCATAGTAGAGGCATAGTGGGAGGGAAAAAGGTGAAATAATAATAATAATAATCCTCTCTTTGAACTGGGGGAAGTAAGGACATGAGCCAGAGGGTGCTCCACCTGAGCCCCACTAGCACCACCCTGCCCTGGGAATCCCAGCCCCAGGAAACACACATGGGCACAGCCAAGTGAACACAGTTCATTTTATTTTAAACCGGAGACATAAGCAGGGAAACAAAAATTGCACCTTCACACTAAAATCCTCATCAGCCACACCAGGAATGATCCAAGTCTTCAGTCAGTTAAAACCCTTCTCCCCAAGCACAAGGGGCTCTCCCAGCAGGGCCTGTGTGGCAGGGAAGGGACAGCCTGGCTCCTCACGGGTGCGTGGGACTACATGGGGCAGCTACCTGGGGGCAGGACCCAGAGTCAGGGTGGTCTCAACCTTGTCCCAGCTCATCCCCATCTTCTCAGAGCTGACCTGGCCAAACCCTGGCACCTCAAGGACGAGGAGCAGGTGCTCTCCTGGCCCAGAATCCTAATGGGCACAGGGAAGGACACCCAAGGTCAGTCTTTGCAGGCAATAGCCCCTTGCCCTCTGCTTCCTCCAACCCCAAGGACACATTTTCCCAGCTTGGCTGCTCTTGGTCCACTGCACCCACAGCCATGTTGGTGGATGATGGCCAGAACATTCCCATCAGGACCTGGAGGTCCTCTATGTCCCCTTACTACAGGGCTGTGTCCCCTCTGTGCCACATAGAGCCCATCAACTGCCCTTTCTGCTGGGAGAGATGTCTTGACCCTGGCACTCAGCACCATAACATCAGAGCTCTTGCTCCCCACCCTCAGAGAAATAATTAAAAACTTTAAAAAATGAACAAAAAAAGGTTTAGTCACATCCACATACGTCACATTTAAAAGGAAGGGGATGATGAACAGTGGGGGGAGCATGGCAGAGCCTGCAGGATGCAGCTGCCTTTCCCAGCACAGTGCATTCCCACAGGCACAGGCAGGGTGGGAATAGCTAAACACTAACGGCTGCAGGGTAGGCAACTTCACTGAACCAAGCTTGAAGGAATTTGAAGGCAATTTAGCTTAAATATAAAAATAAATTTTTATTTTGCTAAAAAATGTTTAAATATTTGTGATTTTTTTATTTTTTTTTTCTTTTTTTTTAATTTAGACCCCAGCAAACACACACACTCACACGGCTCGGAGAGTAAAAACCCAGCAGCAAAGCACTCCTGGGAATGGAGTGCCCATCCCTCACCAGGGACAGGGCAGGGGGTGGCTCTTTGGTGACCCCCAGCTCTGGCAGTCTCTTCCCACAGAAACTCCAAGGCAGGGAAGGGTGGGAATCCCACTCCTGGCTGGATGGAGACAAGTGAAGCAGCACCACAGTTCCTAAGAGCTAGTAAAATCCACTGGGATGAAAAATGAAAAACAACTTGGATTTGGGATGGAGGGGAAAATGCATCTGCTGTGGCCTCCTTCTGTGAGCAATTCCAGAGCCCCCTGAAATGTGGAAGAGAGGAGAAAGAGAGAGGAAAAGGGAGTGGAGAGACTGCCATAGTTGGAATCCCCTGTCCTAGCTGCCTTTTAGTCACGACATAGAAGGGACAACTCCCCAGCACGAGCAGCCACGCAGTGATGCTACTGTCAACACCCAATTAGCCGGGGCACGTCTCCCCCCAAGGACTGGTGCCCCCGAAAAAGAAACTCCAAACAGCAAATCCGGCATAACCAACATGCCGCCACACACACGGTTTAGCTCTTCCTCCAAACTCGATTCAGTGAGTGCAGGGACAGGAGCACGGATAAAGCAGAACTGGGGAGCAGGGTGGGGGCAGCCCACAGCCCCACGAAGCAGCGGAGATGGGAGAGGGGTGGGGGGACCCCCATCCTCACCCCGTGCCTCCAGCGCAGGTCCCAGGCTCTGGCATGTCCTCAGCTGGAGGTAGCAGGACATCAGGTCCCAGGGGTGTCACCCAGCTGCACCCATGCCAGTCAGCTGTGGCACCGAAACAGAGCCAGGCTGGACCTCACCCTGGCTGCAGGCATGGGACCATGTTCACCAGGCCACAGGATGAACAATGGGAAAGATTTTGAGACCTGGTGAAGACGGTGTCTGACAGGAACTCGGAACCACAGCCTGTCGCCAGCCAAGCTCTGAGTGGGACAAGGCCTTGGGGCTGGCTGAGGGCTGGGGAGGGGCATGGAAACAGCTACAAGAAGCAAATGGGGAGAAATGTACACATTATTAAACAAAGCAAAATAAATTGAGGGAAAGAACATTGTGGATATGTACAGAGATTTGTCCAGTCTTGGGTCTGGAACTGTTCAAGTAACAAGAGTTTGGCTTATCCTTGCATGGTATATCCAGTGGGTGTCAGGGACAGGGCCTGGTCCCACCACAGGGACAGCTCCAGTCCAGAGGCCCCCACTCGTGAGCCAGTGGAGCCCAGCAGCACCAGGGCTACTTTTTGCGGGTGTGCTGCCTCCGTGCCTGCAGCCGTTGGCGAGTGCCCATCTTGGATCCTGCCCCGATGGAGAAGGTGGGAGTGGACGAACCTGGAAGCAGAAAGGTTGCTCAGGTTGCTAGCTTTGGAATCAGTGCAATCCTCACCCTGGGAGGAATGGAAGACTTGGCAAGAGTCCAGCATGTACTCCCTGAGCCGTCTCCCAGAGAACACCTGGCCCTACCACTGTCCCCAGCCTAAGGGGACACCGTGACCCACGAGCTCCCCAAGGCTGTAGCATCAACTCCCTCCTTACCAAAGGAAGTGCCGACTCCTCCAAAGCTTGAGGCAGGAGTGCTGGGTGTCCTGAAGGAAAGGGTGCTGCTTCCACTGCCCACAGCTCCAGGGACAGGCGTGCCCTGCCCAAAGGTGGGCACTGAAGCTCCTGGAAAGCAACAGGTCACTGTGAGACAGGGTTAGCAAAGGAGAAAGAGCTTTTGGGAGCTGGTGGCACCCAGAGGAGGCACAAGATGCTCTATGGTTCTTAAGGACTCAGATGACCTCGGCTCCTGCAGGATACTTGGATGGGCAAAGTTGGGGAGCTGGTGCCTTCAGAGGGGCCAATGAGCAGAGTTTAGGGATTCCCCTCCCCAGAGGAGCTGGATCACTACAGGGAGTGATGGGAGTGCCTTCCCTTTGTACAGCAAGGCTCTGCGTAGCAGGAGCACTGGCCTCACCAGGGCTGTGGACCCTGGGCACCTTGGCAAGGTCCATCAGAAATATTCCTGCCCAACTCTAGATCCTCAAGCTGGCCTGTCTGCCCCCATCCCATCCTGGAAATGTTCAAGGCCACGTTGGACAGGGCCAGAGACACTATCTTAAAGGCCCCCTCCAGCATGACCCATTCCACGGCTCCATAATGACTCACCTCCAAATGCAGGCTTGCTGTTGGGAGTGCTGGTCATGGTGAAGGCGAAGGGCGTGCTCTGGCCCTGCGCTCCCAGCGCACTCTGCGGCAGAGATGAGCCGAAGGGCGCTGCTGCCGGGGCTGCCCCACTCTGCCCAGCCCCGAAGCTGAAGGCCACAGCTGGGGACCCACTGCTGAGGCCCGGTGTACCCATCCCAAAGGCGCTGGTGGAGGGGCCTGGCTGGGTGCTGGCCCCAAAAGTGAATGGAGATGGAGTGGTGCCAAAGACACTGGCACCGGTGCTGCTGCTTGTGGTCTGGGTGGTGGCACCAAAGCTGGATGTGGTGGAGGTGGCTGTTCCAAAAGAAAACACGGAGGTGGTGGTCCCAAATGCTGCCTGGGTGCTGCTGGTGCCAAAGGAGCCCTGGGCACTGGTTGTGCCAAAGGCTGGCTGGGCACCGCTGCCAAATGCTGGCTGAGCCACCGACTGTGCTGGGGAGGCTCCGAAATTGAACGAGGGGGTGAAGCTGATGGGGCCAGCAGCAGGCTTGCTGGTGGGCACCTGGCTCTCAGCAGCCCCAGTGCTGAAGGTGAGCTGGCTCCCGGTGCCAGGGTACGGTGGCGGTGGCTTTGCGCTGGCTGAAAAGCTGCCAAAAGCTGAAAGTGAGGAGCCGAATGTCGGTGGCGCTTGAGCTGTGGTGGCTGGGGCAGAGGTGGTCAGTGTAGTGCTCCCAAATATGCTAAAGCCCACGGTGGTGGCAGCAACCGTTGAGTTTGAAGGTACCTGGCCAAAGGCAGGGCCTCCTGGGACACTGCTGGTGGCAGTGACTGCAGCTGGAGGTGCCTTCCCAAACTGGAACACAGGCCCTGAGGGGGTAAAGCTGGTTTCTGTGCTGGGAGCAGAGCTGGAGAGGCCTCCAAACAGGAAGGGCTGTGTTGTGCTGGTGGAGGTGGCAGCAGTGACAGTCACACTAGCAGCAGGGCCAGCGGAAGCAGGCGGGTTCGGTCCAAAGCTGAAGACAGGTTTAATGGTGGCATCCGTGGAGGAACTCTGGGTGGTGGCAGTTGTAGCTGCAGTGGTGAAGATGACGTTGGGAAGACCCGTGATTCCTGCCAGAGCAGCTGTGGAGGCAGTTGTCGGCTCTGAAGCCGGCTGTGCCGCAGGTTTGAAGGCAAAAGGAGAAACTTTTGCTGGAGATGAAGCTGCAGTGATGCTGCCAAAGATGGGCTTGAATATGGAGGATGTGGAGGACGTGGAGGCAGGGCCTGAGCTTACGGGCATGGTGGCTGTGGTGGAAGTGACAGCCGTGCAGACTGCTGCGTTCTCACTCTTTGGCACAGCACCGAAGATGGGTTTGAAGATGGGGGTTGTGGTGGGCACGGCAGTGGCTGGGGTGGGCACAGCAGTGGATGCAGTGGGTGTAGCAGTGGCCGTGGTGGGCACGGTAGCGGCCACAGTCACTGCTGGCTGGCTGGCTGGCGGGGTGTTCAGCATCCCAAACAGGATGCTTGGCTTTTGGAAGGAGGGAGGCTTGCTGGGCGTCTGGCCCAGCTCAGTGAACACAGGAGAGGCCAGGCTGCTGGGGGGTTGCACCACCAGGGCAGTGGGAGCACTGGGGGAAGGTGTGCTCAATACAGGCACAGGCTTGGTGTCAGCAGAGATGGCAGGCAGAGAGCTTGACTCCAATGACACAGCAGGAGCAGATGGCTGTGCAGCTGACGGAGGTGGCTGGGATGCTGCCACAGTTCCAGTGGAATCTGGAAAGGGGAAAGAGCTTATTTATGGACAAGGGGACACCTTTAGAAGCCCACCTTTCGGCCATGGTACTGACCTACGGCTGCAAAGGCTCCCAAAGCTCCCATCATACCTAGCCCTCCATGGTTACCATAGCTTCCAGCACGACCAGGGGCTCAGCATCCCCAAAGGTGTCCCCTCAAGCCCTGAATGCTAGCTCAGCTGCCAGCAGAGCATTTGAACAGATGGTTTTTGTCAGCTGCTTCATGCAGAGACAACGAGGAGTTCCTGCTGCACCTGCCTGACTCTGCTGGCATTCCACTGTGCCAACTCTCCTCCTCCGTCTCACCTGGTGTTGTGGATACAGCCTGGCTGCTCTGCATCTTCTTCAGACTGTCCAGAAGTGAGGAGCTGGCCGGGGCAGGAGCTGTGGAGGCAGGCATAGGCCCAGCAGAGGTCACAACAAACACCGGCGGCTTGGACACAGGCATTGTCTCTGCAGTGGTGCTGGGGACTGCATCTACAGGGAAACAGCAAGATATCAGGACCCACAACTGGCTGTGAGGAACAAACCCTTAGCAGAGTTTTCCAGCAGGTAGGGGAGCTGCACCTACACCCTACAGCCCTGGGCAACCTCACCCAGCACAACAAAGCATGAGCTTTCTTCAGCTGGAAGGCATCAAGAGCACCCCCAGACCCAAGCTTGCTCCTACTCCTCCGCATTTCCAGCCCATCCTTACCAGCCTTATCCTCCAAGACACTGTTGAACCACTGCAGCACTGCCTTCTTCTCTGCATCCAGGTCCTCTGAGGTGACGGAGTAGCCCAGCTGAGGTGGTGGGGGCTGCCAAGAGAGAGCAGCAGCAGCTTAGCTCCTTCCCAGGGAAGCGGGCAGAGCCTCTCTGAAGGCGTGCTGGCGACTGTCTGTGGTGAGCCCTGTGAAGCAGGTGGTCCTGCCGCAGCTACTCGGGTCCCGGACACTGGTGGGCCCCCGGCGTGGCACTGAGGGCATGGCAGGCCCTCCCCAGGCCATTACCTGGTCCGGCAGCAGGCAGCACAACCACGCACAGCCCACCAGACACTGGGGCTGGGGAGAGCGTCACTTCCCACTCGACCAAGGACGGGGCCTCCTTCCTGAGGGCAGGCAGGTCAGTGCGCCCCCAGCCCTGCAGAAATTGCAGTGAGCACATTCTATTGCCAGAGCGGGACCAAAAAAGCTGTGAGACAGCAACATACCAGCACTAGCTGGTCCCCACGGAAAGATGACAGCAATGGGATCTTCCGCTTGCGCTTCCCACTGCTCCCCGAAGCAGATGGTGGGCTCAAGGAATTCTGCTTCTTCCACACCGGTGACTCCACACCTACAGAAGGAGACAAGTTAGGCTGAGCTCTGGGCAGAGAAGTGTTTGGTTGTAGTGATGGGTCTGTCCCTTCTGACCCCACTCTGGGTGGCCCGACTCAGAGGGCAGGGGCATGGTTTTAAGCTGAGGACAAGGTTGTGATACCCTGAAGAGCAGCTTCACGTCCAGGAGGTCTGTGACATGAGGCTGGTGGGCTCTGTGGGGCAGTGGCTCCTTCCAAGCTCCATGGATTGTGCCAACACGCTGCCTTACCCAAACCACATGCCACAGCTGGCACTGTATTATGGGGCCCATCTGCCATGGGCACAGAGGATTTCCTCTCCATTTTAGCTGAGGAAGCATTGGCATAAGCTCAGACTGGAATTCGGTCAGAGTACTACTCATGCCACTGCAGTTTGCGGACCAAGGCTGACACCTGACCCATGCTGGGTTGGGAGCTGGAGCTCGCTCTTGCAAGCCAGTTCCCAGGCATCTGCTAGCACCCCAACACTGTCAGCACTCCCTTGTCACCTGGAAATCCCACTAGGGCAGTCACTGAGGGCAGAAGTGCCACTGCCTTGGGACCAGCACATGCCAAGTTTCCAGGTGACCCCTCAAGCCAATCCCACTGCAGACCTCAACTGCCTCCTGTCCTGCTCTCTTGCTTGCACTGGTGACCTGGGTGCAGTGTCGGGGCACACCTACACTTACCTTTCTCTGTCTGCAGCTCCTTGTCTGATTTCACTGGGGTGGAAGCGTTGGAATGCTGTGACTCTTCTTCCCTGTGTAAGCAGGAGGGACAGTTACGGTCAACCCTGGGCCCAGCCAGCCCTGTCTGCAGGGAGCAGGTTGAGACTGAACAGGCTGAAGACTTGCAGGAGTATCCCTGGTGTTTATCTGCCTCCTGCAAACAGATCTCAAGACAAAAGCTTTGCCCAACTCCAGGCAGAGGAATTGCTTCCTCCTCCAGACTCAGCTTGGTTGAGCCTGTGCACCCTCCACAAGATGAGTCAGCCTCAGGAGGGCAGATGGCAGTCACCGCCCCCTGCAGGTTGGGCCCATCCAGGTGGTTGTGCCAGTTTTACTTCTGACATAAGTTCAGACTCCTCTGATTTCGGAAAGAGGAGAACACAGGCTGTGCTCCAAGGCAGGCACTAAAATACAGATCCTGGGCCTGTCTCCTCCTAATGATCTGGCAATCCTGGCCAGGCCAATGCCACCAAGCACCATCACTACTGTGGCAACCTGTGCCCTTAAATCTCTGACCTTAATGGGGAGTGGGCCAGGGGTGACACAGCTTAGACACACCACAGCATGACAAGGTGACAGGGAGACCAATTGACACAAGTGGGTTTCTACACCACTGTGTGTAGGAGAGGGGCCTGGACTGTCCCAGCTCCAGTGGAAAGTGGGATTTGCATGCTGAGATGGCTGGGAAACACTGCTGTCTTGCTGGCTGGCCATCAGCTCATTACCTGGCTTTCTTGAGAGGCCACTCTGGTGTCTGGGGGCGGGAGGACGCTGGGCTGGACAGAGGGGACACGCTCACACCTCTTCTCTTCCACAGCTGGAATGCAGAGAGATACCAGCAGTAACTTGGCATGGGTCTGGCAGAGAGTACAGGCCCCCTGCTCTCCCACAATAAGCCCCACTGCCCAGGGCCATGGTTGTTGAGCCCAATGAGCTCAGAGCTTCTCCTGCTTCACCACCACTTAAACTCCCCTCCACATTTTAGGGAGCACAAAATCTGGCCACCCTAAGCTGAACCCACATAAGGGAAAAGCAGCCTCCAGGGCCTTTACTGCCCTGACTGAGCCCAGGGAGGGAGTACACTTCTGGGCACTTGCCTTTGTGTGACACAGGTGTGTGACACAGGTGGTCTCTCTCAACTGCTTTGAACACCCTTGTGTGTGGGGCTGCTCTGGCAGGAGGCAGCACCTCCTTGCCAGGGGTTCAAAGCAGATAGATTCCAATGCAAGGGTGAGACTCTCTGCAGTCCCAGCAAACCCTTCTCTCCCTCCGCCTGGAGCAAACCTTTCCCCACACAGACAAAGCTCCAGTAGCCATGGCTATCTGTCCCTGGCACACCTGCAAGCCCAGCCAGGCCACAAGCAGTGCTCCATCACCGTCAGCAGGTGGGAACTGGGTCAGAATGGGAACACATGGCTCCCACACTGCTGATTCCTACTGAAAAGATGTCAGCACATCAACACCATTTTTTCCTTCACCTGGATCTATCCAGTCTAGCAGACTGACCAAGAGGCAGGAGAGAGGAGAAAACAGTCTCTTTCTTGGTTTGGTGTAAAAGCAGCAGTACAGCTCAACCTGGGACTCCTCCAAAAATGAAATAATTGCTGCTTGGCCCACGGCCCACAGCTCACCTGCTCTCTGAGGTGGTGAGACTGCCAGGCTGAGCCACACTGGGTCCAGACACCCTGCCACACCGCTGTCTCCTCACGAGCCCAGAGCTGGGATTACACGGGTGATCCCAAAAGAATGCCAAGATCCAGTGTCCCTACCTGTGAGAGGCCCCGGCTGGAGCTGTAGGAGCTGGCGATGGCATTGCGGATGGAGCTGGGGATCCCGCCGGCGTAGGTGTTGCTGAGGGAGCTCATGGAGGAGGTGCGAGACCTCTTGTTGGAGCAGTCATCTGGGTACTGGGAGATGAGGCCCCTCTTCAGAGAGCCTGGCCTGGAGGGGGATGAAGGTTTGATGAGCTCCTCACCGCTCCTGCCCATTGGTCCTTTTCATACAGGGCAGGTGGAGGAAGGAAATCCTGCTTAGAAACAACTCTCAGCAGCAGCACAGCCTTGCTGTCACAGGTGACAGACTCAAGCCACAGTCACAATCTCTCTTGCTCTGCAAGCAAAACCCAAGCCCACTTTTCCAGATCCCACAGACATTTGCTCCCTCCCATTCCAGGAGCTGCTTTTGGCTGTTGGGCACTTACTTGGGTATAAGAGAAGCAGGGGCACCATTAGCTATCAGTGGCTCAAATGCTGACTGCCCACTTCCACTGCTGTCGTGGCGCCTGTGGGAAGAGAGTGTGAAAGCCTATGACAGTGTGGACGCCTCTCCCAGCCTAGGGAAAGGCAGGCTGAGCACCCAGGGAGAGATCAAACCTTGCTTTTTTCCTGGCACCCAATACTCAGGACAGAGCTTTTCCCCACCTACACCCTGCTGCAGATTTTCTCTGCCCATAGGCCTGTCCTCACTGATTCTCACCCCAAACACCAGGAGCTCATCCAGCTGCCTGCTTGGCACAGTAGTCCCATGTAAAAAAAAATTGCTTAAATCCATTACTCTAAGCCAAAATACTTCTAGAAATGAGCTGCTCAGTTTTTCTGAACAGACTTGAGCTCTGACCTCTTCCTAACCAATGCCTTGGACAGTTCAAGTAAAAAACTGAGTTCTCCTTCCCATTATGATTTCATGAGGATCTGAAGTGTCAAAAGACACCCTGCTGTAAAGTGGAACTGGAGGTGTAGGACAGCCCTGTCACTTGGCCAAAAGCTCCCCTCAAGCCCAGGGCAAGCTGACTCCAAGGCACAGGTGGTCCCACACTCTCCAGCTGACACAGCTCCTTTCTGTCCACCAAGTACACAAAATTTTCTATCCACAACCATTCCTTGTGCTTGCCAAACATTAATGCCTTCAGAATTGGCTTTTGTGGCAGAGCTGTGTATCGACATGTTACAAAAACAGTTTAGAGAAAAATACACTGAACTGATTTTGTCTGCGTACACATTCTGTTGTCCTGATTGGCTCCTGTGGGGCTCAGATCCAATGAACCAAGCATTCAGAGATGGGAATTCAGTGCTGGAAGAGGACAGTGTGCCCTGCTTTACCCTGCTCTGCTCCTTGGGCCACCTACAGCAGCAGCCCCAGGGCAGGACAATGCCCCAGTCTCAGCCCCCATCCCAGCCCAGATGGAAGAGCCTCCATGGACATAACTAGGAAGGACAAGGCAACTTTTGGAGCAAGTCCAGAAAAGAGCAACGAATTCAGTAAGGGGACTAGAGCACCTTCCCTGTGGAAACAGGCTGAGACATCAGGGGCTGCTCAGCCTGAAGCAGAGAAGGTTGTGTGGAGATCCCAGCAGCCTTTCAGGATCTGAAGGGGTTTGCAAGGAAACTGGAGAAGGACTGCATCAAGAAGTGCCATCATAGGACAAGGAGGAAAGGCTTCAAATTGAAAGCAGGGTAATTTAGGCTGGATATACAGAATAAATACTTCACTCTGAGTGGTGATGCCCTGGAACAGGCTGTCCAGACAAAGCGTGGCTGCCTCATCCCTGGAAGTGTTCAAGGCAAGGTTGGACAGGGCTTGGAGCACCCCAGTCTAGTGGAGCATGTCCCTGCCTATTACAGAGGGTGGCACTGGATGACCTTTAAGGTCCCTTCCAACCCAAATCATCCTGTGATTCTAGGAAAAAAAGCAGGAGGGTGGGATAGCAAGACAGTGCTGTGGCTGGGTGGTTAGAAAGGCTTTGGCAGATCATGGTTCTCAGGATTTGCTCCTTGTCCTTCCTATGGACACTGGCAAAAACATAGCACCCTCCCTCCTTCCAACTCGGGGATGGAAGTTGCTGGCCTTGAGTAACAAAAGCAGCAGTGTCTCACTTTCTCTCTTGTTTTACCTCCCACTGCTAGATCAGCTCACAAGGGAAGTGCTTGGAGCTCTCCAAGTGCAATGCTTCCACCTGGTAATCCTATCTCTCCTGGGAGCCTGGGGTTGACGGAAGGACAGAGCCCACAGCAGACACCAACATTTCCCACCATGCTTTCTCAGTCTTCAAACCCCTGTGAGGAGACAAGCCTGTTCCCATCTAGGCTTCCCAAAACACATTCCAGCCAGGCAGGGGAACACACTGGACCCACACCTAAACCACATTCCTTCGACTGCAAAGGAGGACTTTCAGATGCAGCACGAAGGACTGGGTGATGGATGGGGTGTGCTTCCTCTCTGCAGTTAACTTCTCACAGTACTTTTCCAGCCCTGACTCGAGGTCTCATGGGGCCTGGCATACTCTGGGACACATCCCATTGGTCACCTCTGGAGCAAGAATCCCAATTGTGACCTTCCCAACACACTGTCTGCAACTTGAACAGCTCCCTTTTTACCTTCTTTTGGTCTCCTGATCATTCTCAAAAGTCTGGTCCTCCTCCTCCTCCACAGCCCTTTTCCTGCTCTCCCTGATGGCATTCAGCACAGTCTCCTTTGCACATGGGTCAGGGCTGCTGGTGGCTGGGAAGGCCAGAGGCGAGACCAGCTGTTCTAGACTGTGGAACAGAGCACAGTGAGGTGTGAGACAGGCTTGGGTCCCGGTCTGATCCCCCCACAGAAGGGAGGACACAGCTCTGCCCTGCAGCCCTTCCCGGAGGTTTGGACAGCACCATCCCCCCAGGCACATGGCAGCGCTCAGGATGGGATGCTGCTCCCGGGCACAGCACAGGGGACTGAGCGTTCCCCACAGGGTGTCCTGGTCCCCACCGCAGCAGACAAGCGGGCTCCCCCAGGTGTGTCCCGGTCTCCCCCGTACTCACGCTGGGGATCGGGCGATGCTGACGGCTGGCGGGGCGATTCTCACGGTGACGGGGCTGCGGAGCGGCCCGGCCCGGCGGGCCCAAGGCGTGCTGCGGGGGGAGCCGCCCTCCCAGCGGGCGGCGGGCAAGCACAGCGGCACGGCCGGCCGGGCCTCAGGCAGCGGGTACCGGCGGCGCGGGGCCTGCGGCCGGCAGCGCGGCACCCTGTGGGGACAGAGCGCGGTCAGCACCTCCGACGCGGTCTGGGGCTTCCCCGCCCGCTCTACTCCGATCTTCCCCTTGCTTACCCGGGCTGCGGGCGACGCGACGCGGCCCTGGCGGCCGGGCCCCCGTTGGCGGCGGCTTTGCCGGGCGGACGCGGCGCGGGCGGGCCGGGCCGCATGGCACACCAGGCGCCCGCCGCGCCCAGCGCCGCCGCGCCCAGCAGCGCGCCCCGCAGCAGCAGGCAGGCCAAGGCGAGCGCCAGCGCGGCGGCCACGGCCAGCGCGGCCCTCACGGCCCCATCCCGCCCCCCGCCCGGCCCCGCGCCCGCCATCGCCGCGCGCCCGCCGCTCCCGGCGTGCTCTGCGGGGCGGGGGGCGGAGGGCGGGCGGGGCGGGGCTTAACAGAAGGGCGGAAGCTTCCCGAGTGGGCGGAGCTTAGGGTGAGCGCGTACCGCGGAGGCGGGGCTTAGGTGGAGGGACACGCCCGGTAGGCGGGGGCTTCCAGTCCCAGGGCGACGAGTCCTGCCGGCGTGCACGGAGGGACCGGGACACCATGGGCAGGCGGAGCTTAACGAGAGAGGCGGGGCGAGCGGGGCCGGCCCTCTTGCGTCAACGTGGGGGCCGTAGCTCTATGGGGCGGAGCTTCTGGGGAGAGTGGCGCTTCCAGGTTCGCGGGGTAGGCGGGGGCCGAAGTAGGCGGGGCTAAATGGGCGGGAGCACGGCCAGCCCTGTCTCCGCGGGCTCCCGGCATGCTGTGCGCGGCGCGGGCGGGGCTCAGCCCGGGACCCTTCATGGCGCTCCCGTCCTGCCTTCTCGTTCCCCCGCCGGGGGCTCTCCCCTGTCATCCATCTCCCCTGTTCCCACCGGGATCTCTGGGCTTGCCCCAGCCCCATCCCTTCCCCACCGCGTCTCCCCCCACCGAGCTTCCAATCTCCCCATCTCCAATCCACAGTCCTGTTTACCATCCCAATGCCCATGTACTCCCGGTCTCTGTGTTCCTGTCCTGTCTCTAACAACCCCGCAACACCATTCCAGCCTTTGTGTTCCCCCCTCTGCCCCATCCTATGTCTCTCTCCCCACCCTGTGCCCTACAACCCCCCTATACCATTCCAGCCTCTGTGTCCCGCTGTCCCAGTCCCTGTCATATGTCGCCAGTCCCGATCTGACTTTGCGTCCCACGTGCAGGAACCCAGCGACAGGCACATTCCTGCCTCTCCCCAGTCACCACCGTGCCCAGCCTGTCCCCTTGTCCCGGCTGAAGGGTGCCATTGCCACCATCCTGCTCTGGGGACTGTGGGAAATCCTCTCTGGCTGTCTGAGCCCTTGGGCTCCTCAGGAGACACGGCTAACCCTGTGGATATCCCGCCCCACTGCCAGGCAGGGACACCCGCAGGGAAAATGATCGGGACAGTGGCTGCTGGCACAGGGCTTTCTGCATCCCAGGGGTCGAGGTGGCCCCGGCAAGGCTGGAGGAGACTAGGTGCCACCCAGGTGGGTTAACCATGCTTAGGAGGGGACATTCCTCTGAGATCCCTGTCTGTGGACTACGTGGGCTACCTGGCTCTGCTGGGGTGACAGGGTGATCTGCATGGCCTCCCCACTACAGCATCATCCTCCCAGGAAGGGAGGACAAAGCCACTCACGCTCCTCGGGGCTGAGCTGGGACGACATCCTGCTACCCCCCCAGGTAAAAGAGGTGACATGCAGGCTGGCTGTGGGGACATGCAGGTGTGGGACAGTGGGGGCAAAGGCAAGAGGTCATCACCAGAACAACACCTGGGTCACCTCGACACCAAGTGATTTTGGGGGCCACTGAGCACACTGATGAGGGCAGAGCTCACAACCCCCTTGTGACACAGGTCCCCTGTGTCCCCCCTTCAAGCTGCGGGGCTGGGCTGAAGGCTTTATTGAAAAATCCAAAACAAACAACATGGTCATTATCATACAATGACAACCCGAATCGACCTGCCCTGCAGTGAGGGGGCACCCCCACCGTCCCCATCACCAGCTGCCATCACTGGGGACACTGCAGGGACCCTCTGCCCACGCCTGGCTGAGATACAAAAGGGACAAGCAGATTAGGCCGAGAGCAGTGCCGCTGTCCCCAAGCCCCCACTGCCACCGTGACCCCCATGCCGCTCCCGGGCCCCAAGGCCTGAGGTAGTTGGGCGTGCAGGCGAGACTCCCCCAAAAATGCGGGGAGGGTTTTAGGGCTCCCTGCGTCCTGCAGGAACGGGATGGTTGGTATTGCATCCAAGGGGGGCCAGCACGGGCTGAGGACGGGGAAGCAGTAGAAACCCAGGTCCCTCTGGCAGCAGGGCTGGGGGCACACGGGAACAGGGGCTCCCTGCACGCTGGATGGCTGCGTGGAGGGGTGGCAGCTCTGAGGCCATGGCAGTGGCAGGTCCCACTGCTCCAGGTGCCAGCTGGGTGCTGGCGGGGGGCCTTGCTGGGAAAGCACACAGTGACAGCCCAGCCTCTTCCCAAGGGGAGAAAGGCCAAATCCCGTCCTCAGCACCTTGAGTGGAGGGACACTGGCCCCAGCAGGGGCACCAGCAGCACTGTGGGGGATGGGGACATTGCTGCATGGTCTGACCTCACTGTCTCCATGGCAGCGAGATGAGCAGGGGGGCCCAGAGGTGGCTGATGCCCCCTGCCCTCTGAGCCCCCTGCTCAAGGCACAAAGGTTCCCTGGCTGGTGCCAGCTCCATGGCCACCCCTGCCCACAGCCACACTGGCCCTGGTCCCCCTGCACCCAAGAGGGTGGCGATGACACCAGGAGGGCACCTAAGTGAGCAGGGACAGGGAGCTGCTTACTCTGGCTTTGGGGTGCTCTGGTTTTGGGGCACCCTGGCTTCCCCCCAGACCTTCTGTGCTGCTGCCCTAGAGTCACTCCCCCGTCCCCAGGAACTAGGGCTTGTGTGGTGGCACTGTGGTGGCCCCAAAGCCACACCCAGCACCTTGTGGAGGGTTTATTGCTGGCATGAACACAGTGAACTGTCAGGGCAGAGCAGCCCAGCTCAGGGGGATCTGGGAGGCCTTTTGGGGACCTGGAATGAGGGACAGGAGCTCATAGCAGCATCCCTCCTGCTGCTGCCCCTTTCCTAGCTGTTCCTAGCACCCTGTGTCTCCAGCCAGGGTATCCCATGGGAACACCACCTCTCAGCCTGCAGTGGCCAAAGGCACTCAAGTGTCCCGCTGAGGGGGAGCACACTTAGCACCAAGCCCAGCAGCACCCCAAAGGCTGTCCCCCACCTGGTGGCACCCCCGGGGCTGTCAGCATGCTCATTCCCAGGACGGAGGGACATTCATGTCGAGCCAGGGGCTGCATTAAGGCTGGAAAAGCAGCTAGAGGCAAGAGAATCCTGACCGCTCTCACTCAGCCAGAGAAGGCTCTAGGAGTTCCCAGAATCTGTGCAAAAACAAAACTAAAGGGTTAAAGACCCCCGCGTGGACACCTCCCCCCACCCCAGCACTAATAAATACAGGTGCGCTTCATGCCCGCGCCCCAGCCCTGGGGTCTTGCTGGCGGCTCGGCTCTGGTTCTGGAGGCGGCTCCTGGGGGGACACAGGGGATGTGTGCTTCAGGGGGGCTTCTGCACCACTTCCTTGGGGTTCTTCTCAACAGACTGCACCAAGTGGGGTCCCAGGGGTGTTCCCCACAGGGTTCCAGGTGTCCCCTGTGGGCTGCTTCTACCACTGGTGCTAATCTGCAGCTATAAGTGGGAAGACAGGGTCAGGGAGTGCGCTGTCCACTGGCATCCCTCTGCCCCATCCCTCTGGGACCACAAGGCTGCTCTAGTAGCACCTGAACCCCCTGCCTGGGGATGATGTAGATCCCACATGATGGGGTTTTTCCTGTGGAGAGACCCCATAGGACTTGCCCACTATGTGTGCCAACTATCCCCAGGCTTGTGGGGGATGCAGCAAAACCTTCTCATTGCCATGGATGGCAGGCAGGGCTTCTCCATCCCGCCCCACCTTTTCCAGGAGCAGCTGCCCAGCGGGAGCAGGGCTGGCACCACTCACCATCCTCCTCCCAGCCCTCCGCCACGCCAGCCAGCTCGTAGTGCTTCTTGCGCAGCTCCCCCAGCTTCTGCCGCTCCTTCTGCAGCTGGTTCTCCAGCTCCAGCACCCGCACCTGGGGACATGGCCAGGACATGCCCACCCCAGCACAGAGCTGGGCCAAGCACTACCCTTTCACACCCGTTATGCCCCCAACATCAAGTCCAAAGACCACAGAGGTGCATCCCATGAGTGTTCCAATGATGAGTGGACCTGGGGAGGGGATGGAGCTCAGGTGGACACTGCTTGTGCAGACAAGTGAAGGCACAACAATCTGTGTGGGCATCCCAGGCAGGGGAATTCCCCAGAGCTGCCCCATGCCAGGTAGAGGTGGGTGCTGTGGGCAGTACACTGGGGGGCAGGGGTGGCCATGGGCTGCTATGTCACGATGGGAACAGCATCGGGGAAGGATTGAGGACAAAGAGCATGTGACTCCTGGGCAACCCATCTGTTGCCTTCACACCTTGGGCTTCGCCTTTGCTTGTGCTACCTGGGGGCAGCTGGGCATGGTGATTGCAAATTTGATGCCCCACCTCAGGCAGCCCAAGAGAGACTTGACTGGCTGTGTTTCTCAAAACATGGGAATCCCCTACCTGTGAGTCCATCTCCTGACGCTTGATCTGGGTGAGTGTCATGCTGGAGAAGTCCATGCTATCTGTGGAGAATGACACCACCAGCCCCCCTCAAGCTCTGCTCCCCCAGTCAGACTCCCCAGCAGCTCCCATGCTGCTGGCAGGGTCTGGTACCATGGGATATGCAGGGAGGGTGTGATGGGCAGCCATGGGCAGAGACCACAGGGGCACAGCCAACCAAGAGTGGCGAGTGCCAAGAGGAGAGGTTTTGGGGCAGGTTTGTGCTCCAAGCACTAGGACCAGAGAAAACAGCCTCAAGAGGAGGTTTAGGTTGGATAAAAAGGAAAATTTCTTCATGAAAAGGGCTGTTCAGCACTGGTAGAGGCTGCCCAGGGTATAGTGGAGTCACAATTCCTGGAGAGATTTAAAAACCATGTAGATGTGGCACTTGGGGACATGGTTAGTGGTGGGGGAACAGGTAAACTCAATTGTCTTAGAGAGCTTCTCCAACCTTAGTGATTGCATGACTCTAAGATCCCTGAAGCCCAACACTTACCTTTCTCCTCCACTTGAGACCTCCCAGCCTTGGTGGAGGCCACCACACTGGCCGTGGCCTGGTTGACACCCCGGGAGGCTTGCTGGAGCTTGCAGAGGTTGGCGCTGTCTTTGTCTGCCTTCACCTGGCAGGACGGTGAGGAGGGCGTCACACCCCGCCAGGCGAGCAGACCAGCCCCAGGATTTGGGGTGACCACATGGTGCCCCAGCTAGAGGCAAGAGAAGCCTGAACCATGGGAAGGGCAGCAGCCTTGCTCCTACCTTGGAGGCTGCCACCAGCTGAGCGGTGCTGGCCGCGATCTCGCGGGAACAGACCATCAGCTCCTCGAATGTCCCCTTGCCTTGCACTACCAGGTCAGCAGCATCACTGCGGGACAGCAAAGAGGAGCTGGAGCATCATCCTGCCACCCGTGTCCCGTCCCTGTGATGATGGCAGGACTCTGCCATCCTCTCCCTGCTCTGGTGACAGTGGCACTTACACCATGACAGTGGCACCCCAGCCCACTGCCTTGGAAGCAGAGATGAGACCCTCGGTCCAGCGTGAATTCTTGGCATAGAACTCCTTGGGGGATGCTGCACCCTGCCGTTGGTAAAGGCATAATTAGTTACTTATCACCCCCAAACCCCTGCTCTGGGGGGAAAAAGGAGGTCAGGGTGTCATTCAGGTTGTGTGTGGGAGGTGGGAACACTTGGGGGCTGTGGGGTCCCCTGTGTGGGACGGGAGATCAGGGATCACCACGACTCCCCGGGAACCATAACCAGGGTGAGCGCCCCTGGGGTCAGCAAGGAGCTCCTGGCAGCTGGTGGGGAAGTCCCAGCAGGACAACGGTTGGAGCAGCATGTCCCAACAAGTGCATGATGACCTCCGGCTGGACAAGCACCCCCTTGCCCCCACCCCTGTCCCAGCTCACCCGTCCGCTCTCCACGATCTCTCTCTGGAGATCCTTGGAGGCCAGGACCAGGACACGGATGGCCTGCATGAGGCCTGTGCAGGAGCCCAGAATCCTGTGAGACAAACACCACTGAGTGCCCTCTGTGGAGCAGCTGCCCTGCCTGCAGCATCTGTCCCCATCCTGCCTGCCTGGCTCTGTCCAGTGCTCTGATCATCACTCACCTCTCATTAACTTCCAGTTGGACCCCAGTGTCACCAGCCCGTGCCTTGCTCAGCATCTCCTGGTTGAGGGGATAGAGGCTGTACTGAGCCCAGTGTGTCTCCCTGGCCTCTCCAGTGGCCCCAGCAGGCCCCCAGCATCGTGCCTGTGGGCACCTCTCTGCTCGTGGTGACCCTCACCTCAATACGGGCAGATGCGACTTCGATGGCCGCGGCCGTCGCTGCCATCTCCTTGTCCACTAGGTCACCCAGCTCCTCCTGCTTGACGTCCAGACCTCTGGGACGCAGCTCCTGGGGACAAGATGGGATGAAAGAGACCATCCAGGAGCACCACAGTCCCTCTGGCGGTGCCTGCCATGGGGCCTGATCCCATCCCACTAGCCCTGCTGGGCCACCCACCTCCCCAATGGCGCCGATCTGGCCCAGGTAGGCTGTCACCAGGCTGCAGTCAGCACTTGCGACCTTCCCTGGGTCTTGCAGGGCGCTGAGGTAGCTCACAGTCTCACTGCCACACTGCTTGCACAGCTCCAGCAGACCTGCATAGGCAGCATGAGGGGCTGAAGGGGCCACATGTTGGGGGAAGATGTCTGGTTCCTACCCTAGACAGCATCCTGGCTGTGCTGGCCTCTGCCTGCCCTGGTTTCTGCCCACTTCAGCACCCTACTTGCCCCAGCATCCTGCCCACCTTATGCCAGCATCCTGCCATGACCCCTGCTCACCCCAGCCCCTGCTCACCCCAGTGTCCTCTTTGCCCTGGCGCCTTCCCACCTTGACATCTGCTCACCCCAGCCCCTGCTCACACTGATCTCCTGCCCATCTTGGTCCCTGCCCACTGAGTCCCCTGCCCACCCCAGCCCTTGCCCACCCTGACCCCTACCCACCCACCATGTTCACCCCGATCCCCTGCCCATTCTGACCCCTGCTCAGGGGTCATCATCCCCAACCCCTGGCCTGGGGCAGCACTCACGGTCAGCAGGCTCCACAGGGGCCACATGGGAGGTCGCACTGCCCTGCAGGAGGGTGTTGCTGACCAGGTGGGCGAAGAGTGCCAGGTGGGGCAGCAGGGAGCCCACGGCTGCGGCAGGACAGTGGGCACAGGCCTCAGCGCCCATTGCGCTGGCCACCCGCCCCGTGTGGCAGGGCTGTCCCCGTGCCCGGGGCTGCCACCTCTCACCTGCGCCATCCAAAAGGTACTTGCTGTGTGCATCCCTCAGCCGCTCTGCGCACTCGGAGGCTGCCAGCGTCTGGGACAGGAGGCAATCTGCAGGCAGACAGGAGGCAGGGCTCAGCTGGGACCACAGGGAGCAGGCAGCCTGTGATACCACCAATTTGGGAGCAGCAGGGGCATCACCTGCTGAGCCGGTGCAGCTGATATGAGCAGGATCCTCCATGCGAGCCAGGGCATCCTGCACCATGCACTCGGCCTGGCGTGCGGTGCTCTGCAGCAGGGACAGCCGCTCCTCGGCCAGGCGCTGCTGCAGCACCCGCTCCATGCTCTCCTGCTGGGCCAGAGCCGAGCTCAGAGCCCTTGCTGGGCCACCGGGCACTCCCTGCACCTGGCCCACCCAAACCCCCCTGGTCTGGCCAGAAGGGATTGGCAGGACCCTTGTGGTACCTTGTCTCTCAGCTGGGTCTGCAGCATCTCCAGCTCTGTCCTGCTGCTCTCCTGCTCGTGGGTGAGCGTGTCCCGCAGCTGCTGCAGCTCAGCCTGCAGAGCTGCCATCTTGTCCCTGTGCTGCTCTGCTGCTTGGCTCAGCCTGTCCCTCTCCTGCTCCAGGCTGGCAATCCGAGTGTTCTGCTCTGCTCCTGCCTGGTGGGGCATGAAACAGCAGTTAGGGCTGTGCTGAGGATGAACCCTCCAGTTTGGGGACCCATTCTTCATCCAGGCTTGGGCCACCCCAACTGTCCCTGCTGGGTGCAACATGGCCTGCACAAGCACAGCTCCCTACACTAAGCAGCACTGATGATCTTATCTGGTGAAAACCGAGGCTCCTGGGAAGCTTTTTCACTTTTATCAGTGAAAATGCATTTTTATCACAACTGTCACCATCCTGATGGAGGAGTGGATGCAGGGTGCTGCCTCTGCCCCATCCCCATCCTGCTGCCGAGTCTGCCCACCTCATAGTTGGGTGACTGCAATTTCCTGCCAGCTTCTGCCTCCTACAAGCCCAGGCACCCCTGCTGTCTTCCACAGCTCTGTGGGCATGGGTTACCCTCTGGCACATCTTGCAGCGTGATGCTACACTGCTACCTGGACTTACAGCAGAGACAGAGCTGCTGACTGATCCTGTTTTTCCAGGCATTTTTATTCCATGATCCCTGCTGCTGGAGCCCATTACTCCACATACTACCACACTCCGAAGCGTGAAACTCCCCTATGTGACATCAAACCTGCTCAGATGTGGCAAAGATGATGACAGGGAGCTAGTTTTCAGGCCAGTGGTGGGTATCACCTCTCAAATGGTAAAGGCCTAGGTACCCAGCCCAGAAGGGTGCTCTCACCTGTGTGCTGGACTCCAGCGTGCCCTGGAGGACCTGCAACTCTTGTCTGCTGGCTGCCAGCTCTCGCTTCAGTGTCTCCAGCACCTCCGCCTGCTCCTGAGACTGCAGCAAGGGGAGAGGTTGGCGGCACTGGTGCCCCATGGGGAGCCCCTGCTCATCCCTGGTGTGTCCCCCACCATCCCTACTCACCTTCCTCTGTGCCTGCTCGCTCACTCGCTGGAAGGAGTCCTCCAGCTCCTTCTTCTCCCGCTCCACATCCCCCTGGGCCTGCCGGGCCACTGTAATCTGCTTGGTAACCTCCGCATTCTGGCAACATCAGAGAATGAGCTGAGCAGCCGCCGGTATCAGAGGGCACGGCTGGGAGAGGGGATGCTGGGGGGCGGTTTGGGGAGCCCACCTTGCGCAGCAGGTCAGCGTGGTTCTGCACCAGCTCGCTGTACTTCTCCTTCAGTTTGCTGTACCGC
Source organism: Melozone crissalis (assembly GCF_028551555.1). Classification (NCBI taxonomy): domain Eukaryota; kingdom Metazoa; phylum Chordata; class Aves; order Passeriformes; family Passerellidae; genus Melozone; species Melozone crissalis. Next base: position 902,980 of record NW_026535835.1, read on the forward strand.
TGCTCGTTGGCCTGTGCCCGTCCTGCCATGCACACAGGGACACAGAGCTGAGCACCTGAGACCCCCCTTGCCCGGGGCTCAGCCCCACCCCACGCCAGTGCTGGCACTCCCTGCTCACTCTCAATTTCCGTCAGGCTCCGCTGAGCCTTCTCTGTGTCCTCCCGCTGCTTCTTCAGCTCCTCCAGCTCTGCACGCAGGAACTCACTCTCGTCCTGTGCCTGCTGCTTCAGGTGCTGCTGCTCGGCCAGCTCAGCCTCCAACTCGCTGGCACGGCCACGCAGCTGCACTGCACCCCGTGCGCTCTGCGGGGCGGGTGGCGGCTGATGGTGCTGTTCAGTGCTTGCCAGGACTATTCAATGCCCACTGGTACCATCCAATGCCCACCAGTGCTGGCCAGCAGCCCCCCCCATGGGTATCACCCTGCCGGCCCCCAAGTGCAACTGGGCAAAGCACAAGGATGCTAGGCAGCGGGCCTGAGCCCACCCCCCCGACAGGGATGCAGCCCCCTGGCACACCTGGGGACCCCCTGTACAGGGGAAGCCACTGGGAAGAGGGCAGGACAGAGATCTGGTCACTGTCTTATTCACGCACCTCAGCCTTGAAGTTCTCCAGCTCCTCCTTCAGGGCTGTGATCTCCCCATAAAGCTGCTCAATTAGCCGGTCCCTAGGAAGGAGAGACATGGGATACACTCTCAGTGCCTCGGGGACACAGCCTGGGAGGGGAGGTGTCCCCTGTGTCACCATGGCTGCGATGCCATCCCAGACAGGGAGCTCCTGGTACCATCTTGGCCATTCTGCAGCATCGCCAGGATTGCTTACTTGTCATCCTTGTTCATCCCATTCTGGCTGTTAAAGTTGAAGGGGTCACAGCTGAAGGAGCTGCCAAAGATGTCATCAAACTTGTTGTCAAACAGACTCTGTGGGAAAAGCAGGACAGACCTAGAGTGACCCCACTACCACGTGGGAGTCCTTGTCCCTCTATGTCCCCAGTGTCACTGCCAAGCCAGCCTACGAGCTGCCTGGACACCGGGGCTGGTTCCCCCTGCTTCCAGGACACCGAATGTGACAAACTTGATGAACATGGGCCATCTGTGGTCCATCCCCACTTAACTGCTGGAGAGAGAAGATCCCCAAAGCCATGTCACTGCATGCTCCTTCCTATCCCCACTCAATGCCTGAGGACAACCCTTGGTGGAGAGGAGGGTGAAGACCTAAAGGTCTCCATGGCAATGCTTGAAGACAAATCTCTCCTTTCTCACTGGAGGGCACCACACCACTGAGCAGCACTGGGAGAATTCAGGCTAGCTCAGCCCCAGCAGCACCCAGACAGGACATTCAGCATCCAGATGGGATAAGCAGCACCCAGATGGGACATCCAGCACCCAGACAGTCGCCCAGCACCAACCTATCTCTCTCTAGTGACACTCCCCAGCTCCCAAGGCCATCCCCACTGTCTCAGCCCTCACTGCTGCATGGATTTAGAGAAACACCCCCGGCTCAGAGGCAGAGAGCCCCCACCATCCTCACCTGCGAGGCTGCGTCCATCTCCACCAGGTCTGTGATGGGCTCGCTGTCCGGCGAGGACGCCTCGGCGGGGATCACCACCACAGGGCTGATGTGCTCTGACAGTGCAGAGGCACGCAGGAAATTGGGAGGGTTCTGGGGAGGGAGTGGAGCAGGGCTAAGGTAGAAAGACTGGCACTGCTGCTGGACTGAAGGCACAGTTGGTTAAAATCCTGCCCTGGAGCCCAGCTGGCCATGCCTTGACTCATGAGAATGGAGCCAGGACCCACAGGGATAGAGTCAGGGTGTGGAGGAATAGAATCAGAACTCATAAGGATGGAACCAGGACCCACAGGGATGGAAGCAGGACCCGCAGAGTTGGATCTCAGCAAGGGCAATGGATCAGTGAGAGAGGGGATCCCAGCTTCCAGTCAGAGGGCAGCTACATCCAGTTGGATGCCAGCCAGTGAGGGATAAAAGAATCCTCAAGGCCCAGGAGCCCCACACTGCCACCAGACCTAAGAAGCTGGGAAAGGCAGCAAAAGGCTTTTCTGGGCCTTTTGCCAGTGCCCCCAGTGCTGCCCCTGGGCACAGGGAACATGGGGACTGCAGGGTCTCACCTCTGGCAGCTGCGGGATCTGAATCAGCCGCTTGAAGTACTGCAGGTTGCTGGAGCGGTAGAAAAGGTCCTTGAGCCTGCAAGGAGCAGGGAATGGTTAGAGATGGTTCTTGTTCAACCTGGACAACCTCTTGCCTGGCTCCGGGGGGGTCACCCAGCCACTGTAGTGCTCTAGAAGGGAATGTGATTTGTGCTGCCACCAAACTCAGGGCAGGTCCTGGAAGTCCTCCTGCTGTTGGAGGTTTATCTCATAAATCCCAGGCCTGATGGGCAGGGAGAAGGACCAGGAACTTGAGCGACCTGGTCTAGTGGAATGTGTCCCTGCCCATGGCAGGGGGTAGTACCTGATGACCTACAAAAGTGCCTTCCAACCTAAACCACTTCCTACCTACTCGAAGTTATCAGGAGCAAGGGGGCTTCTTGCCTGGAGCCAACACCCTCACCTTCAGTTCTTGCAGGAGCACCCTCCCCAGAAGCAGGGTACCTCCCTCCAGTTTTGGGGAGGAGGGACAGTGGCCAGCCACACCACTCTTAGCTCCCACCTCTCCCAGTCACCTGAGCATCCCAGTCAGGATCTTGGCACTGTTGATCCCTGTCCCAAGGTTAGTCTCTGTGTGGTCAGAGCATAGTCAGCACTGCTATCTGCTCTTTGAGTTTGTGACCTTGAATCAAGCTGTCTCTCAGCACAATGATATCCTCCCCTGGCACCATGACATCCCCTCCCTGCTCTTGGTGGCCAATTTTTGTTTTGGTTACTCTAAATAATCATGTACCAGAGACCACAGCAAGTCCCTGCTCACCCATTTTTGATCTCAGTGCCTTGGGAGCACTCCCAGAGCACCAATGCTCTGGGTCTGGGCACCTACTTTCGGAACTGCTCCAGGAAGCGATCCCGGTGGCCCTGCAGTGTATCTGCTGGCAGACCTAGAAGAAGCAGAAAGCAGAAATGTCAGCGGGTGTCTTCATGGATCAGGGAACAACCCATCAGCACAGCCACATGGAGACAGCTCTTTCCCAGAGATGGCCACCCTCCTTTGGGGGTCCGACTACTGCACACAGTGTCCTGCTGCAGGAGGGGACCACACCCCACACTCCTCAGGGCAGAGAGAAGTGTGGGCTGGTGGCTGCCACAATTCCAGATCCTGAAGGATATGGCTTTTGCCATGGTGACTCCCTTCACCCCCCAAAAGAGGTGGGGGAAGAGGTGGTAGTAAACAGCCCAGGCTGAGCAGAGTGGGGGACCCAGTGCCTCCCTGTGTGTCCCCCCCATCAAAGGCAGTGGTGCTGGGGACACTCACAGGAGTGGAGCTTGAAGAGCAGCTTGACAGTGTAGTCATAGAGGTGGCTGCAGTCCAGGATCACCTGGATGAGCGGGGCCAGACGGCACTGCCCTGCTGCTGTCACTGACACTGAGCGAGACATGTCCAGAGAGCTGAACACTGCAGGGAAGGAGTGCAGCATCAGATCCAGCAGCAGCAGCACCCCAGGGTGCCACACTGTGTCTGCCAAATCCACAGATGTCATCCAGAACAAGACACCCACTGGCCCTTAGGGACACAGCCTGCCGCCCTGCAGTTTGTGAGCTCAGTGGGAGGCAAAATTCCCACCCAGGTCTCCCACCCAGGCCTGGGAACACTCCAGCCTGGCACCATAGGCCTCCAACCAGGACTGAGCCCCAGCCATGTCCCTGGGCAGAGCTGACACGTGAGCCTGTGCTCTGCCTGTCACTGTTGTCCCACTGGCCACTGGAGTGTGCTGGATGTGCCAGATGGAAGATGCTCCAAAACCAGCTTGGAGCAGCTGAAGACCATCTCATTCCAACACCTTCCACTAGACCAGGGTGCTCTAAACTCTATCCAATCCAGCCTTGAACTCTTCCAGGGATAGGGCAGCCATAGCTTCCCCGGACAACCTGTGCCAGGGTCTCGCCATCCTCACAGCCAAGAATTTCTTCCCAATTTCCCACCTAACCCTGCCCTCTGTCAGTGGGAAGCCATTCCCCCTTGTCCTGTCACTCCATCCCTTGTCTGAAGTCCCTTTGCAGTGCTCTTGGAGCCCCTTTAGGCACTGGAAGAAGCTCTAAGGTCTGCCTGGACCCTTCTGTTCTCCAGCTGGACACCCCCAGCTCTCCCAGCCTGTCTCCAGAGCAGAAGGGCTCCAGCCCTCAGAGCATCTCAGTGGCCTCCTCTGGACTTGCTCCAGTAGCTCCATGTCCTTCCTGTGCTGGGACACCAGGGCTGGAGGCAGCTCTGCAGGTGGGATGTTACTTAAGTGGGGCAGAGGGGCAGAATCGCACCCTCACCTGCTGCCCATGCTGGGGGATCAGCCCAGGGCATGGGGGGTCTTGGAGCACACATGGCTGGGGCATGTTGAACTCCTCATCCTCCAGCACCCCCACGTCCTTCCCAGCAGGGCTGCTCTCCATCCCTCCATCCTTCAGCCTGGATTGATACCAGGGGTTGCCCTGACCCAGGTGCAGCACCTTCCACTTTGCCTTTAACCATAATTCAGGTGAAGTGCCCGTAGAAGAGCTGAGCTGTGATGGCCTCAGCCATCATCCCCGGCCAGAGCCTCATCCAGCTCGGATCAGCCCCACCAAGGGGCTGGACTCCAGCAGATCTCTCACTCCACCATGTCTCAGAGTAATGGAGGCCTTTACCTGTCTGGAAGAGGTTCAGCTCACACTCCAGGTAGTCAAACATCTCCACCGTCAGCTGAAAACTAGGAAACAGGGTTGAGGATGGTTGGGGACTGTCTCCAAGGACACCCATGAGGAAGGGTCCTGTCCCTGCTTGGTCATGCTGCTGGTGGGGTTGGGCAGATCGTGCCACCCACCTGCACCCACTCCCTCCCAGACCTTGCCCTGTCCTGCACTCACAAGTTATTGACATCATTCTCCCCAGCCTCATCAAGCTGCCGGTCAGACATCTGCAGATTTCCAGGGAATCGGGGATTCTGTAGGGAAAACAGAGTCAGGAAAGGGTTCCAGAAAATCTCCTGGTCTGGCCACAGCTCTGGGAGCACCAGGGCTGTGATCCTGCAGCCTCAAAGTCAGCTCGTGGATGAGCCAGGGGAGAGATGTGGGGGAAAAGGGAGGCAGCACAGGGTCTCTGAACCCTGGGTGACCACAGCATCCCTAACCCACAGCATCTGTTCTCTTCCCAGCAAGAAAAGCTGATTCTCCCTGGGCTGAGAAACCTGCCTAGCAGGGAGCAGATAGCGCTGCCAGCAGAGAACTGGACAGGATGGAGTGATATCTGCCCCAGAGGGTACCTGCCCTGGCCTTTTGGGGAAGGTCACATCACACTTCCAAAACAGGGTGATGGGCACAGAAAACACCTCTTTCCAGCAGTTTTCCATCTAGGATAGCTGAGGGAGAATGGAGTGTGTGTCTCCTACTACTTGTAATCCACCAACTCCCAGCCCAGCCCAAGGAGCCCTGGGCCACCAGGAATCCTGCCACCCCTGAAGCATTGGTCCTTGGGCCATTTTTGATGGCCACTGGCAGATTTGGGAATATTTCATGGAGGCAGCAGGATATCAATGCTAGTACCTTGCTGTCACCCCAGTGCCCACCCCTTGCTACAGCCTTGGGGACAGGGAGGCTTACCTTGATGTGAAATTCCATCTTGGTTCTCAGCAGTTTGAGGTAGATGCTGCAGAGCTGACCGTAGCCCTCGCTCAGGTGGCCCTGTGGAGACCCCAAAAAGCTGCTGAGATCCAGGGCAGGCTGTGAAAAAGCCTTCTGCTGCAGAATGACTGACCCCTCCCTTATCTCCCCAAAATCACAGCCAAACCCCCCTCACTAGCACCTGGATCCAGACTGGCTGAACTGAAGGGATTTGGTCAGACCTTCTCATCACCTTCTCTGCATGTTTCAATGCTTCATTTCACTGTCAGAGCCGAGTTTTTTTTGGGTTTTGCCATAAAACAGGAAGGAGGCATTTGATTTTGGTGGAAGGGAACACAGAATGCAACTGAAACCCAGCCCAGGTAGGTGATAGCCACAGGTCAGCCATGGCTGTGCTCTGCTTCCTGGGAGAGGGAATCCCCCAAGCGAACACCCCCCCAGCCTGGCCACGGCACCCCCAGGGTCTCCCCACCATGGCTGGCAGGGTTGGTCACCTACCCACATCCTGCTCATGTCACTCAGCTCATTCTTGTATCGCACAGAGTCTTTCAGGACCTGGGGGAATGATGCTGACAGTCAGCAGGCAGAGCACCAGGACACAGTGTTCCATCCTTGGAACCAGGAACTGGGTGATAAATGGGATGTCTTGATGCATTCCCAACCCTTTATTGCCACCACCAGCCCCGGGTGCCTCCAGCTCCCCAAGGAGGATCCTTGCTGACGGCTCCTGCGCGCGCGCCATTGCAGGCGCTGAGCAGCTTCCCCTGGCACTGCAGATGGCACTGGGGTTTGAGGCACTCTGGGTTTTGGGCAGGGAGGGCTCTGGCACCCAGGACTGACCTGCAGGAGGGCACTGACCCTTTGGGAGAGCTCCAGCACTGATGTACCCATAGGATTTACCCACAGGAGGGCACCAACCCTCCAGGAGGGCTCCAGCTCCAGGCCCTGCTCAGGACTGACCCCTGGGAGCCCAATGACCTCTGGGAGGACTCCAGTCCCCACCCCAGGACAGACCCCCCAGACGGACCCTGACCCTCCAGCACCTCCCATCAGCCGGTGCAGCCCTGCAGGGGAAAGGATTTGGCCCCAGGCTGAGCTGTGGGCACTCACATTGGAATGTCCATCCCGGAGGAGCTTGTGGAAGACATGGCAGAACTTCCAGCAGAGCACGGCGTTGCCGGACAGCGGCAGCCGGTTCACCACTGACCAGAAGGTCTGCGCTCCCTTCTCGTGGTGTGTGCCCAGGATGCACGGTGCCAGTGGTCAAGGAAGCACTCCTCTGCCCTTTGCTGATGGAGAATGGCCACCCAAAGACAGCTGCAGCCAGAGTGGCCAGGCCACCACAGGGAGCTAATGATGACAGGCATTCGCTGTCCCCAAAGCGGCACAAACCACCCTCTCCCTGCCACCAGCCCTGCTCTGGGAGCACCATGGCACGTGCAAGGCTGGGGCTGTGCCTCTGCTGAGCCTTCCCAGGTGCCTGCCTGGGATGCTGGGGATCCACTTTTGGTGGCAGCCTACTGTGGGCACCTTCCCCTCCTGCCTCCTCTTGGGATGGCAGTGCTGGGAGCACCAGCCTGGGACCTACCAACATTCAAAGGCTGTGACAGCAGTAGCAGGGATCCCGTGCCATGCTGGTAAAATATCCAATATTGTTAATAGCCCTCAGCCTCCCCCGTGCCCTGGGCACCTCTCCCCACACACCCTCTTGATGCTGCCCCTTTTCCAGGCAGCCCCAGCCTCGCTCCCACAGTCCCATGGCCAGCTTTGAGAAGGATATTCCTGGCATGTTTCTCCTTGACAGCCACTTCCTGTGCATTAATGGCCTTATTGATGCTGACGGTCTGCAAGAGAGAAGTGATGGGGGGGGTGAGAAGGAAAAGGCTGAGGCTCCCTCACGGTCCCCCCCTTGCTCACTGAGACCCTCCAGCTCTGCAGTGGCTGGGTTCCATCCAGGTCCCCAATCCCTGCTTGTGCCAGATGGATGCTGACCTTTCCCAGATGCCTTTCTGGGATGCAGTTGGCATCCACCAGGTTCAGCTGCTGCCAGGACTCATTTACTCAGGATAATAATGAAGCAATTAAAGCAGTGCCCACAAAGAACCCTCTGCTGCCCTCAGAGTGGTGAGACCGGCAGAGGAGGACAAATTCCTCCCCTGCCTTTGGATCGTGGGCAGCAGCTGGCAGCTCCTACCCCACTTTTGGGGTGCTCAATGGGGAGGACAATTTGGGGGGGCACAAAAAATTGGGCAGTAGGATGGCAAGACCACTGCCAGGGCTGCCTGGCAAAGGTCCTGGCTACTCCATGGATTAGAGGGACAGGAGTGAAACCCACAGGCAGCACTTGCCATGCAGGTGTTGAGGACCTTGGGGAGTCCACGCTGAGGAGCCTTGGCACAGCCAGCCACCATTTATCCTATGGAATGCAGTGGCAGCCACTGGAACAACTTTCCAGGCAGGATTTCTCACTCTACCCCATTTCTGATCCTTCATGGGGACACAAAGATGCCAGCTCAGGTTCATCCTCTCCCCAGGCTCCAACATCACCAAGTGCTTCCTTGGCACCTGCTCCAATGAACATCCTGCTGCCAAGGGAAGGAACCGCCTGGCTCAGCACTGCCAGTAGCAGCTCATTACTGATATAAACCAATTAAAGTTGTGAGATTAATTTCAGTGCCTTTCTCACTACAATCATTGCTGCAACCCTGCTTCCTGGTGCTCTCCTGGTGGCCCCACGTGGCTTCATCTATATGGACTCCAGTGAGTCTGTGCTGAGCAGGGCTGGAGGGGCCCACAGGAGCCCGAAATGTGGTGGAGTACAGCCCAAATCCCCCAGGAAGTCCCTGTGCCACCAAAGCATGTGCCAGCTGGAGCAGGAATGATGACAGCCTGAGACAGACGAGACCCCACCCACAGCTGCAACCCAGCCCTGCACCCCAGCCCAGAGCCAAGCACCCCCTCAGCTGAAACTGTGTCAGAAACTGCAGGGAAGCCACTGCTCTGTGGGGTTTGCAGCCCTATCCCTACTGGCTCTGGGTGGTGACCGTGGAGGTGACCAGTAAGGACCATGGAGGTGACAGAGGAGGTCACCAGCAAGATGCAGGAGGCTCCTGTTGAGGTGTCAGGGGACCCAAATTCTTGTCAGGAAAACCATAAAATTAAATTCAGCATTAAAAAAATGCCAGTCTGGATGACCATGTCCTAGAGGCCTAGAGCAGGATGCCTGCATCTCAACATCCATCTGGGACACGTGTCATGGATCCAGCTCCAGGGGCAGCCTGTCCTCATTCAAAAATCCCAGTCTTCAGCCCCAAAACCCCCAAGACTGTCAGGACAGCTGTGATGAACCAGTTGGCACAGCGACAAGTGCCAGGATAAATGCACATTCCACCTCAGAATGGAGTCCTGGCCCACAAGGAACAAGCCAAATGCAAAGCCAGAGCTGGGGAGCAGAAGCTCATAGCCAGAAGTGGGATGCAGGCCCCACTTTCCCAAAGCTGCTCCTACTGTCCTTGAACGACCAGAACAGGGGTGGTCTCCGGAGGGAAGCTTTGCTGCACCCCTGGGAAAGCTAGAAATGGAGCTCCCAGTTGAACTGCTCCTTCGTGTCAGCTTTTGTCCAAAGGAAGGACACTTTTTTCTAACTAAGGAAGCCCCAGTGACCTCCAAGAGTGAGGGGACACAGTGGGAGGGTGATGGGGGCTGGCAGCCCCTGGTTCCAGGCAGGGACCAGCTGGAGCTTCCATCCCCAAGTTCCTCAACTCCATTTGAAGCACACACATCCATCTGGAAGGCAGAAAGGTTTCGGAGGAAAAGCTGCGTCTCACTTTCTGGGTGTAGCTGTGCACAGCCCACTTTCACACTGCATCCCCAGGAGTGCAGGGCGTGGGTCCCATCCCCAGAGCCACCTGGGGTCTGCCCTAATTGCCATAATCAGCATCTCTAGCAGCGCCCACATCAGCAAACTGGGGGAGCACAGAGCAGTAGCAGGAGACCAAGGCTAGAATTGTCACCTCTGGGGGACAAGTGGGGTCAGGGAGGGTGATTTGGCTGTAAAATTGGGTCAGAGCAGAGGGAAATTCGGGGCTGCCTGGACAGCAAGCCCAGACCCCTTCCCCACAGAGGGTCTTTCACCCTGACTCAGAGATGCCGCTCCCCACCACCATCCCACACCTGCAGCTGATGGAATTTGATTTAATTATGAGCTTCCAACCTATGGAGGTGACTTCTGACCCAGCAGGACACATTTGGGCAGCACAGCCGGCCCTGCTCCAGTTTTGTGAACAGGGCAGGGGACACGGGGCAGCCCCACACCGCACCCTGTTGCTGGGACAGGAAACCCTGGAGTTTCCTCTTGTGCAACGGGCCAGGCAGGAAGCAGGAGGAGTCCAGAGGGGTCTATTGCAGATGGAGATGTGTGAGCGTGACACTGCCATCAGGTCAGCCCTGAAGAGCCACAGGGCCAGGACTGGGCTCAGTGGGGCAGGACGTGGGGCAAGGCTGTGCACGGGGCTCTGCCAGGCTGGGGAGTGGCTCCATGGGTGCTGCAAGGGCTGGGAAGGCTGCAATGGAATGCTGCAAGCACTGTTAGCTTTCCAAGAGTCACTAGAGCAGGGTGAGGAAAGCCCACCGACACGTGCATGGGAAGGCACAGGCCATTTGGGAGAGGAGCAGTCTGGGACTATCTATCCCCAAGCAATGACATCTTTCCAATAGTCTTTTCCTCCCTCTGCAACATCAAGGGGATTCCCAGAAACCTGTGGAAGGTCTACTGCCTGACAGGCCACCATATGGCTTGACAGGCCACCACAGCTTTGTCCCACAGGAATTCCCAACCCCTGATCTGGCCCAGACCTTCTCACACGGAGATGCCACAGCAGGGCAGAGCCATCAACAGCTCCGCACGAGGGTGACCCATGGACCAGCTCTCATGTCACCTCTCCAGGCATGTATCTGCGGACTGCAGACACAGAAGCCCAAAACTCCATGGAGGAAGAGGGTCAGCATGACAGAGGCTTTCTGAGCCCTGACACGCACTTCCCTCTGCCACACGCACCCTCACTCCCCGCCAGCTCTTCCCAGATTGCTCTGTGAATGCAAAATTTCCCATTTGAAGGCAACGAGCCAAGCTTGGCTCAGGAGCAGCACAACGCCTTCCTGTTTCTTTCATTTCCAGAAGGAAACGAGTGTTGATTAAAGAATCCAGAGCTACTGCAAATTATTTGGACAAACTGAGTAAGTCGCAGTGCAAATCCTCTTAGTAATGCTCCCTCATTTCTTCTTAATTCCTTTCTATAAATGGAGAGCCGGGATGGAGTCTACCTCTGGAAAACTGCTCACAAGCCCTGCAGTCACAGGAGCTTCGGAGAAGGGAGCGAGCAGGAAGACCTGACTCCAACAAGCCTGGAAGAAAAATCCATGGGCTTAATTAAAATGCAAATCCCAGTAAAGCAAAGCTTAGCTCAGGCTCTGGAGGGTGTACAGAACATGAGAGCCAGGCAAGCTCTTCCAAGGGCACATCTTAAGCTGCGCCAAGGGAAATGTAAGTTGGATATTAGGAAAAAGTTTTGTACGGAAAGAGTGATAAAGTTCTGGAATGGCTGCCCGGGGAGGTGGTGGAGTCCCCATCCCTGGGTGTGTTTAAAACAAGACTGGATGTGGCACTGGGTGCCAGGGTTTAGTTGAGGTGTTGGGGCATGGGTTTGACTCGATGACCTTGAAGGTCTCTTCCAACCTAGTCATTCTGTGAATCTCTTTAAATATCACCCAAGGAATAGTTTTGTCCAGCAAAATCCTGGAAAAAAGCCAGCTGGGAAACACCTGGGGTAGACAATGCTCCACTGAGGACTGGCAAGAGCTCCTGGGGACAGCTGGGGTGGCTGCGGTCCCCCCGTGCTGGGCACCTGTGGCCTGAAGCAGCAGCAGGAGCAGGAAACAAGCCTGGTTTTGTGCCTGAGAGCAGCTGGAGGGAAAGGGAGGCAGGAAGGCAGGAAAGCAATGCTGGCAGGCCTGGCTGGCCACATGGGATGTAAAACCCAGGGATATATTTCTATGTATTGGACACTATTGGAATACTTCTTCCACTGGAGGCTCTTCCAGAGCATTCCAACTGCCTTTCCACTCAGTCCGATAGGCTTCTTGAGAGCAGGGAGTCAGGAGATGTGAAAAATACCTTCCCACCACTTAATCCAGGCTATTTGGCTGCATCTGCTGCTGAATCCATGAGTGTGGAAAGCAAGTGCTCCTCTCCTGGCTGGCTACATCGTGGAGCTGCTCTGGGGATGAAGCCCTTTGTCCAGGCTGTGTGAGCATATTCCAGAATACGCTGCTGTTCTCCTTACCTCCTGCTCCCTCCAGATGAGAATACCTCCCAAAATGACACAAGCCTCAGATTTTGCAATGCTGAGGCCATAAAATCAACTCTTTTCCTCAAACTAACAACATATTTCAGTGACAGAGACCTCAAAAACTCACTGCATCCACTGGGGTCACTCCCACTGGTGGTGACTTCAGATGTCCCTCTCCAGGAGGAGATGCTGATGCCACCAGCCCAGATGCCAGCAGGAGGAGGATGAAGGTATCCAGAGACAGCCCTGAACCCCAAGTGATACCAGTGCAGGTGTCTGGGGTCACCTTGTCCCACAGTCTGCACATGGAGCACCCCAAAACAGAGTCACCCGAAGATGGCAACAAACCCCATGAGCCACGCTGGAATCCAATGCATCGCCACGATGCTCTTCTGGCAGATACCTTGCTCTGGCATTGCTGCCTCCAGCTCTGCTCTCTCCCCTGAGGCCAGGAGGATGATGACTTCAGATCAATGACACCACCAGCCCTGGCAGCACTCAGCAATGCCTGATAAAGGAGTGTTATGGAGCTCTTCCAGCACAGGTGGGGTTTCCTGGGAAAAAAACACCTAGGCCAGGAAATGGAGTGGTGGTGTGAGGTTCAGAGGTCTCTGACCACAAGCAGACATGCAAGGCGTGAAGCTGACGCCCAGCTTGTAGCATGCCTTTGCCTTGAGGGCTGTAGTGCTGCTATCCCAGCAGCAAAACCAAAATAAAGTTGTAGGATGCCCATTATGTCCATTTGGAACGTGCCTGGACAGCCCACTCCACCAGCTCCCAGTTCCTCCTGAGGGCAGCAGAGGTTGGGATCCACAAGAGGATGCACCCATGAGCTGTGTGCAAGCACTTGACCCACCACTGGCTCTTCCAGAGCCTCCAGTGAGAATTCCAAGTTGCACACCATCAGGAGGGATGGGGTAGGATGAAACAGTGTGATCCAATTGCTCCTCCACCTTGGAGGCAAAGGAAAGAAGGGAATAGCCAGCCAACCAATCTGTGGCGGATCCTAAGAGTCCCAGTGAGACACTCGATGCCAGCAGGGGAGAGCTGGAATGATCACAGGGAGAGTTTGGCTCCCAGAAACGAGAGTTTACCACAGTGATCACATCACTGCCCACCACAAGGAACCAGCACCCGGAGTGGTGGGCAACTAGCTTCCTCCAGCCATAAATAACTTATGTAGTTTAATTACTTGGACACGGAATTTTAAAATCCAGTTAAGGGAACGTGGACTTTTCTTTTACACAGATAAACCTTAGGGGGAAAAATGATGGTAAGAAGAAATTTTGGGGAGAATAGCTGACAAAAAGCAAGGCTACAAAATCCAGATCTCAGAGGGAACAGCTGGGGAAGCTGACACTGTAAAGTTCAGAGCCCAGGCTGCCTGGCACTTCCAGAGCACAACCAGAGCCCATCACAGGGAGCTGGATCTGAGGAGAGGCAGAAATCCAGGGGGACCCCCAGGATCCCCATCCCTCCATTACAACATGCACATTTGCTCATTACTCTTCTCACTTAATTACTGCTCAGGGCAGTCAATCCGTGCCCAGCTGGCTCAGCTGCAGCCAGAGCCTTTCCCATGAGCTGCCCCAATAGCCAGGCTTTTAATTTTAAAAGGGGATTTTATGCAAGGATAATCTCTTCCAGCAGTGGTCATTTCTGTCTGGGGAGGGAGTGTGGCCATGTCCGACAGGGTCAGTCCAGGAAGGTCTACCACCACCTTCAAAAATTCCTGAAACATTCCCAGTCATGCTGACCAGTGTCTTCTGCTTCCCAGCAGATGCAAATATTTAGGCATTTTTTGGAACAGGAAGAGATAAAGGAGGGAGGATGAAGGATTTGGGGAGCAGATGCAAGGATCTCATCCAGATATGCATTTCTATGATCAACTACCACCCAGGACCCACCTTTCTTGAGAAGCATCACCCCAGCAAGAACACAGCAGCTCTTATTGTCCTAGCAGGATATTCTGAAATTAAGCTCAGATCTAGTGTTGGTGGAAATTGTTCCCTGCAATGCTTCTGGGTGAGCAGCAGCTCCCAGGAGCAGGATGGGGCATCCCTCTCCCGTTATCCCCCCAGGATGTCTGGATCTTGCAAGGGTGCCAAGAGCAGCCATGAGCACGTGGACCGAGTGTGGCATCTGAGGGACATGCTGGAGCACCGGGAAAAGCCAAATCCCTCTTCCCAGGAGAGCAGCACAGCGGTGAACATGCTCCCTGTAGGAGCAGTCCCTAAAAACCCACTTCTTGCCTCCAATTTGTTTTCGTTCCTTCTGCCAGGGCGAGGGGCAGTCCCCATGGGCCAGAGGAGCTGTGACACTGGGCACAGGGACACAGGTGCATGGAGATACAGGTGTGTGGGGACACGGGTGCTCCTGGGGCCATGGCAACATGGATGCATGGGGAGTGCTGGTGGGGACACAGATGTATGGGGACACGAACGCTCGTGGGGACACAGGTGCATGGGGACACCAACACTAGTGGGGACACGAACGCTCGTGGGGACACAGATGCACGGGGACACGAACGCTCGTGGGGACGCGGGTGTTGGTGGCACGGCCTGAGCCTGGCCGAGCCGGGGCCTGGGGGAAGCCGCCTCACACGGACGTGCGGGAGCGAGCCCAGCCCGGCCGCAGCCGCACGGGAGGCTTCGCATCCCCACGGATTCGAGCCCCCTACACCCGCCGGCGGGTCCCGCTGCCACACGAACCATCCCCGCTCCCCGTGATGCTCCTCCGGGAACCGCCGGTACCGAGGGGAAAGAACTTCCCCGGGAAGGAGCTTCCCTGGATGCGAACCGTGATTCCAGGAATGAGCCCGGGAGGGGCGCGAGGGTCCCGGGGGGGCGGCCGCGGCCCGGCACTTACCACCTTGCCCAGCTCCATGGCGGGGGCTCGGGGCTCGGGGCGGGCTCAGCGCGGCGCGGCGGCGGCGCCCATGGCGGCGGCCCCGCGGGGCGGCGGCGCTCGAAGCTTCTGCCGGGCGGCGGCGGCGGCGGCGGCGGCGGAGCGGGCGGGGCGGGGGCGCGCTCCCGTGAGGGGCGGCACGGCCGAGGCGGGGGCGCGGCCGCGGCGCTCGGCCGGAATAACAAAGGAGCGCTCGGGGGGCGGGCGGTGCTGCGGGACGCCCCCGAGCGTGCCGCCCCCCGCGCCCGCCCACCCCGGGGCAGCGGCAGAGCGCAGGGGAGGATGATGGCCACAGGGCTCGCGGGTGGGGAGCTTCGCATCCCTCGGCGCGACCCCCGCCCGAAGCCCTGCCCCACTGCCAGATCTGCTGCCCCACCCCTGGCCTCCTGCCCCATCCCCTGCCCCGCTGCCCGACCCCTCTCTTACTCCCTGTCAGACTCCCTACCCCGTTGCCTGCCCCCTCATCCATTCCCTGTCCTGCTCCATCCCCTGCCCCATCTCTGTGCCTGGGGGTGAGGCTACACCGGTGGGTCTGTCTGGCACCTCCGCAGAGTTCCCTTGTTCCAGAGCCTATTTGGCTGCTAGCATCTTGTTTCCAACAACCAGAGCAATTAAACCAGCGTAGTAATAAGCCCTTGGCCAGAGTCACTCCCTCGGGCAGGCAGGAACAGCTCGTTGACCACCATGACCACCCCACCAGGGGACAGGAAAGCATCCAGGCAGGAGGATTTTGGTTTTTCCCAGCTCCCCCTTGTGCTCAAGGAATATTTTCTGATGGGAAGGCACAAAAGAAACCGAAACCATTCTTCTGTCACTCAGTGAATTTCCTAAAAGCAACCCCAAAGCACTGCCAGGGGCCTTGGCTTGCCAGTGGAGGAGATGCTTCAGGGCCCGAAGAACAAAGTGCTGCTGTGGGGCCAGCCCGACCAACACACTAATCCAACACACTAATCCCTCGGGATTACTGCAGTCTAGTCACGGCTCAGCCACTTACTCTGGGATGATGGTTTGGCCTCTCTTAATGAGATAATAGGATCCCACATCCCCAAGCAGACAGAGCCCTACCACGCCTGCACTCTCCCAACACCCAGCTCCACAACCACCCGGTTCATCCCAGGGTTGGGGGAGCTTTTAGGGTGAAATCCAGGTCATGTTTTCATCAGGTGGTTGTGAAAGGCGTGTGAGATCCCTGGGATGGACAGATGGATGGAGCACTGCTCGTCTTGGAGCACACAGCTCACAGGTTTTTTGCTGGACTAAATGTGTTTTGCTAGAGCAGATGGTTTCAAGCAGCAGCCAAGTTCCTTTGGGAGCAGAGTCTGGATGCTGCTCTGAGCCTGGGAATGAGCCCGGATCAGTGCTCTGCAATCAGGGCAGGCACCTGCCCCTGTGAGGGGCACCTGCTCCTGTCACAGGTGCCATCATGGGCCCGGCTTTGTGCCCTTCCCCCAGCGAAGCCCCACAGCGAGTGACTCTCAGCTGTGTTCTCAACATGAAAAGTGAGAGCTTGGATCCTCACTAGCAGCCCACCTCCCAGCATAGTGTTCCCCCAGCTTAAAGGGATTGTGGAATTAATTGATTTCCCCTTAGCTGGGTTTAGCATCGCTCTGAACTCAGTGCCACGACCCCTGCTGCCTGCTGCCCCAGGATATGCTGGAGGTGCAGCCCAGAATTTCCAGGGCAGCATCTCCAAAGTCACCAAGAAGCCAAGCCACAGCTTTCAGAGGCCACAGTGCTGCAATTAGCACTTGGTCATTAAGTATTAATGCCTCATTTGCATGAAGAGACCTTAAGGCAGGTATGCAAAGAGCACAGCCAAAACCAAAGAGGATCTAGACTAAACCCAGTCCCTCCCACATGCACAGGATAGATGGGACTTTCTCTACAATGCCGTCTGCATGAAAAATAGCCTCTGAAATAATAAGTGGGATACATCCAGTTTTTCATAGCTACTGGTGACATGCTGCAATGCCACTGGAACCTGGTTGCAACCATGCCAGACTGCCCACCCCCCACTCACAGGCTTTGTGCTCCCAGCACTCCTGCTCAATCCCCCAAATTAAAATCAGCTGATCATCACTAACCTTATTCTTCCAAATCAAGCTTTCAGACCAGCTGCCCTCTGAACAAAGTGCTCAGCTCAAGGGGAAGGTATCCAGGGCCTCCTGCAGAGCCAGGACAACCAAGTATTTGAGGCCACAGCTGCAGTGTGGTTCCTCATGGCTGAGCTGCTCCAGCTGGCAAAGCCCAGAGCTTGGAGACCACCAGGAGGCACTTTGGGCAAAGCCAGAGAGCTCCAAATCCACCTGGCTTCACAGCATGGGAGGGGCTTCAGCCAGGGAGCAAAAATCAGAGCCAAGGCAGCTCGAGGAGAAAATCTGAAAATTAACTTAAAAGCAATTTTGGGGGGGTCCTCAGAGCAAAGGGAAACCCCAGTTTCAGAGAAGCCAGGAAAGCTGGAAGCACCAAGCAGGAATGACAGCACCCAAGCAATCCAGGGCTCAAGAAAGGCTGGTGCAGCCTATGGGGATAAATCCCACTTCAGGGATCCACTGAGGTGGAAGGAATTTCATGCTCTTCCCAAGGGAGTTCCTTGCTGTAGTTCACTGCATCACTGTGAGGACACAAGGGTGAAGAGGCATTCCTGGCCCCAGGGTGCTCTTGGGTTATTCCCAGGTGCTCTCATGAAGAGCAGGGGATACACAGAGTATCCCAGCCAGATGTGCAAACCCACACACTTCACCCCAGGCTCCAGCAAATCTCTCCAGGGCTGCATCCTATATGAACAATTTGGGATCCACTTGCAGAGGCCCTAGCAAGTCTCTCCAGGTGGGAGGGAATTAGGAGGGATGCACTGATGGGGCTGCTGCACAACTGCAGGGCATCACAGGCACTGCCTCCACCGGGTAGGAGGGAGCCTTTCCCACAGGGAAGAGGGAAGGCAAAGTGAGGGCTGCTTCCCTGAAGAACCAGGGGAGGCAGCTCCTTGCTTCACCCTGTCCTCTGAGGGCCTTCATTCATCATCCTCCAGTCTGATCTGGAGAGCTGCAGGTGCTTCCTCTCCCCCTGGCAGTGCTGAATCTCCCTGGGTGCTTCACTGCAAGTCCCTTTTCCCCACCCTGGAAGCACCCTCCACCCTCCTGCAGCTCTGTGACTCTCCTGCCAGCTTCCAGGATGGGATGTGTGGCTCGATCACGATGGATGAAAAAAGAAGAGACATTCAGCATTTTCCCCCACCTACTGGAGGCTCTGCAAGCAGTTTTTTAAACTCCATTTCAGCAATCACCTCTCATTGAAATGATGGGAATTAGGGTAAAATGTCTCAGCAAGTGTGGCCTTTTGTCATTGCAGCCTAGAGAGGCTCCTCAGAATGCTCCCCAAGGCTTTGGGTTTTACAGCTCTGATTTCTGTTGGAGCAAATCTCTGCCTGAGCTGATGCTCAGGATAAGAGTGGGAAGCCTGGGCCAAGCGGCTCCAGGGAGCATTTACGTGCCTCTCAAAGGTCTCCTTCCCTCTTTTTTCCTCTCCTTCTGTTCATTTTACCAGGTCTAAAAATACTCTACTAAAAACCATCTTCCTCTGCAGCCGCCTCCCTCCTAGATGACTAATAATATCTGTTGCTCCTTCTTGATCTCTCTGTATTTCCCAAGTCTTCCCCAAGGGAAGGAACCAAATCAGGGCTCAACCAACTCCTTGGATTCAGACTCCTAAATTCATTTACCTCAGAGAATGGTATTTTTCCCCATTTCTTCCAGTATAGCAGCAGTTTAAACCACCTCCCCAGCTCACAATACACTAATCCTGCTCCACGGCTTACACCTGCCCAGTGCTGCTGAAGCATTGTTGTGATATGGGAGCTCCAGGATCCTGGCATTTTCAGGCCTCTAGGGAGACTAGCAGGGTCACTGGGAAAACCACCAAGCACTTGGAAAACTATTTATTGTCTGGTTTTTTTTCAGGTTTCAGTTTTTTCCAGCAGCTTTCCAGCCCTGGAGCACTCCCTGTGGTGGCTGGGTTAGGCTGGGTTTGGTGTCTGGTCCTTGGAGCTGGATGACCAGCACTGGCTGTGCAAGGAGCTTCCATTTTAGGAGCAGGGGGTGAATGGTGGGCACTGGGGGTGTTTGGGATAGTGGGACTTAGTGGGGAAAAAAGCCATTGCACCAATGTGGTGACAGCAAGTTTTTTCCCTCTGAGTGGGATGTCAGAACACTGTAACAGGGATTTGCTTTCCTGCACTGTTCCAGGTCTTTTCAAAACAGAGCCAAGACCTGCACCAGGCATGCTCCCTACTGCCAGCACCACATCATGGATTAGTCAGGACGCAGGGATGGAACAGTACTGGCAGGAGCTGGAGGTGTGATGAGCTTCTCCCGACTCAGATACTGCAGTACAGCCAGATCCCTCAGGGCTCAGCCCACTGTGATTTTCCAAAGAGATTCATCAATGAACAAACTTTGGAAAACCCTCATGCTGACACTGCTGATGTAAAAAATGTCCCCAAATGGTCACAGTCTTGGTGAACCTGCTATTTCCAGCCCCAACCCTGCACTGCATGGAGGCAGATTTAAAGGGTATTTGGCTGCTCCAACACTTCTGGAAATCCCCCTGGCCAGCTAATGCCCAAATACCTTTGCAAATCCTTATTTAGGAAAAATATCTGCTTGGGAGCAGTGCTTAAAAAGCTCAAGGCCATTTTCAAATCCATGTAATGCTGTAGTTTCCTGGACATGTGAAAGTGAGAGGAAAAAGCAGATCAGGCTGAAGCAGGCACAGGGCCAGGGCCGTTGGCTGTGCCCAGGGCTGTGCTGGCATGGAGTGCCAGGGGTTATTTCAGCACCAAGCTCCCCCAGCTGCTCACCACAACTAGACCAGCATGGAAAGCAGGGAGGAGAGCAGTCCTTCCACATCCCCCCAGGCAGGAGATCCAGAAGGGCTCCCAGGGCCATGGACAGAGAGGTGTGGGTGAAGCTGCTGCTAGCCCAGCAGGGAGCCAAGCTCCATTATCCCTCCTGCCTTTACAGGAAGCTGCTTGGTTGAGCTGTCAATATAGAGATTTTCTTGAAAAAACACAAACAAACAAACAAAAAAACCCCAACCCCCCTCCCCCCTCCCAAAAAAACCAACCAACCAAACAAAAAAGCCAGGTTCATGGTGCCATTATTGATCATTTGGTATTTTTAGCTCCCTGTTCAATCCATCCTTGTTGGTGTTACAGCAATCACACAGCCCTCTGGAACACGGCTCAGTGGGGCTGCTACAAGGTAAGCAGAAGCTCAGAGAGCAGCAATACAATGCCAACAGGATTAAAAATGCAAGAGGGAAAGAGAGAGGTGGGATGGGATAAGCAACATCCTCCCCCCTTGCTGCTTCCAGCTCCTGACAATGCTGCAAAACCAGAGGCAGATGAAACTCCTGTTTCCTTCCTGGTGTGTAGGGCTGGGAACCCATAGAAAGGATGAGACTGATCTGAGTGGTGCCATCAATGGGCTGGAGGGAAGGGAGGGCCTCAGAGGGAGCCAGACAGGCTGGAGCAGTAGGTCCATGGCAGCCTCATGAGGTTCAGTCAGGCCAAGGCCAAGATCATGGACCTGGGCCAGGGCGATCCCCAGTGCCAGCATAGACTAGGGAGCTCTGCAGGGACCCCAGAAGTCTGGGAGGATAAACACCCTCAGCATCTCTCTCCACCCACGGGGCCATTAACTTCCATCAATGGCCCCCAACATGGTCCTCTCGTCTCTGGTTGCAGGACTTCCATATCCTGGATCCACTGATTCCATAGTGATTCAGTGTATTCTGCCATCATTGATTTCATGGATGGATGGATGGTTGATGGATGGATGATGGATGGATGGATGGATGGATGGATGGATGGATGGATGGATGATGGATGGATGGATGGATGGATGGATGGATGGATGGATGGAGATGACCCTGTAGAGGACTAGGGGATTCTGGTAGGTGACAAATGGGACATGATCCAGCTGTGTGTGCTGGCAGCCCAAAAAGCCAAGCATCTTCTGAGATCCCCCTGGAGCTGCCTGCACCTCTGGGGTCCCAGCACAGGACAATGATGTTAAACTGAAGAAGGATGAGGTCAGGTTAGAGATGGAGAAGGAATGCTCAACCATGAGGGAGGTAAAGGGCTGGCACAGGTGAATCATGCAGTGGGATGTAAACCTGCACACTCCAGCTCTATGTGACAACTTGCTCCCCGTTGCAGATGTCTCCTGGGTCCCCTGCAGCCCCATCCCTACATGCAGGTTATCTGGGAACCCTCCTAGGAACCCCAGGCTGGCTCTTCCTTTGCACACACACATTGCTCTGCTGTGGTGCCACTTCCTTCTCGCCTCACACTGGCACCACAGAGATGAGCCAACGCCCAAAAGAAGGAAGCAGGGTCAGCAAAGAAGAGAGCTGCAGCAGGAACTGGCTCATCCTGCCACATCTGACCCTCAGGGCTCCCTGGGCTCCAGTGGACTGGAGCTCCAATATCACCCACCACCCTGCAAGCCCCAAAGGTTACAGATCTCCCCATCCACGGGGATGTCTACCCCCCAGCCATGAGTCCACCCATCAACAACGCCCAACTTTGTCCTCCTTTCTCTAATTGCAGCCCTTCCATACTTGGATCAGTGTCACCAGTGACTCAGAAGATGGTTGATAAATCACAGAATCCCAGAGGGATTTGGGTTGGAAGGGACCTTAAAGCCCATTTCATTCCAGCCCTGCCACAGGCAGGGACACTTTCCACTGTCCCAGGCTGCTCCAAGCCACGTCCAACCTGGTCTTGGACACTTCCAGGGATGGGGCAGCCACAGCTTCACTGGGCAACCACCCCTGCAAGGAAGAATTCCTCCCTAATACCCAATCCAAACCTACTCTCTTTCAGTCTGAAGCCATAAAACACATCTCCCACTCATTTCCTTTTAAAGTTGCCAAGTTCTGCCCTGGAGACTTCATAAACGGGGAGCTGAGGCTTCACATGAAGCACAGTGCCAAAACACATTCAGTGTCTGCCCTCAGGTGCCTTCCTCCCTCCCCCAAAGCATAGTGAGCCCCTTGTGAATCTCCAAACATTTGCCTTAGGTGATCCCTCCATTGCCCCATCAGAGGAATCACTTTAATTATCTGCTTTTGCTTGCCCCTTGAATTGAGACAGCAGAGCCTGGCAATGCCAAGTGTGGTGCTCAGCTCAGTGCCCAGCCCATAACCACTTCCCAGGAGCTTCCTCCACCTTCTGCTGAGCTTTATATCCCTGTGAACCCTGACAAGGGAGCAGGAGGCTGTGTGCATGCTCCAATACAGGCACACACACCTCAGCATCTCTCACAAGTCCTAAATGTGAGCGGTTTTGTTGCAGATGCGTAGCAAAAGGGGAACAAACTCGCCTGAAGTAAAACCACTGGATGCAATAGGTTGGGAAAGGCCACAGCACGTGTTTTCCCTGCACCAGACCACGT
The DNA here is from genome assembly GCF_028551555.1 of Melozone crissalis. NCBI lineage: Eukaryota > Metazoa > Chordata > Aves > Passeriformes > Passerellidae > Melozone > Melozone crissalis. Next base: position 925,447 of record NW_026535835.1, read on the forward strand.
CCTACAAGGCCAGCCCCTGGCCAGCCCCTGCCTGCAGCCCCCTCAGCAGTGCTGGGGCTATGGGGGGGATGTGGGTGCTGGGCCTGCCTCTGGCTAATAGGCAGCAGTCGAGGTATTTATAGGAAATATGCAACATACATCTAGCCTGGGGACACTTTCCAGCCCTGAGCTTGTTCCTATTTATGTGCTGTGTGGTTGCAGGGGGAGGTCAGAGCAGAGCAAGCAATGCTGGCTCACAGCAATGCTGCCTCCTCCTAGTGCTCCCACAGGTTTGGCTTCTTGCTTTGGCACCAGAGGCCACTTCCCAGCTCTCTCCCCCCACTCCATTACCGAGACCCCGTCCAACATCTCGTGTCCCAACCAGCTCCTCCCCAAAAGGCCGTGGAGCCATGGGCTCTGGAGAGCTGTGGGTTTGCAGAGGGGCCAAGAGCTGCTCTCCCTTCCAGCAGACCCAGTTCAGGCCAAGGGGGAAATGTTGGAGCAAATAGGTGCCCAAATGACAGCTAAAAATGACACAGTAAATTCCCTGCCCGGCATCCCCTCATATGCACCAGCGCCAGGATGAAACCCCATGGGTGAACCTTGAGGGCTGAAGTCCCTCTGCTTTGGAGCCAGGCTAGAATACCTTGGGATGTTCACTTGCAGAAGGCTCTAGGGAGACCTTAGAGCCCCTTCCTTTGCCTAAAGGGGCTCCAAGAGAGCTGGAGAAGGACTTTGGACAAAGGCCTGGAGTGACAAGACAAGGGGGAATGGCTTCCCACTACCAGAGGGCAGGGATAGATGGGATATTGGGAAGAAATTCTTCCCTGTGAGCGTGTTGAGGCCCTGCCACTCATTGCCCAGAGAAGCTGTGTCTGCCCCACTCCTGGCAGTGTCCAGGGCCAGGCTGGGTAGAGATTGGAGCAACCTGCTCTAGTGGAAGGTGTCCCTGCCCATGGCAAGGAGTGGGGTGAGATGGTCTTTAAGGTTCCTTTCAACCCAAACCACTCCAGGATGCTCTGGTATGCAAGTTCAAGCATTCCTTGCACTCTTTTAGTAGTCCCTGCTCCCACATCCAACATCTCTGCAGTGCCTGTGGCTGCTCCTGCACAGGTGATGCTCCCGCAAGAGGCCCATAACTGAGAGCACCTGGCAAGCTGCCTGCCCCCTGGTAGAAGGTTCAGAAGAGCCTGGGGAGCTGGCAGGGCTGGAGCAAGGATCTCTGCTGCAACCCGGGTGGAGCCCAAGGTGGAAAAAACCTGACACATAAAGGAAACCGTGTTTCATGTGTAATTGCTGCCTGTGCGAGATGATTGAGGAGGGAATAGCAGGCACGATTCCATGAAAAAGGCTGCAAAATCCCTTCCTGACATATAAATATTTCATTTTCCTTGTGTGGAAGTAAACACCACTGGCTGGAGCACTGCCAGCATACCCTTAGGCTCACCCAGCCCAAGGAGAAGGGTTGCACTGTTCTGCTCCGGCCAGCCCCAGTGCCGAGGCTGGAGGGGCACTAAGAGCATGAAACCCAGCCCTGGGTGTGGAAAACATGCCTGTGCCTACTGGAAGCATTGGGAAAATGGATGGGAGGCACTTGGAACAAGCAGAGATGACAAGAAGCAGCTCTGCCGGGAGCTTTTCTGGCAGCAGGGGATGGCCCCTGTGCTGGGAGCCACTGGTTCCCTGTGGCATGGGGGGCACCCCATGTGTAATTCCACAGTGGAATGGGCTGGGCACGCATGGCTGTGCCTGCCACTCCGTTCCCTGCCTCCTCTGGCCCTTATGAGCAGGATCTTCCACACAAGGATGCAGGTGGGAAGAGGGGCTCTGCACCTCAGGGATGCCCTTGCTAGAGTTCATCAGGGCAGAGGGAAGGGCAGCCCCAGGATTTCCATGTCGTTCCAGGAAAACAGGGGGTTTAATGTGGGAGGGAAATCTCTGCTCTGGAATGCAAATCACAGGAGCACACACAATACCATTGACACCGGCAGAGGCGCATATGGGACACACAAACACGAGGAATTGGCTCTGAGAGACACTAAACAGACCCAATTTCCATCTTTTCCAGCAATTCAGCAGCTGTCAGGCACTGCAAGGTGAGGCCAGCCCAGCCCAGGACACCCTGTGCTCACATCCAGCCCAGTGCCCACCCACCCTGGCACATCCTCCTGCTGGACACACACTGCACAGGGAGGTGACGGGGTTGGGCGCAGTGACACAGGGACACGGCTCCCGGGACACAAAAGCCACGGGAAGGTGATGGATGGCTAAGCCAGGCACCAGCCCCAGCACTGTGGGAACTGCACCCAGTAATGCAGTAGTTTCTTCTGTGGAGAAAATCCTTCGTGCTCCGATGACGTTCAGGGAATCAGGACTTTTTTTTTTTTTTTTTTCACATTTCAAGATAAATTAAGAAAAACGTGCAAGAAATCTGCTGTATGATATTATCAGAAACAACCCAGAGACATCCAGGTCCTGAAACACCCAGGCTGTGGGACCAGCTGGGGATTACTGTGGAAGGAGCTGAGCACCATCCTTCCCTCCAGGGCTGGGAAAGATGGAAATACCCACGGGAAGAAGAAGCAGAAGACTTCAACCATGGCTACACACCCTGTTCATGAGATGCTTGCTATTTCCCCAAGCAGAAATCACAGCACTTCCTGCTGCACCTGGAAAGAAAGAATCCCTTTGTGGTGCTGGGAATGGGTACCCAAAATTTGCTTATTATCCAGTGAAAGGGCCTGACGGACTTTACCCCTCTGATAGGAATCCATAGTTCTTAGTATTCCCACCATGTGAAAATTTTCTTTTTCCTGCTGATGGGAAGAGAAGTTGGATTGCAACTACTCCCAGAGTTAGTAAATGCCACAGAAAAGGAGGGAAAAGGGTTAAAACGATAAAAGATCTAATGGGGACACTGGCTAATTGTCTTTTCCATGTGATGGCTGATTAGAAAAAGGATTGGTTTCAGACTTGATCCCAGATCTATTTTTCCCTGGCATACCCCATTCCCAGCTCACAGAGACGCTGGTGCACACACATGGCACTCTGGAGGCTGACAGACAAGGGGCAGCAGGCAACCAAAGTGGTTCTGTGCTAAAAGAACTCTCAAAGGGGAGACTGCAGCTAGGGTGTGCCCCACATTGGTATCCAGATATTAAGGGATTAATGGAAAAGTCTAGATGTGACACAGTTAATTATACCCTGCTGCTATGGGAGAGAGGAGCCGACCCCAGGATGCTGGGGATGCTGTGCCAGGACAGCTCTGTCCACGTGCCCCTGCCCTAGCATAGCACCACAGCAAAAATCCCAGACAATAATGGGCTGGAAACCACAGGTTTTGTCCAACAATTTCTCCTCTTTCATTTTCTCTGGTTTATTTGTGTCTGTGCTGCTGCCAAAGCTTTGCTTCCCTCCCCATAGGCAGAAATTGCTGGATATTTAGTCTGAGCTCTTTGCTCACCACTCAGAAGCTTTGGCTGGTACCTGATTGCTCCTCCACCCCCCAGACACTACTAATTCCTCAGGGAGCTCTCCTGCCAAACCAGCTGTGTTGAAAGGAAAAATCTGGGGGTTACAGAAAACACAGTCAGGGATGACAGACCCCATTTGCTGGGAAAATCATCCCGAGGGGGCTCAGTGGCTGGTGTGAGGGCACTGGAAATAAGGCAAGGGAGAAAGAGGATCCAGTGTGAATGGAAAAAATGTGGATGGTTCCCAGTTCTCTGCCTGTGGCAATGGGACTCTTCAAATTTGGACATTTCAGCTAAAAAAATAAAAAATCTGGAATGCAGGAGCAGAGAGCAGCCCTATTTCCAGCTGCAACTCCTCCCTGTGTGCTCGGCCTCCAAGACGACTCAGAAATTCAAGGCACTTCTTCTCGAGCTATAAAAAGAGCTGGAGTGGGACTGCAAGAGCCAGGACAACAAACAAGGGAGCAGTTTGCCCTCCTGTTGAGGACATGGGTAAAGCCAGGAGAGGGTCTTGCTCAACCTGCCTCTTGAGGCGCCCCCAAGGAAGGAAAGCTGTGGGGCACAGCAGAAATGCCAGGCTGGATCCCACCCACCAAAATGTTGTCTGTGCCGTGTCCCAAGGCACCCCACCACCTGTCACTCCTCCTGTGTGAGGAGAAGGTCTAGGACTGGCCCCATCCATCACCCCAACACAATTCTGTGTTCCTTGTGCTTGGGAAGGATCAAAGGTACCGTGGTGAGCAGGGACAGAGCATGGAGTGTCCCCTGGGATCACAAGGTGGAAGGAGCTCCACCAAAACACAGCTCCCCTTTCCCCAGGCTGCTGAAAGGGTTAACAGCCCCACCTGCTCCATGAATCCCAGCAGGACAGGAGGGACTGTGTGAGTTCCAGGGGACCATAAAATTCAGCAGACTCAGGAATACCCACCTTTGCCTTCTCCAGACAAGTATTTACCTCTGCAGAAGCAGCCAAACCTTGCAGACTGTTGGAACATTTCATTCCCATTAGTGAAGTGCACAAAACATTCCTGGCTGGAAAAACACCATCAGGTCACTGACTGGGAACAGTACCACCCTAAGAGATGAGTTCTTCAGTGGCTTCACTGACATAGTGCATAAGAAGCACCTCTTCTGGCATAGCCATTCCCAGCCTACACTGACTTCTTCAACACCCAGAAAGTCAAAGTCTTCCTCTGCCAATACTTCAGCATTCCCTTAAGACCTCAGAAGATGTCCTCACACCACTAATTGGTGCTGTGGGACCTTCCTCCTGAGCAGTTCCAAGGGCTGTAGAGCTGGACTGGGTAGTCCATATGGAGCAACCTAAAGCTGGCACACTTGGTAACCATGGTTCAGGATGAGAGGGACAACAGAGGGGACAAGAGGGCATTGCCTCAAGCTGAACCAGGGGAGGTTCAGGTTGGACATCAGAAGGAATTTCTTCACAGAAAGCATCGTCCAGCATTGGAAAGGGCTTCCCAGAGAGGTGGTGGAGTACCCAGCCCTGGAGGTGTCTAAGGAATGACTGGATATGGCATGCAGAGCTCTGGGTTGGGTGACAAAGTAGGAATCAGTCACAGGCTGCACTTGATGACCTTGGAGGTGTTTCCCAATCCAAAGGATTCTGTGATGCCCATGGATCAGCAAGATGAGGGCCAGCATCAGTATGGCATGTTGCCAAGCCCATGGAGATGCCAGAGTGCTGATCCATGCTTTATTCAGTGGGATGCAGAGGTTGCATTTAGTCCATTTAGAGGTAGAATGCAGAGGTTGTGGATGAACTGTGACTCCACCAGGATCAGGCTGGGGATCTAAGGGCCATATCTGGCTTGTGCTGAAGATGCCAATTGCTCTTTTCAGCAGCTACGAGAGCCTTCCTGTGCCCAGGTGCCTGATCCTGGAGAAAGATGTCTCTGCCCACGGCAGGGGATTGGGACCAGAAGATCTTTAAAGATCTTCCAGCCTAACTCTAATGTTTTAGAACAGTCTCTTAGCACAAGGAGCTGCCTTTTCAAACTGCAGAATCTCAGTCCCTTTTTGGTGGACACTGCTCCAGCCTGCCAAGCCTCACCCCAATGGAGAACCTGCCCTAAGGGTTGGTTGTGGCTGTTGCTGTGCGATGACGATGGGACTAGCTCTGGATCTGCTGCAGAATCAGACCCTGGCCACGGCTTCCAACAACATCCTCAGGCCAACACAGGGTGTCAGTCCCAACCATGGGCTGGGCTGGGAATGTCCATCAGCTTTGTCCTGCAGCCTGTGCCCTCCACATGCTCGGCACTCACTCATCAACCCCCTCCTGCCCCTTGGTTGTGCAAGTTTGGTGCTCCAACAAAGAGGTACATTTGTTCCCACCAATGCAGAAAGTACCAGTCCAGGGGCTGGGAACATTGTGGACTGAGGAATCAGGCAGCTCCAGAGTTGCTCTAGCTGTACTCAGCTCATAGGGAGGTTGCCAGACTGGTTTGAGGGTTTGGCCATGAAACTCAGGTTCAAGGGGACCTGGCTTGCCCCAATGTGCCATACTCAAGTCTTGAGGTGAAGAAGATCCTTTGTTGCTTGGCAGTGGAGCAAACTAATAAAACTCTGCTGAGCTGTAGGTACTTTATTCCAAGACTTCCACAGTTTTAGATGCTATTTTTACCTAGTCTGACTGGTAGCCAGCTTTGTGTGTAATATAGGGGTGTTTTCAAGCCAGGTCTTGTAAGCTCTTGGAGATCTATATCACACTCAAGATAGCTCAGCTACTTCAGATGGCATAAAATTAGCAGGATGGCTTCTGTGGCAGTGTTGAAAACAAAAAAGTTTTAATAAAAAGCAAAATAACGAAATTTTTACAAAAAAAAAAACTTAAGACAAAAAGCTCTTACTCCTAATAAAACACCTCATAATAACAATTATTTCTTTTTGTTATCTTCTTTTTCTAATAAATTACTTAAGTGAGACTTTTTCTGTTTCTCAGTTTCTGTCCCATTAACTATCCTTAAGTTTGAAGTAAAGACCCTAAAGCTTTATGAAGTATCTTTTTACCTAATTAAAAAGAAAAACTTTAAAACTTTTTTCCTTTTTTAAAAAACAAAAAATAATTTTATCACTCCATCAACAAAAACCACATTCCTACATGTGTGATGACACTAAATCCCAGTTTAACACTATCAGCCTGTGCCCCTCCCCGGTGGGTGTTCAGTCCTCTTGTGCTAAGTGCTTGCCATGCAGGAAAGAGGAAGCTTCCATCAGAGAAAGGGACCCTTTGGGAGAAGTGGCTTCTTTCAGCAGGGCCAGCCTGGAGACTTGCTGCTTATTGTCACCATTTGTCTCTTTTATTGGAATAAAAGACAGATGTGAGCGGCTCAGCACTCTTGAGAGAGCCTGTGGCATTGTGCTTTATTTGAATTAGTAGATGCTGGTTGGAAAATAGTTTTTTTCCATGTTGTCATGGAAGTGAACAAGAACACAGGGTTTCGTAAGCGCAAACTGCGTTACAAGGTGCTTGGGCCAGAACCCCAGGGAGACCCAGGAATTGGGCCCTCTCCTCCTAAGAGCCCAGAAAACAGGGGATGGCACCAGCGGGGAGAGCTCAGCAGTCATGGCCCACTGGGCCTAAAGAGCACAAGGAAAGTGTGAACTCACACAGCACAGAATGCTGGAGTGGTTTGGGTTGGAGAGGACCTTAAAGATCACCCAGTTCTACCCCCAGCCATGGGCAGGGACACCTTCCACTAGAAAGACGACCAGGCTGCTCCAAGTGCCATCCAACCTGGCCTTAGACACTTCCAGGGATGGGGCAGACACAGCTTCTCTGGGCAACCTGTGCCAAGGCCTCAGCACCCTCACAGCCAGGAATTCTTCCCAGAATCCCATATCCATCCACTCTCTGTCTTTCTGAAGCCATTCCCCCTGTCCTGTCACTCCAGCCCCTTCTCCAAAGTCTCTCTGCAGCTCTCCTGGAGATCCTTTAGGCACTGGAGAGCCTCTAACATCTCCCCAGAGCCTTCTTTTCTCCAGATGAACACTCTCATCTGTCTCAGCCTGTCTCCAGTGCAGAGGGGCTCCAGGCCCCAGCACATCTTTGTGGCTTCCTCTGGACTCACTCCAACAGCTCGACTTTAATTTCTGGAATTGTCCAAAGCCAAGCTGGACTGGACTTGGAGCAACCTGGTCTCTCTCTTGGAGCACCTGCTCTAGGAAGGTGTCCCTGCCCACGGAGGAAGTGGAACAAGTTGAACTTTAGAGGTGCCTTCCAATCCAACCCTCTCAGTGAGTCCATAATAAACTATTCAGTGTCTGTGTACACCTTTGAGAGAATAATTCACCTTTCTACTGTGCACTGGGATCATTTAGTCTGCCCTGTGATTAGCCTGGAACAGCACACCATGTATCCCAGCCATGGGCTGGACTTGCACATCCGGGCTAAAGCACCGGCTGTGCCGCCTATTTCTGCTATTTCCCCTATTTCACCCAGGGAACAGGCTGTCCCCAGAAAGTTTTCTTATTTGGTGACCGCAAAATAAATCAGCCAAGCTGGTGGCAGGGATGAGGGCCAGGATCCAGCCCTACCTCCAGCCCTCACGCTGCTGTATGAGTCCCAGCTGCTGACCCTCTGTCCCAGGTTCAGAGGGTGAAGAGCCAGCAGAGGGTGATGGGATGAGCATGAGCACAGAACCCAGGTGCTGGGCTGGTGCTGCAGTGCCATGTGCCAGACAGTGCTGGAGCAGGTGATGCTCACCCTGGCCACATGGCACGTACATGGGATGATGCAATGGGCTGCAATGGGCACCTTTTCCCCATCCTTGGATTCTCAATCTTTCAGCCAAAATTGTCCCTCGTGCAGCTCCAGCCCCTATTCAGAGGGTTTTTCTCCTGGGAGAGCAAAGCTGGCATGAGTCACCCCCTCCTCATGATGGCAGATGCCCACATCCCACATGCCCTTCCCGACTTGGGTCACGGCCAGGGGCAGCACAGGGCACCACACTCAGTCCAGAGTCCTCTGATAGGGAATTTAGTGAAAACTCTGCTTTCCTGGCTGTTTCTCCTCAGCTCTGCAGATGGATGGAGTTAAACTGGATACATTTCAGAGGGCAAGAAACCCCCTGCACCCCTAGCACAGGACATCCTTGGTGGGGAAGTACATGTTGAATGAGAGGCAAAGGGGTTTTTGGGGCAGCAACATGCCCCAGCATCCCCGTCTTCCAACTCAGCCTCTGGTGCAATTCAGGGCAAGGTCCCCCCTTGCCACCTGGTGGTCCAAAACCATCATGTTTTCCCAGCTACAGAAGCTCCTGGACTCGGTGGCAGTGCTTTCAGCACCAAATCTATTCATCCTCCTGACGCTTAGCTCCTTCTGGAGTCAATCCCCACATTAAAAAACTCAGATATTTCTGCATCTAAAATAGATGTTTCTATATCTAAAAAAAACCTCCTAAACTCCTCCATCCCTGCATGTACTAATGAGAAAAGCAGCCCCATATCTGGTACAAGGCAAACTATTTTCTTTCCCTGGGGATGGAAATAAGTTTCTAAGAGGGACTCTCTGAAAAGAGACGAGATGACTCATTACCTCACTGCTGAAGTTGCATTCAATCCCCAGCACCTCTAGCTCCTAGTAAAAGCCAGGAGACCAAAAGCACGGGGGTTCACACAGCACCAACCCCAGGAGTTCCTTTTCCTGGAGATGAAAGGGCCATGAATGAATTCCCTGCACCACCCACTCCCTCAGGATGGGCTCAGCTGCCATCAGCCCTCACTCCCCACAGTCAGGAGCTATTTTTTCCTGTTCTTGCTAGTGTCAATATGTTTCTTTAAATATCTTTTCAGAGAGGCTGTATATATATAGCCCCACTCTGGTGCTTTGAAAGGAGACTCATTTCCTGTGTAAGAACTGAATTTCTTGGCAAAGCTGCTGGTGGTTGCAGCATCTGAACCACAAAAATTGGGGTTTTTTTCAGTAGTAAATGGTATTTCCTTTGCAACTGTGAGTTGGACCGAGCTGGGTCTGATCTGAAATCAGCTGGGTTGCTGTGTTTGGAAGACACAGGACCATATTCCCACTTATAAGAATGATGGGAAAAAAGGATGAATTGCATTAATGGGGCTGTGATGGCAGTCCAGAGGTGGCACAGCCCATGGCAGGGACACGATGGGCACAAAGCTGCTTTTAACCTGCATTTGGCTGTGAAAAAGTTGGGATCACATATCAAAAGGATTTATTAACTGACACTGAGGGAGGAAAAAAAAATCCATTTTATTTGCACCTAATACTTTTTCTTTTGCATCATCTCTCTGCATCTGGTTTTAGAGAAGGCTCCTCCAGCAGCAAGGTAGGGAGCAAACCAGCTTTGCAGTGCCTGAGGGATGGCTCATACTAAGGACATTAAAACCTTCCTGAGGAGATGTAGCATCAGCTGCATTCAGAGTTTTGCATTTCCCTGACATGGAAATGCCACACTTTCCCACTGGGAAATCCTGAGCAGGAGGGTCTGATATCCCCAGCACCACCCTGGGGACTCTGATGGCAGGAGAGGAGATGTTGCCAGCAATCACTTTCTGCTGCAAATATGTCTTTGCAGGGTAATTTCTGAGTCATCAATTGCTTTTATTGTTGCACACAGTCCTAAGGACCCAGTGTGTAAATGTGCCAGAGGTAGTGGCAGCTGTGGGCAGTCCAAGTGGTCCCTGTTCCCCTTTGCTACTCCCTGAATTTCCCAGAAAAAAAACTGCAGCCAAAGAACCTAAAATGTAAGATGTTTAGATTTTCTGCAGACATTTTAAAGAAGTGTCTCCTCCCAACCCTCACCCTTGTCAGGATGGACCACCCTTGGAATTGTCCCTGTGGCAGGGACCATGCTGGCCATGCAGCCCCATTGGCTGGTACAAAGCTGCAGCAGCCACGAGCTCTGGGAAACAAACATGGAATTTCTGCAGCTCCTCCACAGCCCCAGGCACCGTCCCCACCTCATGTCCTCATCCCTGGGGCACAGCACGGACTCAGGACAGGGCAGCCTGCAGTGGTGTGGGACATGATGGCTCCTGATGGAGCACAGCTGGGCACTGGAGCAGTGCTCAGGATGGGGGACACAAGAGAATTATTTGGCTCCTTTGCAGCCCAGGAGATGATAACACACCACCACAATATGCTGCCTCCCTTCCACCCAAAACCCACAGGGCAGGGACAAGGACAAAAGATGGACAGGGCATGTCCTGCTGCAACTTCAAGGGCACTTCTCTCAATTTTGATGTCAGAGCATTTTTGCCCCATCCAGTGATGGGTTTACAAAAAGAAGGAACAGGTTGGTGCAGGAAGAGCTGAGCTGTGTAAGGATCTTTCCACACCTCCAGCCTTCCAGGAGTCAGCTGCTGCTTTGCTTGGGAATGTCATGTACCACCTCTGGGAGTCTGCAGTTGCACCTGCACTGATGCCCTGCTGGGAATGAAGGGAAATATCCCATGGCAGTCCAAAACATCAGTGAAGGAGCAGGAGAGCCTGGGACATCACCCCTGGAGCATCATCCCTGCCCTGCCCAAGTCCTGTGTCCTTCCATCTCTGATTTCACCCTCAACACTTCAGCTCATCTGATTGTTGAACATCCAGTCTTTGCCAACTGGTTAAGCACAGAAGGAATTTCAATCCTTGGCTCCATGATGGCACAAGGATATCTGCTGTGGACAATTACAGCGTGGAAAGAGGAAGAAGGAGTGAAGGTCCCAAGGAGGGAAGATCCCAAGCACTACGCCAAACGAAGAAGACCTTTCCTGCAGAGCTCCAGCTCCAGGACATGCCCCTTAATCCAACCAGGAGAACTTGGAGGGAACGCAAACATTAGACACCATATGAAACACAAACATTTATCTTAAAATATGGCAGAATTTTCACTTTCTGTGTTTTTTCTCCTCTGTTGGTGACCTTTGCTGTGCCCAAAGATTTGTGCCGAGGTTGAGGTGATGAATGGTGAATCACCACGTGAAATACCAGCAAAGGGGGAACAGTCACTGCAACACTCATACTCCCATGGCAGGGCTGCACCCAGCTCATCCTGATGGCAGCAGAACTGCAAGATTTGGTGTTCCCATTGCTCAAATTCCTAAGAAAACCATCAGCATTAACAGAAAAGGAAGACTGGAGTCCTTGGCTGTGTCTTGTTCTCCCTGAGCTCCTCTTGCCCAGCAGGCAGCAAGGACAGCATGAAAGGAACAGCACATCTGGGCATGTCCTCAGGTTTCCCACATTTTCATTCCCAGGAAAATCAAGATACTTGAACAACTGTAGGAGCAGAAGAGACGCCACCAGGAAATTTATTCCTGTTTGTCTGCAAGCCAACAGATGAAGGTTGTCAGGGCAGAGTCGCTGTGCAATGTAATGACCATCATGGAAGCTTTCCACCATCAAAATATCCCCTCACCATGGAAGCACTCCAGCACCTGTTTACCACCACCACAGGAACATCCCACCACCACAGGAACATCCCACCACCAGACCTCCCCACTACTGGGGTGTCCTACCACCACCACAGCTTCGTAGGGTGCTCTTGTTCTTCCAGACTGAGCTCAGACCACAGAAATTGGGTGCTGCCAACCCAAGCAGGTGTTCCTCAGGCTCCCCAAAGACCCATTTGGACACACTTTCTGCCTGTTTGGGCCCTTTTAGCCCAAAATAGGCTTTGCAATGCATGTGCTGCTGCCCTGAGACAGCCAGGATTGGCAGGGAGGGAAGGTATCTGTACCTGCTGAAAACACAGGGAAATTTTTCATTTTAAAGCCATTAAACAGATGAAAGTTTTCTTAAAAGAAGTCACTTTCAAAAAGAAAAAACCCCAAACCCACAAAGTTTTTCTTAAAAAAACCTCAGAAAGAAGAAGTTGGACAAAAACTGTAGGACGAAGACCTAAGGGGTGCCTGGCAAGTTCTCTAAACTGCAGAGAGAGAATTATGGGAAAAAAACCAAAAAACACGAGGAAAAGAAAATGAGTTAGAAAGGGAATTGCGTGGAGCTGAAGCACAGAAGAAGGAAAAGCCAGACAAGGCCATGCTGTGTCATCAGTCTGGAAATCGGATGAGGAAGATGAAATCCAGCTCGTAGCGATGTGGGGAGCGGCGCAGCCCCACCGCCCCCTCCACTCGGCCCCTCCCGGGAAACCACGAGTGCAGGGGGAGCCTGGAAGAGCTCCAGGCCCACGGGGCTGCTGCTGACACAAGGAGCCAGCAGGTTCCAGGATCAAACCAGTTCCATTCCTACCTTCAGCAGCATGAGTAAATAATTGATGTCTGAGGTAACATGAGCAGGAAGGTGAGCAGAGCCCTGCACACGATCCTGCATCCAACTTCAAAGCCTGGTGGGTTTTCTTCCTGCAAAACCTCCTCAGACATGATCCCTGATGTTTATTCCATCCCTAAGCCATCTCTCATGTGCTGTTCCCACTCTGGGCTCATCTGGTCCCACTTCTACAAGTCTGCTCTCACTGGTCCCACTTCTACCCTTGCTTCTGCCTCAGTTTCCCTTCCTCTCCTGCAGTAGGTCTGGACAGCTCTGCTTCACTGGTACTTTCCATCCCTGGTCATGGAGCACGGCCAAGCTGTCCCTATCTCCCTCTGCTGCCATCCCTCTTCACTTCCCCCATGCCTTGTCCAGGCGTATCCCCAGCTGCTCCAAGCACATCCTTTCCCCAAATCACCAGCTTTTTCCACCAAAGCACTCCTGCCACCCCTCCAGCTTGGCTGCCACCTTTCCTTTGTGCAGGACACCAATCCATCACCTACAATCTGAGTGAAGGGCCCCATCCAGATACTCTGGATGCTGCTGAGGAGCAAATTCTGTCTGCCTTTCAACATATCAGTGCCTCTTCCCAGGAGCCACCTGCAGGGACAGACCCTGTCCACACCTGGGGTCCCTGAGTGACACCAGTGCAGAACCCAGTGGGGTGACTGGCCAAAGAGCCACTCCATGTCCCCTCCAGCCAGTGAAGACACAGGCTATGCGTGCCCAGGATGGTTCCAAGGACAGGGTGGCACTGTCTTGGGCATGATGCCCGCCTGTGGCTGGGCTTGGAGACCCAGCAGCTCAGGCCAGCGGGTGAGTGTTCCCCAGCCCCGCTGGTGGGGCGGCCAGGCTGAGCGGACACTGCTGGGCTGGGGCACCCCGGGTGCCACCGCACCCTGATGTCCCCGGGTGTTCTTCTAAGGCCAGGATTCAGCCCCAGCCACGGGGCCCGGGGGCTCCCCATCCCTATCCCCCCATTGCGACCCACGGCCCCCCCGGGAGGGTGGGGCCAGCCCCGCCCCGCCCCGCCCCGCCCCGCCCCGCCCCGCCCGTCAATCTCCTCCCACCTGGCCGGCCCTGCCCACTGGCGGCAGCCCAGCCCGCCCGGCCCGGCCGCGCCCACCCGCCCAAGCTCCGCCCCCTGTGCCAGCACCAACCCGCTGGGCAACGGGAGCTGTCCCCGCCCCGGCTCACCTGGCTGACCCCGCCCGCCCGGCACAGCCGCGCCCCGCTGTACCCACCCCAGGTACCCGGCGGGCCGTTCCCATCGCACCGCGCCCCAGCCTGGCCCGGCCCCCTCAGCTGCCACCTTCCATTCCTCGCCGCTCGCATCCCCCGCCCCGCCCTGTCCCGCCCGCACCTGGGCGCGCTCGAAGCTCTCCCGCTCCGCCTCCAGGCCGCCGCCGCCCGCCCGCCGGCTCAGCACCTTGGGCAGCGGGTTGGACACCTGCTTCATAGTGCTGCTCACGCGGTCCATGGCTGCCCCGGGCCCGCCACCGCCCCGGCCCCGCCGTCCCGCGCAGCGCCGCCGCCGCGCGGGCCCCGCGCCATTGGCCCGCCCACCTGCCACTCACGCTGAGGCACGCCCCGCGGGCGCCACCCTTCCACCCGCAGCTCCGCCCGCAGGTCCGATTCCTCGCTCTCATTGGTTCCCGGCGTCGCCCCTGGGGAGGAGCGGCCGGGAGACCCAGCCCCTGCGTGGCAACCGCCAAGCTCATTGGTTTATCTGGGCGCCAGTCAACGCTAGCTCCCGTCCCCCAAGAGTCCCCTGCCCATTGCTCCGCCTTAAGGGGCCGCGCTCTTAGCACCGCCCACCCAAGCTCTGCGGCCACGCCTTCGCGCGGTCCCCTGCTGTAATTGGCTCAAGACCCTGCCGCTCAGACGTCGGTGTCCCGCCCCGCCCCTCACCGGTGCGGGGCGCGGCGCCCCCTGGCGGCGCTGGCGATGCCGCTGATGCCGGGCCCTCGGGGAGATCGGGCCGCGCTCGGGGCTCGCCGGGAAGGGCTCGGCCGTGTACGGGGCACCGCCGCGGGGTCCGCCGGGCCCGGGCCGCCGCTGTCCAACGGCTCTGAGCCGCGGCAGAGCCATTCGGGTCCGCAGGCCGCGGGGGTCCTTACAGGTTGTCCGTGCGGCCTGCGAGGCTGCGGCCCCTCAGCCGAGGCTAGAGTGTGACCACGGGGGTGACCCGGCACCGCTGTCCCCTCCCTGCTGCCCGTCTCAGGTGCAGCCCGGCCCCTCTCGGAGCTGAGCCCCGGGCAGTGGCACTCGGGGTGTTCGTGGCTTCCCAGCCCTGCCTGGGGCCGGCGGTGGGGAGGCGGCTCCCCCGGCAGCCTGCGGAAGGGCTGTGTGAGGCATTGCCTTGGTGGAACCGGGCTGTGGGTGGGAGCTCTGGAGGGGGGTGCTGCAGGCACAGCTGGCAGAGCCCAGCAGGAAGAGTGTAGCATTGACAGAGGGGCAAAATGAGGTTGCAGGTGTCTGAAAAAGAAGAGAGCAGAGGTGACAGAAGGATTTTGCTTCCCCTGAACAGCTGGACTGTGTTTTATTATAACCTGAACCGAGCCTGTGTCTCTGGTGCTGTCACTTGGATCAGAGATTTTTGTAGAATTAGACTGGATATTGGGAAGGAGTTCTTGGCTGTAAGGGTGGTTGAAGCCCTGGCACAGGTTGCCCAGAGAAGCTGTGGCTGCCCCATCCTGAATATTCAGGCCACATTGCACGGGGCTTGGAGCAAGCTGGTGTAGTAGAAGGTGTGCCCATGGCAGGGGGTGGAACAGGATTGTTGGAAACGATACAACTTCTAAGTTTTTAAACTAACTTTTTTTTAATCAGGGGTTTTGTTCATCTTTGCCCAGGAAGGAAATGGAAGTTTCTTTTCAAGAGACTGTTCCCTGGGCAAGACCCGATGAGCTTAACATCTCGAGGGACTGGGAGCCACCAGAGGATGCACAAGAGGTAAGCGACTATTAATGAACATCCACACCTGAACATCCTTCCTGGTGTGTTGGAGACACTTGGTCTGGAAAAAGATCATAAGAGAAGAAAGAGGACCTGATTAGCAGCTAAGGTGAAGGGATCAATAACCAATAGGAAACCAAATTCTAAGATCTGTGTAACTTGGGACCAATAAACATTGAACCAATTAATCTCTCTGAGTTTTGACTGTATAAGTATGTGAAAAGTCTAGAAAAGAGACGTGTGATGGAATTATTTTCTTTGCACAACCCAGTGTGTGGATGAAATTACTTCTGTTGCACAATCTGGCCAGAATATCATCCTGGACAGAATAAAATAATGCTTGAGTTCTCTAACATTAAAATTTGTTGGAAAGGTTGTGTTTTTCCTGCTGTTTCAGTGACAGGATGAGCTTTAAGTTTCTTCCAACCCAAACCATTCTGGGATTCTCTCAACCTGGTGAATTGATGACTCCTGTAATTTTGACCAGGACTACCATCCTATTCCAGAGGTGAATTTCTCACTTGGAACATTTCTGCAATACTGGGAGAAATTACTTTTTTTTTTTTTTTTGTGAAGAGACTGAAAACTGAATCCCCAGGTACGGCAAATGGGCTGTGCTGGGGTTGTGCCAGCTGGGTTCCTGTATCCTTAAAAGCAGATCATAACAAATCAATGACTTTGCTCCAGGTGGGGAGGAGCTGTGCTGGGATGATGGGGCAATCTGGAAACAGCTTTTTAGCATGTGGGCTGTCAGGGGCTCTTGTATAAGCAATTCTCCCAGCATATCTCTCTATTGTGGCTTTTCAGCTGAAATAATTGCCACACCAGGACCTTCCTGGAGCTGCCCAGCAGGGTATGTGACAGGCTGTTTGCATCACAGGCCTTCCCAGTTCCTGTGCATTGGATATCAAATCCCAGCTGATGGGAAATGGCCTGCATAGAGCAGCAAGGCCGTTCCTCCCACTGTGGCTTGTCTCGACTGCCTGTCTGCATTGTCCTTAATGTGCTTTCTGGAAACCTGCCTCCTTCCTTGGGGCTGCTCCCAGGGGAGGTTTAATGGGTTTGATTCATCCACTGTTGCAGCAAGATGATTAATAATTGAAGAAATTACGTCATTCCTGAATAGAGATGGAGGAAAGGAAGAGCAAAGGAGAGCACTGGACAAAGGACAGCGATATCCTTGTGACCTCTGCCACCCTCCACCTCGCTCGGAACATCCTGCTCCTGGAGCCCATGGCAAGGGACCACTAGGCTGAGGCCTGCTGTAGCTACGCCCTCCTACTGAAGAGCAGAGCCACAACCTCTTCTTCCCTAGCCAGGGCTCAGTGCTGACTCTGGGACCTGGGCAGGAGCAGAGGATGGTGCTTGGATATGGGACAGAACAGGCTGATTCTACTGGCTGCTCCTGCCTCCCCCAGGAATGGGCTGTAACAGGATGGAACTGGGATCCAGCCCATGAGCGGCTGGTCAGACCACCCTGGGCTGGCCCATTCATGCAGCATCACTGCTGGAATGTGCTGTGGGGCTTTGCAGGGATTTGAGAGGCTCCTTTGCAGTGGGAGAGGATGCCTTGTTTTCAGGTAGTTGAGAGGGGAAGGCACAGAGCTGTTCTTGTGAAGTGTCTGTTCCTCTGTCTCAGGTTCCACGGGGAGATAATGGGGAAGGGCTGAAACTGAGCAGGGTATGGAGGTAGAGCAGGTTGGGCTCTTCCTCCCCAGCAGGTCATTTTGGAAGCCATGGCTGGGGTTCACCTGCTCTGAATGCTCTGTCCTCACTCCTGTCCAAGAGGCTGGACTGAAGGGTGATGGCAGAGCCCTTCATAGGAGTGTCTGGCCTGTATGGGGACAGACATTGTCTGGACATGGAGAGGACAATGTGTGCCCTCTCTTTTTTCTTGCTGAGCAGTATGTGGCACCCATCAAGTGCTGCACAGGCCAGGCAGGTGGGACTGGAGCTCATCCTTGCCCTGTTGCAGGGCTCTGTAGGGCAGTTTCCTTTTCCTGCTCCATGCCCAGAGGCTCCTGTCCACAGGACCCTAAAGGGTCTGCTCCCATTCTGTCAGGACATTCTTAACCCAAAGGGGAAGGACGAGTGGCAGGAGAGGGGCCAGAAGGGACTGTAGGGGCTATGGGCCCTGTCCAGGGCTCAGGGATGCTCCTTTTGCAGGGGCTGGGAGCTGGAGTCTGTTTTTACAATTCCCTCCCCAGCCAGAGCTGGAGAGTCCCAGGGTACTGCTGCAACACACATCATCCTCCCGTGGCCTGGCCTGGCCTCAGGGAGAGCACAGATCCCCCTTGTTTCAACAGGAAAACAGAATCACAGAGCTCCACAATCCTTCCTCTGTTATCTCGCTGGCTGTGCCAGAGTGGGCTGTGCTAAGATCCTGCTGTTTCACCCTTGGAGGTGGGAAAAATGGATCCCAAATGGATCCCCTTCAGTAGGCCCTTTACACATTCCAAGGCACACCATCCTGATCGCACCCAAGCAGACGAGCAATTCCTGGGGCCATGTCTTGAAAGGGCAGTGGCTATGTCAGGCCTTCCATAAACCAAATCCTGCAGCCCCAGATGCAGCTCTGCCCTGGTGATGGGATAATTTGCTCAGACTCTGGGATAAAAACTTGTGAGCCAAAGTACCCAGCTGGAAAGGGCAGGGTAGTGGCGCAGACCCAGCAGGAGGGTCCTTGGGGAGCAAAGATTGTGCCAGGAGGAGCAGGCGTGGGAGCATGGGGAGAATTTTCATCTTTTGATCCCATGTTTTGAATGCTTTGGCAAACAGATGTTGCTGCTGAGTCTTTGCTTGTGCTCCCAAAGAGACCCTGGGCTGCTATGTGGGGCAGGGACAGTCTTGGTGCAGTGTTGCGGTGTGTCCAATAGTTTCCAATAGTGCAGGACCTGGGAGAGCATTGGAGAGCATTGGAGTCTTGGGAGAGCATTGCAGGTGAACAGTCTGGGACTGGGAGAGGGTCTTGGAGAGGACTGCTTGGCTAAGGTGCTTGAGGTCCAGTGGGGCCCTCACCTCTGTCCTGTCTAGGCTTCCTACTTGCCCAGGTTACAAGGAGGGCTGTAACCCCAAAACATCATCTGCTGTGTTTTCTGCACAGAAGCCTCAGCAACTGCCTCTGCTTGCCCAAGAATTCAAAAGCAAAGCTGAAGAGGTTTCCAGATGGATCTGCAGGAGAAGACCTGAACTCCACAGGGACACTGGGCTGCAGGGGCAAATGCTTAGGTGAGAAACCAGCTCATGAGCAGGACCTGGAGGTGGGAAGTGTTTTTGCCACTTGCTGGACAGTGTCCCCTTGGCATGGCCAGCAGGTCCAGCTGGAGCACCCCACCAAGCCCAGGTCTCTTCCAAGGCAGGATGTGGCAAGCCTGATTTCACAGAATCAATTGGTTGGAAAAGACGTCTGAGATCATCAAGTCCAACCATGACTGAATGCCGATTAGACCATGGCACTGAGTGTCACATCCAGTCATCTCCAGAGATGATGACTCCACCACCTCCCTGGGCAGCCCATTCCAACGTCTGATAACCCTTTCTGTGAATAAATTCTTCCTAATTCTTCCTTTATTTCTGTATTGGGAGCTTTGGCTGCCAGAGTTGGATTACTGAGGAAAGGATTTCTGTGTGAGACTTGGGGTGTGCAGAGTTGAGTATGGGAACTGTGTGCTCATTGCAGAGCAGTCTTGGGAGAGCACAAGGCAGGTACTGCAGCAGGGCATGAGCATGAATGTGGAGAGCCAGTATATCCCTGTCTTCCCTTTATGATACAGGAAACATTCTGGCTCCCTACAACTCCCTGGCAGGAGGGTGAAGTGGGGGTGGGAGTCAGGCTCTGCTCCTAGGGAACGAGTGATATGACAAGGGGAAACACCTCAAGTTGAACCAAGAGAGGCTCAGGATGGATATTAAGGAAAATTTCTTCACTGAAAGAGTGGTCAAGCATTGGAATGGGCTGCCCAGGGCAGTGGTGGAGTCACCATCCCTGGAGTGATTTAACAGAAATAGAGATGTGATGCTTAGGGCTACACATCTCTAGTTAGTGGTGGCCTTGGCAGTGCTGTACTCAATGATGTTAGAGGTCTTTTCCAGCCTGAATGACTCCATGATTTCTATGTTTTTCCATGATCCAACATCGACCAGTACTCTTGTCAAATGTTGTTCTCAGGATTCCTGCAACTCTATGGCCTAACTTGGAGATGTCCCCTGTACCTCCAGCTGCTGACAACAGGCGGCAGAGTGTGCAAGGACAATGCAGCTGTCACTCTGGTTACAACAAAACCCAACACCAAATGGTTTTTTTTTCCTTTCTCTGAACTGTGGCTAAACCTGTCATGTTGTGCTGCAGCTGCTGGACAAGTCCTGATCTGCTCCAGGCCAGTTGCTGCTCAGTACTGAGGACATTGTTGGGGAAACAAAGGAGTTGTGGCAGAGGCATCATTTGGCTGTCCTGGGAAGTACCACCACATTTCTGTGAGGGTCACATTCCAACATGGCATCCAGCCACATCCTGCTCTTTTAGACTCCTGGTCACAAAGTGAAGCTTTTATAGGTGCCCCAAATTTGTCTTGGAAAATTGCATGGACTGCAGCAATTTATTTCTGCCTTGTTGTGTGCTTAGAAACTGTTGGAGTCTTTCTGCTGACATTTACCAAAAATATTTCTCTGGAGGCATATCCTGGTGTGCCTGTAGATTTCTGCCCAGGGATTTCAATGCAATTTCGTAAGCTGCTGTGTAGCCCTGATGGTTTTGTTGGACCAATTGTCCTGGAGAATCAAAGATGAGCAGTCACAGAGGATGTAGACTAAGGATCCATCTACATCAGCCTTGATACCTCTAGATGTGGTCACAGCAGACCCCTTGAAGAGACCGATCAATATTTGTACTGCACCCTGGAGTGTGCTCCCAGCTTCCAACCATTCTCATTTTCCAAATCTTCTCAAGCTTATCACCCTGAAATCCAAGCTCAGACTCAAGAAAATGTCCTTGTCCTCACCATGTCCCTTGGCAAGGAGCTCCTCATGTGAAGAGCTGCCTCCTTCTGTTCCTTTTGAACCTTCCTCTTGCCCACTCCATTGAATAATCCGTGGCTCCTGCTCTGGGGCAGCGAGTATTTGCGTTATCTCTCTTTCTAGGCCACTTATCATCTTGCAGACTTCAATGTGGAAAGTCTCAATTCTTCTTGAAAATACTTCTTCTCATCTGAGATCTTGCTTGGAGCTGCACCACCCTGGGATCTCTGGCCCCAGTCATTTTCTTTCTGTTTCCAACTGGTTTGCTCACAGTTAAATCCAGTTTCCCACATTAGTGACCCAGCAGTTCCCAGGAGCACTGTGATAAAGTGATCCCCCAGACATGGTCCAGCCAGGAGGTAGTGTGGTGGAGCAGGCTACCCTCAGGGCTGAGCAGAGGTTTCCTCCCACATCCCCAACCTGTCCTGGTGATGGATCCAAACATACTGTGTTTGGTTTCTATCTATAGCTGAAGCACACCATAAGACGGAGGTTTTATAGACTCCATAAATAGCCACTATTTAGGATGAATAATATGGAGGAGGTTTTAGAAATCAAAATATTTAGAGGTTTGCATTATTTTCTTGGTAGGAAGGAGCAAGAATACAGAATCAGAAGGAACAAAGTTGAGGAAAACAGTGAATAGGGGAAATAACAGAGGTGTCGAAACCTCCAAAAAATCCTTTTGGTTGAATGGAAGCAGGAAATACAGCAAGGTGTATCTGAAAGGAGAGAGAATTCATTGACAATGTTGAGGCACAATGGTTATATTCCTGCTATAAAATACTGATTTTTCAAAACAAATCTTGACATTTCGATCAAACCTGTAGCTGAATGTTGTGGAACATCCCAAACACTCAACTAAAGCTGC
This sequence comes from Melozone crissalis, assembly GCF_028551555.1. Classification (NCBI taxonomy): domain Eukaryota; kingdom Metazoa; phylum Chordata; class Aves; order Passeriformes; family Passerellidae; genus Melozone; species Melozone crissalis. Next base: position 946,988 of record NW_026535835.1, read on the forward strand.
TCTGAGCTGGGCTGTGTTTGTGTGAGCCATCAGCGAGGAGGCTCCAGCTCATTCCTCAGTCTGTTCTCCTCCTCTCAGTTTTATTCTGGTCCCTGTGTGGAGATGTGTCAGAACGGTGTAGGGTTGGTCTCAATGGGAATTTGTGCAAGTTTGTTTCTGAATGTATTGGCAGAAATGGAAAGAGCAGGGGATGGAAGGAGTAGATGTTGGTGACACCTGATCTTGGAGGACTTTTCCAACATTAATTATTCTGTCGTTCTGTGATTCTGTGACTCACACTGAGCAGTTTATTAGCACTGCTCAGAGAAGACTGTGACAGGTTTAGAGGTTGCCACTGACAGTAACTGACCGCAAAAATGTTGGAGTCTCTTGACCTCCCTCCCCACTTCAGCCATATTTATAATATTTTCTTGGGAAAAGATAAAAGTTACAGTTGATGTCATTTACAGATTCGGTGGGATTTGATTGAATTTAGTTAGTAGCATAAATAGAGGTGAGAAACATAATATGTATTTCTGAGTTAAGCAAAGTTCAGCTTTTGGTTTCTATCTAGATCATTCCTTTGACTTAGTTCTCATTAGCTGCATTGTTTTCCATGGAGTCCATCCACAACACTGCTGTGTCACTCCATCTTTTGTTTTATATTTGCTTTGATTTCAACAGAGAATTACTGCAGTGCCTCTGTGTTGCTCCATCCTTTGTTCCATGTGTCCCTTGGAGTGGCACACCAAGCTCCATCAGCATTCCTGCTTCTAAGGTATGCAGGCAGTTTGTCCCTGTCCTTGCACTCTTTATTGCTTAGCTTTGGCTTTCGGTCTCCTCACACCTTTGTCCCACTCTGTGCAGTGTGGGGGAGAGTGGATCCATGATGGTGGTAGGACTTCAGGCCCTTGGAGGTACCAGGTTTCATCCCAGTATCTGAATGGGCTTTGGAACAGAGAACAAGGCAAGTCATGGAGCAGGAAGGATCCCAGAAGAATCCTGCATTCGTCAGCTGTTTGGAGCAGGATATTCTGAGTCTTCTTCACAAGTAAAACCTCAGCCGTGAATCTGACTGTCTCAACTGACTCTCATTCTGGGAGTTTGGCCCCTTAGCAGGAGCTGGGATGAAAGCAAGCCAATCCATGGAGAAAGAGCTTCAGAGAAGAGAACAGGTGTGCCCAAGCTGGGGACTGGGCTGTGATGGCTGCAGAGAATCCATGGGCTGTATGGAGCCTGCCTGCCTGCCGTGGGAAGGGGCAGGTATGTCTCTGCTAAGGAAGTGTCTTTCCAGGAACCCAGCAACATGCCCTGTGCTCCCAGGGCTCAGGGGCAGGTCCTCCTCAGCTGCCCACTCCCCAGGCTTGTAGCTGCATCTCCCTAGCACCAAGGCATCATGTATGGTGTCACCCAGGCTCAGTTTTGTTCATGCTTAGTACAGGGTGTTGTAGTGAGAGAAAAAGCTTTGTGTAAAACAAACCCTGCCATGGCACAGCACCCTGCACCCTCCAATAAGTGTGCCTCACTTTTCCATGGAGTTCAGTCTCCTGAGATGTGCTGATTATCTATCACATGCCCTGGAGCACTTGGGAGCCCCAGGCCTGCAATCCACCCTTCCAGGCAATATCTTAATTTCCCTTTGATTTCCTCTTCTGGCTTCCTACAAGGAAACCCACTTTGGGTGGGGGATTCTATTATGTGATCATCCTCCTCCATAGAGGAGCAAGACGCCTTTTGTTACTGGACCATGAGGAAAGGCAGCCTGCTCCTGTGGCTTTCCCATTGTGGCTGTGGTTGCCCAGCACCCAGACACATTTCCTAGCACCGTGGAGACTTCGCTCTTCCTCCACTCTCTTGAGGCTTTGTCCACAAACCTTTGCCTGGAAAACAGCAGAGCCCTTCTGGAGGGATGTAACATTTCCAACAGTTTTTCTGACAGTGCAGAGACACCATTCCCATCCTTAGCAACATGTGCTAAATCAACCAGTCTTTTCTCTGTGTATGTTTGGCAGCTGGGACAATGACAGAGGAGTGTCAGGAGGATGCTAGTGCTACACTGCTGGAATCAAATAACCATCTTTGTCAGCTTTGCTTTGCTAACATAGTCATCAGCTCCTAAAGTTCACTGTGGGCATCAGTGGCCAATTCCCATGTGCATGAAGAACTGAATACTATTTTAGCTGTCACTAGTATTTGAGAAGTTGTGATGTAGCAGAACTGGTTCCCCAAAGACTTGTTGCAAGGGATGCTCAAGGACATAAGAGGAGCCCAGATCTGGAATTGCACCGTGCTCCACCCTCTGCTCTGCACATTTATGCACCAATGGCCTCCAGAGTCCCATGGAGGAAGCCCCCAGTGCAAGTGGGACCCAGCATGGCTGGGTGGCCACATGGGTGGTCAGCCTGACTCTCAGACTTTCCCCGCTCTAGTTGCTGTGGCAGAGGTGAGATCTCCTGTTTGTCCATTATGCAGATGTTCTGGGAAACAAGGGTGTGACAACCATGGTTGACCTTCATCCACTGCCGTGACTTCTAGGCAAGAGGTCCACCTACTGATCTTCCAAATTACCAATTCTACGTTTTCTGCAGAACCCTTAGGTCACGGGAAATGAAATGACAGGTCATATCCTGTTCTGTGTCCACTCATGGTATCTGATGGTATCGTACCCTGTGCCATGTCAGGACACTGCTGTCATCAGGGCTCTGGACGGTTTCCTCTGCAAGGCTGTGTGGTATCCTTGACACTGCACTTTTTCCATTGTGTCATGGCTTTCAGCAATGTTTCCATCCTTGGTTGCTGTCTGCCTATATAAGAGGGCAGAACCCAGGGATCCCACACCAGGAACAGTGAGGGACACTCTGCGACAGTCCAGCCTCACTCCTACAATTCACCTCTACCCAAGAGGACCATGAAGACCTTCACAGCAGCCCTTTCTGTACTTTTTGTGGTTGTCTTCTGCTACCAGGCCACCTCCTCTCCAAGTGAGTCCAATCTCTCCTCTCCAAGGAGCTGTCTCCTCTTTCTGTGTGCTGTATAAGGTCTAGTAATGCTTGGCAGCTCTCTCTTACTAGCATCTGCTGTAGGAAAAGAGAAGCCTGTCTTACCTTGGCTCCCTGATGGGAAGATGGCTATGGTGGGAGCCCACTGTGGGAGCAGCACTTCCTCCAGCGGGAATCTTCTCATCTTCTCACCCTACTTCTCCCCACTGGCACTTTTCCTGGTCTGATGTAACAGAAAACTTCTCTTCCAGTTTCTCTCCACTCTGGTCCCTGCTGTGTTGTGTACAACCTTGGACCATTGCCCTTGAGCCATGTGAAGAATTATGTGCCCACGGGGGGCCACTGCTCCAAGCCAGCTGTGATGTAAGTACATCTTCTGCCCTGCTTGTCCTGACAGTGTGGCGGAACCCCACATCATACTTCATCCTGACATGGAAAAGCACTGGGCAAGGCTCTCCCATGTGAGAACTGCCTGGGAACATGTCAGAGGGCAATCCCACATCCTAGACAGCGAGTTTGTGAACCTCCTTATTAGATTTGAGCTAATAGAGCTTTTGCTGGTCACTCCCCTCACCCCAGATAGGGGGACCTAGCCAGGACGGTGTCCCAGATGTAGAGATGCTGGGGACAAAGCAGTTTAAGTGCAGAGAGCAGGACACCTGTAAGGACATGGAGTCACTCCCACCCCATTTCCCTAGGGCGGTTTTGCAGCCTGTAGAGGTGTCTGGTGGGTGTCACTGTTGGCGTGGAGCAGGTGGTCTCACTCTTCTCTCCGTCTTCCTTTCCTTTGCCTCTCCTCACTGGATTTCCTTTTCCAGATTTACCACAATCAAGAACAAGCTGGTCTGTGCCCACCCTGATGAGAAGTGGGTCAAGGACATAATGAATCAATTAAAGGACAAGAAGCACAGTGGATAAGCAATACCCTGCTCTCTCCAAGCACCACTTCTGCAGGAATGTGCTCTCATGGACACCTCCAAGACATAATCTATTTTCTCATTGCCTGGGAATTTGGCAGGGTATTCAACTCAGTGTTTAGCTCTTTTATGGAAGCCTGTGCAATGCCGGTCTTAATTTATTTGACATTTTCAGTGAAACTTTTAATTCTCCATTGTACTGAAGGTGTTGAAGTTATTTTTGTATAATAAAAAGGAGCAAAACTTGCAACTTCTCCCAGTGGTTCTTGGGATGCTCCACGGAGACTGGGGTGTGTAGCAATGGTTGGAAGGGGGTCAGGGTTGACACTCGAAGGTCTGTGGGTGATGGGGTGACACCTGGCTGTCCCCCAGCCTCTCTGTGCATGCAAGGGAGAGCACTTCTCATCCTGCCTGTCCCGCCTGCCTCCTTGCCGCGGCACATTTCCAAACTCCTGGCTCTTTGCAGTGGGTGGGTATCACGGGGGATGTTTTGGCACAATTGTTGGTGGGGCAAGTGGTCCTTTACCTCGGCCAACATCTCTGGTCAGCGGGCAGGTGCCTCAGGGGCTCCTCGGGCTGCTGAGCTCAGCCATCACCAGACCCAACCCCATCTCCACCACCGTCCCGGCCCGGGGCTGTCTCTGGCCACGGGTTAGTTCCGGTGCTTCCAAATGTGTCCCGCTCTCCCCGCGGGGTTTTTCTCTGGCTTTGCCCCGCCGGGCTGGAGGCAGTCCCAGCCTTTGGGGCTGGCTGCAGCTGTCCCGGCCGGTGCCAGCTCCTCCCCCCGGCAGCACGGAGGCTCCGGGGCCGGTACTATCCGGTAGCGAGGCCGGCTCGTCCGGCAGGCTTTCATGGCACTGCCCGTTCTTCCTCTCCGTGGGGCTGTGCCGGCCATGCCTGCCTGGGAGCCCGCCTTTGCTGGCTGACGAGGGCCGAGGGAAGCGCCCGTGGAGACCAGCGGGCCACCATGGCGCTGGCAGGTGCTCTGGAGCGGCTGCAGGAGGAGGCCATCTGCCCCATCTGCCTGGAGTACATGAGCGAGCCGGTCAGCATCGACTGCGGCCACAACTTCTGCCGAGGCTGCATCGCCAAGCACTGCCAGGACAAGGGGCTGTGGGCCGACGGGCCCTTCTCCTGCCCGCAGTGCCGGGCCTCCTGCCACCGCAGCGGCTTCCGACCCAACCGGCAGCTGGCCAACATCGTGGAGAGCATCCGCCAGCTGGGGCTGCGGGGCGGCCTGGGGCCCGAGCTGGAGCCGGGGACCCCCCTGTGCCCCCAGCACGACGAGCGGCTGAAGCTGTTCTGCGAGGAGGACGAGGAGCCCATCTGCGTGGTGTGTCGGGAGTCGCTGCAGCACCGCCCGCACACCGTGTACCCCATCGAGGAGGCGGCGCACGTCTACAAGGTACGGCAGGGTGAGGCACCGGGCCCCTGCCCTGCCCGAGGCGCTCTGGCACGGGGCTGTGCGGCCACCGGGACCCCAGCAAGCTCAGTGGCATCGCTGGCAAAGCAGAAGGAGGGGTAGCGCAGACGGTCACCTCCCCCCCCAGCTGCCCTCGCTGCAGGGATAAAGCTAGACCTGCCTTATCTTCCAAATTGTTGGTGGAGCTAGGCTCACACCGTCCATCCAGCTCAGGGACGCAGCCTGGCTCCCTGCCCATTCACAACCCCTGGAGAAGCTGAGCTGGTGGGTCCCAGAGGACATTTTGCCCCGGTGGAAGGATGCTGGCACCCAAATCACACATCCCAGCTATGATCCTGACAGTGCCACCATCCACCCTTCACCCCAGCGTTGAAAGAGGGCTGTCGCTTTGGTCTCCAGAACCTTAATAGTGAGGAAAAACACAGGGGAAATCTGCGGAGCATGGGGAGGGTTAACACTGAGCTGAGTGAAGAGCGCAGCTGCTTTGTTTGGGTGCCAGTGCCTGGCACCGCCTGGCACTGGGTCAGTGTCTCCCCCCACCAGGCAGGGGAGACCCAGCCAACTTGCAGTGCTCAGTGGGTGCTGTTGGGGTGAGTTGAGCCCATTTTTTCTCTTTCCAGGTCAAACTCCAGAAATCCCTGGAGAGTCTTTTAAAGGAAGTGGAGGAGGTGAAGAAGCATGAGTCAGCAGAAAGGATGAAAACCCAGGAGTGCAAGGCAGGTGCCTGTCTTAATTCTTAAAGAATGAGCTTCAGAGATATCAGGATTTAAGAAAAAAACACCCTGAATGATCTTGTCTGGGGATACAGATTTATCATTGTCTCCAGGCTGTGTTCTGCTGTCACATGTATGAGCAATGCTGGAAGCCAGGCTCAGTAGCTGTGTGCAGCTCTATAAAAAGATTTGCAAGGAGCAGCATGCCAGATTCCCTGGAATAATGAGAAATTTATGCTGGTTAACAATTAGACATGGGCTATTTTTTATTGCCTTTAGTTTTACAACATGTGCTTCAGTTCCAAGCCAGACGTGAGCTGTGTGGTGAGCTCCACTCCACAGCAACAGGAACCAGAAGTGTTTTCATAAGAAAAAAAAACCACTGAATTATTGCAACTCTATCCCACTCCAGACAGTTCTGGGAAGAACAGACACCAGCAAACAGCTGGACTTCAAATCTCTTAGAGTGAAAGATGGAAAGTAAAAGTAAATGCAGAAAAGGAAATGAAACTGCTGGATGAGTTATCCAGCCCTGATTTTGAGCAGATGGTTAATCAGCTCTGGCAGGGAAGACAGGTTTCTCTGAATTCCCCTAGTTTTTCGCTCAGCTCCCTTGCCTGTGGCAGTCCAGACAAATGGTGGTGGGTTTCAAGGATGTCCCTATGAGCCCTCTGTCCCCACGGGGGGAGAAGGACAGAGACTGTGAGAGCTGTGTCACTGTCCTCCCATCTGCCTGAGTCACGGCTCAGGGTCGTGGCTCAGCTGCCTCCAGTTTCCTTTGGTTGTGCTTTTATAGCAAAAAGAACAAAGATTCCCCTGTGAGTGGTAGGGGGAAGAAGCTGTCCTGGCTTATCAAGTCTTCATGACTCAGGTTCAAGTACTTGGATGGGGAAAAAAAAGAAGTTAAATTTCCTTTCCTTTATCTTCTTAATTCTGAGATTTCCTGACCCAAGCCCACTGCAGAGTTTTTCTGCAGCTCCAGGTTTCCAGCCAGCTTTTAGGGATGAGGTGAAAAGCCCTAAGGCACTGGCAGACCATGCCAATTGCTGGTTCTTCACCTTGTAGTGAAACCTGGGGAGCCTTCTGGGCTCTGCCTTTCCATCCTCCACAGCCCCAGGGCTTCCTTTACATGGCAGATAGAGAGAGGATATGAGGGAACTGTCTTAAACTAAGAAAGGAGAGATTTAGTTTGGTTATAAGGAAGAAATTCCTCCATGTGAGAGTGCTGAAGCCATGGCTTCTTGCCCAAAGAAGCTTTGACTGCCCCATTCCTGAAAATGTCAAAGGCCAGGCTGCATTGGGCTTGGAGCAACCTTGTCTAGTGCAAGGTGTCCCTGCCCATGGCAGGGGGTGGAAGCAGATGGTCTTAAAGATCCCTTCCAGCTGAAACCATTCCATGATTTTGTGACTGTTCTACCTCTTGCTCTTAACTGGGGATTTTCCCAGCATTGTCCACCTGCCCAAGCTGTTTATTAGCCTGGATTTGGCTGGAGGTTTGAGTTGTAATAAAAACCTACCCTGACACCTGAGGGCACCTCCTTGCAGCCCAACACACCCCAGACCTCTGGGGTCCAGCTGAGCAGAAATGCCCCAGGCAAATTCCTGCTGCTGATAAACCAAGGATGCACAGCAGGAATTACAGTGAGGTGGAAGCACAAGTTTGCCTCTGGCTGTTTTTGAATTCATGCACTTTTCACAAAAATGCAGTATTTTCCCAGGGCCTGATGCCGGGCGTGGATGCCGGAGCATCTGGCTCTGTCTTGGCTGCCTGGATAACGTTCACCCCATGAATCTTCTTATCCCAAGGAGACAGTAAAGAAAAAGCGGGAGAGGATTGTGAGTGAGTTTGGGAAGCTGCATCGGCTGCTGGCTGATGAGGAGAAGCTACTGCTCCAGAAGCTGGAGGAGGAAGAGAAGCAGATTCTGCTGCTGATCAATGAAAACTTGGCCAGGCTGGTGGAGGAGAAGTGCTTGCTGGAGGAGCTGATCCTGGAGATAAAAGGGAAGAGCCAGCAGCCAGCTGATGGGCTGCTCAAGGTTAGGCTTTGCCACCAGCACCACTAACTCAGCCCTGGTGCCTTTGTCACCTGGGTGGGTGGCTTGGCCCAGACAAACCCAGAGTCGTTTTTGTCTTCTTCTAGGACATGAAAAGCATCCTGAGTAGGTGGGTGATTTTTCCTGATAGGTGCCATCATTATTCCTGGTAGGTACCATGATTATTCCTGGCAGGTACCCGTGGTTATTCTTGGCAGGTACCATGGCTGTTCCTCCTACTGTCCTGGATGCCTCCAGGCTTTGAGGCAGATGTTTGCATCTGTTCCACAACAGCCACCCCATCCTCCCTGCCCAGCATCTGCTTTGGTCCTCCTGGGGTAGACGCAGGAGGGACTGAGACAATCCCTCAGAGGTTTTCCAGGGGCCCAGAGCCAGGGCCTTGCATGGCTTGTGACATGAGCTGCATCCCCTCCTAAGGGATGTGCTGCCCAGTGGCTTTGTTCCTTCCTTCCCCAGGCCTGGCATTGCTGCTCCCTGTATCATTTAGTTCTGATCTCATTTGGATTGCCAATATGCAAGTAATTATCCCTAGTGCTCTTCCCAGCCAGAGCTCCAGGGAGGCAAAGGGCAGCACAAGGGCATTGAGCCCCTTCCCAGCTGGAGAGGGGCCATGGTGCAGGCTGTGGATACAGCCTAAGGGCATCCCTTCCTTCTCAGGTGTGAAGGGGTAAAATTCCAGTCCCCCAAGGCTGTGTCTGTGACCCTGAAGGAAAACTACAGCATTCCTGAGCGCTGCCTGGGCATGAGGGACATGCTGAAGAAGTTCAAAGGTGAGGGCGCAGCTCCTGGCACATTTGGGTTCTGGTTTTCCCCAGTACCCTGGGGCACAGGGAGGTTTTTCTAATAAGCTTTGTCCAGCCGCTCCAGGTTTGTGCACTGATGAGTTCAGGATGGTTTCATGGTGGGAAGACCTTTGTTGTGGTCTTGGATGGATTATGAGGGGACCCTGAAGCCCAGGATGTCCCTCGGGGGTTTCAAGCGCCATGCTGCCCATGACGTCTGGCTTTCAGACCTCTTTCTGAAGCTGTGGAATGGCCCTCCTTGGCTTGGCTCTGCAGCCTGACACCAAGTATTTTGATGAGGCTCATTTTCTATGTTACATTTCCCCACTGGCAGGCAGTGCTGGGAGCTGTGCAAAACCACGAGCAAATAATTGTGGGATGGTTTGGGAGAGCTCAGCATTCAGGTCATAGGCACCTGTTTGTGTCTGTGCCTGCAGATGCCTGAAGCCTTGTCCATCCTTCCATCCTTCTCTCTGTTCAGTGGACGTGATTCTGGACCCAGAGACAGCACACCCAGACCTCTCTGTGTCTGAGGACCGCAAGAGCGTCCGGCGTGGGAGCAAGAAGCTGCTCCTGTCGCTCTTTGACAGCCCCAGGAGGTTCGGCAGCGCCCCGGCCGTGCTGGGCAGCCCCGGCTTCTTCTCGGGCCGCCACTACTGGGAGGTGCAGGTGGGAGACAAGCCCGAGTGGGGCCTGGGGCTGTGCCGGGAGGCGGCCGGCCGCAAAGGCTCTGTGCTCTTCTCCCCCAACAATGGTTACTGGGTGCTGCGGCTGCAAAACGGGGGCACCTACGAGGCCCTGACCGTGCCCGTGTCCCCCGTGCCCCTGAGCGTGAGGCCCCGGCGCATCGGGATTTTCCTGGACTACGAGGCGGGAGAGATCTCCTTCTACAACGTCAGCGACCGCTCCCACATTTACACCTTCACTGACAAGTTCTCAGGCAATCTCCGGCCTCTCTTTTTCTTGGGTGCCTTTTTGGGGGGCAGAAATGCAGAGCCCTTGGTGATCTCCTGGGTCAGGGACCCACAGGGGACCGGATGCGTCATCTTGTGAGAGTGGCTGCCCTGGTTTGTCACTGGTGGGCAGAGACCTGGGAGCCCAACCAGCTTCTCCTGGTGAGTGGGGCAGCACTAGGGGAAAACCTCAGTGCCCTGGTGAATGTCCTGACAGGATTCTCACATAGTTCTGGCTGCTGGGCTGACCTGCCATGCGTGACACCCACTGTGTGCCATGTATTGGGAAGGCACTTTGCAGCAGGAATGTGCCATAACCCTCTGTGCCACTAGTGGGGACAGGGGAGTCCCCTGATCACTGATGTCCTGATACTCATCTCACAGGCTGCTGGAGCAGTGTGTGTGCTCAGCCTGCCATGTAGTGCTGACTTTGTTGTGAATTGTATTGGAATAAAATAATAAAGGCTTGATTTGGGGAACCTTGTGTGGTTAATGGTACGACTGCTGCTACTCTGAAATATCTCATAAGGTAAAGGGTGCTGCTGGACCTGATCCTCTCCAGCCCAGAGGATCCTTGAGAGATCCCATTGTGGCATCTGTGGGACACAGCAGCACTCTCCAGGCAGGGATTTGGGAGTGGCAGATGCCTGTGTGGTGGCTTCACCCCAACCTTGTGGTACTGGGGCCTGGGGTGAAGAGAGAGGACATCTGTTTGGATGTGGGTGGTCCCTGTGCTGCTGTCTCTGGTCCCCTGCTCAGGAGATCCCTCCAGGTCTGTCAGCTCCAGCCCCTCCACCCCCCTCAAAACCCCATGAGTGGGAAAGCTCCAAGTGTGGGGAGTTGCCCATCGCAGGGCAGGAGTACTTCAGGGCTGCAAGATCCAGGGAAAGAAAAATAGCCCAAAGTCTGTCTTCAGTGTTCACCCTTGGTCTGTCCATCCCCTGGTACATCCCTTCTCCTCCAAGGCTCTTGCCAGGCTGCCAGTGTGTCACTGGAGGAAAAGCTCGTCTGAACCTGAGTGGAGCCGTGGTCTCTTTGCACAGGGCCAGGAGGAGGAGACACTGCCCTGGGTGCACAAGGCACTGCCCCATGGCACATGGGGTGCCAGCAGTGCCACCAGCCCTGGACTACCAGCTGGAGTAGCTATGCAGTGTGTCCTTCAGACAGGAATCAAGATGCTGCCTAATTTGAAGTCCGATTCAATGCAAATAAAATGAGATTTGGTAAAATGTAATCTGAAATGCTCAGCACAATTTATCATAGAGTCCTGGACTGGTTTGGGTTGGAAAGGACTTTAAAGCTCATGTTGTTCCACCCCCTGCCATGAGCAGGGACACCTTGCACTATCCCAGGTTGTTCCAAGCCCTGTCCAACCTGGCCTTGGACCTTCCCAGGGCTGGGGCAGCGACAGCTTCCCTGGGCAACCTGTGCCAGGGCCTGCCCACCCTCAGAGGGAAGAACTCTTTCCCATATCCCATCTAACCCTGCCCTCTGGCACTGGGCAGACATTCCCCCTTGTCCTGCCACTCCAGGCCCTTGTAAATTGTCTCTCTCCAATTCTCTGCAGATGTCCTGGATGATGCTTTAGGAGTCTTCTAGTGAATAAATTGTCTGGACTGGGAGAGCAGTTCCCCTTGACTGAGTTTTGCTGTGTTTTGGGGAGTCCCACACTCCTTCAGGATCTTTCTTTTGGTGGCTACACAACAGAGAGAACAGACTAGTGAGACAAACTCAGCCACAGCTTTGCCACACCCCAGGGAGGAGAAGGATGATAGGTCCCAGTGAGTCCTGCAGTGCACTGACACCCTGAAGATATTACATGGAGATTATGATCTTACAGTCACTCCATGGAGAAGTTTATGGAGCCTGAGGAGATAAGAAAGGACATAAACTTCAAGGCCTTAACAAAGAGCTGAAAGCAGAGGCAGTTGGTGGAGGGAGTGGTGAGGACAGCCACAGAAAGCTGTTGTGCAGGGAAGGAACCAGGGTAAATGTCACTGAACCAGGAGTGGGAGGAGGTGATGGAATAGAAACTGTCCAGAGCAACCTGATCCTGGCAGGGGATGGACAAGTGGCACTTGCTGCAGGCCTGGGTGGGTAAAGAGTTTCCAGAAGGAGCAGAAGGAAGTGCAACAATTCAGAGATCTTGCAAGCAGGGGAAGAAATGAATGAGTAGAAAGGATGTGAGCTCACCCCAATGCAGCATCCAAAGTGTTTCTAGCAATCATGAATCTGCCTCCCCCGAGAAGGACAGTGGAGGTCAAAGGTATGAGCTAGTTCTGAGTAGGCGCCCAGATTGTCCATCTGGTGGACTCTGCATCACGTGCTTCTAAGGAACTGCTTGGGAGCTCCCTGCTCCCTGAAACTGATCCTGGGGTGATTTGCAAGCAGGATTTCTCTCTGAGCCATGGCAAGTGGAGTTTGTCCCTGTCCTCGATGGCAGTGCATTGATGTCTGGCTGTGGCCTCCACACAGACCTTGTCCTGCAAGGGCCAGATCCTGCTCAGCCTCGTCCGGAGGGAATGGCTGCACAGCACAGCAGAGAATCACAGAATCATGGAATTGTTCAGGTTGGGAAACACCTCTAAGGTCATGGAGTCCATCCATTACCCCAGCCAAGGACTGTTCTGCTCAAGGGGTGTGGTTTGGCTGAAGGCAGGAATCCCTTGAGATACCAAACCCGGCAGAGGGACCATGGATTGGGTGTTACTGTTTTTCTGAGCAATCGGTAGATTAAAGTAGCACTTTAGGCATTGGCTCCCGGGGCAGTTTCCTCACTCCCAGGCACTGGCAGTGTCCCTTGTTATGATTCAGCACAGTTAACAGACCTGCAGATTTAGAAATGTGCTTTCTTAAAAATGTTGCACCCTTCTCTTCTAGAAGAAAATGCTTCATCATCTCAGAGGGATGTGAGTCATCGTCTGCGTCTTTCTAAGAACTCAGCAGAAATGTTCTTTTGGGTTTTCCTGGCCACTTCTGCCTTTTGTCACCCATCACAGGGAAGGCAACAGCCAGGCACAATTTCTTCTGTAATACTTAAGTGTCTTCCTTAGCCCTGGGAGTCTGGGATATTGCACCACTTTAGGAACACTACTTTTGTATGCAGCTTACAAACCCATCCCCTTTTACATTACATTTTTGGATTCTGGTGCCTCAGAAGTGGCACACCCCCTGCTCAGGGTGTCTCTGGGAAGAGCTGTTCTGGAGACTGAGCCTCCCGTCCCTGTGGCAAACCAGGGCCCTGGGGATGGGGAGGAAGGTACAGAATTGGCACTTCTGGATGCATTTTGCCTTCAGAGTGTCTAATTCCTCTCTGAAAAGTGGAGATGTAAAAGCTCAGACCATGAACATTGACTGGCTTCAATCCACACCCCATCAGCACAGCCCTGCTCCTCCTTCTGTGAGAATCTGGACTCCAGCCTCCAATTCCTCTGGTATTTGGTGTGGCTCAAAATGCCTACAGACACACTAGAGTGACGTAAACAGCAAATATGGAGACATATGCACATATAATAATAATATTCTTATCATAGTAATGATTGAATTTTTGTTCACAGCTAGGCTTGCCCAGGACTTTTGTCAAAAAAAAAAAAAAAAAAGACCAACAAAAAAGAACTTTACCAAACAAACCAACCTCCACAAAACCAAAAAAAGAGAATTATTTTTATATACATTGTACAAAACATTCAGTAAATTCCACACTCTGATTTCAGGATGGATAGTTTACAAATTCCAAACCCCTTTAACAACATTGTTCTTGTTTTGATCTGAATCCAGAGAAAGTTCTGCAGAAAACCACCGTCCTCTTGGTCCCAACTCCACTTTTCTCTTCATCTGTTAAGCTTAAGGATCCCTTCCAGTTCAGCATGTTCTGTGATTCAGGTGTCCACCTGCTTGAGCACCCCATGAGAGTGTTCATGGGAGGGATGAGCACCACAATTGCCTGAGCCCCGGGCATGAACTTCCTGGGGAGACAAAGCTCTTTACCATGAGGGTGGGCAGGCCCTGGCACAGGGTGCCCAGAGCAGCTTTGCTGCCCCAGCCCTGGCAGGGTCCAAGGCCAGGCTGGATGGGGCTTGAAGCAAGCTGGGATAGTGGAAGGCTGTGGCAGCAGCTCTGTGGCCACAGAGAGCAGCACAGCTGGCCCAGGCATTGTGCTGGGAAAGGCTGTGGGAAGATCAGAGAAAAGAATGATAAATAATTCTTATCTTCACTTGCTGCCCCTGTTGTTGTGAACATGTGGAATGTGTTATGGAGGTTTGTCTACCAAAGGGTGGTTTCTTGATTGGCCAATGGTGATGGTGTTTGAAGGACCAGTTGGGTCCACCTGCATTGTAACTGTCTATAAAAGCAATGGGTTTCTTAATGAGTATAGTTTAATAAAGTGATTGATCAGCCTTCTGTGAATCATGGACTCAATGCTAATTATTAACCAGGCTGGGGGCCTGCAATGACAGAAGGTGTCCCTGCCCATGGCAGGGGGTGACACAGGATGAGCTTTGAGGTCCCTTCAAACTGAAGCTATTCCGTGATTTTATGATTCCATGATTCTGTGACCCAAGGATTGCATGGTGTGAGGGTGCCCCTGCATGCTTCAGCTCTAGCAGCAAAATCAGCCTCAAGCAGCTGCACAACCACAAATACATCCGGGGCCCATGGCAGGGTGACCCCTGGGTGAGGATCTAAGCTGATGGTGCCATGGGTAGTGCAGCCCTTGCTGCTCCTGAGCCACTCCTCATGCTCTGCAGAAGGTGCTCATTCTCACCTCTCTGCTGGGGGTGTGCAGCTGCAGCTCCTCACGCTTTTCTGAGCTGTCACACGCAGGCGGGTGCAAGAGCAAGAAAGGCATGAGTAATTCTGGGCTCCTGCAGGCTCCCAGAACAGCAGTGAGGAGCCAGCTGAGGTACCCCGGGGTGGAGGGGGAGGGCTGTGGGAGGCTGGAATGGCCCTGGGTGCTTTGGGACACTGCCCAAGGCAGACAGCCTGTGTGCCGCATTGCCCGGCTGGATGGCACTCACTGCATCACCCTGTGCCCTTCCCCGAGGAACCTGGGGCTGTGGGACTGCCCCCAGTGCCACAGAGGCAGGCAGGGCTTGTGTCCAAGAGGGACTGTGGAGGCTCAAGTGATTTTGGATAATCCCATCACAGCTCTTCCCCCTCTTGTCTCCTGTTCCTGCTGTTCCCTGGATGAGGGCAGCTCTGGGCACTAGGCTTTGTGCCAATCTCAGTCCTCAGGGTGAATCTATCCAGCAGCACCCAGGGTGGCTGGTACTCAGTGGCCAAGATGAGCCTGCCTGGGGTGTGCAGGGTCTGGTGAGTGCAGGCTTTCACCAAAGCCAGCCCCTTCACATGCTGGTGGCAATGTCCGTCTAAACCTCCCAGCCATGGGCTCCCTGCTCTCCCAGCAGCGTCTCAGGGAAGGGGGCTCTGGTCCTGCTCTCTACCTCACTTCCCTCCTGTCAGGGTGCTATTTTAAGCTGGATGCTGTCAGCACTGGGGTGGGATGACAGATGGGATCCACAGGGCCCCGTGGGCTGAGGAGCCGGGGGCTGCAGCTCCCCGAGTGAGGAGTGATGTGTTCCTTCCTCCCTCAGACACACCCATGGCCCCCTGATCCCTCAGCCCCCCCCGATCCTCCTCTCTCTGCTCACCACCCACCCTCTGATCAAGGTCCCCCTCCCCAGGGCTGCCTCTGCCCTGCTGGCCTGTGTCCCACTGGTGTTCGTGTTTGAAACCCCAAATCCAGCATGGGAACACAGTGTGTTAAACTGAGCATTGTTCCGTGGAGTGCACCAGAGATCCAGGCAGGAGGAACTCAAATACTCTTTGCTGATCCAGCAGATCCTGTCCAGAGCTGATCAGAGCGTCCCAAACACCATCAGTGGTGTGGGAAATGCCATTAAGGACGTGGGAAATACCTTCACTGAGGGGAGCTCCATTTCCTTCAGCTCCAGGGGGGCACCAGGGGAGATGTTTCCTTGCAGGGGCAGGTCCTGCCCTGGGCTGGGGTCTGCCATGGTCATCTCTGGACAGGCATCTCCAGAGATGAGAAGGTTTTGGAGTCAAAGTATTACTAAGGGAATATTTGCCAAGCTTCATGTCCCAGATAAATGAGAGCTTAATGAAATAATTCTAAAATTCTTGCAGTGAAACATATTTTTTCCACCCTTGTGTCTGGAAATAACTGGTCCATTTTATCTGTGGCTCTCAGAAAGCTTTCCCTAAAACAGCCAATATGTTAAACTTCAGCCCCTAAAGGTAATATATTGATTGATTGTAATGGGGCCAGAAATGGAATTTAATGAGCTTCCAATTGTCATAATGAATGGAAATTAAATACCTTAGAGAAGGCTTAAGACAAGTTACCTGAATGTAATCCCTGTCTTTCTCACAACTCCTCCTTCATGGCTTTTCTTGTTACTATTTTGCAAAATAAGATGTTCAGACACAGAAAGCTTGTAGGAGTTTTGACAATGTGGAAAAGGAAATAAAGAAGCTGCTGTCACTATTTTAATTTCAGCTATTGTCACCCCAAAGGATTGTAACAGAGGCAAACACAGAAGATTCTTACAAAAATATTTATTTATTGGCATCTGAATTTAATTTTATGTAAAAAATATAGTTACTTAAATACAGAAATTATAATCTGAGTCTACAGGCAAAAAAAAACCAACCAAAAACATATTAAATAAATTTTTTTTTTATCTCAGAGTTATTGCACCTGATCCCTCCCCTATAAAAAAATTAAATAGCACAACATTAAGTTGTGTTTTGGAATGTTTTCAGTTTCTCAGCTAGCTCTAAGTGACATTGAAGCCCTTCCAGTGGACCCCAGCTGGTGACGCCTGTCCCTCCCGGCAGTGGGGACGTGGAGCAGCTGGCTCTGCGCAGGGGCTCAGTCCAGCTCCAGCTCGTTCACGTACTGCTGGACCCAGTCCTCCCTGGGGTTGGCACAGACCTCCCGGCCCTTCCTGGTGATGAACCTGTGGGGCGCAAGGAGGTCAGGTTTTGGTGGGAGAGCACTGAATGGAGGATCACAGGATCATAGAGTTATGGAATGGTTTGCTTTGGAAGGCACCCTAAAGCTTATTCAGTTCCACCCCCTGCCATGGGCACGGACATCTTCCACTAGGTTGTTTCAAGCCCATCCAACCCGGCCTTGGATACTTCCAGGGCCAGGACAAGAGCCCTGCCCAAGTCCTGCCTCTCCCAAAGATGAGCAGCTCCATGCCTTGCCCATCCTATCCGGCAGCCGCCAGTTTTATCTGCAAAGGGGTAGAGCAGGAGCAGCATATGGCTTTTGTGCTCCAAGCATCACCTTGTTCTTCTTGTCTATCCCAGCTTTCCTTCCCTGTCTTTGGAAAAGGGCCTTTCCCTGCCTGGCTCCTCAGCCCCAAACCACCCTGCCCCGGAGGAGGGACTCACACGACAGCAGGCTGGGAGCACTGGCTGTTGGTTTCGTAGTAATCCTTCACAAAGGTGCGGGGCAGCTGCCGCGAGACGTAGGAGAAGCAGCAGGAGGTTGGTGGGTCGGAGCCAACTGTGAAGGGCAAAGACAGTCATGAGCAGCGGCAAGGGATGGGGGACAAGGCAGGGAGCTGGGATTACCCATCCCTGGGTCTAGGGGGCAGGGATTATGTGGAGGAGGAAGAGAAAAGATGGGGTCTTTTTTCTTCTTCCTTCAGTTATTTCCCTGTTGGGTTCACCCGGAGCTGGCATTGACACAGCCCATGCCACCAGGCAACACCTCCCAGCCCAAACCTGGCCAGCCCTAGCCTTCCTCAGGGTGCCCACATTTGATCCCTGTAGCAGGGGTGGGGGGCATGGCTGTGCTTTTACCCTAAAAAGGGTAGCAAACCTTTAGCTTTTATGCTAATGGTCTTTGAGCTCTTCTTGTCCCATAACCCTGGAGCACCTGCCAGAAGATGCTGGGACAGAGGGAGGGACCCTGAGTGGAATTGCTATCAGAAGGGGCTGTCCCAGCAGGACATCTCTCCTGTCCCCACTTAGGGAAGGTGAGAAGACCCTGGACTTACGTGGAGCAGCAGAGGTCTGGCAGCAGAAGGCAACGATGAGGATGGTGAGGGCAACCACAAACACCTTCATGTTGCTGGAGAAGTGGTGGCCGGAGCTGGAGCAGGCAAGGGTAGCTTGGAAGCCTCTTTGCTGTCTGATGCTGAGACCATCAGCAGCCCCTCAATTTATGGAGCGAGAGGCGTGTGCAGAGCTTGCGTAGGCATGGTGGAATTTCCACCAGAGTCCACTTGTGCTGCAGTCCCGTGATGGAACAGGGCAGCCCCAGCTCCGGAAGAGTGAAGCTCCCTGCTCGATTCAGTGCCTCCCCAGTGACACAGGATATGAAACAGTCACTGTGGCTATTTCTGCTTCTCTCATGCCTGTCCCTTAGTAAGAAGTTCCTCTGTGGAGGTTCCTGCATTTGTTAAGTCTCCTGTTACCCAACCTTCCTGGCAGCTTGGAGGAGAGAGTGTATCCATGAAAGAACTGTGCTGGAGGGCCCAGAAGCATTAGTGGGATGAGGCTGGTTAGGGAGAAAGAGACTGAAGTCTCCTTTACCAAGGATTCTCCCATATTTGCAAAGCCCCTGGTGTCCCAGGAGCAGGAGGTGGGAGCTGTCACCAGTGTCCTGCAGGTGCTGCCATGGCTGGAGGTGCCTCAGGGCATGTCCTGCAGCTGTGACAGCACTGCAGGCACTGGCATAGGGGGTGGTGGGCATGAAAGAGGAATCTGAGAAGCTGAAACTCTCAAGTTTCCTCCTTAATTTAAAGGAAAGGAGTGCTGAGATGGGCTACTTGTTATCTCCTGGAACTGCCTGATGTACCCCAGGTCCTATAAGGAGACATTAAATTGCAATTTAATCAAACCGTTGCTTTTTTAAAATAAAGATTATACAGTTACATTTCAAGAGTTACTGGTAGTCTGGGGATGCAGAGAGCTGGAAGAAGTGTGGATATTTGTAACCCTGAAGATGAGGCAGAAAGAGTTCCAGGAGCAGGGTGAGGAAGGAAACGGTGATTGTGAAAAAGAAGAGCAGATTAACTGTGTGGTGAGAGCATGGACAGAAACCAGGATGGTGGGAAGAAAAGGTTATCCTGTCTGAGCTGATGAGGGAAAATGACCACAGACTGGAGAAGCAGTACAGTGTGTCAGAGAGAGGAGCAGCTCTGTGAAGGCTGGGCAAGGGCTGAGACAGGGATGGGTCACTGGGAAGAAGCCAGCAGCCTCCACACAGAGAGCCATGGAGCTCTGACAGACTCCTGAGGAGGAGAGGGAAGGCTGGGCAGGGAGGCCATGAGTGCTCTGGGAAGAGCTGAGGGCTGTCCAGCTGTAGTGAGATGTTCTCAGAAGGATTTCCTGTTCTCTAGAGGAAAGCAGACATTCCTGGGGAAGGTCTCCATTTTGTGATTTGGGGTGGTGCTGTTTTGATAGACACTTCCTAAATAACAGTGGAAGGTTTATAATGTAAATGGAGCAATCCAACCTCACCCTGGCACCTCTGCACTCCCCCCAGCAGCGCTGGGTACTGACTCATCCTCTTTCTATTAAAGGTTTCCAGTTACTGCCCCAGGAACTTTCTGTAAATAACCTGGTGTTTTCTCAATATCCTTCAGCTCTCCACCAGCCGTGCTGAGTTAGCTCCGTGCTCCAGGTGGACAGGGAGGGCTCCAGAGGACCAGGCACAGGAGATGCGCCAGACTTGTCCCCAGCCTCAGGGAGGCTCCTGCTCGGAGCTGTGTCTCTCAGTCAGGCTGGGGAGGGCAGATCTACCCCATGAAGCAGATATGGCTCTTGCCAAGCTGAACATCCCCTTCCATAGCTGATCTGGCCCATTTCCACATTTCCCTTTGCAGAGAGGCACCTTGCAGGCTCACTCATCAGTCTATATCCCATTGCCTCACTCTGTTTGTCATCTTGCTTGTCTCCAAACATCCTGGGAGGAAGAGGAGAGTCTGCCTCCACATGCAGGGTGCCCAGCCAGGCAGGAGGTGGGACCCTGGTGTTCCGAGGGACCCAGCTGGGCCAGGAGGGAGGGAGCATCAGCTCCCCTGGATCCTGTCTGGCTGCTCAGGGAACAGAACTCGTACATGGATGTAGGAGCGTGGTTTGCCTCTGAGCTGTCCCCTCTGACTGTGCCCTCAAGCATCTGTGGGCTGCTCCTGGAGATCCGGAGCCTCCAGCCAAGCGCTCCCTGAGGTGCACAGTGCCAAAATGTGGAGAATGTTCTAATAAAATATGAGTTTCATGAAAACAGAAGAATTAGTTTGGGATCTGATTTGAATATTCTAATGTTTTCAATGAGAGAGTTTTCCTTTCAGGCAGCTGGACACCTCTGTGCCTTAATCCCTTTGTCAGCAAGCACATACCAATTATTTTAGACTCTCAGGGGCTATTTTGAAATTAATAAAAGCAAAAAAATTCCTAAGTCAGTTTAGGATCAGCTTAGTTTAGGTAATGTGTCTTATAGGGGACTGGGAAGGGCTGAAACTTTTCTACTGCTGAGAGCCAAAAATAACCCCAAAGCCAAATTGCTTGGTTTCTAGGAATCTAATTCTTCCTTAGAAATCTGATAAAAGATCCTGCTCTGCCAGCTCATGGCCAGCTGGATGGAGGTGGGAGGTTACAGTCATGCCAGTGATGCCTGGGATGCAACATCCTCCTAAAAAATGTTTTCTTACCCATTTCCCACATTCCAATGATGATGAAAAGAGAAAGTCATCTCTTCCAGCTCTTACCCCTTTTAGGAAGGGAGGTTGAGTGTGTCTCAGATGAGGAACCATCTTCCCTGGAAGTTGCCTTGAGACATGAAGATGGCCATGGAAGAGTGGGGAAAAATGGGCTGGAGCATCTCTGGGGGGATTAATTTAATTACACAGCAAAGTGGTGGTGTAATGAGGAATTTTCCCATGAAGTGGTTTCAGAATTCCTGACCCAGCAGGCAGTGCTTGGAGTCAGTGGGATCTGCCATCTGGAGGAGTCTGGTTGATGTTGCCCTGTTTTACAGAGGGATATGATTGAGGTTTTCTACAAGTCCCCCAAAAAATCCCAGGAGAAAGTGCTAAGTAAAGCAAATGCCCAAAATAAGTTCTGTCAGAAATAGGGAAATTCTCTGTCTTGAATGAAAGGAGAACCTGGAAAAAAACTGGTGAGACTGGGTGATGTAAGTTGCTATTTATAGCAGGGTTTAATGCTGAGGAATTGGGATTCACTCAGAAAAGGAAGTCATTAAAGATGTCCTGAGTTCAGAAATTGCCCCTAAGCCAAGGTCCACCAGCCCCTGCAGCAGCTCCATCCTGCCCTGCTCCAGCTCCAGCACTGATGGCATTCCACCAGCATCCAGAAATTTCACCCCCGCCATCCTTGACACTGCTGGAGAAATGTTGGAATTTTTCAGATGATGTCACATCCTGGAACTGACTGCAGTAAGGGGCTGTGCCTGTGGGAGTGCCTGGGGAGCATCTGTCTCCAGTGTGGGGGCTCCAGGGGAGCCGCCTCGGCTGCTCACCTCTGGCTGGTGCACAGAAAACACTTGGTTTCCCCTAAGTCATGTCAGGACAGGAAGCTGGTCATAGCTGAAAAGAAATGTGTATCTTGTAAAGGTCCCATTCTTACTCCAACAAAGGCATTTTACAAAATAAAATATTCTAGGGAATATATTACAGCGACCTGAGGAGGTCTCCAGGGTGAGAGAAGGATGAGAATCTTGTTTCATGATCAGAAGGCTGGATTTATTGATATATGATATAAAATACATTATAACTATACTAAAAAGAATAAAGAGAGAAGTTGCAGAGCTGCTAAGCTAAGAATAGCATAGAAAAGAATCTAAAGCAAAGGTCTGTGTCCAGGGAATCTTTCCCCGAGCTTGCTCCTGTGATTGGCCCTTAATTGTACACATGGAACATGAACCAATCACAGGTGCATCCTATTGCATTCCACAGCAGCTGATAACAATTGTTTACATTCTTCTTCTGGGGCCTCAGCTTCCCAGAAGATGCACAAATCCCAAAGAAAGGATTTCTGTGAAAAAATGTCTGTGACAGGAATACTCTGCTTTCTAATGGCTGATGCCTCTGATTTTTCCTGGCCTTTCTTTTGAAGCAGAGCAAACCAAAGAAGATGAACTGTACAGTATTTCAAAGAAAATTAAGGTGAAATAAAAAAAAGGTCTTTGCTCCACAACCCTCTCCATTCTTGGCATGAAAAGAAAAGAAATAAACAGGGAAAACCGGAGGTTTTGCAATTTTTGAGCCTTAGGGAGGTGACTGTGGGGCTGTGTCCCTGGTTCACCCTGACTGCTGGCTCCAGGGGCTGGGACATACCCAACACACCCCCTTCAGCATCCCTCAAACCCCAAATGTCTGGGATGAGCAGAAAAAGTGTCTCTGCTGGGGCTGCATCCTCTGCCCACCTTGCTCAGATCATTGTTGAGTCCCCCAGAAAAAAGCAGAGAGGGCCTGGCTGAAAATTCAGAGCTCTGCTGGGATGGAAGCTAGAAAATGGTAGAGTTAGAATGGATATGAGGAAGGAATTCTTCTTTGTGAGGGTGGGCAGGCCCTGGCACAGGGTGCCCAGAGCAGCTGTGGCTGCCCCTGGATCCCTGGCAGTGCCCAAGGCCAGGCTGGACGTTGGGAGCACCTGGGACAGTGGGAGGGGTGCCTGGGGTGGAACAAGGTGCTCTTTAAGGTCCCTTCCAACTCAAACCACTCTTTGATTCTATGAATGCCAAACCCACTTTTGATGAACCCAGTGGGCCTTGCCTGCTTGTTATATGCAAGGAAAAATAAAAATAAACAAGACACAAATAGTTTTCATTTTCATTGTTGCTCCTGCTGTGCAGCATTCTAGGCATTTTTGGGTGGGATGGGTGAAGGTGGCCCCAGGGATGTCTGGCTGATCCCCACAGGTTATAACCACAACCTCCCCTAAGAGCAGGGATAACCTTCAAACTTGTGTCAGGGCTGTTGCTGCAGCTGGAGGACATCCCTGATCATAGAATCATGGAATCATTTAGGCTGTAAAAGCCCTCTGAGGTCATTGAGTCCAACCATCCTCCAAGCATTACCAGAGCCACCAGTAATGCAGGTCCCCAGTGCCACATCCACACATCTGTTAAACCCCCCCAGGGCTGGGGACTGATGGCCCCTGGCCTCCCTTGCCCGGTGCTGGCCGCCCTCTGCAGGGTCCTGGCAGGGCTGTGTCACTGTGGGGAGCTGTGAGCCCCAGTCCCACAGCGAGGTGTGAGCTCTGCAGCTGCCAGTGAGCAGCCGTGCTCAGGCCCTGCTCTTTACTGGCATCACGATTCACTCAGAGCTGTCAAACCACTTCCCACGTGTGGGCTGTTTGATGGTAGGGGCGCTCAGCAGTGTTTCTCTGAAGTGCAGGTCCTATCCTCCCTAATATGGAGGGTTTTTCCACCCCAGCTGGGTTGGTGCCCTTCAAAGGGGATATTGTCCAGCTGGCCCAGCTGGCATGGGATGTGCCTGGCACCCGCATCCCTGGGAGAGAGGGGAGGGTTTGGGGAGTTTTGGCACTGCTTACTGATTGTGCTGCAGCTCCACAGCCTCTCCTGCATCCCTTCATGGCCCTGCAGCCTCCCCCTGTGGGCCCCTGCATCCTTCCACAACCCCCACGGCCTCTCCTGCATCCCCCCAGCACCTCCACAGCCACAGCATCCCCATCCCTCCATTGCCCCAGGGTTCCTGCATCCCATGGGCACCACGCAGGGATGTGCAGCCACTCCTTGGGGCTTGGTGGGTCAGTCTGTGAGTGGGAGTAGAGGGACCTGGGCTCAGTCAGGGATCACCTGAGGGACAGTCCTTTGACCCCCTTTGACACCTCACCTCTGCCCCAGCTGAAGCCACCAGCATCTCCCAAATGGATCATCCCCCTCCCCAGAGCTTGCATCCACTTGTGGACCTACAGAAAGAGAGAAAAGGCTACAGGAAGTAACAGGAGTGGAATAATAATCCTTCCTGTGCTCCAAGGTCCTTCAGTGCCAGGGCTGGGATAGTGCAGCCCCCACGGGTGAGCTGTGCCCCAGGGGAGAGCCCTCACTATCACCCATGGGAAAAGTACCCCCATTCCCCTGCCCTGGCTTCTTGGCTTTGTGACCTGTGTCTCTAGGCAAGGGCAGGATTTCAGGGCAGCTTGAAGGAGTTTGAAAGCTTCTGGGCTAATTCTTGTCACTGTTTATACCCCAGGGTGAAGACTCAGCAGCCCCATGACAGCCTTTCCTACACGTTTCTCCTTTGAATAATTTTAGCTTTCTATTTCTACCCTGCTTGCACCAAAACAAACCTCATACCCCAGTCGAGTGAGGCAAAAGTGGTAAACAATGGCTTTTTTCCAGGAATAATAAAGGAAACTTGGGAGGGGTCAGCTAATGACACTTAAACTGCAGGAACTGCAATAGCTGAGAGCTCTGGGATTTGCCAGAGAAGCGAAAACCAGTGGACAGAGCAGAAAACCGAAACCAGAAACCAGAAGCTGGGCCCAGAGGTCAGCAAGGGCGGCTGGTTTGGGCCGGCCGTGCCGAGCTCCAGGGTGGCAGCCGGTGACCCACAGCAGAGCCCTGGGGCGGGGGCACGGCGAGGGCAGGAGCTGCCCCTGTCCCGGAGCCTTCCCGGCATTCCGGGCAGCGACATTCCAGCTGACAGAGCGGCTCTGAGGCACCCGCTGGTGACATAACCTCCTCCTCCTCCTCCTCCTCACATTCCGTTGTGCTTTCTTTCCTCTCAGAGCTTCCAGGTGAGAGACAGAGCTGCAGGTCCCATGGCAGCCACCACACCTCCCCATCCCTCTGTGCCCCATGCACATCATCAGCCTCATGGCTGGTGCCTTGCAGGCAGCAGCTGGTGAGCAGAAGGTGCGAAGTTGCCATGAGCAAAGCTGTCACCTGCTGGTGACGGGGTGGTGCCAGCCACAGGGCGCCTTTCTGCAGCCACAGCCTTTGTCACTGCTCCGTTCGGCGCTGGCGTTTGTCACACCCGAATGTGACTTGCAGGAACAGAGGAACATAAAACTCCCACTGTTGGTTTCTGAATGAATTATTTCCGTGGCAATAAGCCATAATTTGGGGTTTTTTCAGCAGCAATTCAGCCGCAGGCTGGAGCCACTTCTTGTTCTGTGCCGAGCTGATCAGACTTGCCAAGGGAGCAAAGAGCTGATCGTGCCAGACTTGCTTCTGGCAAAATCCACCACCTTCCCTGATATCCTTGTCAGGACTTAAAGAGACTTTGCTCCCTCTAAAAGCACATCCTTGGCCTCTCTGGTAAGGTCCCTGCCAGGATGAGGATGTGCCACAACCAGCAGCACCAGGGATGTCATGCAGGACCAGAGGGAAAGGAGGGATGCAAAACCAACCCTCCCCATGGAATAAGCATGGGAAGGAGCAGACCAGTCTAAGGAACCTCCAAGCTTCTCCTTTCAGTCCCTGCCAGGGAGACAAGCCAGCTGGTGAAGGACAGTGCCTCCATTGCTCTCATGTGCAGCTCCAGGGTAGCCAAGCAGGGGGTTTAGAGTTCTGGGAGAGAAAATCCAGGCTCAGGAACACAACCAGAGAGGCCTGAGTAGCCTCTCTGCAGTGGGGGGTGACAGAATGTGGCAGGAGATCAGAAGCCCAGGTTAGCCCTCTTCCTGCTCCCCAGGCAGCTGCCCTGAGCTGTTGGCCTGCTGAGACTTGGTCTCTCCCACGTCAGGCTGGTTGTCCCCCACTTTCATCTCACCTCTTTAGCCAGGAAATCCGTCTTCTACCCAATGCATCTCTTGGACGGAGTGGCTGAGGCTGGCAAAATGTCTCAGGAGTGACAAACCCCTTCTGCTAGGGAACTCCCTGCTCTCAGGTGAAATCCTGCCCTTTGGGATGCCTGTGACTGCTAAGGGCAAAGTGATAACGGGTGGATTAGTGAAGCAGCAGTGAGAGAGGCTGAGAATGGGCTCGACACTGTCCTTGGAGGGTTGTGATCTATTGCACAAAGCTGGAGCCAGTCAGCAGCAGGGAAACCCAGGGATCGACACTGGCTAGTCCTTAATATGTTTGTCCTGGCCGATGGGACAAAGGTCACCCTCAGCGAGCTGGCAGGTGAATACACACAGCTGGGAGGGTGGCTTGTCACGTGAGAGGGACATGCTGCCATCATAGAATCATGGAATGTTTTGGGATGAAAGAGACCTTAAAACCCACACAGGTCTGTCCCCCCTGCCATGGGCAGGGACACTTTCCACTGTCCCAGGCTGCTCCAAGTCCTGTCCAACCTGGCCTTGGGCACTTCCAGGGAGGGGGCAGCCACTGCTTCTCCCTGGAAGCAAGCTGCTCCAGGGTCTCACTACCCTCACAGAGAAGAATTTCTTGCTAATATTTAATCTCCCTTTTTTTTTTTTTGTTTTTTTTTCAGTTTAAAGCTGTTCCCTCTTGTCTTATCACTTTTGGCCTGTGTGAAATCCATGGAGACCTCATCAGGATGGAGAACCTCATGAAGCTCAAAAAGAAGTGCCAAGTCCTGACCCTGTGAAGGAACATCCCCAGGCATCAGTACATGGCAGTGCTGACCAGCAGGACCTGGGGCTCCTGGTGGGCACCAGGCTGGACATGAGCAGCAATATTCCCTTGCCACCAAAATTCCATCAGGCTCCTGGGCTGCATGAGGAGGAACATTGACAGCAGGTTGAAGGAGGGGACCCTTCCCCTGTACTAAGCATTGGCGAGTCTGTTCCTCAAGAGCTGAGTCCAGTTCTGGACTCCCCAGGATTAGAGATGTATGGACATACTGAGACAGTCCAGCAAAGGGCCATGGAGATGAAAAAGAGACAGTAGCATTTTTCCAGGGAGGAGATGCTGGTACAGTTCAGGATGGAGAGGGCTCAGAGGATTCTTACCAATGTGTGTGGAGCAAAGTAGATGCAGCCCAACTCTCAGTGGTGGCCACTAACAGGACAAGAGACAACAAGAAATTCTAATTAAACACCAGATAAAGCTTTATTGCACTCTGAAGCAGGCTGTCCAGAGAGGCTGTGGAGTCTCATGGCCCACGGGACACGGTCCTGGGCAGCATCTCCAGGGACTGGGCCGGATGAATTCCAGCCCTGCGGCTGTGGGGAGGCAGGCTGAGTGCTGTGGGTGGCACAGAGCCCTCAGTGCAGCCACCCCTGAGCTCTGGGACAGCAGCTCAGCAGTCTCTGGCAAACATCCAGCTCACAACGGCACGAGAGCACTTCTGTGCTGCCTGCTGGGGTTTTTTCCAGAGCTGCGTAATCCTAGGCAAACATTGTCTTTCCCTACATAGCCTCATAGGGAAAACCTCCTCTGGAGTCCAGTGGGACCATTATCCTTTTTGTGGCCAGGTCACTTGGCACATTTTAGTTTCCTTTTCATTTGAATAAAGCAAAAATGAATGCTGAGTCACTTGGCATTGTGAGGGACCATATTCCATTCGACCTCGCTTTTTTCTGTTCCCTCTAATTCCCTTCAACTGTTTCACTTTCGTGTCATCCTTTATCATCATCCTGGAATTTCCATTTCGGCTGCTCCCAGCTGCCTCCAGGACTCCCTTTTAAAAGAGGGCTGAATCCAGCTGTTGCACACTGAGCCGCATCGTTCAGAGCTTCTGCTCCTGCCCTGACAGCCCTCACCCGACGGAAAGATGAAGGTCTCTGCAGCTGGATTGGCTCTTCTCCTCATTTCAGCCTCCTTCTCCCAAACTTTCTCTGGACCAGGTGAGTCCTGCTTTTTCATTGGTGAAGGGAGAACAGATATGAACCTTCCATATTATTTCTCCATTAAGCTCCCATGACAGATAAGTGGGAATTTTTCAGCATTTTTGCCATTCTTCACTCTGCCCAGAGATCAACTGCATGTAGGAACCCTGGAATCAGAAAATCCTCCATCCGTCCATCTATCCATCCATCCATCCATCCATCCATCCATCCATCCATCCATCCATCCATCCAACCTGGGCTCAAAGTACTTATTCCTGGTTAGAATTGAGAGATTTCAGCCTCTGCCCTGGGGCTGGAGGAGTTGTGGAAGTGAAGCTCTGAGCAATGGCAGAGTGAGAATCTCACAGCACCTTGATACTGCTTGGGGCATTGGACCAGATGATCCCCAATGTCCATTTCAACCTTAATTATTCTGTAATTTCTCACTACCTTCCCTGCCAGCACAGGTCCCAGAGCTCACATTGTCTTCCTTTGCCCCTTCTAGCTGGACTGGAGATCCCAACCTGCTGTTTCACATACAGCCAGCACAAGCTGCCACGGAGGCTCATCCAGCACCATTACAGCACCAGCAGCAACTGCCCCCAGCCAGGCATCGTGTGAGTGCCAGCTTGGGACGGGGACAGCACTGGGGGTGAGGGTGACCAGCTCTGCACTGCAGGGGCTGTAGGAGCAGAGCAGGGAGAGGGGAACACCGAGGAGAAGGGGCTCTCACAGGGATTGCTGGGGATGCTCGTGGGGGGGTTCCCAGGGATGCTCCTGGGAAGGGATGTGGGAAGGGATGGAGTGGGGAGCATCGCTGCCAGCTGCTGCCCTCAGCATCAGCACAGGGGAAATCTTCTTGCAATGCTCAGAGCTGGGATCCAGGCTCTCCTGGGAAGCAGGTGTGAGCAGAGCTCTAACATGTCCCATCCCTGTTCCACAGGTTTGTCACAAAGGAAGGCCGCCAGGTCTGTGCCAATCCTGAAAACAACTGGGTCCGAAGCTACCTGAGAATTTTGGGGCAGAACTGAGCGAAGCAGTGTGGCAAGAGTAGCTACTGCCATGGACAAGTCATGTTATCCTGAGCTCCGGCCATGGAGCAGGACCTTGGGACAAGAGGAGCCACAGGAGCATCTGCAGGTGTCCCCAAGGGACTGCTGGAAGGGCACCTTGTGTTGGGGGCTGCTGCTCATCCTTGCTTGCACAGACCAGGCTTCAGCCTCATCCCTCTGCCCAACCCCAGGCCCGTGGAACTGCACCTTGGCTGTTGGATTATTTGAAGTTATTTAAGAAATCATCATGTGGGGCCATCAGTCCTTTTTTTTTTTATGTGAATAATTATATTATTTATAGGGGGGTGACAGGGAAGGTATTTCTAGGAGGGTGATCCAATGTTGGATGATGGGAAACCCTGGTTTATACATGTCAACCCGTGATTCCGGAGAATAAAGAATTTGGAGAAAACCTTTGCTTTTTCCCTTTTACGTGCCTCTGTGTGGTGTTCACCAGCACACACAGAACAAACCTCTGAGCCATCCGAGCCTCTACAGGACACGTGAAGATGGGAAATGGTTTGAGGCAAACCCATAAAGTTTCCATACTGCAGACTCAGGAACAGCCTCCAAAACCTCATTCCCCCCCAGCACACACCCCCAGTCCCCACATCCTCTACAGAATTAGAAGTGTTTATACCCACATGGGGGACTTTTGCATTCATGAATCTGCTCTCTACACTTCCAGGCACGTCGCACACATTTGCTGCTCCCAGCCCCACACACCCCACATCAAACTGATACTTGGGTGTGCAGCATTGAGACCAGCAGTGCTGGAGAGGGACAGGGACCCCACCTTTCATTCTGACCACCCCAATGAAGGTTGTTCCTCACTTTCCCACCTGTAGAACAGGGGGAAAGGTCCAGCTCTTGCTGTAGGGGTAAAACAACCAGCAGATTGTTCAGTTGTTCTGCAGTTGTTCTCCGGATGCAGCTTTCCATGGGAACATGAATGGGAAGGAGCAGGAAAGGCACGGTGCTGGGCACACCTTGTCCATGGAGATCATGCTCAGAGTTCCTTGACATCTGCACTCCGTGAAGAAATCCCAAAAGGATTTGGGTATAAAGGAACTTAAAGCTCATCTCATTCCACCCCTCCTGTGGGCAGGGACTCCTTCTACTGGACCCTCATGGTCCAAGCCCTGTCCAACCTGGCCTTGGACACTTCCAGGGCTGGGGCAGCCACAGCTGCTCTGGGTGCCCGGGCCTCACCACCCTCACAGGGGAGAATTTCTTCCCAATGCCCATTCTAAACAGACCTCCTTCAGTGTAATACCACTCCTCTTTGACCTACAGCAGCAGGCTCTGCTAAAAGTTTTGTTCCCATTCTTCTTACAGACCCTCTTCCACTGCCCCCACAGCATAGTCCAGAGCTGGCCTAGCCTTGCCCACATCTTATTCTTCCTAAAGCAAAAAAACAAGCTTTCTCTTAGTGTTTATTTTTTTCCCCTGCAGTTATAGGTCAGATTTGGCAACTCTGAGGCTGGGAAAGCACCTCTGTATTGTCTTGTGATTTCTCTCTAGTCTTGTGTTTTCTGGGCAGGAAAGCTGGCTGTAGTCAAGAGGGTGATGAACACCCAAGGAGCAGCATCCCAGGCAAGGGCAGCCCAGCCCAGGAGCATTCTGTGCCCCAGGATTTGGTGCTGGGGCCATACATGGAGAGGTGCAAATCTGCAGGGGGTGTATCCTGAGTGTGGCTGCCTCACTGTGCTGTGAAACCGTGGGGCAGAGTGGTTGGTGGATGGACAGGAGCAGGTGAAGATCCCAGGAATGGGGTGCTGGATGTCTCCCCTACCCCTGAGGACATCCCAACCCCAAGTTTGGCACTGCAGAGCAATACAGGAGCCCCAAATTGTCCCTGCTCTGAGACTGAGCTGAGGGAGGATGGAGGATGGATGTTTTCGAGAAAGGGAAGCTGAGGGGAGTACTGGGGTTTATCCCATGCCCAGGATGCGGGGACAGGCTGGAGAGGCTGGATCATCCAGTGCTGCAGCTGCCTCCCCTCAGGACAGTCCCTGGCTGTGTGCCCAGGCACTTGTGGGAATTTCCCTCTCAAGCCTTTCTGGTTTCAGTTTCCTGTTGCTGGACTTAGGGAATGTTTCCTTCCCTGCCTGCAGCGGCAGAAGGCATCTGGAGATCAGAAGACCTTCATGGTCCCATGGGCAAAACACTGGATAGCCTGGTTTTCTCTGGCCTTTTTGAGAGCATGAACCCTGTGGCTGTTCCCTCTCTCCCAGCTTCACTTGAAGAAGCCCTGGGAGGAGAAAGGTGCCAGGGACACCCTCAGTCCCAGTGCCCACCTTTTCTCCCGGCTGGTCACTGCTCCCAAACCCATAATGAACATCCTGGCATGGCATCTCCCTGCTACTCCTGGAGAACTGATAGCTGGATCTTGGTCTCACATCTCAGCCTCTGCAATTTCTGTCTTTTCAACTTGCACTGGCCACTTCGTCCAAGAATCCTTTCTCCTAAACCCACCCATTTATACATCCCATTCTTGGTGCTGCCCTGTGGAAAGTGGGGGCTGGATGGATCAGGCTGAGTACAAACATGGTCTGTGTATCTGCCCAAGTCCTGGTGGGAAGTCGAAGGTCTCTCTGCTTGAGCCTTGTTCCTCTCCTTGTTTCTGCTTTTCTTTCCCAATCCTGCTCTGCTCCAGTTGAGTCCACCCACCCAGACCCACAGAATCACTAAGGCTGGAAAAGACCTCCAGGATGGTGGCTCCAGCCATTCCCCAGCACTGCCAAGACCACCCACGTCCCTAAGTGCCACATCCACACATCTGTTCAATTCCTCCAGGGATGGAGACTCTGCCCCTGCCCTGGGCAGAGGTGATGGTGAGCAAGGAGAAGTCAGGAGACGACCTGAGCATCTGCAGAGCACTGTGGCACCAGCGGGGCTTGGGGCTGCTTTACAGACAGTTTACTCACACTGGTTTTCCGTCCCTCATAACCAGTTCTGAGGGACACAGCCCGAATTGTTCCCATCCTCTGCAGAGCTCCAGCAGGGAGGTGGGACCAGCAGTCTCATTTTCTGCCCACAAAGTTACCCGACAGTTTTAAGTGTCAACCGCAGGCTGATAAAATGCTTTTGTTGGTTTTACTTTGTGCTTTTTAAAACAAAATCTTGTTTCCTGCCCCAGGAAGCTGCAGAACAACAGTGAATTGGTGCTTGTCTTGCAATAAACATTAACAGAGCATCCCAAGAGTTTACCCTGGCTCAGGCTACATTCCAAGGGAGCCTGTGCCAGGGATGTAGTCCTGGCCATCCCCCTTTCCTCTCACCACAGGGACACCCCTGAATCCCCACCCTGAGATTTCCAGGCATTTCTTTGCCAAATCTGCAGTGGCACAGCCCCACTAGCTCCCAGCCTTAGCTATTATGTGATGGGGGAAAGGGCTGGGAAGAAGTTCTGGCTCCACGTAAGTGCAGGGACTGGGAAGGGCTGGGAGGTGCTGGGGCTGGTGCTGCTGTGGTGCTGGGATCAGGGAGGCCAAGCAGAAGGGAAGGCTTTTAGGACTAAGAAGGCTGGGGCACTTCCAGCTGAGAAGTTGGGTTTTTCCCCTACATCCCCAAAAATAGTTTTAGTGGGGTCCCCGTTATCCAAACAGCAGGGGAACAACCAGTGATGACACAGAGAGAAAACAGCTTTATTCATTGGCACCAGCACAAAACAGCAATTTGAGAATAAGGCTGAACACTGTGGTTCCACAACAAGCATCCTGTAAGTAACCAGGGTACCACTTCCTTCTCTAGGGACAGATCTTACTCACAGCATCTATTGCACCGTTACAAAATTCAGTAGGAAAATTAATCCTGGGCTCATAAAACAGCACTCAGAGCTAATTCCAACCCACCGATATCTCTGGGATGAAATGCCCCTCCCATTCTAGCAGTGGAGGCACAAGGTGGGGCTCAGTTTAGCCACATCACACAGCAGGGCACCCCAAGATGGGTCTGCAAGGCCAAGAGGTCTTCAGCATCATGTCTGCCCAAAGTGTAGCTGAATTATTGTGGACAAATGACACCTTTGCAAGGCAAAACAAACTTCCAGGGTCCTAAGGTGGCTCAGCAGGTCCTGGTGCTTGGCAGTAGCATTTCTAGGTCTGTGCCAAACTCTCCTGGGTGGTCTGGCAGGACTTCTCAGCTTCCAGTGCTCACTGCAGCTCCAGGCTGTTCACGTATTCCTTCACCCACCTGGCATCAGGGTTAGCACAGATCTCCCGCTTCTTCCTGGTCACAAACCTGGCAAGTCATGAGTTCAGGGGGAAAAGGGGCATCAGGGACTGGGGTCCTGTTATTGGGTCATCTCTCACAAACTCTCAAGCATCCTTGAGCTGCAGAGTGTGCTAAAACCCAGGGGGAGATCAGGGTCCCTTGGGAGACCCTGCCATGCTCAGATATCTGTCCCCTTGTCCTGTGCACAGGGTGAGCCCGGGTGCAGTGTGGAATGTTGTGTGCATTGAGTTCATCAAGCTCTGGAAGGCCCTGCTGTCTCCTTCCCATGCCTTACTCCCAGCATCAGGACAGTCCAAGCAGAGCAAGGGACATTTATTTCTCAGCTGAGGAGGGTGCACATGGGACCTGGGTGGCTGCTCCCTTCCCCAGGTGTGGTGCCTCACAGCATCCTGGCCCTGTTGGATGTGGAGCCAGGAGCCCGGAGGCTGGCAGAGCCTCCCCTCAGGGCCCGGGCTGGTACTTACACGACTGCTGGCTGGGAGCACTTGCTGCTGGTGTAGAAATACTCCTGCACATGACTCTGAGGCAGCTTTCGTGAGATGTAGCTGAAGCAGCACAAACCCATGTCAGACCCCACTGGAAGAGATCAGGAAATCCAGCCTGAGACCATTACTCAATAAATTGTACTTTCCTGGCTGAGAGCACAGCCAACCACCTCCTTAATCAGCTGAATTGTCCCTTCTCCTCCTGTTTTCCCTAAAAATCAGCAAGAAATTGCTGTGAACAGAGAAACTTGATAAAAAAAATATTGCTCGGATTGTTTGTTAAATGTTTTGCAATAACATCCAGGGTAAAAAATCGCTATTGTTACCCTCCACTCCTAAGGGCCAGCAAGAAAATGAGGGGAGAGGAAACCTGAAAACTTTTATACCAGTAAAATTCATCCCTAAAATAAAAGGATATTATAAAGGAAGACCAGTTGAAATAAATCAGGAGAAGTTTTTCAAACAGGTTTCCAACATTTGCAGCTGACTTTTGTGAGTTCTGCTCCAAATTACAGGCAGTCAGAGCAAAAGTCCACCCCAGGAGAGCAGAGGGATGCTGTACTCACATGGAGCAGGAAGGGCCTGAGAAAAGAGGTGAGCAACCAGGATGATGGAGAGGCAGAGTGTGGAGATGTTCATCCTGGACAGGGATAAGCAGAGGCAGGATCAGAGCAGGTTCCTCCTGTGCCTTTTGTGAGGTGCTGGCTTAGTCCTTGCTCTTTATAGGGACAGTGGCCAGTCAGTCAGAATTGAAAGCAAACGTGGAATTTCCAAAACATAATAGAGCTGATGTCATGGCACCTTTGCCTCAGAAATACTGAAAAAAAAAAAAAAAAAAAAGAAACAGCTGACTGAGGAAGTAGCAGAATAGCCTTTGTGTGAAGGGAGGTAAGTGTGAGCAAATCAGCCTCCAGTGACCAAGACAGGATATGAAACCACCCTTGAGCAGCAGGTTCACATGCATCATCCAAAACAACTCGGCTTATCAAAGTCACCTCAGCATCCCCACAAAAGCACCAGGAGGACCCAGCTCAGTCTCATCTTCAAGGAACCAGGTCTGGGGGTTAGAGGTGCTCAGAACCTCAAATGGAAGGTGCAGGGTCCACCAAGGGGTCCCTTCTCCAGTGCTGGGTCTGGGAAGTGTCCAGGGTGGATACAGGGGTCAGTGAGGGCAGCGTGGACAGCAGGAACACTCAGTCTGGAGACTGGCTGTAGGTCCAGGTTGGCAGCCTTGGCACCATCGAGCACAGAATTCTCAGTGCTGTGCTTCCAGTGTGGGGCTGTGCCCTCCAAACCCCTCCCAACAATCCCAGCAGGGGCTGGGCTGGACTGGGAGTCCTGCCTGGATGGGCTAACTCTGCAAAGAGCATCTTCTCCAAGCGCCAGTGGGTTTGTTCAAGGTGGGATGCAGAGGGCAGAGCAGGAGCTTTCCCAGCCCAGGGAGCTGAGAGGGACCAAGAGACC
This sequence comes from Melozone crissalis, assembly GCF_028551555.1. Taxonomy (NCBI): domain Eukaryota; kingdom Metazoa; phylum Chordata; class Aves; order Passeriformes; family Passerellidae; genus Melozone; species Melozone crissalis. The sequence continues at coordinate 981,761 of NW_026535835.1, forward strand.
CCAGCCCTTGGTGCCCACCTGCAGTCATGGAGGTTACGGCAGGGACTGCACAGAGGCCCCTGGCACTGCCCTGGCCCTGACATGACGGGTTCCCCAGGATGTTCCAGGGAGCATTTCCCTTTTTCCATCTCTCTACTTTGTGACTGGCCCCCATTTTGCCAGCTCACAGCCTGTGGTTCCTCTGGATGTTTCCCAGCCCAGCTGCTGCTCACAAGGTGCCACGAGCTCGTGTTTCCCAGATTTCCTCACTGACCCTCATGCCCAGGGCTGCAGAGAAGGGCTGCTCTGCTGCCATTCTCCTTCTCCCCCCCTGGCCTCATGGGTCTGTGGGGGCACTCAGAACCTTCCCAGTGTCCCCTCCACCACAATGCCCCATGGTGGGGACCAGGGCTGCAGGAGGGTCTCCAGGGCTGTGCCAGGGACCCTGCTGGGGTGGGCAGGAGCCCATGTTTTTTCCCAGTCATCCTCCCAGGAGGCATCCAGGTGCTGTCCTGAGGACCCTGAGGACTCTTCATGAGCAGGAGCTGGAGCTGAACCAAGTGCCTGACATCATGGGGTTGTCACAGACACTTAGTGCTGGCATTTTGGGGCAGCACAGCAATGTGCTGCAGGTATTCAGGCTTTGCAAAGGACACAACCTCAGCTGGAATTTGCCAAGGGACTCTTCCTGTCAGAGATGGGGAGACGGATTATTTATGGCTACTGCCATATTGTATTCCAGAATTGGTCTGGCTAATTGATGTGAGCATTTCTTATGCCCCAGATCCATGTAGGGTGTAAAGTAAGGCAGTGGGACTCACCCTCATCTTCTCAGCACAACAACAACTGCATTTTGTGCTGAGCCTCATCCCCACTGCCCCAAGGCTGATCCTGGGGCTGGGATTTCTCTTTCCAAGGAGCAGTGCCTGTAGAAATATCTATTTTCATGTCCCCCACCTGCCTTGCCACATGGCCCTGCAAAGGGCTCCAAAAAGCAGCTGCCGTGCTGTGTCACCTCCCTGTCACCTGTGGCAGGTGGCAGAGATGGAGACTGTCCTGCCTTGGGGTGTGCAAATGAACTGTTTGGTGTTCCCAGATCTGCTGCCAGGTGAAGGAACTGTTACTGCCTGTGACATGATGTGTGACAGGGCCAGATCAAGATCTCAGAAACCACAGAAAGATTCTGATCTCCCAACCGCAAGGCAGCCAGAGCTCACGCTCTGTCATGGCTGGTAAAGGCAACCGCAACCATGACATCTGACTATTGCTCTCACAGCGAGGTGTGACTTCTCAGCCCTGCACAGCCTCCCCCTTCCCTGCCCCAGACATGCCCAAGGACTGGCACAGTCCTATAGGATCGTCACATAACCCAGCCTCGCCCCTCGCTCGGGGGCTTTGCCCTGTGCAGGGTTTCTGAAGGTGCATTCTGCAGCCCTGGCCCTCAGAGCAGAGATGTCAGAGGTTTGGAAAGATGCCAAGTCATTTGTTGTAGCCCCATCCTTTCTCCAGGCCACATTCCCCAAAGCTGCCTTCCTTTGCCTTCTCCTCCATGAAGGGCAGCTCCCCAAGGAAAGGTGTTGGCAAAGGTGGCAGCTGGGATCCACCCGGCTCTGCCGAGGAACCTGGGGGGAGATGGTGGCACCACAGGGACCGGGGCTGGGGGATGCCCAGAGCCCCCCTGGGACCCTCTGACCAGGCCATGGAAGGGCTGTGGAGGGGCACCACGGTGGGGTCAGGCCTCAGATATAGACGGGAGCTGCACTGGCCATTTTTTGGAGCTGCATGGCACAAGGCAAAGCACGGGGAGGTTTCTGCAATCTGTGTGCCTCGATACCTGAAAACCAGGGAGGTTTTCTCTCTGTCCATTCACCTCCCCTCCCAACCACACGCGAGCATCCAAGGACCGCTGGGCCCTCTGCTGTCCTCCACGGGAAGCGTTCCTGGAGCCCTCCCACTCCCCTCCGCCTCAGCCCCGGGTCACCCCTCAGCCGAGGAGCCCTGGAGAGGCCCCCATGCTCCCCTCGCGGGGTCTCCTCCCTGCACACAGCCCAGCAACTCCATCCCCTGTGTCAGTACTCCTTCCCCTTGAATCAGAGCCCCGCTGTGCTGGCAGCTGCAGGCACAGGTGACACTTGTACTTTCTCCTGGAGCCCTGGGCTCTCCCTTGTGCTTTTTGTCCTGGGCGGGGGTCTGCAGCTCTGCAATGCCCTGTCTTTGCTGGTAGTAAATCCTTGGGGAGTGGGGGGACCATTTCCTGCCCCTCTCCATCTCCCTGTTCATCAGGAAGCCACTTTTTGTGCCCCTTCCGTGGGACAAAGGAAGACAGAAGTCTCTACTCCCCCTAATGACTCTGTAAAAGAGAATCAATTACTGGTTACCTGCTCTTCACAGCTCCAGATTAGGTTCCAAAAGCTGGCCCCAACCAGCTGTTTTCTCAAGACAAACAGGATGACGAGGTTACTGTAAAACTGGCAGGAATGGGGCTCCAGACACACTCCCTGCCCAGCACCAGGGCTCAGATCATTTTCCCTTGCCCGGGAAAGGCCGTGCTGACACTCAGCCTGTCCCTGCACTGCTGTTCTCCCAGGTGACTCTGGGGAAGCTCGGGCTGTGCACTGGGGGTCAGTATTGTTGTGTCCATGACACTGTGCCCAGGGTGGTGTGTGTCACATGAGCCTGGCAGTGCACAGGGGGCAATGATCCAGTAGCAGCAGGAAAACCTCCCTGGTGAACCTCCAGAGGATGCTACACTTTTTTCTGAACCATGTGCTGTCACTGCCTTCCCCAAACCTGCCTTCAGGGGTGGTCAGTCATGGCACTACCATCTCCTGCTTCCCTGGCCTACAGAGGTGGGGTCCCCCTGCACAGAGGGGCTTCCCAAAGCCACAGGCATCCCTGCCAATTCTCCCAGAAAGGCTGTGACATCCATCCTCTCTGGTGCTCTCCTTTAACTGCGGGGAGCAAGTGTCCCTGTCCCTTCACGGCTTGGTTGATGCCAGCAGCAGGTCATCCTAGTGCTGGCCACTCATCTCTGGTGGTCACCAAGGAGTGACCCTGGTGGTCCCATGGTCAGGGTTTGGCACTCTCGCTGCTGCGGCCTGGGTTCAATTCCCAGCCAGGGAAGGGGTTCCTGCAGCCACCACAGGTCCCAGTCTTTTCCTGGGTGGCTGTGCTGTCCTGGAACAGCTCCTGGAGCTCAGTTCAGGGTTCAAAAGCTCCCAGTGTGTGGGGCTGGGTCAGGGTGGCACGGATTTTGGGGGGTGGCAGCAGCCTCCCGTCCTCGCAGCGCCATCAGGCAGCAGCTGCCAGTGGGGCAATGCCCCTGTGGTGGGGTGTAGGGAGCAGGGTGTGACAGGGATGTGGGGGCTCACAGCCAATGCCCCCATGCTGACCCGGGGAGGGGTTTTACACTGTCTGATGCAATACTGGGCACTGGGGTGGTTTATGTCCCCTTCTAACGCCATGGCCACGGCTCGGCCCCATTCCTCCCAAATCTCCCAAATGCTTTGTTGTGCCAGTCAGGAATCGTTGGAAGGGAGGGAATTGGCATGATAAACAACATTACCCTGCCCCTCCAGGATCTGCTTCTTATCAGCCTTTGCCCTTATCTCTTTAAAACATTTGACGCATTAGTCTCTGGCTGTCAGTGCCACAATAAATCCCCGGGCTGTAACAAAGTTCAGTCTGTCACTGCAGAGGGATGGCTGTAGGGAGCAGGGTGATGGGCTTTTGGGAGCAGGGGGACACGGCTGCAGGGAGCTGGGCAAAGGGTGGCAGAAGGCAGGGGACACATTTATAGAAAGCAAGGTGACACCTCTGTAGGGAGCAGGGTGACAGCAGGTGGAAAGCAGGGTGACACATCCACAGGAAACAGTATCACACAGCTGTTGGGAGCAGGGTGACAAGGCTGTATGGGGAGGGGACATGCTGTTGCAGGATTTCTTCCTGTGATAAGAAGAGCTGCAGGGCTGCTCCTCTGAACACCCTCCTGACCACCTCCTAAAGGTAAAGAGTCCCTGGAGATCGGGGCCAGAGGCAGGATGGGAGCACAGGGTCCCCTCGAGGGAGTGTGACTGCCCTGTGTCTGTCTGTCCCTCCTGGGGCCAGGGGCACAGGGACTGACAGTAAAACTCCTTCTGTGAGCAGGACTTGAACCCATGTGGGGAAACCCCAGAGGATTTCAAGCCCATTTTAAGCCTTCACCACTCAGCCATCACAGCAGCTTGCCCAGGCTGTATCTGCAGAGCCTCTGGCTGAAACCCTGCCCAGGGGCACAGCAGGACCTGCTCCCATCCTGGACATGGATGCTGCCATCCCTGCTTCACATCCAGCCCAGGGACTGCTGATCATGCTGCCACCTGCCCTGCACAGAGCACCCCAGCACTGCTGGGAATGGGAGCTGGGCACTGGCCACGGCCTCAGGGGAGATGGCACGGGGGATGGACATGGTGGGAGGTCTGTGTCCTGTCTTATCTCCTTGTATCCAACAGGAAACTTGTCCCAGGACAACTGCTCCAAATCTCCTTTTGTAGCCTGGAAATATCCCAGCCTTCTCCACCCCCTCTTCCCTCAATGTCCCTTTTTTGCCTCTGTGACAACATGTCCAGATGTGGCTCTTGGAGGCAGCCTGAGCCATGGACCTGGCAGGTTCTGTCCTGCAGCTGGGAGGAGATGTTCCAGGCTTCTGTGGTTCTCACCAGGTTTCTGCCTGCATTTGGGCTTTTGGAACAGGGGATTTGGAGAAAGGAGGAAAAGGTGGCTGTCAAGAGGAAATGATTGCTGAGCAAGGTTTGGTAGTGACCTGGCCTCTCCTTTGGAGCATAAATCCAATTTGGAGGGCAGTCCTAGAAGCACTGTCCTTGGTTTGGGTGGGAGCTGGCTTTGGTGACTCATCCTGAGACATCCAAAGCCCTCCCTGAGTTCCTGGAGTTATGTCCAAGAGCTGTACAAGAGCTTCCCTGTGTCACTGGCACTCCATGCCCCTCACATGGGGATTTATCAGCAGAGACTTGCACATTACCAGATCCCAAAATGGAGTCTGGAGTGGTCCACCATGATATCGAAAGGATGGGAGGGTCCAGACCACAGTGGAAGGACCTGGAGATGACCAAAGTGGGAGCAGAGGGTCCTGGAGAGCAGTGGCACCCTGTCAGAGGAGGTTGAAGGAGACTGGACCTGAAGAAAAGAGGTCTGAGTGGGTTAAGGAGGTTGAAAGGTGTGGTCTGGAGAGCTCCAGCAGAAGCATCTGGGGGAGACTGGAGGACACCATGGTGCCCAACTGTTTTTGCAGCCTGGCTGGACTCACACTTTGGTTGCACTGATCGGAATTGCCCCAATATTCCTCTGAGTCTTTCATCTTATTGACTTTTTTCTTTATCTAATCTTGTGTCGTTGGCAGTGAACAGCTATTTTCAACTACAATTCTTGTCATATTTACAGACAAAACAATCTTGCCTGGTTAAAAGAACAGGATGTGTTTACAGAAAAGTCTGAGTTCAACAGAAGAGCTGACAGCTCTTCTCTTGTAACAAATGGCACTTTGCAGTATTATGCAATAGAGAAAACCACAGGGTGTGTCATGAGACAGAGCTTCTAAATCAAGGAAATGTTCAGACTCTCATTTTCACCCTTTAATCTTCCAAGTTTCAGAAAACAGTGACAGCCCTGCCTGAGTATCGACTTTGCTGGACACAGCACACAGCTCTCACCATTCCTGAGGACAGGGAATGGCCTCAAGCTGTGCCAGGGCAGGTTTAGGTTGATATTAACAAACATTCCTTCACTGAAAGGGTGGTCAGGCACTAGAACAAGTTGCCCAGTGCAGTGGTGGAATCACCATCCCTGGAATTGCTCAAAAAGCACTCACATGTCTCTTGGGCACATGGGTTAGTGGGTGGCCTTGCCAGTGCTGGAGGAATGGTTGGATTCGATTGTCTCAAAGGGCTTTTCCAATCTAAATGATTTTGTGATTCCTTGATTCACTGTTCCCTCCCATCCCTTGATGCAATGTTAAAGATGCTGCTCTCACCATGAACTGGTGTGTCACTGGTTGCAATGTGTGGGTATAGGATGATCCAGAGGAGCCTTGGAATGCCAGGGAAGCCCTGCAAGCTCTGGCTATACAGACATTCCCTCATAGGGTTAAACGTTGAATCAAGACACAAAATCTGTGATCCTTTTTTGCTTCTATTCACATATTCAGCCTCTTAAGAATTTAAGCTGCAGTCCAGAAAAAATCATCCATGGCTGTGGATGACTCCCATATTTCCCAGCTGTGGGGCACAATGAAAACTGCAGCGGGACCTAAAGGCTCTTCCACTCTCTTGCTAAACATCTGGAGTGTTTGAAGCCATGTGTTCTCCTAGGGTGTTCTCCAGGCTTTCCAGGGGCCTGACAGCTGCTTCTGCTGTTCCCATATTTCCAGATAAGATAGGAACTGATTCCAGAGCAGGAAGACCCATGGAAAATGGAGAAACCATTCTCCTGCATTCTGTCTTTACTCCTGCCAGCCCCATCTCCAGAGGAGCCATCTCCCACCTTCCTGCCTGAGCATGGCATCACAGTCTGGAAGAGAAGAGGAAGGGATGGAAGAAAGGTTTGCTAAAGGATGGGGCAGGAAGAAGTTTGGTTCCTGAGGGGGAGCTGAAGGTTTTATTCAGGGAGTTTGGTCCACGGGAAGGGAAACAAAGCTTCAGCCCCTGGGGAAGGATTGTTGTTCTTGTGGAAGAAGTGTTCTAGCTGCTGCTCAGCACTGGGGTCCCATTTAGGCCCTGCAAGATAAGCATTTTCTGTGCATGGATGTGCTGTAGCTTGTTTTGGTGTCTGTGGTGGGTGGGTCCTACCACTGCTCTGGAAAGTCACAGGTGCCTCTTCAAGGCTTTCCAGCCCTGGGCACTGCGCCTCCTGCTTGAGGGAGGTCTCGAAGGAGCCCCCAAGCAGCCTGTCCTCACTGGTGTCTCCCCAGACCCTTGGGCTCACCTGGAGCACCTCCCAGGGCCATGAAGTATCTCCATGGCAGGTGGGGAGATGCACCAAGGAGGCTTCATAGCCTTGGGTGTTGAGTCTTTAAAGGAGAGCTTCCAGAAGAGATGACAATGTCACCCCTGGGCATCACACAGCTGAAGATACCCCTGAACACCTCTGTGGTGCCACCTCTTGAACATCCCTGGCTGTTGCTGTCACTTATCCATACAAGGTTAAAGTTCCCTCTTGGATTTCAGCCTTTCTATTTTTAAAGCTGGACAATCTCATTTTATTAAACATCACCACTATGCTGCTGGGAAGTTTTTCTCCTCTAGTTGCCCTACAATTTCTGTGCTGTAACCTATTACTCCTCACTTTTATCTGTGTTATTCTGCTCACTACATCCCTTTATAAGCACTGCCCTTCATCTATTGGAGCAGAAGATGCACTGGATACAGTTACGTAAACCTGTGCCCTGGACAAGGACAGATTGGCTTGTACGGGCTATCTGCTCTCAGTTTGTAAATAAATCCACGGTTTGAAATATAGGAAAAATACACCATTGGTGGGTGAAGAGGAAACTTTGTACATTTGAAGTTGTACCCAATTTAAGTCTTTAATCATTATTAAACTTGAGGCCTCATGGTTCACACCTAGGATTTAAATGTGTCTCTGTCACCTAAGGCCAGGTCAAATGGGGCTTGGAGCAATCTGGTCTAGTAGAAAGTGTACCTGTGCATGGGATGGGGTGGAATGAGATGACCTTTAAGGTTCCTTCCATCTCAAACCAGTCTGGGATTCTGTGATTCTATGATTTCTATGAAAACAAAGCTGAAGGAACTTGCAGGAATATCAGAGGTGTCAAATGAGAAAGGGTAGAATGTTGCCTTTTGCTGTTGGGATGGGAGTTAGGAATGCAGTAATAAGCTCCTTCTTTCGTTTCTGTTGCTGGAGTTTAAGGAACATTTGTTCCTACAGCTACTTTTTTAGCAAACAACACCAATGGTTTACATAGCTCTGGGGTGAAGATCTGCATCCTGAACAGGACCAAGAAATAATGCTAGCAATACCAAGAGTCTGAGAGAAAAGAAATCTGCATCTTCTCAAGATAAAGGAGATCTGCTGCTTGGTCAAATAAGTAATGGGTAATTATTACCCTGGTTACCTGATGTCTTGTAAACTGCTGAATGTACATTGGTCTTGGTGAGCAGGATCCCCTGGGTTTTCTGGAGGCTCCAAAGATTGCACTGGAGCACTACAAACCCCAGCTGGAGGTGACAGGGGAGTGCTCACCTTGGGAGCTGCCCTTGGGCCAGCAATGGACGGGATGTGAGCGCGGCCTTTGCCTCGCAGGGCGCTGGGGCCAGGGCAGCAGCACGGGGCTGCCTGCCCTCCAGGGCCTGTGTCCTCCAGGGTGGACAGTGCTCCTGGCCAAGGGCAGTGAGATGTAAAGGAAGATTCCTTGTCTGGCCTGGCCATTCCTTGCCTTCGGCCTGGCAGTCTCACTGGCACCCCCTGAGCTGGGACTGAGGGCCCTTCCCGGCAGTGGCACCAGCGACCCTGCCAGGCTCCCACACCCCTCACCAGCTCAGCCCCAGTTCCCCACAGCAGAGTCACTAATGCCTGGATGCTCAAGATGATTTAATCTTGGTGTAACAACAGAATAACAGCATGAGTTGGTGCCTCTGAGCAGGGATCCAAACAAAGGAAGCCCAGGCCTTTAAACTCCCCCAGTGCAAGCAAGGACAGTCTGCAGCCATCAGCTCCAGCCCTGTCTCTGTGCCTCTCACCCGGCTCTGCACGGGTCCCTGCTCCCCGGCTGGTGCCACTGGGACTGCCTGGGTAGGCAGACAGGGAAGGTTCCTTAGGAGTCACTATGGAAAAGATACTTGTCACAAACACAAAGAAAGTAGCAAAGCCACCCAGCAGGTACCTGGACTTCTGCCTATGCACGTTTTGCAAGGAAAGCTGGATAGATAACGTGGAGCACCTAGTAGGGTGACCACAGTCCCTCTGGTACTGGGGGCCACCTGCTTTAGATTCAGATTTCTCTTTAGGGGAGAAATATTGACTTTGCATTTTCAGTTTCTGAAAATCTGGCCATCATATTTCTTTTTTTTTCTTTTTTCCCCCTGACAGATTTACAACAACATATTTTTGGTAGCAGTTTCCTTTATCATATATGCTTTTCTTTTATTTATTTTGGTTAATAGGAGCTGTGAAAATATTTGAACAGTAGGAAGGATTGGCTCCCTAATCCTGGGAGGTTTAAAAGGCTGATTGATGGCAAGAAAATTCAGCATTGTCTTTTGTTATCAGCGTCACCAATGTTCAAAGGATTAAATTATTTCTACAACCTTGGTCCACTGAAGTACAGTCCTTTTCCCTCCTGCATATCATGGAATCATGGAATGATTTCTGTTGGAAGGGACCCTAATGTTCCTCCCATTCTGCCCCTGCCGTGGCAGGGACACCTCCCACTGTCCCAGGCTGCTCCCAGCCCTGTCCAGCCTGGCCTTGGGCACTGCCAGGGATCCAGGGGCAGCCCCAGCTGCTCTGGGCACCCTGTGCCAGGGCCTGCCCACCCTCACAGGGAGGAATTTCCTCCTAACCCTCTGTCATAATTCACATTGAAATGAATGACATCACTTGGCCCAAGACTGTGTTCCTTTCTGAGCATTGGCACATCTATAACTTTGGGATTGTCCATACTTCTGTCCATGTAATTTTGCTGGAGACAGCTTGACCCTACTCTGTACTACTGCCTCATTCCTTGTCCACTTTGTGTCATCCCTAATAATCAGCAATAATTTTATAGGAATTTCCAAATCCCTGATGGGACACAACTTTGTTTTGCCTGGACACAAATAGTGGCAGGCCCACCATTCACACATGCTGCATGTGAACCTTGGGATGCCCCACAAATGCATTGGCAAAATGATCCATTTCTGTCTTCCCAAACCTTCACAAATTCAACCAACAAGGAAAAAGAAGCCAAATTCCACCATGGTCTTTAACCGTCATAAAGTTAAGCTGACCTCTTTCACGTGCAGGAAAGAAATATGTGTCTTCATTCCTTTCTAAACTGATTTTTCAAGAAGGAAATCAGAAGGAATGGAGAAGTGTACACTTTCTAGATCCTTCCAGGAAAGCAAACCAGCAGATATTTCCTCTTGGCTCAATCTGGTCCCATTTTTTTGGCCACACCCATCTTAGACCCGGGAAATTTCTGCCCTGGTGCAGGTGTATAAAGAACTGACTTCTCTCCCAGCCCTGCCAGTGCTGCAGAGATGGCAGGTAAGATCAGTGCATTTTCATTCTATATCTGCATTTGATATTTCTGTTGTGGATATTGGTGCATTCCACAGGTGCATTGAGAATGCATTGGTGCATTCTCCTCCCAAGGAGATGGGAGGCAGAGCAGAGTGTTGGGACCTGGTGGTGCTTCATTCCTCCTTCTGCCCTGATGTGTATTTAATTTATTGTGAGAAGTGAGCAAAGACAGCCTGATTTATTTCTCGTGCAGAAAATTCCTGCAATACATATTTGCAAGGAATAAGCAGCTTTCAATCCCCAGGAACATGATCCAAAAATTCTCATGGATTGTAAATGCAAGATAACTTCTCCCACTGTAAGAAATCTATTAGTTCTTCCAAATTTTGTCTTTGTCCTGTTCTTAACAATTTGAAAGTTGACTAAATTACTTAAATCTATTTACAACCTTTGGGCTAAAAATCTCCTTTCAGGGAAGGTGCTGTGCCACAGTGAGAGATACTGATTTTATTCCTGGATCCTGAAAAAGATATTGAAACCAAACATCTCAATCTGCTCTGAGCCCTCAATGAAGCCCTGCCCATTGAGGATTTATGTTGCATTTCTCCCTAGGCACAAATCCAAGGATGACTCTCCTGGGATCCCTCATCACTCTCTGTGCAGTTGGAGCAATGGGCTCCTCGGGCAATAGTAGGTTCCTGTTTGTCCTTTGGCTGCTGCTGTACTGGAAAGGGTGTGAATCAAAACTCAGCTGGAGTTCCCAATTAGACACAGCTCCAATAAAAAACTGAAATATCCTATAGATGGATCCACTAAAAATGAAGTTGATACCTGAGAGATTCGGCTAAGGAAACTCCCTATTTAACCAACAGCTCATCTGAGCAAATCATAATTTTATGACAGGAAACTTGGGGCAGAGACTGTATCTTTGATTTCTTCTGTGCACTTTCCCTGGGGAAAGGTCTGGAGCCCCAGGAGCAGCTGAGGGAGCTGAGAAAGCTCCTTTTCCCAGCCTGGAGCAAAGGAGGCTCAGGGGGCCCTTGTGGCTCTGCACAGCTCCTGACAGGAGGGGACAGCCAGGTGCTCTGCTCCAGGGAACACGGACAGGAGGAGAGGACATGGCATCAAATTGTGCCAGAGATTTAGATTGGATATTGGGGAAAATTTCTTCAAGGAAAGGATTGGGAAGCATTGAAACAGGCTTTCCACAGCAGTGATGGTGTCACCATCCCTGAAAATGTTAAAAAAACTTTGGTATGTGGCAGCTTGGGGACACAGTTTGGTTGAAAACAAAGCTTTTGGTGTATAATTGAGTATCCTACATTTCTGCTTCTTCTTCTTTTATTTTGTGGAGCAGAGGTCTCAGAGGTGCTGTCAGATTCATCTCTCCAGAGCATCATTACTGAGGCCAGGCAGTTGGTAGATGCTACATATTTACAGGCCCGAAAAAGGTGAGTTCTTCCTGCATGACAGCCCAAATATTTTAAGGTAGCAAGATTAAAGACATGTGTGTTTTTTCTGTTTTCCAATGCATATTTATGATGGAGAAGCCTTAGCACCAGAGATCTCTTTGTCATGGCAAAAGGATCCCTCCGATCCTTTTGCCCAGTTTGGCTGGATTCTGGTCCCAGAACCACCAACCATGACCTCCAAGTATTGTTTCCTCACCTACACTGCCATAAGCACCTCTCACTCGTCCATAATGGTTCAGACATGCTGGACAGTGTGAGACCTCTCCTGGCAGCAGGAGTTCTGCCCCTCTTCAGAAGGACACCCTGCCCCAGACAGATGTCAGTGGAAGTCAAACCCCACGGATTCTCTGTGATTGTTCCAAAAGGCTGATCTGGCAGTGGGATGATTTTGGAAGGCATCTCTCTCTACTCATCCTACAAAAGTAGCAAGACAGAACCTTGAGACCAGAAAGAGATGGAACAGTGTGGGATCTCAGTCTCTCAGAACTGGGGTGCAGGGTGAACAAGACCCCCCCTGGGGGGCTCGGGAGTCCTGGAATGCTGCCAGAAATGTCTGGTGGCTGGACTTTGATCCCACATGGGAGATGACATCAGTATGAGGACGGGAGGATTTCACTGGGGTGAATGGTGAAGGGACAAGTTAATTGGAGTGTGAGATACAGGGCTTAAGATTTCTGTACAGGGGGGTCTAGAGAAGTAAGATGGAGAAATTGGGGCGTGCCCTTCTCCTTCTTCTTCTTCCTCTAGACCTCCATCTTCTGTGGTGATGTTGGCACTCCGGGATTGGACCTTACTAGGGGAACACTGGTTAATAAGGGCAGAGGGTATTGGAGAAAAATGATAAATATTGTATACGTAACTCCGGGTATAAAGATAGGTGACCGCCCCAGGGGCTTTCAGTGTGTGCCCATGGCTGACTGCTGAGCAGAACTCTGTCAGGCCAAGAGAAAATCTTTTAGATAAGCAATTAATAAACACCGAGACCGAGAACAAATCCGAAGCTTCCTCTCGTCCTTTCGAACCCGGGGGCCCAAGGCCATCTTTGGGCTTTTCCCCAGACCATCTGAACAGCCCAGAAATCCCACAGAACAGGAGCAAGGTTGTCCCTCTGTTCACAGAATACACCTTGCAACATAATACATGTAAAATTTTATCCAGACATAGTTAATTGATCTGGATTTCCACATGATAGAACAAAGTTTATTGTGACAAGGAAGTATGACTGCAAACTTGAAGTAGGGGATTACAGTGCTTTGCTTGCCAAAACCATCTGAGCTGACATGCTAACGTGCAGACAGCCGGTCCTACTGGGCAGGGCCTGCGTGTGACCCTGCAGTGGTGTCACAGATAATTACACCCAGTCCAGCATGACAGAACAGCGCTGATTTCAGAGAAGAACTCTTTCATAGAACTCTTCTATGTTCAGCTTAAAGAGAAAACTGGAGGAGAAGATTGTTAACCCGATGGATTTCCTGAAGCACCTAAAGGACCCCATAGGAAGAACCAGATCTGCAGTCCGTGCCGCTGATTATTTGGAAACTACTTTGAAACTTCTCAAAAGGAACCTGCATCTCTCTGGAGAACAGAGTTTCAATGTCACAGGTAATGTGATTTAGACCAAAATGTCTTACAAAGAGCAGGAAATGTGCCACAGCAGGTAGCAGGGAGCAGCTCTGCCATGGCCCAAATAACCAGGGATGAAACCCTTCCCCAACAGGAGAATAGATTTGAAGGTTTCTCAGAGACAGAGCAGACACCCAGGTGTTTTATTCATCATCTTGGAGAGTGCATCTCTCCTATCCTTGTAAAACCAGCTTAACAATACCTGTAACAAACCTGGGACAAAGCCCACTGGAGACTGTAATCCCTGAAAACCCTCCATCTTCCACTTCTGCTCTGCACACCTAGGTCGTACCACTCTGCAAACTCATAGTTTTGCTCCCAGCTGGGGTAAAACCTTCCTGGTGATGATGCTGTCCACACTCCCCTGAAAAATTGCTTTATGCCCACCCAGTTTCCCTAGTCCAGAGGGGAAGGCTGATCCACAAAAGGATTTAGGCACCAAATTAATAATTCCAATCCAGATGTCTTATATCCACAGCTCCAATTCAGTGGGCTCAAATGTTGACCTAGAACACTGAGAAGCTGAAACAACAAAAGAAGAGTAGGATCAGATGTCACTCTACAGGGTTTTTCTTGCAGACCTGCTGAGCAGGAGACAGAAGGAGATGATTTCCAAGGGCACTGGCTGTGACTATCAGACTCGTTCCATTAAATGCCCAGAGAGGGACTTTTACCGGACCATCACTGGGGAGTGCAACAACAGGTAGGATTTCTGTGTGGACAAGGTGAGTCTCTTTATTCTGACCCAGGGTAGGTGATTTGTGAAAGTGCCTTTCGAAAGGGCAAGAAGACTGAAATGCTCAGTTTAATGAGCCTATAACAGAGGATTCATTTCTACCTGTGCCTGTCAGGAAAAATATGTAACTTCTTTAAAATCTCTTTAAAACTTCTTTAAAAAAAGATTTGTGCCCACTTGCCCTTTAGATGCTGCTTTAGATGAAGGAAAGGATCTTGGGGTGGGGGCAGGTAAGAAGTTAGGAAAATTTTGAGGCTATGACTCAGCCTCTCATTTTGCTGGAGGCTACAGGAAATCATCCCTCCACTCTTCTGTAGGGACAATACTAATTTCCCCAGCTGATTTAGATTATAATATTCAGCTGTTGATGTATCTCTGTGATGAGTAAGGGTGGCAATCAAATAAGACTTTAATTCTTGGTCCTTCCAACTTTGTTTATTGTACATCGTTTATCTGAGAAAATTAGTTCTTCAGGGGTTTTTTTGCACAATTTTCCTCCAGGTTCAAAGCTGGGATCATTTATTTCCTGTTGTGCTTTTTAATTATTTTTTTTTTACCAGAAAATGACCAAATTTCTACACTGACAATAACAGTCAAGGCTCCTTGTCCTGCTGTGTCAGTGCCAGACCCCAAATCTGAGTTGGACTTGCATCCATTGTGCACCTGGCATGAAACAGATGTGCCAGATGTGATGACACAGCACAGCTCTGCAGTGGTGTGCGGGGAGCTCACACTCACTGGGGTTTTCCAGTCTGCTGCCCTGGAACCCGGAGCCTCCACCCCTACAGGGACAGCATTGTCTGTCTGCCCAGGAAGGGTATGGAGCCTCTTCCACCGGGGACATTCCAGAACTGTCTAGACACAGCCCTGTGCCATGTGGTCTGAGCTGACCCTGCCTGAGCAGGGACATGGGACCAGTGACTCCATTGTGGTCTGTTCCAGCTGACCCATTGTGGGGTTTTGTGTCCATGCTGATTTGAGGCCCAGGGTAGGCTTGTCCTTGACCTTGTTGGGCTGTCAGAGAGAAGGAGGGAGGCTTGAGGAATCCCTGTGGTGTTAATATTTTCCCAAGGATCTTGCTCAGCTTGAGGTGCACACCATGAAAATAATTTGCTTTCAAGGACAGTAATAACAATCAGAACAAGACCCTGGTGGTTCTGAGTCCTTAATATTTGATGGAATTGCTTCAGCTCTGGCACAGTCATTTTCCTAGGACATGCTTTTATTTCACAGCACATTGCTGTGAGCACTAGCTGCTTGTCTCCTTTTCCAGTGCAGAATCATAGAATCATTTAGGTTGGAAAAGGCGCCCAGGACCATCAAGCCCAACCTTTGACTCATTCCCACCTTATCAACTAGACCAGAACCCTGAGTGCCACATCATATAGACGTTGCCTGAGTTTTGTGCCCACAGGGCCACAGATCATTGGCTCAATCAGAATTCTTTTTCTTCTCAACACAAAATGCTGACTTTAGTAATTCAAACTTTTCAGAGCAGTGCAAGGCAACAACACAATGGCCACAGCTGCAGGCTGAAAGGGTCTGTGCAAAAACTTCCCCAAGGGGCAGCCTTGGCACAGATCCCCACAGAAGTGGAGAATCTTCATCTTTGCAAGCTTCCAGCCCCCAGCTGGACAAGACGTGGCCACCCTCACCATGCTGATGGCGCTGCTGTGAGTCTGATTTTGAGAGGGCAGTGAAGACAGAGGTGGTAGAGAGATTTAAATGCCAGGTAAAATTAATGCAGGTTTAACTGACAGACACAATAAATAGAGTGACAAAAAACGCCTTTTTTTAAAAAGTTTATTTTTCTCCACAGTCATAACCTTGGTACAATTTGCATTTTGGTGTTTTGCCAGTCTCATCCCTGTTACCAGCGTGTTCAGGCAAGGAATAAAGGGCTGTGAAATGTTGGTCTGTGCAAGGCTGCTGATGTTTGAAAAAATAACAGAAGTTGTTTTTCTGGTGATGCTGCAGAAATCACTCCCACCTGGGGTCCTCCAACCGCGCCTTCGTGCGCTGGCTCCCAGCCGTGTACGAAGATGGAGTGTCTGTTCCCAGAGGAGCAAGTGAAGGAAAGCGCTACAATGGATTCCCACTCCCGCTGGTGAGAGTTGTTATCCTAATCCAGCCATGAGGAAGGACACTGCCCTCAGTGCACCCATCAGGAAGGAAGCAGTGGCAATATCTGAAGTGTAAATTGCTTGATCTTAGGCAGCTTTTCCACAACTGAGTTATTGCTCAGGTTAATATTTTTTGTTGGAGACAGACATGAGAAAAAGGTTATGGACGCTTTCCTAAGCAGTCTCCAAAGTGTACATCCCAAGGATTGCTGCAGCCTGTGCTCAAGAACACCAGGTTTGTATAAAATACAAGGCTTGGGAGCTCCTCAGCCATGTCCTTGACTTTCTGGTGTTCGCAAACAAGTTTCAGCTGGAACGGGCTTTCCATGAAGCCAGGTTTGGTTGAAGGACTGTGTAGTCTAGTTTTACACTTGATTGGATGGAGCTGAGGAATGACATGGAGCTGTGTAATGCCATAACTCTTAGTAATTTATCTAAAATAATCTTGTGCATAATCTACCACTACCTGAAAGAACTAGTTGTGGGTTGGCCTCTTCTCCAAGGGAACAAGTGACAGGACAAGAGGAAATAGCTTCAAATTGTACTAGAGGAGGTTTAGGATATTAGGAAAGATGTGTCCAATGACATAGTGGTTAAGCATTGGAGCAGGATTTCCAGGGTAGTGGAGGAGTCAATCCCTGAAGGTGTTCAAAAACGGGTAGACGTGGTAATTCTCCATATGGTTTAGAGGGAGTGAGGATAATCGGTCAAAGGTTGATGATCTCAGAGGTCTTTTCTGACCTTCATGATTCTGTGATTCCAAGATGTCTCAGTGGGAGTTCAAGTGAGAGGCAACCCCTCCACCATGGCAGAGACAGTCACATTTTCATTTTGGTTTCCTGCAGGTTCGAAAAGTATCCAATGAGATTGCTCACACGGCTAACGAGAACATCACTGCAGACCGGCAGCTCTCGCTGGTCTTCATGCAATGGGGCCAGTGGGTCAACCACGACATAGACTTGGCCCCTGCCAGTGGGGAAGGAGCCAGCCTGGAGCTCCAGTGCCACACCAGCTGTGCCTTCAAGCCCCCCTGCTTCCCCATTAAGGTACCCTGACTCTCACCCGTCCCACCCCCTCTTACAGCAGCAAAAATGAAACCACTTTGGAAACCACTCAGGGCTTTCTGAGGCATCACTTGGCTTGTTCACTTTAGTTCCCCCCTGATGACCCGCGGGCACTGAGCCCTGACACCTGCATGCCGTTCGTGCAGTCGGCCTCCGCGTGCAGCCCCGGCGCGTTCCGGCGGGAGCAGCTCAACGCTGCCACGTCCTTCATCGACGCCAGCACCGTCTACGGCAGCGACGACGCCCTGGCCAGGAGCCTGAGGAACCTCAGCAGCCAGCTGGGCCTCATGGCCGTGAACCAGCTCTTCTGGGACGCGGGGCTGGAGCTGCTGCCCTTCGAGAACACGACGCACAGCGTTTGTGCGCTCACCAACAGGAGCGCCAACATCCCCTGCTTTAAAGCAGGTAAGGTGCAGCTGGGGGGGTTTCAGTGGGTCATGATGTTATGAATATGAACAAGGCCAAAGTTTCTCCACAGAAAGAGGTTCTCGTTTATTAAAATAGCTACAAGGAACGGAGTGCCCAGGATAAGCCCAGGCACCCACACAGCGAGCCAAAAACGAAACAGTGCGCTCACCCCAAGTGCACTGGGTTCTCCCAAACAAAAAGTATCCAAAAAGAAAAAGAACCCTGACCCATCTGACCGCCCCACATTTATAGTCCCCCTCGAGTCCAGGATTGGTGCATTTTGGATCCCCATGACGATTGGTCCATTTCCAGGCTTCTCATTGGTCTTTACCGCCGTTCATTCTGGACCAATCGTTTCTGCAGGGCTTCGAATGATTGGTCAGATGTTCCATCCAATCTCTCTTCGACCTTGCCTTGCCCCATCAGACCCCTGTTTCACCAAACCCTGGACCCTTCTAGCACATTCTAATAAGCCCCTCCCCTTTAACATAATACAAATAATATAACATAATTAATAAAATATAATTGAACTATATCCTATTTTAACTTAACTTAACTTTTACCTATAACAATGAAGTCAAAAAGGGACAAATATCTCTGTATGGAATCCTTGTAGGTCCCTTCCAACAGAGGATATTCTGTGATTCTGTGATATTTGAATGAGGCGCTTCAAGACATGACTACGTAAGGGAATCCTCCCCCCAGTTAGAAAAGAAAAATAATCAAGCAATAGTCGATTAATAAACATAAACATTATATTAACTTCCCAAAAAATTATAGCAATTTGTTCTTCCTTAATAGTCTTTTCAAAAACATGAGAAATTTTCACCAGAATAGCCACCAGTGTTTAAAACTCCTCTGAAGCTTTTTTTCATCCACCTAGAGTTCACCATTCACTTGAATGCCAATTGTCAGGTTGTCAGTGCTGACTGAGAAAGCTGGGGCTGTTCAGCCTGGAGAAGAGTGGGTTGTGTGGAGACCTCACAGCACCCTCCCGGATCTGGAGGGACTACAGGGAGCCTGGAGAGGGACTGCATTAGTAACTGTAGTGGGAGGACAAAGGGGTATGGCTTCACATTGAAAGAGAATAGATTAAATTAGATATACAGAAGAAATTCTTCCCTGTGAGGGTGGTGAAGCCTTGGCAAAAGTTGCCCAGAGCAGCTGTGGCTGCCCCATCCCTGGAAGTGTCCAGGGTGAGGCTGAATGGGGCTTGGAGCAACCTGGGGTACTGGAAGGTTGAAATGGGATGGGCTTTAAAGTCCCTTCCACTCTGTGATTCTATGATTCAGTTTTCACCCCAATCAAGACTAACAACTAAACACTCTTAAGAAATCTAGTTAATCAATTAAATAACTAACCCACTCTACATCAGAAGAAAAGTCTAGACTAGTATGAAATTAAAAAAAACTAAAGACAAACACAGAACTTATTCAAATTTGAAGTGATCCATCACAGGAATAACATTTAAAAAACATTATAAATATGAAGCTTGCAAAATCAATCATAAGGGTACAGAGTGTTCTCATTTCCTCATTCTCTGCCTGTGAGAAGGGCTCCTTGCTGAGTGAGGAGATGCTCAGTGCTTCTTCCATCATCTCACAGAGGGTCTTCAGTGAGTGCCCTCCAGTTTTCATAGAATCACAGAAGGGTTTGGCATGGAAGAGAACTTAGAGACCATCTTGTTCCACCTCCTGTCATGGGCAGGGACACCTTTCACTGTCCCAGGTTGCTCCAAGCCCCATCCAGCCTGGCCTTGTGCACCTCCAGGGATGGGGCAGACACAGCATTATTGCCAGAAACATCACCACTTGTTACTTGACTGTCCTAACACAAAAACTTGCTGCTGAAATTGAAAGCAATGTACAAAATTCATAAAATATTTTCATTTTAGGTGACAAACGGGTGACAGAAAACCTGGGACTCTCTGCAATGCACACTCTCTTTGTCCGAGAGCACAATCACCTGGCTAGGGAGCTGAGGAAATTAAATCCTCACTGGGATGGGGAAAAGCTTTACCAGGAGAGTCGAAAGATTGTGATTGCCATAAACCAGGTACTGATTACTCTTAACTGTTTATCATCCACAAACTTAGAAATGGTTTTTCCGTCAGGCAAAAGGATGAAAATGTTTTGCCAAATCAGTGGAGTTATTTGTGGAAGTTGGAAACTGTGAATGAGGACAGTCCATCTGAGACAGCATGGATATCCAGAGCTTTTTTATGAGCCATGCTACTGATCTATCAATTATATATTATATTATTATATTAATGCATAAATTAATTATTAGGTAAAATAATTTCACATTTTAAAATAATTTCTATCCATTATACCAAACTTATTCCATTGCTACAGCTCTTTTTTCTGAAGATTTTAATGAATTCTGCTGCAGAGTGTCCATGTTCATTCTCTGCAGTTGACTTCTGATCCCATTTCTGTTGCAGCTGCTGGTAACTTGCTGTGCTATTGTGGTTTTTCAGATCATAACATACAGAGATTACCTCCCACTCCTGCTGGCTGAGGAGACCAGCAGGTGGATCCCTTTGTACAGTGGTTACAATGAAAAGGTGGATCCGAGGGCCTCAAATGTTTTCTCCCTGGCTTTCCGATTCGGCCACACGTCTGTGCAGCCTTTTGTGTCTCGTTTGAATGAGAGCTTTCAGCCTTTGTGCTCCTCCTCCCACGTCCCTCTGCATTTGACCTTCTGTGCTCCATGGAGAATTGTAATGGAAGGTAAGAACACGGAGCAGTGGTTCTGGTCTGGTCCTGGGGTGGAGATCAGCTGGTCATGCACACGGAATCACAGAATCCCAGAATCATTTAGGTTGGAAAAGATTTACAAGACCATCAAGTCCAACCTGTGACCCCCGCCTTGTCACCCAGCCCAGAGCCCTGAGCAGCATTTCAGTCACTCCTTGGACCCCTCCCTCCCAACTCAGCAAGACACGACAGTGGAGCGTTGGACATCCACTCGGACGGTGCAGCTGCTCCCGTGCTCCAGGAGGCAGGAGACTCCCTGTGCCAAATGTCCATCCACCAAAGTCAATGCCAATCAAAGCTCTTATATCCCCCTATAACCAGGAGACATGGACAGAGGGTGATGCATCCAGTTTAACTGAACTAAAGCAGCATCATTCCTTCCTAGAGGTGCCCATCCCTCTTCCTTGCTCTTACTGGCGTTATGGGGTCCTGCTATTACACAGCTGAGATCTCCAGATAAGTCTTTCTGAGGAAGACTGAGATCTCTTCCAAAATGGGTTAACTAGTCATGAGAAATATAATTACAGTAGTGCAGCCAATTTTCCTGGTTTTGCTCATACTGTCTCCTTAATTGTTATGAAAAAGATGTGGACTGTCAGACATTATGCTATCACTACATTTAATGTTCTAATAAATGTCTGTCAACTAATAGTGAATTACAAGCAAAATTCATTGCAAAACCTAAAACCTTGGACAGACCCCGAAGCACCAGGACATAATGGAGCCTGGCAGGCTGAGGAGCAGACTTAGAAAGGGACTGGTGGATGGCAAGTGGATTTAGGAGTGTGGAAGGAAAGCTAAGGGATGGGGGGGGATAAGGAATTTAGTTACTATGTGGGGCTTTATTTACTGGCACCTGCAGACATGTACAGGTTCATACAGGTAGCCCTGTGAGGGTGCCCAGAGCAGCTGTGGCTGCCCCAGCCCTGGAAGTGTCCAGGGCCAGGCTGGACAGGGCTTGGAGCAACCAAGCTGGGACAGTGGAAGGTGTTCCTGCCCATGGCACGGGTGGAATGAGAGGGGCTTTAAGGTCCTTTCCAAC
This sequence comes from Melozone crissalis, assembly GCF_028551555.1. Classification (NCBI taxonomy): domain Eukaryota; kingdom Metazoa; phylum Chordata; class Aves; order Passeriformes; family Passerellidae; genus Melozone; species Melozone crissalis. The sequence goes on from NW_026535835.1 coordinate 1,003,203, forward strand.
CCAAACCACTGTGTGATTCTATGATTCTGTGATTCCATATACATATGGTGAAATGAAAATGTGAAGCTGAAAACCCCACCCAGCCCATAGTAGACTGTTTCAGCTGCATGAAAGAGATCACCAAAGCTGCACCTTGGCACAAAAAATCTTTCCTTGCTTTGAAATGGCTGCAGGAGGCATCGACCCCCTGATCCGAGGCATGGTTGTGGACCATGCAAAACTGATGAAACAGAACCAGCTGCTCATTGAGGAGCTCCAGGACCACCTCTTTGAACAGACAGAGGTGATGGGTCTGGATCTAGGAGCCATGAACATGCAACGGGGGAGAGACCATGGCCTTCCAGGTAAGGAGACACAAGTCCACACCTCCTGTGAATAAGACCTTTTTTCCTTGTTCTGCTTATTCCATGAATGAATTAAGCTTTTTCTATACTAATGGGAAGAACCCATTGATTTGAGGGTGAAGGATGGACAGACAGTCAAGCTCAGGGAATAAGAGGTTTCTGTATGATAAAAATCTTTTTGTAAGACATACGACAAGGAGAAAAGGCTTAGAAATCAAAGATGATATTGGGGATAATGTAAGAAAGTGGGTGAGAGACTGAACGTAGAGACACAAGTGACCAAATTAGGCTTTCACATGGGCTTGGACACCTGCCCTGTGATTTGTTGTTTGCCCACAACCTTGTCTTGTGTCCCAGACAAGCCAGAGTCCTGAGCAGAAGCGACTTGCACCCACACGTGGGACTGCCCGAGGTGCTAGAGAAGAACAGGTGCTTTTGGATTAAACACAACCAAATTTCTTCTTTTCTAAGAATTTGATCCTAGAAATTTTGCCTCCCAAAGCTGCAAGGACTGATGCATTCACCCACAGCAGTAGAAAGATTTAACCAACAGGATGAGGTGTAGTCACAAAGATGACCCAAACTGTTTGTTTAGTGTACATATGAGAAAATATTTGAAAATGTGACATTTGTTGGGACTGCCCAGACAATAGTGCCTTCCAGATCCTTTAATACAATGAGAAGAAGCAGGCAGTTCTCATGGGCCAAGAAAGGTGCTGTGGAGATGTGGTGGTGAGTCCTGGTCATCTGCTGCTCCTGCTTTTGCAGGTTACAATGCCTGGAGGGGCTTCTGTGGGCTATCCCAACCCCAAACTGTAGAAGAACTATCTGAGGTACTGGGCAATCCCAAACTGGCCAAGAAGTTCATGAATGTGTATGGGACACCGCACAATATTGACCTGTGGATTGGGGCAGTTGCAGAGCCCGTGGTTCCCCAGGGCAGAGTGGGGCCCCTCCTGTCCTGCATTATTGGCACCCAGTTCAGGAACCTGCGAGATGGGGACAGGTGAGAGATACATTCCTGTGGCGTTTTTTAGGGGGTAAATGCTAACATTTCCTGTGACACACTAATCCAACCCATTCACAGCACTCCAGGGAGTGCTCCCAGCCAGGCTCATCCCTTAATTTCAGCCCAGTTGCCAAAGGACTGTTTTTGTCAGCCTGTTTCTCTAGATTCATGTGGCTGGGGAGTACCAGCTCCAGATCATGGGGGATCTGCTGTGGCCTCTGCCTGAGGTTTTTTTTGCTCTCAGGGCATAAATCCCTGCATCCCAGCAGTCTGGTGATGCTGTGTGGAAGAGGCAGGCTCTCTGTACTGGCAGAACCCAGATCTGCCTACACTGGAGATGCCTTTTCTAAAGTGGTGTTCCTAGGGAAAATGGATTAATGACCATTCAGACTCACCTTGGTCAGGTTCTCAGCAAGTAGCCAGAGATTATAAACTGCTTCTGAAAATTTCATTGCAGATTCTGGTGGGAAAACCCAGGAGTTTTCACTCCACAACAGTTGCAAGCATTGAGAAAAATCTCAGTGTCAAGGGTGATCTGTGACAATACTCATATCAAAAAGATACCCAGGGATGTGTTCAAGATCAACACTTATCCTGAGGACTTCACTGATTGCCAAGAGATTGATGTGCTCGACCTCTCATCCTGGAAAGATGAGCCTGAGAGTGCCACAAAAGGTACCAGTGGTCTAAGACCTGTCAAAAATAATAAATGCACTATTAGGTCTTTTCCACACCTAAAAAATTGAAAGAATTAAGGTTTCCACAATGATTCTACCCCCAAAAGACGATGACTGTCCTTTTAGCTACACTCAGACAGCACTGGAGGCAGAGGTGCTGTTAACTGGTTTTCCAGGCAATCCATCACTTTCATCACACCTTATTCCCTGCCTCTTCCTTTCAAGCAGATGGGAAATCCCTCAAAATCCAGACTGTTCTGGACCTTGGGAATGTGTCCTCTAAAGACCTTATTTCATAGTCATTTCTGACAGGAAAGGTGTTGATGAAAAAGCAACTAGAATTAGCCAACCTGCTCCCAAGTCTTACTGTGCTGCTCCAAGCTCCTGCTCTCTCCTCATCTTCCCCAAACCTTTAAATCAGTTTAAGGTATATCTGGAGTAGTTTTGATACTGTATGGCCTCACACACCAATAGCTGAACAAAGCTGATCAAAGGTGTGCCACAGTAAAACAATGTCTTTGTCAGAGATGTGGACACTCAGGGTCCTACTAAAACACTCTTGACTATGGGTCTCCCAACTGAAATGATGTGGAGAGGCTTGAAGAATGCACTGTACTGGATTGGATTATTTTTCCTTCTGACAACCCATTTATAGATGATCACAATACCTAGGGATCACCTACACTGTCCTTCTGCAAGGCACAGACAACAAAGCATCTCCATGCAGTTCCTGTATTGAGTTTGAGTAACTATTTGAGGGAAACACTGTTGTTTAAGACAGATATTTGCACTTAAAGGCTAAATCATGGTGGCTTCACCTCATTCTTTAGGATATGAGTCCAGCTTACCTTCCCTCTATACAACAGAGTTTTTTTCATTTCTTTTTTTATCATATTTTTATGGTCACTAAAATGTGCTGAGCTGCTTCCAGTGGCTCTTTTCTCATCAGGCTTGGGGGAAGTCAAAGTGTTTGTGTAACCCAGAGAGAGTTAAATTCCAGGGCTAACAGCAGTTGTTAGAAGTTTAACCTTTTGAAATGTCAAGAAATTCTCCCAAACCACTCATTCTAAGGCTGGAAGGACCACAATGTCTCAGAGGCGCAAGGATACAGGGATGAGAAAAAGGTGGAAAAAACTAGTAGTGTATCCAGGAAAGACTTTGTGCCTCTCAGCAGCTTTTTCTTGCTTTATTTTTCTTGCTTTTTATTTTCTTGCTTTATTTTTCTTGTAGTTTCTAATCCTACTCATCAGACCAGCGTTGGAAACCCCTGATGGTGGCACTGAGCTGCTCCTGGGAAACTCCTGCCTGGACATCACGCTCCAGTGGCTGCTGCTGACTGAACATCAGCACATGGTTTCCCAGAGGGAAGCTCAAGACTATGCATTCTGTTTTATTTACTGTAATGTGATTTTTAAAAAAATATAATTTCTTTGAAAAAAACTTCCAGTAATGTAAGTCTTCAGATGAAAGGGCAATGATATTTTATTTTCTGTTGCCCTAAAGAATTGATCAGAGGCTTTCTGACTCTCTAAAAGTGTAATTATGACAAGATTTTTTACTTTCCATCCTGAATGGGCGTCAAACCTGCATGCTGGCATGCTTGCATTGCAAAATCAAACTCCTTATCCTTTTACCTGCTCAGAAATTAGCACATTCATGTAATCTTCACCAAAACTTTTCCAATCTCCTGGTTTTGCACAAGAGAAGGAGCTGTTTAGGCTGCTTCTAATCAGCAGTGAGATTTCAGCATTTGAAGTCACTGAAGCATGGCAGGTGCATCTTGAAGCTTTGAAACAAGTTTTATTAAAATCCTGCAGTGAATCTGTGTGGTTTGGGTATTCTGGGCAGTAATAAAACACATCCTTGTGCACTCACCTACAGTTGGCATCAATGACAGGCTGGGGACAGAGGGGTTGGAAATCCTTCTATCAGAAAAGGGCCTGGGGGAGCTGGTTGACAGTGGCTGAACAAGATCCCAAGTGTGTCCAGGTGGGCAAGAGCCCAATGGCACCTGGGCTGTGCCAGACACACTGTGACCAGCATGACCAGGGCAGTGCCTGTCCCCATCTGGCACTGCTGAGACCTCACCTCAAATTCTGCGTTCAGTTTTGGGCCTCTCACTGCAGAGAGGACATTGAGGGGCTGGAGCATGGCCATGGCAGGGAATGAAGCTGGGAAAGGTCTGGAGCCCCAGGAGGGGCTGAGGGAGCTGGGCAGGGGCTCAGCCTGGAGCAAAGGAGGCTCAGGGGGCCCTTGTGGCTCTGCACAGCTCCTGACAGGAGGGGACAGCCGGGGGGGTCGGGCTGTGCTCCAGGGAACAGGGACAGGAGCAGAGGGAACGGCCTCAGGCTGGGCCAGGGCAGCTCAGGGGGGACAGCAGCAGGAATTTCCCCATGGAAAGGGGGCTCAGCACTGCCAGGGGCTGCCCAGGGAGGTCTGGAGTGCCCATCCCTGGAGGGGTCCAAGGAAGGGCTGGAGGTGGCACTCAGAGCTCTGGGCTGGTTGAGAAGGTGAGGATCAGTCACAGGTTTGACTCCATTGATCCTAGAGGGCTTTTCCAACCTTAATGATTCTGTGAATATGTGTGTGATTCTGTGTAAGTCACAACTGTGCCCAAAACAGTCTTTGGCTATGGTTCATAGCAGCACAAAAAAAGCAAATCACATCGTGGCTGGTGGGCATCCTCTGACAGAGAAAACAGAAGGTTGGACTCAGAAATCAGGAGCTGCAGTTCCCAGTGTGTGTTTGAAAGATATAAAGATTGTGCTAAAAGTCATGAGGTTATCATAGAATCATCACAGAATTGCAGAATCAGTAAGGCTGGAAAAGCACTCCAAGATCATCGAGTCCATTAACCCAGCACAGCCAGGTCAACAGCTAAACCATGTCCCTAAGCACCAGATACACACATCTTTTGAACAGTTCCAGGGAATAGAACAGGGAACAGTTCCAGTTCCATCTGGGTATAGCAAGGATATTAGGCAGCATACTCCTGCAATTTGCCTCTGGTTTCTGAGCCCCCAGACATGTCCCTCTTGCACTTTGAAGATGTGCTCAGCCCTGAAAGCAAAATCTTCCACAGCTTAAAAGGAAAGCTAAATATGCCAAAGAAACCACCAAGCCCTGTAGACACATGTAAGGTCTTTAATTCCCCTCTCCCAAAGCTGCCTTGGTTTCTGTCTCTCATGGCAGAGGCACCTCTCAAATCCTCCCCATGGAAGAAGAAGAAAACAGCACCATCTCCTGAGTGTATTCCAGGGCAATGTGGGCAAACCTCAAACCCCAGAACAGCCACTTCCCAGGCAGCATGGTCACAGGCTTAGGATCAGTGCTTCCACCTTGTTGGATCTGAACAGGGAAAGGTGGTTATAAGCAGGCAGCAATGATGACAGGAAGGGCCCAGCTCTGCCTGGGGTCCAGCTGGTGGGACATTCTCAGCAATATGATTACACAGAAATGTCCAGCTGTCCACTGTGTGTCTGTCTCACTGGGTGGCAGCGAGAGTGGTGTTCTCTAGGAGGAACTAAGAACATTCCCGTTGGAAGCTTCTCTTCTTGGTGAAGAAGGCTCTTCTTTACCTGTCTCTGGTTTGTCAGTGTTGCAATCCACAATTGTCTCTGTTGCCAGACCTTCCTGTGGTTGTCATGGCCTCCCCTCCACTGCAGCACACACAGCTGGAGCTGGAAGATGGGATTGCTAATGGGAAGCTCCATTGGTCATTCCCGATATGCCCTGGTAGGCAGAGAGCATGGAGTCACGGACCTGCTCCGTCAGCTTGGGAACATCGTCTGGGCCCAGGCCCAGCGTCTCCACTTCGGGCAGGATCTGGATGATCATCTTTCCTGGAAGAACATGAGATGGAGAAAAAAAACCCCACGAGTGGTATGGATGAGCCAGAGGCAGCACAGCAGGAGGGTTGGTGCCAACCAAGGAAATGCTCTCATTCCCACCCCAGTGGTGTGGGAGCCCAGTCACATCCCAAATGTACACAGCAAAAACCCAGCCTGGGCTTTTCCCATCCACTGAGAGCATACAAATCATAAATATGGAAAGAGGTGAATCTCTCCTCCAACACAATGCAGTATAGGATGGGTTTCATATAGGATAGGTTTTCACAGTGTCTGTTCATATAGGATAGGTCACAGAGTCTGTCTAGATCATGAGCAAAGAGAAGATGTTTAATACAACACATCCAAACTGGCTGTGCTCTCTCTATGTATACCAAATCTAGCATGGTCCCTCCTTCTAGAAACACACTTTGGGATGGGAGAAATTGTGGCCAGGATTCCATGGTATGTTAGATTTCTCTGGGGAAGCACCTAAGCAATGGACTGGTGTAAACTGGAAGAACATACTGGGGAGCTGCCACCATGCTCTTCTGTTCTGGCACCGAGAGTTCCCACTTTGGGCCAGTGGAGACAAGACAGTGCCTGCACAGACAGGAACCTGGGGATCTGGGGAGAGCCTGTGATGTGTTATAATGTTCTTGCATGGCTTAACACGTGTGCCTGGAAAGAGATCCAGCAGTCCTGTCAGCAGAACTGTGGGAAGGAGGCAAAACAAGCGTAGAGAACTTCACAAAAGAAAATGGTTTGTCATGTTGGATGGGGCTTGGAGCAATCTGGTCTAGTGGAAGATGGTAAGGTGTGGAATGAAATGAGCATCAAGTCCCTTCCAACATAAACCCTTTTGTGATTACATGATTCTGTGTTACCTGCCTGCACACCTTACACCCAAAGCCAGGCTGGTACTTCACTTCACTTGCTCCTGCTAAAAGATCAGAGTGATGACAAGGCTGTGCTAAAAATTCAGGTCTCTTGGGAGCAGACTGCCAGCAAGCACCAGACACGTTCCATGAATGACAGTGTCCAACACAGGCACAGAGCCAGGCCTTCAGTGCAGCCAGAGCACTGCAGCACAGGGAGCTGTCCTGACCCACGGAGCTGCTCGGCTTGCAGGAATCTTGACCACCATCTTCAGAATCAGCTCTGGCAAAACTTCCAGATGGGAAAAGTGGAAAAGTACAAGGATTCTTTCTTCAGCAGTTCAGGTCCTGACTGTTTAACAGCCATTTGGAAAATGGCTCAGAGATCTGCTGATAGTGGAATTAGCTAACCATGAATTTCCAGGGTGACTGAAGTTGTATAGAAGCAAATATACATGTGGCTGCAGAAAGTCTTTCTTAAATACCTCAGGAAATTCTTGGAATCTCCATCCTTGGAGTAAATACATTTTCTGGACTGGTCACAAAGCTAACTCATCTGTCTTTAGACCTGGCCTTGCTTAAAGCAAAATGTTCAGCTTCTTCCAAGATCCCTCTGCCCGAGGTTATCCTCTGATTTCCCAGAGCATGGATGTGAAGGAAAAGGAGGAGTCTGGCAGAATCCCTGGTCATGGTCCTATTGACTCTCAAGTGGGGGAACACTTCCAGATCGAAAAGACTTTTGCGTGTGAACAGGGAGAGGATAAACCCAGCAGATGAAAGATGACCGGAAACGCAATTCCATATTTATCATTTGCACCACTCTGTCTTTCCAGGTGTCTGCCTGCCAGGGAATGACTACACCCAGGCCCAACAATGGGAGGAATGAGAATTTCAGATATAGATCCTCCCCTTAAGGAACACCAGGGATGGCCTGGGAAAGAGTGGCAAGTGGCAGAAGTCCATTTTAAGATGGGTGGTAGCTAAGGGAGAGAAGGAACATGATGGGTTACTTTTCTCTGTTGGTATTTGTACCATATTTTTCTGCATTTTCCTTCTGAAGTCCAAGACCTGTGTTATTTTTCCCCCTAAAATTTTATCAGTGGCCAGTTGAAATTTTTGTTACTATAAATGTTTCCTAGCTCTCCATGCACCTGCAGATCCAAGGGCAGTCGGGGGGGGGGGGGGTCAGGGGCAGGACTCTGCTGCTTCTCCAAGTTCTCTTGGACAGGTATTGGACAAGCAGTGAGAAATCCAAGGGGAGAGGAAAAAGTGATGCCTGAAATGTCCCATTTCACCCCAAGAAGACAGAAACTGCTGTTTTCTGGGTGCCATCTCCATATTAAATGTGGTCCTCTGCCCACCCTAGTCATGGCTCTAAGGACTGAGCTTACATGACCACTCCATTCTTTGCCCCAGGTCATCCTCACCTGGTGTAAATTTCTTCTCCTTCTGGTTGTAGAAGTTGTTGTAGGACGACAACACTACAGGAATAATGGGGACCTGGAGGGGAGGCAGTCTACAGTGAATATGCACATCTCCTTATCCTTTCTCCAAAATTCAACTAATGTTTTCAGGGCAATTCTGCACCTTGTTGATAATTATCACCATCAGTGTCACAGCAGACACTCAGAGGATTATTTGAATATTTAGATCATTTAACTGTATCATCCCATGTCCTTGCCACTGGATTTTGAATTTTCATCTCTGCATTTAGGCCAACAACAGTGGATTGTCAAATTTCTATCTGCAGAGGCCAGCTCAGCAGAAACTTCCCTATGGAAGTCCAGGGCTCTTGTCAAGGTCCCCCCACTTTTATCCCAAGCTGTAACAGAGGTTTTTCACTTGTCTCTCTGTTTCTGAAACAGACCCCTCCTGTGCCACCTGCAAACCCCGAGGGCTTCTGGATATGTACACAATCCATAGGGAAGCCAGGGACCAGTACCCTGGTTTGCTGGTGGACCACAGGAGGCAAATCACACTCCAGGGGCAGAAGGAAGGTGGGTCTCACCTGGGCTTTCACAGCCAGCTGGAAGGCCCCACGTTTGAAGGGCAACATGGAGCCACCATGGTTGCGAGTTCCTTCAGGGAAGATCAAGACACGCAACTGCAGGAAGGAGAAGACATTAGGGCAGAAGGACCTCCAGGTACAATTCTAAGCCACTGCAGAGGGTCGGTGCCCTGGGGCTCATCTCTGTACCCCTGACCTCCCTTAATGGGCACAGAGCACACTGATGCTCTCACTCTGTTCTGCTCAGTGCCCAGCCCAGAGACAAAGATCTCTTTCCACCCACATTCAGATTCCTGTTTTCCAGTGGCTCCTCATTGGACTCCTCCCCACTCACATTGTCCTTGTGCAGGGAGTGTGCCACCTCTGTCAGGGTGCCAATGGACTCTTCCCTCCTCTTGCGGTCAATGAAGATGACCCCTGAGAGCCAGCAGGCCAGGCCGAACGTGCCCATGTACAGGATCTCCTTCTTTGCAATGGGCACACAGCGCCTGGGCAGTATCTCCATCATCACTGCAAGGGGACAGCCAGAGCAGAACAAATCATCACCTGCACTCAGGACTCCTCTAGATTCTGGGCAACAGCCCTCTGCTCTAGGGAGTGCCATGCCTGAAGCTTCATAGAATCCCTGGGGAATTTTGGGGTGCTCCCGACCATCCACTCAGGACTGGCACTGAAGGAGAGCAGCTATGAGAGGGCTGTGGTCAGCTGAGAGCCTTGTCCCCATTCCCTTGGAGAGGGTGAAGCTGATGTAGCTTGAAAATGCCTCTGGTACCCTGGAGACCAGCCCTGGCTTGGGGCTGGCTGGTGAAGGGCTCTGTAGCAGCCACTCCTGCCCTTCTGCCTGCCTGGAGCAGGAGGCAGGATCACCACATACCCAGGATGTCAAGGGAGGTCTGGTGATTCAGCACCAGGACAAAAGGTTTCTTTGTCCTGAGGTTCTCCTTGCCCTTCACCACTATCTGAATGCCAAAGATGTATTTGAGTGGCATGGTCAATATGCGCAAAAACCTGGAAAAGAGGAGTGGAAATTAGCCAAAGAGATGTTGAAATTTGGGACCAAACTTTGCATCCAAGCCAGCCCACCTCACACTCTGCTTCTGCTGGTTTCCCACTGACATGCATTTGACCATGACTTGGAGAACAATTAGTGTCCCTCTGCAGCTAATTATTTAATTACAGAAGACAAATACACCTTGCAGGTTTCCCTCAAGCCACATGACCCACAAATGACCCAGCAACTACAGCTTCAGAAGTTCCACAGATCAACCAAATATTAGATAATGCCCAGATTCACAGCACACCTTCGCACTCTGCTTTTCTCCCCACCTTGCTGGTTTGGGAATAGGGCTGCAGTAAACATGTGCCTAACCTTGCTGGCTGTGGAAAGAGAGGGATTTGCCTTTAGATGACATTAGCCTGCAATATTGGAGTCTTATTTGAAGAGATATTGCTAAAATAATATAAAAATAATCAGGCACCAAAGTTAAGAGGTAAACAAAATTTCTCAAAGCAAAAGGCTGATGCTCAGTTTGGAGATATGAATTCCCTCTGAAGCATAAATGGAATAGCAAGTCCTGCTTCTGCAGTACTTCAGGAGGGTTCAAGCACTGTGGTACCATGTAGCAGAGTCATCTTTTTATCCTCACTCAGCCCAGGTTCCTGATTGCCACCACTGATCACTCCTGCTCATGCAGTCTCCAGGTGAGAGCACATCTTAGAGAGTCTGAATAGAATCTGGAGAGATAGGATGGGCAGCTATGGGATGGGCTGGGGGACCGCCAGACCTGGGACACCAGGCTGTCACTGAGCTGATGGGAACACCAGTGCCCATGCAGGGGCCAGCACTGCACCATGGTGATGTCTCAGGTGTGCACTGGCCCAGAGTAGAAAATGGGAAGAGCCCCTGGCGTGGCTTTCACAACACAAGTTAGTAATAGAGTGCTTAGCCATGGGGAAGAGGGAAATATAGCTCCAAAGACCAGATGAGAGAGCTCTAGTAAAAACAGCAATATGTATTCCATCCAGGTTGTTGGCATTACCTGCTTTGGCAAATCTATGTCACCTTTTACATCCTTTCTTTCCCTAATTTGTTATTATTTTTATCAACCCCAAACCACTATTAAAACCCACACCCCTTCTCTGAATTACAGAGTCTCTCATCTCCCCAGAACATTACAAAACTGATCCCTCCCCTCCCCAGCACACCCCCAGGACCCTCCAAATCAAAGCACTGGACAGAGTGGACTCTATCCATGCTCAGGGCAGAAACGAGCCACAGACAACTTACATCATGTTTTCCACGTTACGTCCACGAGGAATACTGAGGATGGCAACTGCAATGCCTATGGTGAAGAGCCACAACTTATAAAAGGTCGCCTTGCAGAAGAATCTGAATGCAGGTTTCACCTGGTAGAGGACTAAAAAGGCAATGAGTAGACAGGTAAAGGGGTAGTGAAGGAAGAAAAGCTCCATCCTTCCAGCCCAGAGCGTGTTGAGCAGAGCAGTGAATGAGTCACAAGCAGCTGGTGATGTAGAGCAGAGGTGAGACTCCCTCCATCAGCTGTGTGTGGGTGGTGCAAAGCTGGAATGAGGTTTGGGAGTGAGGCACAGCCAGGCTGTGCTCTCTGCACTCACCGTGGGAAGCTGGTTTAGCAACTGCACTGCAAGAGCTCCGGGAGGGCTGGACGGCAACAGGGCAAACACACCAGCAAAGCTGTCTGTGTGCAGGGGCTGGCAGCGCTTGGAGAGCCCCTTCAGGGGGCTCTGGGAATAGAAACCCGGAGGAATTGTAAGAAAATCTTTAGTGGGGAAGAGCAGGATGTATTGGACAGCACAAACCCTGCCCAGAGAAGCTGTGGCCGCCTCATCTCTGGAAATGTCAAAGACCAGGTTGGGGCAAGGAGCAACCCGGGATAGTGGAGGATAGTGGAAGGTGTCCCTGCCCATGGCATGGGTGGAACTAGATGATATTTAAGTCCATTCCAGCCCAAACTGTTCCATGATTCCATGATTCTATGACTCCAGGCTGTCTCACTTTGTGCAAACATTGGTCTTCACCAAGCAAGATGGCTGCAAGGTGTCCAGGAAATCAGAAATCAGTATTTTCAGGGGAGAAAAACAGTCATCTGAGCAGTCAGACCCTGCTCTATGCATCTAGGCACTGGAGGGACCAAACTGAGCAGCTGGACATTCCACATGCACAGTGGGAAAAGTGGGAAAAGTGCCACAAGTCTAGAGAAAAAAAAAAGCAAGAGCAGTGACTCCCAATGTTTTCCTGACAAGAGGCAGATGCATGTTCAGACAGCATCTGCATAAGCAAGGAGTAAATCAGGAAAATACAGGTATAACCTGGGACAGCTCCAACTGCATTTCATCTCCTAAAACAACTGCATGAAAAGGAACTTTGCAATAGCCAGAATGACTGGGCTGAAAAACAAATGTTTCATGATTTATCATCTGCACACCAGGCTTTGCTCTAGGAGCTGGCACTTGAAAGGAGCAATAATTCTCAATTCCAGCCAGGTCTGAGAGCTGCAGATTCTCAAAAGGGAATAGCCCAAGGACCCATAAAACCACAATGACCATCGCCTAAAACCGAAAAAACAAAGTCAAATCCTTCACATCAGTAAAATGGGCAAGACTCAGTGATATTTCCTGAAGAAACTGAGGAAAGACATAATAATATAGAAAGACATTGCCTGTGCTCCCTGTTCCTCTGTCTTAGCCATGGACCCTTCTTCTCCTGATTTTCATTGGAAAACTGAAGAGAGGTGACTGCAGCCTCTCCTCTCAGCTCTCCCAAGGCTTCCCTGCAACCACAGGAGAGGCAGCCAAAGCAAAGAGCTTCTCCACAGCCTCTGAACTGTCCCTGCACCAGCACATGGACACTACAAGAGCCCCATGTGTGCACACTGGGACCCTCTGAACTGGTGCTTGGAGAGACCAGGTCCCTGGGGGAGCCAGTGCTTAGAGAAAAACCATGGCTTCTTTCAGCTTCTCCAAGGTTTGATCCAGAAAACAGTTCCCTTTCTATGTCTGTCAACCTTTCCTGTATCTCATCTGCACAAAACTGTGGCCTTTTGCAACTGGGAGGAGGTTGATTTGATGCACAACTGGTTCATCCTGACCTACCAGAAAGAGGTTCCTAAAATGTAATGCCAGTGAAAGGAGTGGAATGGCTGTCTTGCACTAATGGCAGTGGTTTCCAAAGCAGGGTGCTGTTGTGAGGCTCCTGCTGTAGAAGAAACCTTTGACACAACTCTGCACATAGAAACCCACCCATAATGTCAGGTACAAGGAAGTCTGCAAGTTCACAACAGCTCACAGACCACTGAAAAGGTTTATTTTAAGTCACTGTCAGCAATTTTCAATGACTTCACAGGAACACTGAGGTTGGAAAATACCTCCAAGATCACTGAACCCACCGTGTGCCTGATCCCCACCTTGTCCCCAGCCCAGAGCACCGAGTGCCACCTCCAGCCCTTCCCTGGGCACCTCCAGGGATGGGGACTCCAAACCTCCCTGTGCAGCTGTGCCAGTGCTGAGCCCCCTTTCCATGGGGAAATTCCTGCTGCTGTCCCCCCTGAGCTGCCCTGGCCCAGCCTGAGGCCGTTCCCTCTGCTCCTGTCCCTGTTCCCTGGGAGCAGAGCCCAAATTCCCCCTGGCTCCCCCCTCCTGTCAGGAGCTGTGCAGAGTAAGGAGGTTTTTGATTCCAACAGCTGGTAATTGTCTCTGATGAGCACGGAGAAAGCCAAGGACGTTCCCAATTCACCATGGACAGACACGCAGCTCAGATCTAACACAACATTCAGGCTCCAAACCCACAGATAGCAAAGTCTGCAGCTGTAATTTTCTCCTGTTGCAAGGATCCCCAGCACCTGGATCCATCCTGCTCCCATTTCAGAAGAAGTCAGCTCTAGCCTAACCTGCAAGGTGTTTTCAGAAACTGCAGCTCCAACGAAGATCCTAGTCTCCAGACCAAGTGTGTCCATGCCCAGCTGACTCCTTTCTGCCCTGGGTCTTTGCACCTTTTCCAGGACCTGGCTTAATTTAAGTGAATCTCAGATAGGGAGATGAGGGACTTGCTCACGGCGTGAGCTTTTGTCACTGAATTTTAATGACTCTCCCGCTCCCCAGATCTGCTCAGCCACACATTGGCCAGAAGAGAGAGGGGAGGCAGGGAAAGTGATCCTTTTTGGGAAAATGTGGTGGGAAAAGGCCAAGAAAATTGTCTTGTTCACCATATGAAGGCTCAGAAGAGGATGGACTGTTGTCAGCACATGAATGTATGAGACAGAGGAGTTGGTGAAGCTGAAGATCACAATGACTTCCAAATGCAAAGCAATGGGTCCAACACAAAATATGAGGACTGGATTTTGAAATGGGAGTGATTCCCACTGAAAATTGCTGGCATAAATACCTACTCTGAAACAGACTGGAACAAGCAGAGGGGCAGACACCAACCTCTTGTGTCTGGTAACCAAGGCCAGGACCCAAGGGAACAGCTGGAGCTGTGTTGGGGGCTTTAGCTGGATATCAGGAAAGGTTCTTCCCCCAGAGGGTGCTGGGGCACTGAACAGGCTCCTCAGGGAATGGACATGGCCCCAAGGCTGCCAGAGCTCCAGGGCAATGCTCTCTGGCACAGGAGTCTGTGCAGAGCCAGAAGTTGGACTTTGCAACTCAGAATATTCCATGTTTCTATGATAAGTTATCAAAGGGCAGTGTTTGGTCTGGCCAAGGACAGCAGCCTCCAAAGTGTGAACAGGTCAAAGGGAATTCATTCCTTACTCCTCACTTAGAGGCATTAAGGTTGATACTAAAACCTTCAGAGGGATTCCAGGGTAAAGATATTAGACAAAGGTCATCAAGACTGAGGAAACTGCTTAGGATGCTCTGGCTGCAGCTCCACAACGAATCCATATAACCCTCAGTTTTACAAGGCACAGATTCCCTTCAGAGACCAATTTATGAGCAAAGGCATGGCTGGAAGTGCTTGTAATGACAAGAGAAGAGGTTTTACAAGAAAAGGTGTTCTGGCTCATCAAGATTTCTGTGGTATCAAGACAGGTCTGACAGAAAAGAATGCAACAGCATGGAACAGCCTGGGCTGCAGGACTTGCATACATAGGATAGCTTGGAGCCCAGCCAGGTGAACTCTGGCTAGGAAGTACAACAGTTTACCACTGTAAATCACAGGAAGGACTGTAAATCATGGAGAAGGACATCAGGAGGTTTGCAGGTCAACCAGCTACTCACAGCAGGGTTAACTGAAAATCCAGGGAGTTTGCTCAAGGCCTAGATACTTTGGAAGAGTACCCAAGATTGGAGATCCCAAGATTTCTCTCATCCCTGTGTCTGCATCACATCACTATCACAGGGAATAATGTTTGTCTTTGTCTGAAGGTTACTTCCTTTGGTGTAACCTGCATCTGTTACCTCTTGTCCTTTCCCTGTGAGCCCCTTCACAGCTACTCCTTAGAGAGACATAAATCACTCCCCCTCTCATTCTTCAGACTGAGCAGATCCAGCTTTCTCAGCCTGTCTCTGCACCCCACTGACCACCTTGGCGGGCATCCACTGAGGAATAATGTAGTTGGCACTGGGAGAAGGACCTGACAGGATGAACTTGGGACGGACATCCAGCTGGGGGAGGCTGCTGGTGAGAAAGAAAGTGAATGAGGCCTCAGCAGAGCTGGGAGGGAGAGATGCCGTCCTGAAACCAGCAGCAGAGGTTGATCAAGGCAAACCATCCCATCCCAGCTCCTGCAGGAGGTAGCCCCCACCTCAGGAGCTCCACATGCCAGGCACCCTGTGTCTGGTACAGTCCCCATGTTGCTGTACCAGCATTGTATATCTTTGATCAAGTTGATAAATAAGTCAAATTGTCCAAATTTCAGCTTGGCTAGAAAGAAAAAATCATCTGTCTGTGCTCAGTGCACACAGAGGGGCTGCAGGTGCTTTTGAGCCAGTCACATCCTGCCCCAGAGGGGAACTGCTGAATTTGACAGGTATTGAATGATACTCTGTCCCAGGTGGGCTGAGCAGACACACAGCTATGCCACAATTAGACAACCAGGATGGCAAACCAGAGCTGGAGACACTGGGACACCCCAGCCAGTACCTCCCACCCATCAGTGCTGACTTTCACACAGGAGTTGGGGTCAGAGGCTTCAGCAAGAAATACCTTCTTTCATGAACAACACACAGCTTCTGGAACTGCCCTTTCCCAATATTCCCACAGAAAACCTACCACCATCCCCCACTCACGTATGGTTGCTGCACCTTTTATGAAATGTAAAGAACATTTTGGCCTCAGCCCAAAATTGCAATTTATTAAGCAAAACTAGGAATATAGCAGATTACAGAGGAAGGAGAAAGTGGGTTTGATCCCTTTCAGGAAAAGGCAAAAAGCTGGATTGAAATCAGAATAGTTACTACTTTCTTGTATGTTCAGATTGTTTTTATCTTTGCCAGCTGTACAGGCCAGTGCTGAGTCACTCTGGCTCATGCCAGGCCTCAGGAATAATTTGTCACAGGTTTCTGTCACATCAGAGGATGTTTTGGGCATTCTGGACTATGAGAAATAATAGTGAGAAAACTCTCACCCATATGGCAAATTTCTTCCTTCCATATTGGAGCAAAACCTGACACAGGGGATTTTAGGACAGTGTGTTTGGGGTGCAGGACAGCTATTTCTTCTTCTGTCAGAGGCATCCTACCATTAGTACATTTTCTCTGAAAACTGATGAATTTATTTCTTTCAAACAAAAAAATTGGAGAACAAAAAATCTACTGTTGTTCCAATGCCTTGATCTGTCTTTGGGGGTTGAAAATTTTAAAAGAAAGGTCGAAAACATGTTTGATGGTAAATCTTGGTGAAGCATTGTGTGGTTCCATGGCCTAAGCCAGCAGCTGGTGTGACTTGGGATCAGCCTCTGGACAACTCATTTCACTTGGCTTTGTGATACTGAGTGATTTCACAGATCTGGGATATCCCTTCACTAAGTTCTTTTATTCCTGGGCTGCATCCCACTTCAGGCTTCATGCAAATCAAGCTGAGCAAATGACAGAACTGTGCCCAAACATTGCAGGCAGTGAAAGCATAAACACAGTAAAAATTAATAATCCACCTCAGCAGCTTCCCAAGTCTGGACATCTGGGAAATCCTCAGCATTCAGCATTTAAAGTCACCAGAATCTTTTTCTAGAGGAGATAAAAAGCATTGTGTTAATAGATAAGAACCTGCCATATCTCCCTGATACCTTGTGGAATTTGTTTCCACAGTTTAGGCTGGAAAGGAGGGATCAAAATTTGGTATTATGAGAGTGTGGCAGGACCTGACTGTCAGGGGAAAGCAAGGATGTTTTGCTTGGAAAATACACAGGAACAGCTTGCACTTCTCCAGGGAGAGCCACTCTTCCCTACATCTACTTCCCAGGGATTTCAGGGAGCATTTTGGAAGAAGTTAGATCTTAAGAATTTCACAAATCTTAAAGGCACGTAAGAGAAATAGTGTAAAAATAGGTGACAACTGTACAAGCAGAGATCAAAACCAGAAGCCCTTCTATAGACTGGGAATTCATTTTCAAATGCTGAGTTGCTTTTGGCCTTACAAGGATGTGCTGACAAACAGCATCTTGACTGACAGACAGACAGACAGAGCACCCTTCCCAGTGTGGGCATTGTTTCCCATGGAGTAAACCCTGGCATCACTAGTGAAGAACTAAATGGAAAGTCTATTAATCAGAAAAAAGTCCCAGAATTCCAGAACGGTTCAGGCTGGGCGGGGTCCCAGAGGGTCCCTGGTGGCACCTCCGTGCTCAGGCAGGGCCATCCCAGAGCACAGGGCACAGCATTGTGTGCACAGGGCTCTGCAGGATCCCCAGTGCTGAGGGAGACTCCAGCCCCTCCCTGGGCAGCCTGCTCAGGGCTGGGCACTGCCCAGGGCACAAGTTGTGCCTCCTGGGCAGGGGCAGTGCTGGGCTCAGGCCCTGCCCGTGGCTCTGGTGCCGCTGCTGGGCCTGGAGCAGAGCCTGGGCCCTGCTCTGCCCCTCCCTGCACACAGGGACAGCCAGGCCTGAGGGCCCCTCTCAGCTGGGGCTCCTCTCCAGCCTGAGCAGCCCCAGCTCCCTCAGCCTTTCCTTGTTAGAAAAAAAATCTCAGAATAGGGCACTTGGCTTGCTCTGCCAGAAAATCTGCATTTTGTAGGAGCCACTCTAAGTACACCTAGTGAACTGGAGCATCTAAAGCTGTGCCTGGCACACAGGTCCAGCTCCATGTTAGGGAGCTCAGTTTTAAACCACAGGGTCTGGCTTTCACAGGTGTCTGCAGGCATGACCTGCTGCGGTTTGCAGATCGTACCTTGCTCCTCGGTGCTCTTTGACTTCCAGGGTCTGAGGTCCAGCTTTGGGATCTGACTGCAGCTCACAAAGCCATGGGGGTATCTGTTAGCCTGGAAGATATTCCTTGATACTTTAGTGATGTGGGTATTGTCACATATTATTCGTGACAAGGAGATTTTGGCCAGTGAACGGCGCTGGCAAGGAGTGAAAACTCCGGGGTTCTGCCACCAAAACCTGAAGGAGAAAGAAGACACAACAGATTTTTGCCTTCTGCCTTCTTCACACTGATGACTCCACAATATTAATTCCCATTAACACTAATTTCTTCTGCCAAGAACAAATTTGAATTTATATTATTTAAATCAAGAGCCCTGACTCGACAATTGGATAATTGTCAGTCTCACAACCTGAAGGTCATGAGTTTGATGCTCCATTTATCGTCGGCCGGGGTCTGAGCACAAATCACAAACAGGATGGGACTGCTGGGGACGGCATCTCAAGCTGTTGTATTTTCTAGCATCAGTCTCATTACATGGTGATGACAATGGGAAGATGCCAGCAGCAGACAAAGAACTTAAGGTTACAACTTACTTTAGAAGTTTTTTGACCAATCACACAAAGCAAAAGCAGATTGACAGCAGTTCTATCCAATCGCTATAAACACATGTACCTGTGGTTAAAACAATGCTCGCTTCTTTCGAATAAAAGACCTGCTTGTAAGCCTTAAGAGACAATGCACAGAGCTCCATTATTAAGGTTAGAACTTCCTAACATCTGGCTAGATGTACTTTGCTGTAGCTTAATGAGTTATTCTATTCAAGCGTTAATACACAGACCATTGTTCTATTTGTCCTTACTTTTCTACTTCTCATATAATTTTTCTGCGATATAGAAAATCCTAGTAGACAAATCCTATGACTACTGCTTAGCTCCAATCACAGTTCTGCTGTCTCTGAGGTCTGCCTTTTGCAGCTTTCCCAAAACCCTCTGATTTTAAGATTCCCACAATTACCTTGCTTTTCTTTTGGCCATGGACAGGTAACAAAGCTGCAATTTAATTAATTGTCCTCAGATGAGGCACAGGTACCCTCTTTCAAATAGGAAAGTTTGCACAGACTGTACACAGGCTGTGGCCACAGCCAAATGAGTGTCATGTTGGAACAAGCCCTGTAATTATTCAATTTTTTAGAAAAGGGTTTGTTTCCAGCCATAAGAACAGGATTTCTAGATGTGCAACAGACTGACCCTAAGTTCCTCATCCTGGAGTTTCAGCTTGTACTAAGTCTTTCTCAGCAGAAGTGTTTCCCAGAAACATGGGTTGTGATCCCATTTTCAGGCAATATTGCTGGCAGGTACAGGGATCTTGCTTCAGAATTCCAGCATAAAATGGGGAATGTAACTCACTGCTGCACCTGAAGCCCCTGAGCAACCTCAAGGAGGAGGAGGAGGAGCTCAGGTGTGTTGAAACCTCAGCACTGCAGAAGTGATTTTGGCTGACAAGAAAACCCCAACCCACCACATCCATCACAAGCAAAGATCAAACACTGCCACGTATCAGAGCTGAGGGTTCCAGTTCAGAACTGGGGGAGGGAAGAAGAAATAGTGAGATAGCACTTTGCTGGGAAGGGATCTCAGCCCAGGACCACAACCATCCGACAGGGAATAAGAACATGACTACAAAAAGAATGAAACTTTTGAAGGAGTATTAAAAAATAAGCAACAAACAACCGGAGTAGTTTTCAGATCTGTGTGAAGAAATCTGCATAAACTCCAGCCTCCCTGTGCTCTGGGGTTGGGACACCCAGCTCTCCTCTCACCTGTCCCCATCACGAATGTTCCTGAACTGGGTGCCAATGAGACAGGCCATGAGAGGCCCCACCCGGCCTCCTTTCACAAAGGGCTCTGCAAGGGCCCCAATCCAGATGTCAATATTCTTTGGTGTCCCATAGAGCTTCAGGAATTTCCTTGCCAGGTTCTGATTCCTCAACACGTGCCCGAGTGACTCCACTCCAGAGGGCTGTGAGAGCCCACAGAATTTTCTCCAGGACTTGTAACCTGCAAGCAGTTGAATGTCAGAGCAGATAGAGCAGTGATGCACTACCTCCCCGAAAAGATTTTTCCCTCTCCTTCTCAAAACTGGGACACCAGTAAAGCACCAAAATGTTTAAAACATTTTTCTATATTTCTGTTAAAGCTACTGCCTTCCCACTCCTCCAGAGCCAGCTCCCCCTGCCTGTTTTTGGAGTGCCACATATTTGCAGGTGGGAGCTGTACCACCACCATCCACCTCCACTCAGCAGGGATGCAACTGATGCTGACTTCACTGAAAGAGAACCTGGACAAATTTTGATGGCCCCTCTCTCTGTACAACAGGAGAATGACCAAGTCCTTCTCCACAGCTCGTCCCTGTCCAGCCATGAGGACAAGCCACCCACTCCACACAGCCCAAGTTACTTCAGCCACCAGACTTTGCCAGTCGGACTATTTTTTCTGGACTGTAAACAGCCAAAAATCCACTGTGCCACAAGTGGTGCATAATTCTGCATCTTGGTGGAGGAGATGAGATGATGCTGCAGCAAACACCTCTGCTGTAAGCAGGATGTCATGGAATCACGGAACAATTTGGATTGGAAGGGATAATAAAGTTCATCTCATTCCACCCACTGCCATGAGCAGGGACACCTTCCACTATCCCAGGTGGCTCCAAGCCCTGTTCAGCCTGGCCTTGAGCACTTGCAGGATTGGAGCTCCCACAGCTTCTCTGGGCAACCTGTGCCAGGGTCTCACCAACCTGACAGGAAAAATTTTTCCTGATATCCATTCCAAACCTACTGTCTTATGTCTAAAAATCATGGAGCATTGGGAGCAAAAGGCACAGCATATGGTGCCTAGATGACACTACTATCAAACAATTCCAGGACACTGAGAATTTGCTCAATCAGAAAATTAATTAGGGAGGGATTTTGACCTTGCTATGCCATCACCACCTTCGTGGATGTCTAATATAAAGGGGTGCAGAGCTCATAGGTGGGTTGAGACCTAAAGCTAAGCCCAAATTCACTAGAAACACATGTCACTCCCACCATGTCAGGTCTGGAAACCCAGGATTTGTGGTTCTGATCAGGTCTGCATGATGGTGTTTCTCAATAAAGCATGGAAAAATCACAACCTTATGTTGTGGCCAAGGCAGAGCAATCCTGTGAGCTGATGATGCCTCTGGATGTACTGCAAAGCCTCTGACTGGGCTTAAAACCCATGGATCCAGCTCAGTTTTCATCCCAGTTTCAAACAGGAGCCCTATTGCATCTCTCAGGATGTTGCTTACACAGCAGCTCTGGGCTCTTACCTCAGCATAATGACACTGTTGTGTAAGGACCCACTAAGGAGCCAGCTCTGAAGTGCTATCAACAATCTATTTCTCAAGACCATCTTGCAATGCCATTACACTGGTTTTGCACCTTGAAGAGCCCTGAGAGTGGTTCTGACCATGCTTAGTTGTTTTTTTTTTCCTCTGGGACACAGATTTAGTAAAGAAATTATGAAGAGATTTTCTTTACATATTGGAAACTGCTCATCCAGTCATGCGTGGCTGGGCTGGACCCTACAGATGGTTGCAGAGAAGTCACAGGGGACTTACAGCCCTAATTCCACTCCTGAAAACTTGTTGCAGAATTATTTTACCATTTTTTTCACTTGGACAATAGAAACACGTCAATCACTGAACACCAAGCTCTGGTCTGTGCAATGAGCTATGTTCTGCCTCCATGTCTCTCATGCAGGTTCAGCCAGGCTTTGCCTTCAGTGCTCAACCTCCACCCACTTACCTGTGGTGGTTCAGAAACAAGGAAAAAGTTTGGGAAAGAGCATCATAGAATCACTGAATATCCTGCACTGGGAGAGATACATAAGGATTACTGAATCCAACTCCTGAGTGATTTCAGCCAAGCATGGGTTGGAGAAGCTTCTCAATGTTTAATCACAAAAATGCCTGATTTCCATTTGTTTTTCTTTGTAAGCTCTGCTCCCACAGCTGACTTACCTGGAAGGCCATGATCTCGGCTGCGCTGCATGTTGAGTGCAGCTAAATCAAACCCAATCCTCTCGACCTGCTCAAAGAGCCGGTCCCGGAGCTCGCCCACCACCATCTGCTGCTGCGTCATCAGCTTGGCCTGGTTGGCCATGAGGCTCCGGAGATAGGGATCAATCCCACCTGCAGAGGTGGCACAGGGAAACTGGGATCAATTCCACCTGAAGCAGGGACATGTGAGCAGTGCAGGGAGGACAGTGTGTGGCTAAGAGGCCCCAGAGAGGGGAGCACAGCTCATATTTAATTATAAGCTACTACATGAGAATCAGTTTCCCTGCACTTTAAAGGATTAAGAAGAAAATACTTTGAATAATGTTCTTCAAGGCCACAGCAATGAAGTGATCAGACCACTTTGGAACATGATGGGCTGCCCTCATCTACAGGGGACAGCTCTGTTGGGACAACTCTGGCTGGTAGTGTTTTGTGTTAATACATTGAACACAAAACACTTTTAAATTTGGCTGAAGCAGAAGTTCATCCAGAGAAGGCAAAAAAGACAAATGAAATAAACCCACACTGCAGAAAAGGATTTACCTTCTTGAATGATTCTCCAAACAGCAAAGAAGGAGGTTCTGAGCTGAATTTCAGGAGTTATGGGTCTGTAATATTCATCTAGGCGGCCAACAGTTGGAGGGATTGAGGCATGAGCAAAGCGAAAAGCCAAGGTGAAGACATTGGATATCCGAGGATCCACAGACTCATTGTAGCCCCGGTAGCGAGGAATGAGCCTGTGGAACTTGGATCCCAACAGGAGAGGCAGGTAGTCCCTGTAAGTTATGATCTAGGGGGAAACAAGGAAAGGGTGAACTGTTAATGTCTTGGCCATCAGTTTCTGTGGAAGCAAAGATGATTTTCATGTTCCCTCTGTCACAGCACTCTGGCAGGTCAGAGCAACATAATAATAGGTTGGACTCAATGATCTCAGAAGTCTTTTCTAATCTAATTGGTTCTGTGATTTTGTGAAGATAAAAGCCTGCCAAATCCTCCCAATATTGGCTCCTTGTAACCACACCACTCCCATCAGGCAGGCAGAACTGCACCCTTCGTGCCTCAGATAGCAAAGATAACATTGGCAGATAACGGGGGTAGCACCACCCACAGGCAGCTCCCTGAGTCCTCCCACAGCAGAGATTTCCAGTCGTGCTCTCTTGTCTCTCTGGGATATTGAGGAGGCAGCACAATATAATTTAAAAAAGAAAAATCAAATTCTGTGTCAGTAGGAGAAAATGGACTAATTGTCTGAATACTGCATGAAGATGGAACCATTGATGTAAACACAATGATGGAGATGATGCTTTTTGGACAATCCTTTGAATGTTTGCCTTGCCCAACATGTTTTTTCAACAATACAATAATATTTAAATGGGCAGCATTTAAACATAAACATTTTGATATTCCTGTTTTTTATTTTTGTTAAACCAGCTCAGAAGACAGGCTTCAAAGGAGGTGCAGTGCCTTTGAAACCCCATGTCCCTTTCTCTCATAGGATCCAGGCTTTCTTGCCAGCTGTAAAACCTCATCTGGCTTTGAGGCCATTCCTGCTTGAAACTGGAGGCTGGACAAGGGACTTTGGGAGGGCTCTCCCAAGCACAGAGGTGCTTGTGTGACCCCAGGATCCCATTCAGGGTCAAGTCTGGAGTAGTGTGTCAAGCTAGTCAAGATTGTGTGGGGTGGTCAAAGGGTGCAACCCTGTCCCAAGGAGACACCATGATTGGCTCCACCAGCACATGGGGCTTCTTCATAGAATCCCAGAATGATCTGGATTGGAAAGGACCTTTAAGATCATTCCCATAGGCAGGGAATCATCGAGAGGAAGGGATTCACAACCTGAGGAATTTTAATCCAAATTTCCAGGACCGTTTTTTTCAGGTACAAAACAGCGGTTAGAAAAGCTTTTCCTCTGACTTTTCTGTCTGTTCCTCAAACAAAAATGTGCCATTAAAAACCTCATCAAGCACTTTGTAAATTTAACAGTAGAGGTACATAAAACATTCAGGGGCCCCCTCTGTGCTTGTCATTTCAGGTATCTCTGTGTGATTTTGCTTTGGTCAAAAGGGGCTGGAGGAAAGAATTTGGTCCTCTCACCCCTGAATCCTGCACCCTTTGGCCACCCTGCACGAGCAAAATCTAACACGTGAACCCTGTGAGACTGCGGGCAGAGCCAGGACAGGTGGGATGATGGCTGGTACCTGGATCATGGCTCCCAGGATCTTTCGTGCCTCCTGGTAGAGCTTCTCATCATTCCAGTGGGGGTTGAGGCTCCTCAGCTTTCCAGCCAGGCGGTTGTGCTCCCGCACAAAGAGCGTGTGCATGCAGGCCAGCTCCAGCATCTCACTGGCACGGGTGTCACCTGGGAGGGGCACACATGACACTGGAGCGGGAAAGTCACATTGGGAAGCACACACAGAGGAATTTTTAGATGTCTCAATATTTGTGTTGTGAAGAAAGTGGGTAAGAAACACAGAGGAGGAGAGGGAAACCGAGGATCAGACAGCACCAGACAAAAGCTGAATTTCTGCTGAGGCAACAAAAGCCAGGTGTTGTCCTGGCTGTGCTGAGAATAACAGAGAGCTGGGGAAAGTTTCAGTGAAGGGCTGGGAGCATTAACTTAAAAAGTTAAATACAAGTAGGTGTTCTCCAGGCTCCCATATCAGAGATGTTTGGTCTCACGGCTCGAGAGAGAAATGCAAATGGGCAAAGGGAAGTCAAGATGGCCAAGGAAGCTCTGAAACTCAGCAGGTCTCCTTCAAACCAGCTGAAACTGTCGCCAAAGCAAGGTGAAAGTCACAAACAGGCTCTCTGGGGAGTAAAAGGAAAAGCAAAATGAGTCAACTTGGAGGAATAAAAAACAAACAGCATCACAATAAAATATCAAATCCTTCTTCAAACATCTGGGGCAGGAAATGCAAGAGCAAGCAGGTGATGAGAGCATTGGCAAGCACTCAGAGAAAAGTAAACATGTCACATTTAGTCCCCTTGTCCCACAGCAAATGGAGGCATTTGCTCCTGCACTTGGCACAGAGCCCTTTTCATCCACTCTCAAAGGCTGCCTGTGAGGGACTGCGGAAGGAGGAACAAATGCAGCACTGTGAGGTTTCCCTGAGCAGAATGCATCCAGACAGAGCTTCCAACAGAGCTCTGGGAGGAAACGTTGAGCCCTGGGAGGCAACTGCTCGTGTAAAACTCGCCCAGTTCTCAGGGACCGGAAAAGTCACAAATAAGACACTGAATTTTCAAAGGCGCTTCTGATACAGCCTGAACTGATAAACTTTCCCATAAAAGAACTGATGGGTCTGTTCCAGCCACGGAACAGGAACTGCTCCTTGCTGAGAGTCTGCAGGGGCCAGAAGCCCCTCCTGGGAATTATCTGATGCTCCTGCCCACTCTGCTTCTCACTGAGCACCTGCCTTTGGCCACAGGTCCTGCATGGCTCTCACCAAGGAGAGACCTGCACAGAACTGGGAGACCAGGTGAACGCATGGAACAACGTGTGGGACAGGTGGAATGCTGTGGGAGCCTGGAGGGAGAGTGAAACACCATGATCTTTAAAGGAGAGATCTGATGGATTCCAAGGACCATGGGGATGTTCAGAGGAACTTTGGCCAGATATGAAAGGGGCCAAGGGAATAGAAAGCAACTCCACAGCTGATGAGACCTGTTGTGCCCTGAAGCTTTCTCCAGCACTGCCACAAGCATCCTGGTGTGGCCAGAGCCAGCAAGAGTCAGTTGAGAAGTCCTGCTCTCCAAAAGAAATAGGCCATGGAGACACTAATTCATGAGGTATATGAGAAGCATCCCTCTCTGGGGTCCCACAGGCTTGTGGAAAGTGCTCCAATACTCCCTCAGCCTTCACAGTGGTGGGAACACACCTTAAAAGGCCATCTTGGTCAGGTATTGGCCTCATCCTCATTCCAGCTGGGATCCGAGCTCCTCTCAAAGTGCAGCAGGGACATGCAAATGTTTCCTGCTGTGGTCCAGTACAGTAGTTGCACATCTGTTCCCATCCTGGTGGGATGGAGACAGCCATGGAAGGACAAGGACAGACCAACCATTGCCTCCAGGCCAGGCTGCCATTGCTGTGCCTGCTTGGGCACTCTGGGCCCTGCACCACAGCTGCTGAGCATGGATGAGACGCCTTCACTCCAGGTTTATCCTCACAAACAAGACTTGCAGAGGGTGAAGACCTTCCTCCTACCTAGCACAGCCTGTCCCAGTCTTTCATGATTTGCTCCATTCCATTTTCTATTTAAATAAGAAAAACAAACAACTGAAGAAGTGAGCTGGAGATGGTGGAATTGCCTGCTCTAGATTCCAGGTTTGGGGTGCAAGCACCCAACTCACCTGCAAGAAAACAAGGGATCCGAGCCGGCCCGCTGGCCTTGAGGCAGGGCTCCTTCCTCATGGGGCCGAAGGGCATGTAGGCCCTGCCCCTGTCGGTGAAGTTGCGGTTCACAGCCAGGAGGCCGCTCTGGCTGCCGCGGTCCCGCAGCCGCTCGGCCAGGGCGGGCTCGCTGCCGTACACGACACTGCCGTCCAGGAAGGAGGTGAGGGCGTTGATCTGCTCCCGCACCGCCCGGGCCCGCGGGCAGGCCGCCGCCGAGCGGAAGAAAGGGAGGCAATCCCTCCTGTTGGTGATCCGGGGGTCGTTGGGTGGGATCTGCAGATGGAGAAAAGGAAAATTCATGGAGATGGAGCCAGGCAGGAGCCCTCTCACAGGGCATAAGGGTCAGATTGACAGCAGAGAGGCTGCTTTAGGAGCCCAAGTCCCAAACAGCCTGGAGCCTAAAGTCCTATGGATTCCTAAAGACTTTCCCCTGAAAATAAGTATATTGGATTGCATCTTTAACGCTCAGTTTTCTTATCTCCCTATCTACACCACACAGAATTGTCATCCAGTATTTGTGACCCCTCCTTCCAGCACTCTCAAATGTATGTCAGGGAAACACTCAGTGATGTTCCATCCCATCACAGTTTTCATTCAGAGGAATTAGGAGGACATGTAGAAGCCAGAGCTGTAGCAGAACTTTAAAGGTGGGAGAGCAGGGCTGCAGGAGGGACATGGACAGGGTTTGGTGAAAAGGAGGCTCAGGGGGCCCTTGTGGCTCTGCACAGCTCCTGACAGGAGGGGACAGCCGGGGGAACAGGGACAGGAGCAGAGGGAACGGCCTCAGGCTGGGCCAGGGCAGCTCAGGGGGGACAGCAGCAGGAATTTCCCCATGGAAAGGGGGCTCAGCACTGCCAGGGGCTGCCCAGGGAGGTCTGGAGTGCCCATCCCTGGAGGTGCCCAAGGAAGGGCTGGAGGTGGCACTCGGTGCTCTGGGCTGGGGACAAGGTGGGGGTGAGGCACAGCTTGGACTGGATGATCCTGGAGGGCTTTTCCAACCCCAATGCTTCTGTGATCTGCTGGAGCAGGGACCAGGATGTGACTTCTGATAATGCCACAGGCACTGCTGGGAGATCTCAGCACTCCCTTGTCCTGTGCAAAGAACACTGAAGCCCCGTGGATTTTCTGGGGTGTTGACACTCCCCAGTGTCTGTCTGTGACATTTCCTGTTTTCCTGGCATCAACTGTGCTACCTTTGCACAACAGCTCCAAAGAAAATCCACCTTGCTGAGGGAGATGGCCAAATGCCTGGAAACCTGGCAAGTCTGTGCCTGTGCCTGAACCCAGGGCCTGCCCCTGGAACACAGCACTGCCACCACACAGAGTGCTCTGACCTCCTTGGCCTGTTCTGGGAGGATATTCCTC
This sequence comes from Melozone crissalis, assembly GCF_028551555.1. Classification (NCBI taxonomy): domain Eukaryota; kingdom Metazoa; phylum Chordata; class Aves; order Passeriformes; family Passerellidae; genus Melozone; species Melozone crissalis. The sequence continues at coordinate 1,031,123 of NW_026535835.1, forward strand.
CATGGCCAAGGAGCGTGAGAGCCACCAACATCTGGTTGGAAAGCAGATTCCCTCTCCCTTCCTCCCCTGGAAGAAGGAGGCTGCCTGTACCTGGATGGGAAAGCAGGGAGGCTCCTTGGCACAGCTGGTGTCACAGTCTGTCCCACCACTGAAGGGGACTCTGGCTGGGGTTTCTGGGCTGAAATCCAGGTCGTGGTCAATAAACTGGCCCCACTGCATGAACATGAGGGATCTCTGCTGGTCCATCCGCAGCAGCTCTGGGGGGAAGCGGACAATCTCGTTGGACACTTGTCGGACCTGCAGGGGTGGAGGCAGAACACAGTGGTGGGAAATGACGTGTGTGAATGGGTGCACCCAGCTACGGGGTCAGCAGCAAAAATTCCCAGGGCACTTCTTGTGCTTTGCAGACAAAAAACCCCAAATTTGTCTGTGCAGGAAGGTGTCATGATCACCAAGTGCCCTTCGCTGAGCACAGTGCTGTTCTGGCTCTAGGCAGGATTCTGAACCTCCAGGCCAAGACTGTCCCTTGATGGAATTGGGGCAATAGCTAAGCAGGCCTGGGAAAGGGAGACAAAACAAATTTTAAAATATATATTTTTTTTTTAATAGAAGTGTAGAAAAAACAGCCCCAGGGAATTTCTGAAAATTATCTTGAAGTCCTCCTCCCTTCTCATCCCTTACTCAGCAATCACAGTTCTCCCACCTCCATGTATTACTGCAGAAAAAGTGGACACAGTGCTGTGGAAGGAGGTTAGGAAGTACAAGAAATCCATGAACACAACCCCAGCTCCTCCTCATCAGAGCTGTTGCACCAAGCTCAAGTGACCAAAAGCCACCTTACAGTGTCCCTGCTCACATCCAGGTGCCATGAGAGCCACAACCCCTGCACTTCACCCACACAGGGACCCCCACATAGCATTTCTGGTCACACATTTTTTGTTCTGGGGATTCCCTGGCTCACTTTATCCTCTGGCATAATTGCTTTTCAGAAACAACTGCCACAGACCAAATAAAAAAATGTAAGTAAAATAATTTGGCTTAAATGCACTCAATTTAAAAGAACATATTGTGTAATTTTGTATTCCTCCTGTGATTCTGCAGCAATCAGATTAATTTTCCTTTGCTTTTCCTGAAGACATGGGACTTAGAAAGCATTCCTAATAGATCCGCCTGGATATCCTCAGACCATCACCCTGCAGCTGGTGAATCTAAGCCCCTCTCACCTGATCCACAATTCCAGGTAGTGGATGAGCACTTTGATGCCTGCACTCTGTCCTAGAACTGACAATCCCTATGTCTGACACTGTGTTCTGAGACTGTTACAAACTTTACCAGTGGAAGGGGGAACCCAGAGAAACGTTTTCCTTCCGTCCACCCGCGAGGCACCGACACGCCATCCTCATATTCCGCTGGCAGCCACCTGGCCAGGGCTCTGTTGGAAGCTCCTAGGGATGGGTTCCTCCTGTCAGAGGCAATGGAAAAACAGCAAACAGTTGGAGCCAAGAGCTTTTGGATATGGAGAAACATGGACCTTGGAATGGGAGCACACCATGGTTGGGGAACTGCTGCAGCTCTGTAGGTTTGTTGCTATCAGTAAACCTCAGGATTAATAACAACAACAACAACAATCATAGAATTGTTTAGGTTGGAAAAGACCTTTAATAATCTGCTCCAACTCTCAGTTTCTCCCAGGCAAGAACTCAGGTGCCCCTGATGTCATCCAGCCTGAAAAAAGGCCCTCGGACTGTGGCTGGAAAACAAAGTTGGAAGCTGAACACCATGGAAAAGGGGAGGAGCCTTTGAATGGAATTACCTATGGTCTTGAACATAAATTGGGGGGTTTAGACTGTGAGGTTATTGTGCTGGGTGATTTTTTAAAGGTCATTAATGAAGAGTCCCTGCCCATTGCAGGGGGTTGAACTAGATGACCTTTAAACCTTTTCAAAATCACTTCCAATGCAAACAATTCTGTAACTCTATGATTGTTGTTTGATTAGATGTCCTAGAGTGACTTTATGATGCTCGTGTCCCCATTAACCTGTTTAGCCCAGAAATAAGTTTTGCACCTTTCAGATTGGTTCTGAGAGCGAAGTGGTGGGGAGAGAAGCAGCAGCAGTTTGTTTTCAGACACTGCACTCGCTCCTCCACATTCCTGCTCCTGGACTGTTGTCTGCAGCACAGAGAGACACTGGCACAACTGCTTTTTAGTCAGTTTTTAGCTAGCTGAGGCAGAGAAGTTCTCTGATCTGTAGTTTTTCTTTTTCTTTGGAGCTGTTCAAACCTGCTCTGGCCTGAACACCGAGGGGAGCACCGGCAGCTCCACCTGAGGCCCACTAGGCCGGGCCTGGCCTGCGACATTTCCAGCACTGACCAGAGCCTGAGTGAGCTGAGCTGCAACCCGGGGAGGGACTTTCTCAGTTTGTCATCTCTTTTGGAGCAGCAAGGGGTTCTATTGTTTAATATTGTTTTTTTGGTTTGTTTTTTTTTTTTTTTTTTTTTTTTTTTTTTTTTTTTTTTGTGCTGGTGAATGCTTTGCCTGTTAAATTAAGGGGAGGGGCAGCTTGAATCTGCTTTCTAGAGGAACCCCTTTGGAGGTTCTCTCCCAAATTTTCTCTAAACCAGGACAAACACACCATTAAATCCTTAATCAGAGTAGTAACGTACCTTCTTTGGAGTGCATGTCCAAAGTGTGTTCTGTGGTGGCCTCTCACCCACAGGGGGTATAGCACTGCCCCAGGCAGTGGAGAAACAGAGCACAGCTGAGCCCACTTTCCCCAGGCCTTCAGGTCTGGATCAGGTGTAATGGACCCATCCTTATTCCCCCCCCTGAAGTGGAAGGAGGCAGGAAGGTCTCTCCTTTGTTCTTATACAATCCCCTGAAGGCTAAAGCACCCTGGAGCAGGCAGAGCTGGCTGAGCTCCTTCCTCTGCCTCAGCTGCTTCCAGGAGCTTCCCAGCTCTGTTTTTACAGGGAATGTTTCTGAACTGTCCCTGTCAAACACCCCATGCTCAGCAATTTCCCATGTCTCCCACATTCCCATTCCAGCCATAGGAGGTGCTCTCCCAGCCTATATGCCCAGATTTCCTCCCACACAGAGTGGAGCAAAGAGATGGCTGGATTATGCCCAGTGTGGATTTAGGTCAGGAAACCCTTGGAGACCCTGCCTAGGGGCAGGGCTAGACAAAGAGTCTGTCCCCAACACGGAGCTCCTCCTGTTTTGGCAAAGAGCTGGTTCAGGTACAACACCAGGAACCTTCCCAACAGGACTGGAATTAACAGCTCCACACATTACTAGGAAATACTAGAGTGTGAAACTCCAAAACAAGGTGCCTGTGTGAATCTTCCCTGGAGAAGAGCGTCTACTTCTACTTATGGAGGATGCCTGACATCCATCTATAGAAAAATTTAGGTTAACCACCAGCCCAGATCACTGAGTGCCACATGCAGTCCTTCCTTGGACACCTCCAGGAATGGGGACTCCACCAGCCCCCTGAGCAATTCTAATACCTGACCACCCTTTCCAGGAAGAAATTCCCCTTGATGTCCAACCTGAGCCTCCCCTGGTGCAATTGAGTCCATTTCTTCTCCTCCTGTCCCATCCATCCATCCATCCATCCATCCATCCATCCTCCTGCTGACACAGCCCCTCACCTGTTGTTGCACTCTCCAGTAATGGTTCTGTAGCCAGAAGATGCACAATTTATTTTCTTATCCTGCTGGTCACATCCAGTGGCCTTGAAAATCACCTCCACCTGAGCTGGAGTCAGCAAGTCTGGCAAGGAATAAGGGAGAAAAAATCCATGCAGGAACACCGGCCCTGCAAAGGTTTTCCTGTACCTAGTACCTGTGCCTAGCACCATCTGCACAACCACAGTGTGCTGCCGTTTAACTCTTCCTGCTCGAAGACATGCCAAGGATGTTCTTTGAGCAGCAGATGCTTTTACTGGTTTGGAATGCATCAAACCCAGCAAAGCTATGGTCAGATCTTATGTGTAATCACATGTTAGGCTCATGCAGCAGCAGAATGGTTTTCTAGTATTGGCTCTCCTCTCCTCTCCTCTCCCTTTCTATCCCCCATAAAATGCAGTCACAGCTATCCTAGGGGCTGTTACAAGTTTTTCCCCTTGGAAGCAGCTCCCAGTGTGAGTCACCTACTCGGAGCTGCCTGGAAAAGAACCGTCCTGTGGCTGGGCTCACCGAGGGCATTGTGTTTTGCTGTGCACATTTCCCTTTGTAGGGAAGTTAAGTGGCAGAGTTTAACAAGAAAGGTCTTACAGAATCACAGAATTATGGAATGGTTTGGGTTGGAGAGACCTTAAAGACCATCTTGCTCCAACTCCCTTCCCTTGGGAAGGATAGGGACACCTTCCCAAGTTGCTGCAGCCTGGCCTCGGACACTTCCAAGAGGCAGCCACAGCTTCTCTGGACAGCCTGTGCCAAGGCCTCAGCACACTCTCAGCCAGCAATTTCTTCCTGACATAATCCAAATCTCTCCTTTCTTATTTTAAAACCATTCCCTCTTTTCCTGTCACTATCTACCCGTGTAAAAAGTCCCTCCCTCTTTTTTATAAGCCTTTTTAGGAAGGGGCTCTGATATCTCCCCAGAGCTTTCTCTTCTCCAGGCTCACCCTCAGCTCTCCCAGGGAAGATGCTCCTTCTTGGCTTTTGCTGCTCACTCCATGTCCCAGCGCTTTGAGGTTTCCTGGTCACTGCTGCCACCAACAGTCTGGGTCACAGCATGGTTTAAAAAGCCACTGGGCAGGTGGGTGAGAGGCGGCAGCCAGGGGGCCCTGGCAGGGCTCTGTAGTGGCACTGGAGCATCAGTCCTGGATGGAGAGGCTGGAGCTTTGCACAGCCAGTTCTGCCATCACCTTCCAACCCATCCTGTCCCAGAGCAAAGCCAGGGCACCCCATGATGTGCCCTATCCTGCCAGTGCTTTACTGTAACGTTGGTAAAGTGTTTGAGGCCAGGCTAGATGAGGCTTGGAGCAGTCTGGAACAGTGGAAGGTGTCCCTACCCATGGCAGGGGTGGCACTGAATGGGCTTCAAGGTCCCTTCCCATCCAAACCATTCCATAATCCCCATATGTATATGGCAGGAGTCCTCCGTGTGTGTCCCTGAGCTGCTCCTTTCACTGACCCTGATCTGCCTCCTCTCAGCAGCCTGGCCTTGCCTGACTCCATCTCACAGAGGATGTTGCTCCTCCAGATACACGCTGAAATGTCCTCTCACATCTCCCCATTCTCTATTTGGACAGTGTTGTGTCTGAGATGTGACTGCAGTGCTGTCTGAGGTCTGGCTGAAGAACTGCCCTCCTTGGGGCCAAGCTGCTGGGAGCCATCTCTGGGTTGCTCATTCCCTGCTCAAGCAGCAGAATATCCACCAAAGCCTTCCAGGCTTTGACCAATTGGAACTTGAACCTCCACACAGCAGAAGGAACCAGGGAAGTGCACAAAACACTTTCACTAACTGAAAAACCTCCAAATAATATTTAAAATGAAAAAAGAGCACAGAAAAATAACTCAGCTTTGCTTCAGTGCAGCCACACGGGAAAGATTTGTCACAGCTCACCACAACCCCCTTTCCTTCACTCCTCCCAAGCCCCAGGGACCAAGCCCTGTGTCTTCCTCCTCTGCCTTCCTCCCAGCAGAGGGGGATCCTACCTGTAACGTTGAAGTCCCCCCTCACAGCCCCTTGCATTCTCTCTTTGAGCAGGCTCAGGGTGGTCTGCAGGTAATCTGCTGCCCGGACAGCCTCTCGTGTCCCTCCCACGGGCTGCTTGAAATATCTCAGGAGCTCTGCTGGGGTCAAGGCATTGTTCTGCAGGCTCTTCTTTATGCTGCAAGGGACAGGAAACCAAAATCTGAAACGGAGCAGGGGCAGGGATGCTGCAGTTGCACACCTGAGCATCAGGCACAGCATGTCCTAAGTCTGAGCTGTTGGGGAGAGTCACTGTGAGAGGCCAGGGCTGCTCCTGGCACCCTCCACAGAGCAGCAGAGAGACCTGCAGGAAGGGAGGGAGCTCCTGAAACTGCCCAGCTCCACCTGCCAGAAGGCAAATGACACCCATGAGGCACCAAACCCCCCTCAGCTGTTATCCACATCATCAATATCTCTCACTGTCTGGAGGCCTCAAATGTCTCCAGGCCGCCCTGTCCTAAGGCTGCTGGAGCTTCCTCTCAGCTGGAGGAGTCCCCAAGCCAGGGAGGGGATTCAGAATGTGGCTGCTGGCAGACAACAGGTATGGGCTGGTAGGAAGCTGGACACTCCCAAAGCATGGCTGGGAGCCCCACAAAATGTCCTCACTGCAGCACCCAGCTGTTTGCTGCATCCCTTGGAGGGAATCACTGGAAATATGCAGGAGCCTGTTATGGTCTCAACTGAGAGCCCTGAGGGGTGCAACAGAGCCCAGCAATACCATCAGGTGCCGCTGTGAAGATGGGGAGGCCCTGGCACAGGGTGCCAAGAGGAGCTGGAAGTGTCCAAGACCAGGCTGGATGGGGCTTGGAGCACCCTGAGATAGTGGGAGGTGTCCCTGCCCATGGCTGGGGCTGGAAAGAGATGAGCTTTAAGATCTCCTCCAACCCAAACCGTCCAGGATTCTGCAATTCTTTGAAAACCGAGACAGAGGGGGTCACATTCCCAGTGACCTGACAGACTGCTGTAAAATCAGGGTGAGCAGCCAAAAGCTGGATGAGAACCCACTGTGCTCCCAGGGCTCCCCACCCCACTGTCGCTGGGCTGCGGGGAGCAGGAGAGGCAGGGGAAGCTGCAGGAGAGGGCAGGGACAGGGACAGGGGACTGGGACAGGGATGGGACAGGGACAGGGGACAGGGGATAGGGGACAGGGGATAGGGGACAGGGGACAGGGACGCGCCACCCCAGCCCGGCTCTTACCGCTCCCGTGTGCGCCTGTAGGCAGCATCCACCAGGTGCCGGGCCTCAGCCACGCTGCTGAGCAGGGCCGTGTCCGACAGCTGCAGCGGCACATCTGGGCAGGGACAGGGAGGAGCAGAGGTGAGGGTGCCGGCAGGAGCATCCCTGCGCCTCCTGCACCGGGGAATTACACACAGCAGCGCTGGAGGCAATGCTGCTCGCTCTCCAGAGATCTGCATGTAAACGTATCCCTCAGGGGAGTTTGAGAGTCTCTCCTGGGCATGAAGAGAATCCCTCCATCCGTGGAGGCTTCAAACAGCCCCAAACAGTGAGAGGTGCAGGCACCATCTGTGCTGCCCTTCCCCAGCAGAGCATTGAACAGGGTGCCCAGAGCAGCTGTGGCTGTCCCAACCCCTGGCAGTGCCTGGATGGGGCTTGGAGCAGCCTGGAATAGTGAAAAGTGTCCCTGCCCATGGCAGGAGGGAATGGGATGAACTCTGAGCTCCCTTCCAACCCAAACCATGCTGGGATTCTCTGATTCTATGAGCAGGGAAACACCCCACATCTTTCCCCAGTCCTTCCTGCAACCTCCTGCCATTTTCACTACTCCCCTTCCTGCCCTGCCGGAGCTCCCAAAATGAATTTCATCTCTCATCTGCTGGCTGTGGGTCACAGAAAGGAAGGGGACAGGCCCCAAGGGCTTCTCTGAGTGACAGCACTTTCCTACAGCTTCTGGGAAAGAGGAAAACTTCAGAAAATAGTAGAAAGGGATAAACATCTCCCAAATCTCTCCAGTTTCTTTTAAATACCTTCCCAGATCAGCCCAGAGCTCACCTCTTGGACAATCCTGATGAGAAAAATTACTGCCTGGACCACCATTTGAGGCAAATGAAAAGCCAGGCATGTGCTTTTCATAAGGATTTGACATTGTAAATTAACAGATGGAGGTCTCCATATATTTTGGAGCAGTGATTCAGGGCTGGAAGAGGGAGAGTAAATGCCCCATCCCTACACTCCACAGGCCCTGGCAGCCTCTCAGGTGCTGGCACAGGGAGGGAGATCCTGGTTCCATGGGCATGGACAAGTGCTGGGAACTGATCTCCTTTACCTGATTTCAAGGAATCAGGCAGAATCTGGACTGGTAAAACCCTGAACGAGGCACAGGAGGTACAAACTGTGCCCCTTCTGGCACCTTTTCAGGGCTGTGCTGCTGAATGACAGTCTATTCCAGACACAGCCTGATCTTTCCCCCTCAGAAAATCCCCTGATCTGCAAACCCTGAGGGAAGGACAATACCGTAGGAAGAGGATACAGATGCCTGGAACAGGCTGAGGATCACCAGCAGCCCCAGGAAGGTTTCTGCCTTCATTCCTGCAAAGAAATGTAGGTGAAGACGACCAAGAACATATGGATGCATCAGGAAGGTCCGTGCCAAGGTGGAGGGTGGCACAGGAGCTCATGGAGCATCCCTTGCCCAATGCAACGCTTCTAGGAGGGAGTGCACTGCCCCAGAGCTCTGTCAGTGCCATGTGGAAAAGGAGCAGCCTCCTGTCCCAGGGATGCCAGCACTGCTGGGAACTGGGAATGTGCTGCTTGGGACCTCGGGGGCACCACAAAGGGACCAGAACCTGCTGCCAGCACAGCACCCAGAGGGTGCAAGGGAGAGCTGCTGGGGAAGAGGAAAGAGCCAGGATAGCACAGCAGGTCCTCTACACCGCTGCTTCTCTGCCTTTAGATTCCAAGAGTCCTCCTTGCAAGTAGTCATGCCACATACAATGTCACATAAAAACATATAAGGACTGTATTCTCTTTATTCCTGATTAGCCTGGGATTGAGGATATTCATATTAAAAGTTACACCAAAAATTTGGAGGAAATAACACTTCAATATTTAGAATGTTGCTACAATAATCACTATGAGTGAACTGTTTGTGTTCCTCAATAGAACCAGAGTGAAGCCAGCCATGAGCTGGGTATCATTCTATCCCCATAATTATAAAATATGGCATTTATATTTGTGTTTTAATGAGAATTTATTCCGTTATTACCTATCTGTTCCTCTAACATGGGCTGCAAAAGGAGTGGGAAGTATTTAATAGCCATTTAATAGATGTTTGGCATGTTTTTCCCAAAGCTGACCCACTCACCTCCCAGGGCTGCTCCAAGCAATCAGCTCCCAGAATGAGCCCAGAGCTGTGGGCTGAGCAGCCACCGTGAAGCTGCCCCAAAGGCACCCGGACTGCCTGGCTGAAGGCAAAGGCATCCGGACTGCCCGGCTCAAAGGCACCCAGCCTGCCCGGCTCGGCCCCGTCCCTGTGCAGCCGCCCTGGCCGCAGCCACCGCCCCCGCTCCCGGCGCTTCCCCGCTGCGCTCCCGCCGTTCCCGGCGCCGGCCGAGGGTGGGAGCAGCGGGAGCCGCCGCGCTCAGCCCCAGAGCTCAGCCCCAGAGCTCAGCCCCCGGCTCAGCCCCAGAGCTCAGCCCCAGAGCTCAGCCCCAGAGCTCAGCCCCCGGCTCAGCCCCAGGGCTCAGCCCCAGGGCTCAGCCCCCGGCTCAGCCCCAGAGCTCAGCCCCAGAGCTCAGCCCCCGGCTCAGCCCCAGGGCTCAGCCCCAGAGCTCAGCCCCCGGCTCAGCCCCAGGGCTCAGCCCCAGAGCTCAGCCCCAGTCTCAGCCCCCGGCTCAGCCCCAGGCTCAGCCCCAGAGCTCAGCCCCAGGCTCAGCCCCCGGCTCAGCCCCAGAGCTCAGCCCCAGAGCTCAGCCCCCGGCTCAGCCCCAGAGCTCAGCCCCAGTCTCAGCCCCAGTCTCAGCCCCAGAGCTCAGCCCCCGGCTCAGCCCCAGAGCTCAGCCCCAGGCTCAGCCCCAGGCTCAGTCCCAGGGCTCAGCCCCAGAGCTCAGCCCCAGTCTCAGCCCCCGGCTCAGCCCCAGGCTCAGCCCCAGAGCTCAGCCCCAGTCTCAGCCCCAGAGCTCAGCCCCCGGCTCAGCCCCAGGCTCAGCCCCAGAGCTCAGCCCCCGGCTCAGCCCCAGAGCTCAGCCCCCGCCTCAGCCCCCAGCTCAGCCCCAGCTCCCCGGTGCCGCCCCCGGCACAGGAACAAACCCTCCGCAAGAGCAAAGCGCCGGTGCCCGGGCCAGGCTCCCACCTGCGATCCGCCGCCTCTGCCCGGCCCGCGGCCCCTCCGCGCCCGCTTTTATCGGCCCGGCCTTATCAGCAGCGGCTGCCCCGGGCACTCCCCTGGCGTGGGGGCCCGGCCAGGCCAGCGCCCACCTCACCTGCCACCCTCTGCCCGCCGGGAGGCTCCTTTGCTCGCAGCCGGATACACAGCCTGATGCTTCGCCGGAGCTTTCCCGGGACTTTTGAAGGTGATGTGACCACTTCATGGTGGTTCGAGAGCCCTGAGCCCTGCTGGGCGCGCCTTCCAGGGACAACGTTCCTTTCCCCGTGCTGCTCTTCATCCTCTGCCGCTTTTAAAGGTCAAAGCAAGGATTTCACATCCACCCCCAGAGACACCTGCAGTGCCCAGCACTGCCCATCCCTCCTCCGGACGGGCTCTGCCCCACATCCCCCGGGGCTCCACGGGAGCTGCTCCTTCCTCCTGCCCAGGAGAAGGCCCTGGGATGATGGTTTGAACAGGCATCACCCTCCAGCTGCCGGTCTGGAGCATCTGGTCTGCCCCAAGTGCCACTGCACCAGGAGCTCAGCTGGCAAAACATCTCCCCTGCCACGGGCAAAGCCCCTCTCCCTGTCCCAGAGCAAAAGCACCTGATGGACAAATGCTGACAGGGCATGCTGCTGGATCAGTGAGGGATGTGTTTGAGCATGGAAGTGCACTGTGCATTGCAGTTGTGTTTGCCCTCATGGATCAGAATTCCTTGGATCAGCAGCACAGACTGGGAGCAACCAAGTTCCTGCCAGGGCTCCCCAGGGCTGGTTGGATGAAGGTCTTCACCTCGACTGTCCTGCATAGACACCCCAGGACCGCCAGTGGCTGCAGAATGGTCCAGGTGGTGCAGTGCCTCTGGCAGTGACTCTGCAGGTGTGTCCATCCCCAAAGCTGGGATCCACCATCCCCAAAACTGCCTCCATGTAAGTGGAGCCATGAACTGATGATGGTCCTGGTCCTTTAATACTTTAAAGAAAATCAGCAAAACAAATTACAAATCTTGCAGTGAGGCCCAGTGAGGCTGGTCCTGTTTGCAGACTGGTTTTGACAACCTGGAGGGAACCCACCTGAGCCCAGGAGAAAGCTGGGTTTGGTCAGCCTGGAGGGAAGAAGGCTCTGGAAGCCTTACTCTTGACTTGGACTGTCTCATGGAAGGGCTGCAGAGCAGACAGAGCTGTTCAGAGTGCCAGGGATGGGACAAGAGGCAATGACACCTGGTACTGCCAAGAAAATTCCCAACAGATGTACAAAACCACCCAGGAGAGTGGTGAGTGCTAGGACAGGACCCAGAGCAGGGGGGGGCCTGCATCCCTGGGGACAATGCTTCCTTAAATGAGACCCCGAGCCTTCAGGGAACCCTAACCCAAGAGACTCAGGAGGTCTCCAGCCCACCCCTTTCAGAGTGTGACACAGAAGCAGAACATCTGCCCGAGGTCCCAACTTCAGCACCAGCTCCAGCACCAGAACCAGCTCCAGTACCAGAAACAGATCCAGCAGTAGCTCCAGAACCAGCAGTTTGCACAACAGAGACCACAGCACAGCTCTTGTGCAAAGGGGCAGAGATGGTGGATTTGCAAAGCTCTGAGTCCCTCCCCTGCTGCATCAGCACCAGATAGAGGAGGAGGATGAGGACATTTCAGAGGCTGTGGACAGTTAGTGCATGACAGTGCCGGGAAATGTGTTTCACAATGAGGAACTTAATTCAGAGAGTCACAGAAGGGTTGGGCTTGGGACAGACCTTACAGGCCATCTTGTTCTACTCCCTGCTTTTGGTAGGGAAACCTTGCACCATCCCAGGCTGCTCCAAGCCCTGTCCAACCTGGCCTTGGACACTGCCAGGGCTCAGGGAGCCACAGCTGCTCTGGGCACCCTGTGCCAGGGAAGCCATTTCTTGCTCACAGGGAACAATTCCTCCCCAGTATTCCAACCATCCCTGCCCTCTGGCAGTGGGAAGTCATTCCCCCTTGTCCTGTCACTCCACACCCCTATCCAAAGTCCCTCTCCAACTCCCCTGGAGCCCCTTCAGGCCCTGCCAGGGGCTCTGAGCTCTCCCTGGAGCCTTCTCCTCTCCAGGTGAGCTCCCCCAGCTCTCCCAGCCTGGCTCCAGAGCAGAGGGGCTCCAGGCCAGGAGCAGCTCCATGGCCTTCTATGGACTCGTTCCAGCAGCTCCAGGTCCTTCTGCAGTTTGCCACAGGGCTGGGGCAGCTCTGCAGGTGGGGTCTCACCTGAGCAAGGCAGAGGGGCAGAATCTCCCCTTCCCCTTCTGCCCAGAGTGGGACATCAGCCCAGGGCATGGGGGGTTTCTGACAAACGTGGCTGGGGCACATCCATGGCAGGGGTTTGGAACCCGATGACCTTAATGTCCCTCCTAGCGCTGGCCATTCCATGATTTTGTGTTGAGCTTCTCATCCACCAGCACGTCCAAGTCCTTCTCAAGGCAGCTTTCCTTCCATCCATCCATCCATCCATCCATCCATCCATCCATCCATCCTCTTCCCAGCCTGTGCTTGGACTTAAGATTGCCCCAACTCCATGTAGGACCTTTTACTTGGCCTGGTTAAGTGTCATGAGTTTTGCACAGCTCCACCTCTCCAGGCTGTCCAGATTGTTTTCATGGATGCCCAGTCCCTGCCCTGCAGTGTGTGAGGAGGGCACCTCCCACCAACACAGCTTGGTGTCACCAGGACACTGCCCAGCTGCCCATGAGCATCTTTATCACTGGGAAAGATGTTAAACACACACACTCCTACATCAACCCCTGAGAGACACCACACCAAACTGCTCTCAAAAAAAAAAAATTGTTCTCCAACTGCTTCAGAAACCATGGAAGTGGTGGGTTGCAGGATGCTTTGCCTCTTGAGTGTTTACTTTCCTTGGGGACTGTGACCCTGCTCCCAGATCAGGGTGAATGGGAAAGGCCACGGGCCTGGCTGAGCCCTCCAGCGAGCACCAGCATCAAACCCCTGCACTCAGTACATGCTGCTTGTCTGGAGAATGGAAACAGGAATGTGTTGGTGCCACAGCAGTTCCCCCGGGCAGAGAGGTGCCATCCACACCTGGGCCGTGGCACAGGATGAGAGGCAGAGGATGCAAAGCAGAACATCTGGATTATATCTTTATTTTGCCCCTTTTTTTTGTTTATTGTCGTTTTTCATGTTTATCTATAACAGCTTAAAGATCTTAATCTTAAAATCTTTTTCATGGAGACTTCTCTGAGCTTTGCTGTACAGCCTGTCTGGTGTTGGGGAACGAGCTGAACTAGGGAGACTGCTGAATGCTGGCTCTGGGCCTATCCCAGCAAAATTTACAGGAGGTAGAGACACAACACACACGTCGTGGTCCCAGAGACTCAGCTGGGTGGGGAGGATGGAAGCAGCAGGAGCAAGGGAGCCAGGCAGGCACTGGCTCCACTGGGCCTCTGGCTCTGGGCCCACCCCAGAATGTTCCAGTGGCTGCTTTTCAGCCTGAAAGTTTTGTTCTTCAATTCACCCCCAGAGGAACTGATAAAAGCAATGACAGTTTCTTTCAAAAGACCTTCAACAACTCACTTAAGAAACTCTGGTTGGTGAATTCAGTTAGAACAGCAACGACTTCCTCCATGGGGGGACAGGCTGCAGATAAAGCTCTGGGTTGCTGATGAGTTTCATCACTGAGGCTGCTCCAGAAGCTGCGGAAACTCCAGCAGAGCTGCAGCACCTCATCCTTTCAAAGCTCTGCTGTGTCCTTGCCCTGACTCCCATCCACCACAGGACACTGTGCCTTACTGTGCTATCAGGATCCTCATGGAATATTTCTCTCTAGGGAGCAGCAGCTTCCCAAACAAGTCCCTCCTGTCAGGGGAACCCTGCAGAATCCCCCCAAATTCCCGCAGTGACTTCTGGCACCTTGGCTGGATTCTCAGAGGCTGCAGGTGCAGGCCCACACCCCTGACAGAGCTGGGAGTGCAGGGATCCAGCCCAGGCACTCTGGGCAGCCTCATGCCCACAGCCCTCCCTGGTGCCCTGCATCCCCAGGGCTGCCACCTCAGCCCCTGCCCTCACCTCACACCTGCAGCATCCACAGCCCCATCTGTCCCTCTGAGAGGTGACACAGAAGGTGCACAACACCCTCAAAGTGCATGGGGTTGGTATAATTTCCTCACCCACCCCCCCAAAGAAGCATCACTGAATCTTTGTCTTTTTTAAGGAAAATGTATTTTTGTGAAAATAGAATTTATTGTCATAAAATTTGATATTAAATAAAAACATACCATACCACCACCACCACTCACGGCCGCTGTGCTGGCACCACTCACGGAGCTCACGGAACTGCCCTGCTCAGAACAAGGACCCACTGGAACATGCAGAGAAAGAAACACGGGGAGGGACAGAAACCATGGCATACAAAACCCTCCGTGCTTGGACAGGGCAGCATCTCAACTGCAGGAACACATCCTCTCCTACAGGAACAGTGCAAGCTGCCCAGCCCCAGCGCTGCTCTCCCAGCACTGGCTCAGGAGCAGCTCACAGACACAGCTCAACGGAACCGTGGAGAGGCAGATGGACAAATAAATAAATAAATAGGTAGATAAATTAATCAATTGATAAATAAATTGATAAATAAATCATAAGGCGGAGTCCCCAGCCAGTGCATGGTCAAGGTGAACCAGGCAAGAGCAGCTGACAGCAGCCCAGCCCCACCAGGGCATCGCTCCTTCCTCCCGGCGATCCTCGTGCTGGAAGCTGACTGAGGCAGTGTGGGATGCTCCGAGGCACAGCTGCATATTTACAGGGTTACAGTACAAATAAGAACTCACTCATCAGCCCAGAGACAGCGAAAGGAAGTCACAGGAACAGAAAAGTGCAAATTTTCTTTGCAGGAAGTGAAGGAGTTGACACAACCTCCTTTGGAGCAGAGAAATACCAAGGTATGGAGTACAAGGGATCTCTCCTAAGGGGCTGGGGCTTTGCTGGGAAAAGCCAGTTAGCTAACTTACAGCCAGAATATAATCATTAAATTAAAATATTTACAGGGAACCAGTGCACCAAGGGCTGCATGGAGCAGGACATGCTGGATCCCAGAGCTAAGCCCTCACACCTCACGCTTTTGCCCCAGGGGCTCTCAGCTCCCACGCTCTCCAGTTTTCTCTATTCAACACATACTTCTTCCCTACGAAAATAATCAGCTTATTGCAGAGGGCTTCTCCGGAACTCTCGGTCTCTGGGGCTGTGTTGGCAGCCTGGATGGAATAAACAAACCCCTTGTCAGTTTTTTTTATTGGACCCAAGTCTTTTGAAGAGATTTTTCCCTTTGAAGAAGAAGCCTCTCTTCTTTTTCCTCTGCCCAGGTGCATCACTGCAGGCGAGGAGGGCCAGCGGTGCCTGCTCTGGCCTCTGCTCGCCTGGGACAAGGCAGGAAGGTGCAGGCAGAGGAGGAGATGGAGAGGAGTCGCTCTGATCAACACACCCATCTGCATTTAGCTAGGTGGGAAAGAGAGAACACAAAAGACAAAAGCACAAGTTAGAGCTGCTGAAGATCACACCAACATAAACCTCAGCCAGAGAACATGGCCTTCTCCCCTCTATGCAGGTCCACTCAGGAAGTTTCCAGTGGATTTAAATTTTTACTTACAACTCAAACCCTTCCTTAGCTAAGAATTCCTGAAATTCCTGAACTTTGGGCTAAGAACAGGACAGCACAAAAGACCCACTAAGTACATGGTGAAAGATGCTGCTCCACAGCTAAGTAAGTGAAGCAGCTCCTGAGAGCATGGATGGGGACAGGTACTGATGAGTCCACGAGTCCTCAGCCATGGAGCCTGCTGGGCTCCAGCACACTCTGGGACAGAAACCAGGACATTAACAAAGCCAAATTTCCTAAGAGCAAGTGCTCTGCAAGACCTCCACAAGATCAAGGAGACTGGCTAAGCCCTGAGGCTTCTCAATAGCAGCCATGGTAGTAAAAGGAATTGAGGGTCCTGCAAGGCTGCTCAGCATCCAGCAGATCTAGAGGCAGGAGGGGCAGAAAGCCAAGTCTGGTGCTCTGCAGTGGCACCAATGGAGCGGGACAAGGAGAAGCCTTGGAGCAAGTGGCACACAGGAATGTTCCTGAGTGTTTGAGATGGTTAATTGGGACCCACCAGTCTCAAACAGTGCTGTTTCCTTTGGAAATCACAATGTGCCCTAGTCCTGGGCTCTGTTTCCTCTTCACAAAGCACTGAGAGATCAGTTCCTGTCAGCAGCCTTCCTTCCATAACCTCCTCTCGCTAGGCTTGGCTGTCCAGACAGTGACAATTACAATCTGGCAGGTCAACCTTTCCCAACAGGCTGTGAAGCTCCCCAGGGAAGAGGCTCTGGGTTTCTGAGGCCTAGGAAAGCCTTAACCTCACTGCCTTCTCTTCCACACAGCTTTCACAAACCAGCTGCTTCCAAGCTCCAGCTGTACATCCTGTCTTGGCATTCCCCAAAACACAAGGTGAGAGTGGCTGGACCTGTGCCAGGGAAGAGGAACATCACACCCTCAGCATCCCTCTACCTGGGTCTCACTGAGTCCCTCACAGGTCTGCAGGAGCCAAAGCCCCCAGAGGGAATGTGAGATGGTGACAGTGCCAGCAGGACTCTCTGCCTGAGTGGAAGCACTCCTGAAGATCAGACTCCAGCCAGGAACTGTGTGCAGATCTCAGCAGCAGCCCCTGGGCAGGACTGGATGTGCCTGGTCCTGGTCCCACTCTCTGTGCAGGGCAAGCAGCTGAATGAGGCAGAAGCAGAGCCCAGAGCACTGCTGCCCCACTCCAGCACAGCCACGCTCATGCCCTGTGGGGACTTTATTTAAAGCTTCCCAAGGTGGAAAGTCAAAGCAGCTCTGCTCTGGCACCCTAGTGCTGGTTCAGCACCCACCTCCTTTGGGACCAGTGGCTGTGCCCTCTCCTCCCTCACAGGTGGGAGCTGTGCTGGTCGGGGCTGCTGCAGGCAGGAAGCACCTCTGGCCCAGGACGAGCACAAACCTCTGCTCTGGGTGAGACTCAGCACCTACAACACCCATGGAGTCAGTCCTGAGTGGGCAGAGCACTGGGAGCTCCATCCTGGAGTGAATTTGTGACCCCTTCAACTCCACAAAGCTGAGAGTCAACTTCTGCCTCACAGCAATCACTCAGCTGTGCCAGTGCCATCAGACTCTCCCTTGCCTGAATTACAGGACAGAGCTGGAACTCCTCTCTGCCTCTCCCCATGATAGTAACCAATCCCACAGCTGACTTTTCCTGAGCTCACACTCTGTTCACCTGAAGATGTGGCTTTCCAAGGCACTCCAGGTGTGCAGCACTGTGCCCTAAGGCCAGCTGCTGCCCAGGACATGCTGCAGGATGTCACACATGCTGATGGATGGCCCAGGCTGGCCTTTAGGAAAGCTGCACTCTGCCTGGAAGGACCACTCCAACCAATGATGCAGCAACAGCTGCAACCTCTGTCTGTCCTGGCAGCTCCACTGTGCAAAGAACAGCACTTGGTGCTGATAAGCCCAGGGTTAGTCCAGTCTGAGGAGTCCAGGAGCAAATCCACATAAATCCAGATGAACCATATGCAGCCAGAAATGCAAGATTTATGGAGGCAAAGAGAAAAGAAAGCCAAGTGGGCTAAATTGGAGCCCACTCTCTCAGCTGGGAGCAAAAGAATCCCCAAGTTCTACTCCAGAAACTGTGATTTGTGCAACAAAGAATCCCTTGGATAAAATGCCCAAAAGCACTGGGCTAGCATCAGAAGAGGCTCACCAACACTTAGGGAGTGATGCAGGAGGGATGTAAAGGCCCCTGTGCAGCCAGGGCAGTGAAGGCTCTGTCCATGCACCATTGGAAAACACTTTTTTGGTAAAGATGGAACAGTTTCAGGACAGACCTGAAGTGGCCCCACAAACAATTTCTCCTCTTCTCAGAGGTCTCTATGTGGCATGAAAGCAACAGAACCAGCTCACAGATTCATGTGGTAAGAGAAAAATCATACAAAAATTGGGGGTTCTTCTCTAAGAGAAACAAAGGAAAAACTGCTCTGTCAAAATTCTCATACAAGATAAACACAAGAGTGATATCAGTTTTCAGGGATGGTTTTAGTACTCTCTCAGGTGTTACTGATTAACACAATTTCTGAAAAACAAACATTTGAAACTAAGGAAAACAAAGACTGCTCCCACTGGTCCCCAAAATGAGGGGTCTCACCCACCCAGCCCCAGAACAATTATCCACACAAGGTTGGTTTTAGGGCCTCAGTGTTACTATTTTCTTAAATGGATGGTGGGCAGGGGTTTTTCAAGACTATTCTCAGGAAGGAGTAAAATCCAGAGGGGAAAAAACCCCAGGCTGAACATGAAGTGAGCTCAGACTGAGGAGGGCCTTGCAAAGGCCAAACAACGCTTTGGCTGTTGATTGGAACAGAAGGGCCAAGCTGAGTTACCAAAGCAGCTCCTTCCCAAACCTGAATATCCAGCAAAATCCCATCCTGGTCCCCAAAACCACCAGATAATTGTTCCAGCCAACTGCACGTCATGTGCTGAATGGTTTGTCTTTTCCACAGAACCCAGGTGGCAGTGAAAGGTCCGACATCAGACCTGAAGGTGGATTTGCCACCACAGCCCCAAACCAGCCTGCCAAATACAAACAAGAATAGAAGCCAACTGCAGGTGCAGGAGCCCTTGAGGTGCTGGGCTGGGTGGGAGGTTGAAGGTCTCACACACTTACATGGTTGCTCTCTCTATGTATCACTCATATCTATCACTGGACTCTTCTCTTCCTCATTCTCTGAAGAAAAGAACCGTCCCGGGTGCGTAACACAGGCAGAAATAAATACATGAAATCAGTTAGAATCAAACACTTTCTGAAGGTGCTTTACAATCAGTCTTTGACAGAAACCACATGTTAGCAATGGAAAAATATTCCATCAACAGAACAGTGTTAAAGCAGCTGCTCTGAGCCGGTAAGCATTGAGTGTTTTGGGCCCTGGCTGTGACCAGAACTTCTTGGATCCTCCCCTTTATGCTGTTTTTGTTTGTTTATTCTAATCCCCAAATGTTGTCAGTTTGTAAGTTCAATTGCTTCACCTTTTCAGTTGCCAGCATTTTAAGATTTATTCAGAAATAATTAAAAATGATCCACCTTCCCCAGTTCAATTTGGAAATAAATTGTCCTTATTCTCAGGCCTTTGGTAGGGCAGCAGGGAGAAGGGAAGTGTGAAGAACAGGTAAGGTAGGAACATCACATCCAAGAAATTACAAGTGATTTAAAAATCACTCATGGAGAAGCTTCTGTTGCAACTGGAACAAGCTGTAACCAAGCCCAAAGCTCTGCCATGGTACACACACATCCCCCCTGAGGTGCCAGGGCTCAGGCTGGGACTGGGAATTTGCAGGGAGCCTGCTCTGCTAACAGCAAGTTGAACAAGCAAGTTTTCCTTAACTCCATGGGGTGAAAGTGCTACAGGAATTTGGAAAGGCTCAGGCATGACTGTATCACTGGGAGAGTTTATTCCAGCTCAGGGATGGATATGGAATATGTCTGTTGTATAAGAGGTATTTCTTTCTTCTGCCTTTCCCATGAGGTTTTCTGCCCACAGGTTGGGATGCTGTGATTGGTGTGACAGCCAAAACCACTGTGGGGTCAGGTTCTGTCTTTTCAGGAATCATTAAACACACTTAAATGCAGTTAATTAATTCTACTTTGTCTCTGAGGAGGGTGAATATACCACTTTTAACAGGGGGCAAACGTGCCCTTCTTGTTTGGAAGCTTTTTAGACAGGTCTGGATTGCAAAGCACAAATGGGAGGAGTGCTGGGGGTGCTGAGCCAGGATCCCCTGGGACAGGTGTCCAGGAGAAGCAGGGAGGCAGCAGGACAGGAGCCAGGCTGGCACAATGCAGAAGCAGCCACAGTCATGCCTAGAGAGCTCAAGCTGATTCCCACTAAAATAAAATTGGTTTAATCATAATTATCTGAATTTTCCAGTCCTCCAACTACAGAGAACAGCAGATCATGGATCAGGAGAGTAACAAAACTACCAAACCCAACAGGTTCCTGCTCTGTGCACCCAAAAGTCAGAGCCAGTGTAAGGGGAGGCTCTCTTGGATCTCAGGCACAAAGGACTAGAGACAAATGGAAAGGTTTGAAGGGCAGGCAAACCTGAAACCTGTCTATTTTATATGGGTTGTCTTTAACACACCTGAAAGGTGCTTGTATTTAACAAAATGTCATGAAACATAGGAAAAGGTGTATGTTTGGCCCACATACCCTTCAGCATGCAAGGGTATGTGGGCCAAAGTGCTGTGCAGGGCATCAGTCACCCACTGAACTCAGCAGCAGAGAACACAGAGGAAAGTGGGTTTGGCTTTGCAAACACTTCACACCTGCCAGTGGCAGACAAAGTTACCTGAACTCTCCCTGGTCCCTGGGAGGATGTGGGCTGGGGCTAGAATAACAACCCCTGGAATCTGAAACAGGCCCTGTAGCTGCTAGTTGATGCCAGAGGGAAGATCTGCACTAAATTACACTTAGAATTCCACCTTTATTTTACTGGTTGAGGTCTCCTTTGGCACCCTCTATTTCAACAGATGAGTCATTTGGTAAGAGTAAATAACTTTGAGAGGGAAACTGAAGAAAGAATCCCACTCTGCATCCTTGTTAACCCCCAGGGAGGTTACCCTAGCAGTAACAGCTGATTAACCCGCGATTCCCCAGCAAGGACCAGTGTCCCCAGCAGGACAGGACCCCAGAGAGCTGCTGAGGTCAGCAGATGATCCAACAAACTGCCCACAAACCTCACTGTCTGAGCCAGGCTGCTCTGCCTGAAAAGACATCAAGGCTGGAGTGCAAATCCTGTACCCACAAAGCCTGGAATGCCAGGAAGCAAGGGATAGGGCTGAGGTGAAGGAAGACCAGGCAGCATTTGAAGATAGAGATATAGATACAGAGAACAGGAAGAGCTGAGCATGAAAAAAAGCCCAAGAAATTCTGCAGAGAGCAGAAAGCTGGGATGGCACCAGTGGGGAATTCAACAAAGCAGGATTCAGGGATTTAGGGCCACCTACTTCCCTAGGGATGGCTCAAAGCCAACCTGCTCTGACACCACATGACAGTGCCAACAACCTCCCAAGAAGGACTGAAGGTTGAGCCCATGTGAGGTGGGACCAAGCTGGGCCCCTCCTGCCTCCCTCTCCACAGTGAGACAGCACTGGGGATCCAGGAATGACAAAGGAGCTGCTGCACTTTCAGCCTCAGCCCCTGACATGACCCCAGTCTCCCACTTAAGCCTTTATTCCAAGAGTCTCAGCAATACAATGCAAGGGGTTAATTTAACCTTTGAATTCTTTGACTCTGGGGAATGCTTTTGAAACCATAGGATCCATCCCCTAGATCTGCTTGGGAAACTCCTCAGTGTGTTCTGAATTTATC
The DNA here is from genome assembly GCF_028551555.1 of Melozone crissalis. Taxonomy (NCBI): domain Eukaryota; kingdom Metazoa; phylum Chordata; class Aves; order Passeriformes; family Passerellidae; genus Melozone; species Melozone crissalis. The sequence continues at coordinate 1,052,559 of NW_026535835.1, forward strand.
CAGAAGCACCTCAGCCTGGATTAAGATATATCTAACTTGGGGTGGATGGAAAAACATTGGTGTTTGGGTGTTGCTAATTCCAGAACTCACTGGCATGGATACAGTAATATTTAAGGAATTTCATGTGGCTGGGGAGCTGTTTGAACCTTTCCTTCCAGCAGAATTTTCCCACTGACCTTTCAGTGGATCTAAACAATTTGCTGGTAGGATTTGAATACTCCTTGAGCACACTGAGGCCCCAGCAGGGGTTGTTTTGTGTCACTTTCTGCACTACAAGTAAGTCCTTGGGAAGAGCTCCTGGCACTCCCTTGGGATGAACAGGCTGCATGCAGTGAGTTCAGTGATCCCATGGGTGCTGCATGCCATGCAATGCCCAGGCTGCAGCCACAGCCAGCCTGGCTGGCAGTGCCATGCAGTCACACATCTCACCTGGCTCTCAGCACTCAGTGGAGAGGCTTCTTTCTCTTTGGAATGGAATTCCTTGGCCGTGCTGCCATCCAAAGGAACAGCTTCCAGGAAGTTGGACGGGACAAGCCCTCTCTGTTGGTTCAGCTCTCCCTGCAAGATCAACATTCAATTCTCACATCAGCTTTCCTAGAGACATAAATAACAACTTGAGGTGCAGTGCCCTGCAGAGAAGGTTGGGCTGTAGGCTGAGACAAGTCCAGAACACACCCACATAGGGAGGATCCTCAGAAAATTCCAGAACTCACATCCTTGCTTAGTTGTGGAACAATTCAGAGCACAGAAACACAGAAGAGAGTAAAGGAAGGAGAGATGACAGCAAGTTGTGACAAAGGTTATTTATACAAACTCAAAATCTCCACTACCATACTGCAATGTGACTGTGCCACAGGTGCCCTAGAGGCCTTTGATTTGCCCTGGTATTTACCGATGTCTTTAAAGAATGAGGCAGTACTACAGTGTCCTGTAGGCACTGCATCCATGATCACAGAGGCCCAGAGCTGCAGTATGGTACTCCTACAAATATTTATCCAGTTCAACAGGAGGTGGTTGGGTGAGACAAAACACACCCCAGCGTTGCTGCTTGTCCAACACTATAAAAGGATCAAACAAAACATTCTCAGTGATGCCCTCAGACTTAACGTGGAGCTCAACCTTAAGTGAGATGTGTGAAGGCACAGTGTTTCCCATGCAGGAAAAGGTGGATGATCCAAGGGCCAAGGCTCAAGTTTGGCACACAGCTGGAGGGCAGGCACAGCCCCAGGAACGTGTGTGCTAACTTGGATCACCATTCCAGCCTCTGACCCAAGTGTCCAAGTGCCTGGTGGAATGTTAGCTCAGAGCTGGTGCTGGTTCAGCAGGTGTGTGCATGGAAAAATGCAGGCAAGGCTTTGGGAAACCTGCTGGCAATTGATACCAAAAAATAAACTCAGAACCACTGGGATGTTTAAAGACCACAGTGATGCTCTCAGGGCTGGAGCCCCTCTGCTCTGGAGCCAGGCTGGGATACCCTGGGACTCCCCTGGACGAGAAAAGGTTCCAAGGGAGACCTCAGAGCCCCTTCCAGGGCCTAAAGGAGCTCCAGGAGAGCTGGAGACAGACTGGGGACAAGGGACAGAGACAGGACAAGGGACAATGGCTTCCCACTGCCAGAGGGCAGGAATAGATGGGATACTGGGAAGGAATTCCTGGCTGTGAGTGTGCTGAGGCCGTGGTACAGGGTGCCCAGAGCAGCTGTGGCTACCCCTGGATCCATGGAAGCATCCAAGGCCAGGCTGGACAGGGCTTGGAGCAACCTGGGACAGTAGAACTTGTCCCTGCCCATGGCAGGGGGTGGAACAGGATGAGCTTTAAGGTCCCTTGCCCAAACCATTCCAAGACTCTGTAATAATGGATTTACAGCAGGAGAAATGATCTCTAGAAACAGGCTTCCCTGCACTAAGTAGAGAGGGGTTTATGTTTTTCTCAAGAGCAGGATATGTTGTGCCCTGATTTCTGCTACCCTGCCACTCCATGAACTCCAACAATTTCCAGTGTAACCACAGGACCTTCCCAAGCCCTGCACTTACATAGTAGAATCCATCATCATCCATGGACCCAAAGACAGTGATAATGTCCCCAGCACTGAAGGTCAGCTCAGCCTGCAAAGAGCCAGAGAACAGAGGTGACAGGAGAAGCAGTGCCTGGAATCACTCACCAGGAACACAGGCTCCCCTCAGCTTCCTGCCCAAACTCACTCCAGGGGAGGGAGCCCACGGTGTTTGGTCCTGCAGGACCAGATGCAGGAGGGAAACTGAAGTGGATAACTCTGGAATTCATTGCTAGGGAAGCATTTCATAAATTTAGACAAGAGCAAAGCCCATTTTAAAACCAATTGTAATAAGGTTTCAAAATAGTACCTACCACCTGCTCTGGAAAGGTGCACTGAGGACAGGCTCAGCAAGCACCAGGAATACTGTCAATTTCTTTAAATATAATTACAAATCCTCCTCCCTTGGATGAGCCTGTTTTGTATGCAGCACTTAGGGACTAGTCACTAGCAGGAATGCATACAAACAGGGTGGTTTAGCCTGGACACGGAACAGGAGCACAGCACACAGTGACCCTTTGCTGTCACACCCTCTGTTCTGTCAGACACCACAGCACACGCTCCATGGGGCATAAGGCTAAAGAAAAAGGTGTCACCAGTCTCTTTTAATGGAAAAAGCTGCCCAGTGGAGGCTCCAAACAGGCTGAGTCCCACTTAAGACACTCTGGCACTTCACAAGTGTCAGCTGGAAGGGATCTACTTCCAATACATTTACAATAATATATCCCTAGTCCTCAATTTAATCTCTTGAGGCTGCAGGTTGCTCCTGTGGAGTATCTCCCACAGAACTCTACCAGCTTGTTTCAGAAATGTAAGCTCTTGTCCAAAAGAGTTCTACAAGAGCAAATCACTGCAAAAAGCACAGTCACCTCCTCAGTGACAAGGGTTCAAAAGTGTTGGGTGGCTGGATACATGCTCACATTGTGTCTCTCCCAAGATATTCCACCATCCTAAAACACTCTGTCCTCAGCTGTGTCTCTCTGGGCAGGAGACACAGCTTGGGAGGCAAGCATTCCCTGAGCTGTGCCCTCTGTTGGCCAGACGCTCCTTCGTGGGTGAAGGGAAAGGATGGGAATCCAAACCCCATGTTTATGTTTGCTCAGAGAGCAAACACAGCTTGGAGGAACAGAGAACAGATCATGTGCTCATCTCTTTTTGCAGAAAGGATTCTGCATTGCCACCTTTCTACCTGGAACTGATTTATCCACAAAATGACTGTTTGGATTGTATCCTTCCCTGTTTAGATTATACCCCTTCCCATCCCTGGAAGTGTCCAAGGCCAGGCTGGAAGGAGCAGCCTGGTCTAGTGGAAGGTGTCCCTGCTCATGCTAGGGGGTGGGATGAGATGGGCTTTAAGACCTCCTCCAACCCATCCCATTCCATGATTCTGTGATTCTATATGTAGGAATTGTTTGAAAAGAAGAACTTTGCAAACTAGTATATTAAACTGGAGCTAAATCTTTTTGCTTGAACAAAGAACTACACAGATTGTTAACACTGAAGTCATGCTCAAATTAAGTGTCAAAAGTGCTTTCAAACACTTAGGCAGGTTTTTCCTTTTCCTAGAGTGTTTCCTGGATCAGTTGCTACCAGTAGGAGCTGCTTCCTCCTGCCCCAGATCTGCTCAGTCCTGTCTGATCACTAAAGGATGCAATGAATACTCACACAGTTTCACTGAGACTCTGGTTGGACCAAAGTGCTGCATGTCTTGAGAGAGAAGGAAAAAAGAGACAGGAAGAAGAAACCTCTGAAAAGGGGGGAGCAGCTGGTGGTTACCTCCACATCCGTGTTAGGAGAGCTCTCCTTTGGGTTGTAGTCAAAGGCAGCCACCATCCTGCGAGGAGTCAGCAGCTCTGCTTCAATGTCTTTATGTTTCTGCCCTGCAGGAGAAAAATAAAATATTCTTAGATGGAAATACTAGGACAAAATCCCAAATCACAGCAACTCCTTCACCATTCTTATAGTGGTCTGTGCAAAAAGGGGGGAACTGAGTGGAGAGAGACTTTATAGCCATTTGGTAAAACAGTTTTCTGATCTTCTTCATTGCCTCATAAGCACAAAAGTGGGGGCATCCATCCATCCCCTCATCCTGGTGCTGTTTATATGTACAGGAATGTTTTATTTTACATTTTCTATTTACTCACACACACACACAGAGGACAGCTGTCTCTTTACAGTGTCTTGAAACGACATTTCTCCTCCCACTACACAATGTTCTGCTATTAAGCTACAAAATTTATCCTCCAAGAGCCAGGAACCAGCACACAGGGAAGTCCAGGCCTTGCCATCCCAAATCTCCTGCCTGCTCAAACCCATTACCTACAGACCTGCCCTGAGCCTACCAAAGCCAAGTCTGGTGCTACAGAAAACACACGTTCGTGGATTTAAACTCTCCTTTGGGTCAGCACCAGATGGGCTGGAAAGGGTTTGCACACTTGGCTTCTCTGGATATAAACAGATGATGCACCTCAGAAGAGGGAGCACCCTCTCAGTGTCTCTTGGATCACAGCATGTGATGAGTGAGAGACTGCCCTGCTCCTCCCACAGCAAAACAACTGGTGCTCTCCCCCTGCTCACCCAAACCATTCTGCACCCGCCACTAAACAAAAAGAACTAAAACCTTTTTGTTACAGTGCTCAGAAGCAGCACCACAGGGTGTCACACTGGCCCTTGACCACAAAACACATCTGTAATTCTATCATGCATTACCTACTCCCCAGTAAAAGCACTTCTCACCTGGCTGAGACTTGCATTCCTGTTTGTCCAGCCCTGCTGGAGGAAGAAAATGCCTCATCAGTAAGAGCTCATCTCCAACAGTGACCACATGGCACAACTGATAAACAGCAAAAAAGAGCACCAATACAGCAAACAACAGAAGCAAACTGTTCATGCAACTCAAAGTCTACACCAGTAACCAGGACTCAGGAACGTAACAAGAAGCACAGGTCAAGCTCCAAACTATGAAAGACATCACTGTTGTTAAAAACTTAACACCAGCACAGGGATGGGCTCTCTTTCCACTTCCTAGCAGTCATATAAACATCTGAGGGTCCTGAAAGCAAGTAGTAAAAATTCAATGCAGTCTGTAATCCTACAGCAAAAACCAAAGAGGAAGCAGTGGGTGACACAGACCTTTCTTGGAGCGTCTGGGCTTTGGAGGAGGGACAGTTTGGCGGCGTGGAGGTGGAGAAAATGTGCCATTTCCTTAATAAAAACACCAAAAAAGCAAATAAATAGACAAGAGAAACAGACGGTGAATGGAAAGTGAGAAGCATCTTGAATAGTGAACAGGGGACAGAGATGACATGCCTCCCCTGGGAGGCTGACAACAGGATTTCTGTGGCCAAAGCCCTCTGGGCTTCATATGTGGACTCAGATGAGCTGTGATCCACATCCCAAATACACAGAGAAATTCACAATGTACTTACACCTTTTAGGCACTCCACAGCTCAGAGCACACAGACTTTGCTGCTCCTTAGCTTTCAGAAGCAGCACCATAAGGACAAAATAAAACCTTGTACTATTAACACCTAGCTAAAGCTTCTGCACTGAGCAGGGTCAGGACAGGATGAAATCCCAAATGAACCTGAGGAGTGCCCAGACCAACCCCTCCAAGGCATTTCCTTAGTTACAAGGGTGTAACAGCCTTATTATGGCAGCAGGGAAACAGCAGAGGTACAGTCAGCCCAACTGCCAAGGAATCAAAGAACCACTACAGTTAGAAAAAGATCATCAGGCCCAACCTACACCCGCTGCCCCCTCCTGTCAGGGAGTTGTGCAGAGCCAGAAGATCCCCTCTGAGCCTCCTTTTCTCCCACCTGAGCCTTTTTCCCAGCTCCCTCAGCTGCTCCTGGGGCTCTCTGTTCCCTTTCCTGGACGTGCTCCAGCCCCTCAGTGTCCTTACCAAGAGGGGCCCAGAACTGCCCCTAGGATCTGAGGTGTGTCCCCACCAGTGCCAAACCTACAGTCCCTCCCTCCACACACAACTTACTGACTACCACCACCACCTTCCTCAAAACTTTCAAACCTGTCATGTTTAATGAAGTCTCAGAACTATTAAAATCCTTTACTCTTCCAAGACTATGCAGTGGGGCAGGGCAGAGTATCCCTTGTGTATCCACTGAGAGACACAGGCCACCATAGGCATCCAGCCATCTCTGGCATGCACACAAGAGAAAGAGTATGGATGTGAAAAACACCTTACTCAAATCTCCTCTCCTCAGACATGGGAGAGACCGAATATGTTTGTCCTTTAAAAACATATTCAAGAAATCACACAGTGAAAACATCAGGCTCCTTCAGTCCCTGTGCTGCTCAGCACCAACTTTCCAGGGACTAACATTTAGGAGCTGAGCACTGTCAGTCCCTCCGAATTATGGAATGGTTTGGGTGAGAAAGGACCTTAAGGGTCTGTTAGAGTCTCCCTCCACAGAAATAAGAACAAGTTGGATTTCTCCTTTTTTTTTTTTTTTCCCTTGAGTTTTCTTATTTTTAAGTTGATTTGGGCTTTTTTCCCAGCTCAGGCAATGTCAGGGCTTACCTTTGCCATGACCAACACTTGTGCTATTTTTCACTGCTGAACTGGCAGGGAAACAGGGACCAGCCAAAGCAGGAATATCCTGGTGTTTTAACAAGTGGAGCAGATCCAACAACTGGCACTGGCAATAGGGTGCACAGAGGAGTGCATGACGAGAGGTGGCAGGCATGAGGGAGAGGCACAGGGACACTGGGATTCCCAGCAGGGGCAGCTCACAGCCCTGAGCCTGGCTCAGCCTGAGCTGCACATCCCAGGGCTGCTCCCTCTCCTCTCTGAGTCCATGAGAGGGAAGGAACAGGAAAGCCTCTGCAGGGCACAAGGCACTGACCACATACTTCAGGGGGTGAGTAAGGAGGAACCCAACCACCAGATCTGCTCTTTGTATACTCCTGCCTGCCTATCTTGCTGTCTCACACCTTTCCTCCCCCTTTCACATCTCCAGTCCCAAGTCACAGATTCTCTCACCCAAGTGCAGGGTCATCCCAAGAGTTCCATTCACAAACAAAACAAAGGAGGGAACAGAGTGAAAACTCTTATTCACATACTTCAGCTGCTCTTCAAATGCTTCTGTTTCCCTGTCCCTAGCAAGGTTCAGCCGCACTTTGTGCTGAATTCACACACCTCAAGCCCAGGAGCAGCTGCAAATGCTGGAGCCAGGGATGAACTGAGAGCTCAGAACACCCACATCCAGCCAGATGCCCCTGCTAAGGAGCAGCCACTAAATCAGGCTGCAGATCCAGGGACAGCCCTCCAGATGGGTTTGGTGGCTGCACTGGCCACACATGATAGCAGGACTGAGCTTCCAACATTGCAGCAAAGAGCCACAGGAGCATGGCACACACATACACACACATAATACCTGGGCTCTCCGTGTCCGCAGGCAGGAATCCCTGCTTTAGCAGCTGCTGCTTGAGCTCACTACTCTCCACAGGGACTTCTGACACCATGTTGCATGGAATGTATCCCTCCCTTCCAGCACATTCTCCCCTGTAAAAACCATCAGCATCCTTGTCTCCACAAACCTGCAAAGGGAAATAGACTGTTTATGCTGCAGGGACTGAGCTAAACAGAGAAAGAATCATGGAATATCCTGAGTTGGAAGGTGTCGGAGAATGACTTAAAGAAAAGGCCATGAGACATACAATTGAGAGAAAAGTATAGGGGAAAAGTAAAGCAGTTTCTAACAGTTCTCAGCCTTCTGATTTGTATAAACAATTAGACTCTCTCAGGCATCATTCTATAAACAATGGAGTTCTCAGATTGTCTTCCCATAATAAGCAGAACACCGTCTCTGGGAAGGCCTGCCATCCTGAGAACAGATGTAGAAGTTTTGGGAACACTGGTTTCTGTTTTAGTTTCTGGTTTCTGTTTTGGTTTCTGTTTTTAATAAACAATTGTAGGTATTCTAAAACAAGAGGAGTGGTTAGAAGTTTCTCTGTTAGCCTATCATGAAATTGGATTACAGAATATGCATGAAGTTCGTTAACTTTGTTATTTAAGGTGATTGATTGATCAATAAAGTTGGAGTTCGATGCATTACCAGGATGGTCGTTCTCCCCTTCACTTCAATAGGAAGGGACCCACAAGGATCATCCATCCAGTCCAGCCCCTGTCCCTGCACAGACATCCCAACAATCCCACCCTGTGCATCCCTGGGAGCAGTGTCCAAAGGCTCCTGGAGCTCTGGCAGCCTCGGGGCCCTGCCCATTCCCTAGGGAGCCTGGGCAGTGCCCAGCACCCTCTGGGGGAAGAACCTTTCCCTGAGATCCAACCTAACCCTCCCTGACACAGCTCCAGTCATTCCATAAGGTCACCAGAGAAAAAATATGAGCATCTGCCCCTCTACTTCCCCCATGAGGAAACTGCAGACCTCCCACTCTGTCTCCTCCCCTGGAACACCAGACAGATCTACAGAGTAGGAGATGTTCACTAAGTTCTTACTTTCAGGATCTGCCCCTCCTTAAATGGGAGCTCCTCTTCTGCTGCATCAGGGTTAGGGGACATGGAGACAGGATCGTAGTCAAAGAGAGCCACAAAGATCCGAATGCCATCGTCTTTGCCAGAGCTCTCAGGAGCAGTGCTCCTTGGAAGGCCTGTGCACAGGGGGAACACAGCAGAGAGAACATCAGCCCTGCCCCAGCAGTGCATGGGCCAGGCACTGCCTGCCAGCCTCTCCCCAGCCATTTCCAGGACCTTCCATCTCTCCTGCTGCCCACCTCTCTCCCCGTTCCTGCTCACCTGGACTAGAGAGCAAAGGTTTCTGCATTTGGCTTCTTCTCTCACTCCTGCTCCGTCTTCGGCTAGGAGCCTGCCAGGCGCCTGTGCCCGGCGGCTCTGGGCCCCTGGAATCTTTATGACTGGGTGCCTGCAATTGGAACCAGCAGAGAATTAGTAGCAGCCTCTGCCTTCCAACTCCCTGAACAGCGCTCAGCCCAAACGCACTCCACAAAGAGCAGTGCATCCAAATGCAACATTCCTCTTCAGGGACACTCTAGAGCTGGAAAGACCAAGGGAGTTGGAAAACAGAACTGAGGACAGGCAGGCACTCTGCCAGGCACCAGTGACGATCCCCTTGGAGAGGGTGAAGATGCAGGAAAGGGCATTTCAAGGGGAGGCAATGACATTACAGTCAGCATCTACACAAAGCTTTCACCAATCAGCTTATTGCACCAGGGATTTTCACTTGGGTCCCACAGCCTCCTGCCGCGGGGAGGAAGACCCAGCGTGAAAAGGAATACTGCATCGGTGACACTTGGTCAGGGAGCAGGAAAAGCAGAAGCAGCTACTACAAGAAAAGCCATGGAGCAGCACAGAACTACAGAATCTCTCAGATATCCTTCCAGGCAATCCTAGAGGAGGGTTCTTTCTCTGGACAACACTGAACAAAGCAAGATACAGGCAGGCCAGGGAAGCAGAGGGAAGCCAGCACCACTGCAAGCTGCTTCAAAGCCAGAATAGGAAAAGTCACCCAACCCTTTTGTGCAAGGAGGTGCTACGTATCCCCTTCGAAGAATGTTCGAGCCTCCTTCTCCAGCCAGGTGACTTACAGTCCAGCTCCCAGCCCTGCTCCTCAGAACTGCTCTCACACCTTGCAGCTTCCTTCTCCCGGCAGAAGAATCGTAGGTGCCAGCTCGGAGACCCGGCCCACTCCATACCCTGCTCTTCCATCATCTCCAGCCTGGTCAGGTCCCTTCTGCCACCCAGGTGGGCAACCTCAGACTGACTGGAGCAATCACTCCAGTCCCCCTGGCAGCTCTGGGACCTCTCTGGCCACAGCCTGCTCTCCAGGGAGGATGCACACGTTGAATCCTGCTCATCTTCGGAGTCATACTCGATGTCTATTTCCAGGCTCCTGGGGCTGGGGCAGTGCGTTGCTATCACGGCTGGTTCTGCCCCCCCTGATCCCACTGCTCTTGGGGCTTTTTTCCGTAAGGTGCCTTGCCTGGCCCGGCTGTACAAATCCAACCCCTCCTTTCCACCAGCACTGCTGACAACATTCAGCTCCTCCCTGAGACTGGGAGCTCTGTATAACCCGCTCCCCATCTGGCTGCAGCTGCCCAGCAGACGACTGCAGTGCTCTGTTAGATCACTCTGTCTCTTCCTACTTATCTCAGGCCGACTCCGGATCTTCTCCCGATAATTATTTCCCTTCTTCTTGTTCCAAGAGGGACTTGTCCCAGTCCCAGACTTTGGATCATTCTCCTGATAGCCCCAGTTCCAGTGTGCCTTCTTCTGACTGCAAGACAGCTGGCCAAAGGCAGGATTTGCACGGTCAGCCTCCACTCTGCTCTCCCTAGCACTGTGCACCCCCTGAGGAGTCTGAGCAGAGACCTTCATGGAGGTGTTACTCCCATCTTCCTTTAGAAATGGCTCCTTACTGTTGGGTGGTTTCTCTGTTCTTCCTGAATGGTAGGTTTGTGTTTCCAAGGAGTCTTGAGGGTCTGTCTTTTCTTCTGTAACACCCTTCTCATCCTCATCTTCATCCTCATCCTCAGTCACTTCAGGGATGCTGAACAACTTCTTGCTGTGGTTCTTCTGAAGCGGGAGCTCCAGGATCCTCTCCAGAATCTCCTCATCGCTGTCAGTATCACAAAGATCCATCTGTACCCAGACCCCGAGAAAAGCCACAGCCAGGACAAGCAAAGGAAAAAAGAGAGGAAATAAACATTAAAACAAGAGGCAAAGTGACCCTGATACCCTCCCAGCAGAGCAGGATGGAGCTGTGGCTGCAGCAAAGCAAGGGCAGGGGGCAGAGGGAGTGATGGATCTTCTGGCAAAAGCAATCAGATGAACCAGCAATGCGGCAGGAAGCGAGGAAGGCAAATGCATGGAAGAGCTCCCTCCCAGCCTCTCCTGTACACACACAGCTCTACCTGCAGCACCTCTCATCCCACCACAGCAACGATTCCTCTCAGCTTGGCACCTTTGGCAGGGATGGGGGCAGGAGAGGCACCATCCCTCCACAGCAAAGCTGAGTGGGCTCTTCTGTCCACAGGGCTCGCCCACAGAGCCATGGGTCCCCCTTAGCTGTCCTCTCCCTGGAGCACAGGGAATGGCCCTGTAGGACACCCCTTGGAGATGTTGCTGCCTGGGCCCTTCTCATCTCCTAGCAAAGTGCAGCCCTACTGCAGGTTCCTGTCTGCAAATCCAGGAGCAGAGTTCCCACAAGAACAAAGGAAAACCCTTTACCTCAGAGGGCCACACAGATGTGAGTTTCACCTGCAGATGAGTGAGAGCCTACCAGGTTACAGAAAATTTTGGGGAAAACACTGCTGAATTTTAAAATTTGTTGTGGACCAACTGTAGAATTTACAGGTTTATTTCTTATCACATTAACAGTAACATAAAAGGTAAAATCCCCAGGTGCATTATGCCATTTTGGTATGAAGAGATACCTCTGGAGGTCTCTTGTTCACCTTCCCTGACAAGTTATATTATTAATGTGTTCCGAAGGCATTTACAAATAGATTACACAAAGCATGTGCAGCTACTTTAAACTACAGCCATATGCAGGTCTGTTCAGAGATAATTAAAAACTGAACCAGAGTGAGCAAAAAACAAAGGCAGTTGCAAGCTGTCTACTGATAGTTCCAATCTCTATAGCTTTTTCCAAGCAAAACTTGGTCTTGAATTATATTTAGAATTGGTTGAAGGGGCCTTGAGGTCTCCAGTTTAGTCTCCTAATTACAGCAGGACTGTTGCCAATAATAAATTCATGTCTTTGCTTAGATGAGGTTTGAAAACACCAAAGAATGGAGATCCTGAACCTTCTGGGGACTGATCCCAAGGCTGCGCTGTCCTCTACGGTAAGAGGCTTGAACACATCTCCAACATGAACATCCCAAACAGCAGCTCATGATTTCTGCCTCCTTTAATGCATCATCTCCCAGAAACAAGACTACTTTGGCTCTCATCCTTTTAACCATTATGCAAATAGGTGGGTACAAAATCTCCCACTCAACTCCTCTAGATCAAAAACCCCTCAAATTTTCTCAAACTCTCCTTACAGAACATTGCTCAAGGCTCTTGCCTTGTTAGCACCAATTAGGAATATGGAGAATTCATAAATACACCAAAAAAAAAAGTTCAGTAAGACTTCTTTTAGCTGTTTGCAAAGTTGTGGCTTCTGCTTTTGAGTTTTAATATAATAAATGGTTTCAGTGATTAAACAACTTGTTTGAGGATAAACATTTTTAAAGCACCACCCCTCTGTGTTTTCATCCTCTGGATCCTGGAAGAGTTGGCTGAGCAGTCTTAAGGTAACAGAAAATGTAGTTAAAATGCAGAATCCTAGAAAACAGCCCTATTCCAGTCCAATCCCCTTCAATCCATAAGGCAGTAATGGGAGGTCTGTGCCCCAAAACTTCCTGCCCCTCACATCCTCTCCCAATTCAGCATCTTGTCACCCTCACTCTGTTACTGCCAGCACAGAAAATAATCACTTTATCCAGTCAATAAAACACCCAGGGGAAAAAAAAAATAGACAAAGAATAGAGCATTCTTGATTGCTCTTATTTCCTTCTTTCTCTTTCCAGGAAACTTGTTTTTCTTCCATTTTTTCCCAGTCCAATCCCAACAACTGGAAGCCCTTCCAAAACCTTGAGAGGCAGCCCCAGCCCTTCCAGCCACCAGGCTCTCCTGGGGCTCCTGATGTGCTTCACTGCAGGTTCAATCCCTCACCTGGGAAGCAGAAGACCCTTCAGAAGGAGAAAAGGAAATTTAATTCAGAGTCACTACATTGTCTGCTACCATTCAGTGCTCACCAGCCCCATCCCTACAGACCAGCAGCCACACAGGGCACCATCAACTACAGATGTTCTCTGGTCATGTGAAAAACCAAAGAGAAGGTGCTTTCATGCCATCCAGGCATATCACATTTCCTGCAAAGCTTTTTAATTTTCCAGTCTCTCACCCTCAGTGTTTTTCCTCGTGGATATTCATGCCAACTGCTGTAATCTGTATGGTTACATACCAGTTCCAGGCCATGCAGTTGGAATCACATTCCCACAGGTGCATTCAGACCAGATTTAATTCTTTGAGCATGAATTAAGCTGGACACTTACAGCTCAGCTCAGGTAGGATTTCATCCCTTGCAGCATTTGAACTACAAAGCCACAACTCTCCTCCTACATGCCATCCCTGGCAACAGAAAGCATCAAGACCTAAGCCAAATAATCACAGAATCAAGGACCATCCTGAGCTGGAAGGGATGCACAAGGATTGAGGCCAGCTCCTGGCCCTGCATATGACACCCCAAAAACCACACCCTGTGCCTGAGAGCGTTGCCTGCTCCTTGTTTACTGTCTGTGTTAAGAACTCAAATCACCCCCCATTGATTTTAAACACCACATCACACTGTGTGTTTTTCCAACTAATTAAACCCTGGCTCCATTTATTACAAACAAACACCCTTCCCTCTCCCAAAGAACCTGTGTTTTTACTACCTTGAGCCAACACTGGGAGTAAAAGCAGAGCAGCAGGACCTTGGGAAAGGCTCAGCCCAGCCCCTCCTCCTGTGAGCTGATGGCATGGGATGGCTGTACCGGCGCTCCCCGCAAGCAGCACTCAGAACAGGTTACCTTTTCCCCATTCTCCTGGGAACATGGCTCTCTCTGGTCCCATTTCTTCTCTTCCAGAGCTTCAGAAGACAGCTCATCTTCCTCCTCCTCTTCCAAAATATCTGAAAGGTCAGAACTCCGGTTGTGCTCACTGAAAAGGGTCAACTGTCGGCGGCCCATTTCTGACAGTTTTTCTTCTTGCTGTTGAAAAGCAAAACACATTTTCTCAGTTCCCCCAGACTCTATTTCAGCAACAAAGGAGCATTTTTCCTTTCTCTGAGCACACACACAGCTCAGGTGTGGTAGGAAAGAAAGGAGGCAGCACCCAAGGGAGTGACTGGCACATTTGGACACACACAACCATCAGCCTCACTTCAAAGCCTGCAGAACAGCACTGTCTAAGGCTGGAAAACTCAGAAGGCCAAGTACAGTTCACATCCCTCCATGGACACAAGCCAAGGTTAAACAAACCTCTCTATTCACTCTGGACATTTCTTTCTTCACCTCCTTGCCAGGAGACAACCTCAGAAAGTCCTGGCAGCTGCTCCCATCTTGGAAGGTGCCCTGCATTTCCCCAGCCTGGCTGGGGGAGGACGGAGGCTCTGGGCTCAGATGCTTCTCTGCCTCTCTCTCCATGTCAGCACTGGGACCTTTGGGTGCCTCCTGCACAGAGCACACGTGGCAGGTTTCTGTTTGGAGCTTCACCCCACTGTCCGTCGGGCTTCCCTGCTCCGCTGCTTTCGTTCTTGGTTGCTCCATCTGGGAAACAAACCAACAGTGAAAGGGGAGGTGTCTCAGACTACTTATGCACCAAAATGGAGTCTTATCACCCCAAACTCTTTGACCCTTTGACATGTTCTTTGCTCTAGGCATATGAGTATTTTGGCAGGCAACTTGCAGCTTGGGAATCTTGGCCAGGCCTGGAACAAAGCCCGCCCTGTCCTCAGGTGCCAGGTGACACATGGTGCCCCCAGTGCTGCAGCTCAGCAAGGCCCACAAGGGCATGGAGAGTAACAAGTTTCAGGGCTGCAAGAAGAGCCCAAGCTATACAACAAGGCTATTTCCCACAGTCATCTGCCAGAGGAATGGCCTAGACATCAGCACATTGGGTTGAACTGGAGATGAGAACACTACTCCAGGATTTCCTGGGGCGTGAAGAAAAGGAGAATTAATGAAGAACAATAAACACAGAGAGTGCAACAAGTTTCTGATTAGATCACCTAATGAGAATTAAAGAAAATCTTTATCTGTATTCCAACCAGTCCAAGAAAACCTCTGGGAGATGGAGGAATGGAACTCCAGAAACAAGAAAGATTAAGGCAGGTGGGCCTTATCAATCACCTCTTTTTCTTACTCTGACCAAGGGAACCTCCCTGCATTTTGCAGTGGAGCAAAACCTTGTCCTTATGTACCAGGCACTATGAAAACACTGAAGGATCAGACCCCAGGGACATTGAGACATTGCAGTGTCAAGCTTCTCAATGTCCCCTGGACAAAAGCCAGGCAGGTCCTGATCTCATGTCTAATCTCACAGCTCAGATTTCCTGCCCTGATTCCCTTTACTGACAGCCAAGTGAAGAGACACACCTCAAGTGAGAAAGATGATTTGCATCCTGGGAGCACTCATTTCACTCCTCTCCACAAAGGAGGCAAAGCAACCACCACAAGTGCAGCCATCTACACCAGACACCTGAATGTCCAGAGGCAACATTGCTGGGAACACGTGAAGTGCAGTAAGAGTCTCACAAAAAAACAAGGAAATCTGGGCTGGTACTGAATCCACTGGCTGAGATATCACTCTCACAGAAATCTCCTGGCACACCACAAACATCTGAATCTGGGACAAATCCACCATGACACTCCTCATCCCTGGAAGTGTTCAAGACCAGGCTGGATGAGGCTAGGAGCAGCCTGGCCTAGTGGAAGGTGTCCCTGTCAGGCACCAGATGATCTATAATGTGCCTTGAAACCCCATGATTCCATGAAATGTGGGTAAATGAATCCAGCAGTTGACCCAAGGTACTGTGAGCTGCAAATGATCAGGCACTGACCTCTGAAATTTTGGACTCAACATCTCAGTTCTTCTGGGTACTGAGCTGGCCTTTGGGCTTGGGCCCATCATGCTGCTCTTGCTTCAGCAATTTGCAGAAGTCTCAGCCCAACTCTGACCCTTCACAAGGTCACACTGCCATGATTAATAAAGTTGTGCTAAATTTAACAGTTTGAAGCACTCCTATGAGTTCTGATGTTAAAAGTCAGAATGGGAAATAGATCCTTTTCCCTGATGTAATACATCCCACAACAGGAGGGCCCACTTCCCCATCGTCACAGAACAATCATTCACCATCATTATACAGCTCTCAGACATCCTCACCACTGTCCTAAAAGAACTCTGAAAGCACACACTCACCCCACTGGGAATTTCACTCACCCACTGGGAACCCTAAATAGCCAGTGTCAGAACAGTTTGCCAGTTCTGCAGCCATGGCTGCCTTGCTCTACCACTGTCTCGTACAAACCCACCAGACTGGAGAAGGTCCCTTCAAGTCAGGGAGCACAGCAATGCCAGACTAACATGGGAACATCCTTTTAACCTTTTAACTCTGCAAAATTTCCTTTTCTCACTCTGTTCCTCATATGCTAGCAAACAGAATCAAGAGGTGAGCTGCATCTTCCAGGTACACAACAGCAGCCAAAACTCTGACAGTTTGCCACTGCTGGATGATGGCGCAGAGGTGACGCTGTGTCACAGAAAGGTGCTCAGTGGCATTTTGTCCCACTCCCCAAAAAGGATCCACTGCCCTTCCCTGCACACCTGGCACTGGGCAGGAGATGTAAGCACTTACCTGCACCTCCATCCCTCCACCCAGCTGTTGCACTCCCTGTTTCTGGGAAGGCCCAGGCTCCGTGCCAGGCCCTGGGAGCACTGTGCCAGCCTGTTGGGGAGGCACACTCAGGCATGTCTTGTCTCCTTCAATGTCCAAGCCCTGCGGGGAAGTGCCTGGAGCCTGCACCGAGGAAGCACCACAGGAGGGGAGGTGTGCTGGGGAAGAGGCTTCTTCTGTCAGAGGCTGTGCTGAGCCAGCAGGGCTGGAGGAGGGATCAGTCAATTTGGCATCTGAGCTCTCAGCAGGCATTTTCTGTTGGAGCGTGTGCTGTGGGCTGCGGGGAGGCAGCAAGGCCCTGGGGGCCCAGCGGGGCAGTCTGGGGGGGACAGTGGTGCACACAGAGGAAGGGCAGTGGGAGGATTGCAGCAGGACCGAAGAAATCTGGGCTGGAACTGAATCCACGGACTCCCCGTACTGAGACATCGTCCTCACAGAAACCTCACGGCACACCTGGAACATCTGAAGCTGGGACAAGTCCACCAGGACACTCCCAGCAGTCGGAGAAGTAACTTCTATCACCTGTAAGCAAAAGAAGAGGAAGGAATTATTTATTGTGCACAGCTCAGCCCTTCAATTCCCAACCCAAAGTTGATAGAACCCACAGTTCTGGAGAGCAGCTGTGCACAATTCCCACCCTTCTGCACACTATCTGGGAAGAATGAATGTTAAAGAGAAATTTGAGAAACTGAACAGTCTACAAAATATGAATATATCCTCTCCTACTCCAGATTTTAACCCTCCTTGTTTCCTAAGCTTTAAGGAGCTTTTCCCTTTTTTAGGCTGCTCTTTCAACCACCTTCCCAGACTCTTCCTTTTGTTCACCTGTGAAGAGGAAAAAGCATTTCCACAACAAAAGAGCAATTATCCAACACAGCATCATTCTGTTTTGCACTGTGCTCCTCAAACAACATCATGTGTGCATAAGACCACAGGACATTTTCAATACAGAATGTCCTTGGATGTACTGTATCAGTAACAGTACTGAACAAACAGAACCCTGGGGTGTTTGTATGTTAAAATGACAGAATGGTTTGGTTTGGAAGGAACTTTAAAAACCATCTCATTCCAGCCCCCGCCACGGGCAGGGACACCTTCCACTTGGAGCACCCAGGATGCTCCAAGCCCCGTCCAACCTGGCCTTGGACACCACCAGGGCTGGGGCAGTCAAAGCTTCTCTGGACAATTTGTGCCTGGGCGTCTTTACCCTCACAGGGAACAGTTTCTTCCCAGTATCCCAGCTAACCCTGACTTCTGGCTGTGGGAAGCCATTCCCTGTGTCCTGTCCCTCCATCCCTTGCCCTCAGTCCTTCTCCAGCTCTCCTGAAGCCCCTTTAGGCCCTGGAACAAGCTCTGAGATCCCCCTGGAGCCTTCTCTTCTCCAGGTGAACACCCTCAGCTCTCCCAGCCTGGCTCCAGAGCAGAGGGGCTCCAACCCTTGAAGCATCTCCATGGCCTCGTCTGACTCGCTCCAGCAGCTCCACATCCCTCTGATGTTGGGGGCCCCAGAGCTGGAGGCAGCTCTGCAGGTGGGGTCTCACCTAAGCATGGCAGAGGGGCAGATTCCCCCCCCCCCACACTCTTCTGCCCATGCTGTGAGGATGCCAACTTTATGCTGGAGCACTACACCTCAGTCCTCACATTTGCAAGAAAGCCCCAGTGGTGGCTGTGTACTTGTCCTTGTGCTCTGTCCACACCCTGGGGACTGTTTGCCAAAGGATCAGGCCAGTGCCTGGGCTGAGCAGAGGAGGCTGTTTTGCTGCTGGAGGGTCCTGCTCCAGGAGCACCTCCAAAACCCAGACAGATGTCTTTTGCAGTGTGCATCACACAGCCCAAGCAGCGTCCCTTCTCTGATGTCACTCCTTTCTGGGCCAAGGACTGCCACTGCCTTTTCAAGACCCTTCTTGGATCAAGCTTTCCATGTCTTAAGGTCTGATACCTCATGCTCCCCCTGCAACAGCCCCAGCCCCCTGCACAGCCAGTACCTTCTGCCCATCTGCGTACACGGCATAGCCAGTGACCCGCACCCCATTGGAAGATCCTTCAGCATCAATGGTGACAGGTAACCAGCTGATAACCAGGATACCTGGAGAGGGACCAGCTTCCACCTGGACATCCAAAGGAGCATCAGGTGTGCCTGTGAGAGACCAAACACAATTTCCTCTTGCTTATCTGGCTACAGCATAAATCTCAATCCTGGTTAGAAGCAAAGAGCAAACTCCCAACCAGACTTGCCCCTGCAGAACTGAACTACAACAGCCAGGCCAGTATTGGGAAATGTCAGACAGAACCAGAGAAAATAAGGTGCTCTTGTTCCGTGAAAGCTTTAATGCACAGAAAACAGAACTTTGCAAAAGTAGCTGAGGCCAAGATGCAGCAATCCTAGGATCAAAGTCATGGTAAACCATCTCTTCCCTGCCCAACCAGCACAGAGGATGTCTTCCCAGAGCAAATGAAAACAAAAGGGCTAATCAAATTTTAAAATAAAGTAAGAAAAACATTAAGACAAAACAGTGCAGCACCTCAGGCTTTGGGGACCTAATCAACCTTGCTTCCCTCTGTCCTATGGCTTCCCAGCAAAGGGCCAGCTAAGCACAGTCTCTCCATGTGCAGAGGCCTCAGTACCTGCTAGAGGGGTAGTGAAGTGTATCACGGCTGAGTCCTGCTCCTGCCCCTTGGGCACCTCTTCCCAAGGACTTTTCATGGGCCGGGCCTCCAGCATGGCCACGTACTGGGTGCTGGGCTGCAGGTTGCGGAAGGTGTACCAGTACACGCCCGGCTTGGTGACATCGCACTCCTGCCCATTGAGATACACCCCGTGGCTGTAGTTGCTGTTGCAGGGAAGCCACGTGACCTCTGCTGACGTGGCTGTGACGCTTCTGACTTTCAGCATCGTCGGTGCCATGCCAAAATCCTGCCCCACAAAGAAAGTGCAGCGCAGTTTATCCGAGCTGCCGTGCTCCGTCACCGTCTGCACGGACACGCGGTAAGCCCTGCTGTGTAAATCCAGCTTCTCTATCACTGCTTTGGTCTGAAGGCCACTCTTCACGTTCTGACGTAGCTCTTCATCCACATAGATGTTGTAGCTTTGTATGTCTGGGCAGCCAGCTGGCAAAAGAGGTGGTTCCCAGCCTACAACTATGCTTCTGGCAAGCTGCTTGATAAGAGTCAGTTTTCTTGGGTAAGGCACTGCTGTGTGACTAACGGGCTCCTCCTGGTCTCCTTCTGCTCTGCTGGCCAACGGACTGGCGCTACTCTCTTCAATGGAAAACTCACTCTTATCTCCACTGCTGGTGCTTGTACTGACCAAACTTTTCTCCTGGTATGAGCTATGGGTGAGATCATTCAGCTCCGGAGGCAGAAACATCATGAGGTCATCATCTGAAACTCGCTCAACAAAATTGGAGGGGACCAGCCCTCGCCGGCCATCCATCAGCTCCCCTAAACAAAAAACAGGACACCTGTTACCACTGCTCCTGCCATTGACCTTCCAACTCAGCTGCCAGAACTATGGGACAACATCTTTGCCAGGGTACAACAGCTCAGCAGTCAAGAGTGGAAAAGATCTCGGGGAGGTTATTCCTGGCAATGCTTCCTGATTTCCTAGGGCTTCCCTTGTTAGGTCCCACAGGACACAGTGAGGAAATTCACTGCTTCACACATCTCAAAACCAACTAAGTAAAAAGTTGGGTTGTGTAACTAGCTAAAGGCTTTCTCCTTCTTCATTATCCCATTCCTCCTCATCACAGCTCTTTCACTAACTTTTTTAGCCTTCCCAAACTACCCAGCTGGATGATTTTACGTCTTCTCCCAGCCATACAGATTTGGTGTTTGCAGTATTTCCTCCAGAAAGTCCATCTTCCCAGCTCTGTATTCAGCTCTGGCCTTCCTTTTAGCTCCCTTCTTTCTTAATTAACTCCTCCACTAAAGATGTCCCAAAAAGACTTGTGGGGACAACATAAACAGCACTTGGTCTGTGCAAACCCATCAAACCACAGATGAGCAGCACACAGGGACTGCACTGCCTTCTCCCTTCCAAACTCTACCTACAGCAAATCAAGTGAAAGCAGGGAAAGCAGAAAAGGTTAGTAAAGAATAATCTTTTTAAACAATAAACAAACAAATAAATGATAAGCTTGGGAATAGAAAGAAAGAAAAATGAGGCAGAGCAGTCACAGAGGAAGCAGTGCAACACACATGCATTTGTCTCAGCTCTTGCAAAGCACCTCAGGAAATCAGTAATTTATCACTCCTCAAGCAAGTGCCTCCACAAAAAAACCTCAACACAAATTTACAGCCCACAAATCTTGGTTTCAATTCCATCCACCTTTTAGTCAACCAGGATCATGTTTGCAAAGGGACCAGAACAGCAACACTGTGTAACACCAGCAAAGGTCACAATTGTAGTCTGGGTTGATTAATGTATCCCCTCTTTGCCAAAAGAGCACGAGGCAATGGAGCCCATTACCTGCTGCAGTCCCTGGCTCACTACAGGCACTGGAAAGAGGGAAACAGCCCATCTGCAAAAGAGGCTGAACATGTTCCTCTCCATGGTGAGGGAGGAACCATATGGGAGCTGAAACCATTGGGGATGAAACCTGGAACTTGCTGAAAGTAGTGGCAAAATTTCCACTGAAATCAATAGACAAAGATTTCATGGCTTAGACTTAATTTATTCATATCATAAATAAAGCAGTTTCCAACAAGATCTGCTCACCCAACAAACTAACTTTGGGTAGAAACCCTTTACCTTGAGGTCTCAAGATTTGCTAAATTTCTCTCTCATTTTCTGGAGAGAAACCAATGCTCCATAGCAGTTCGGTCACATTTCATTTTACTAAAACACACCTTCAAAGAAGCCATCTTCATCCATGTCTCCATAGATGTAAATATATTCTCCAGCAGTCAGTGGAAGTTCTGCCTCTGGATTTTCATTAGGTCCATCAAAAGGATTGTAGCTGAAATATTTACAATTGGAAGACTTAATTTGCATAGGAACCTTCCCAGCAACACCTTACAGCTGTGATGCTGATAAGCTTTCAATTCATTGGGAATGTCTCCACTTTGGCAAGCAGCAAAACCCACAGACACAGGTTTACATGTAAACTGTAGTTTACATATGAAAATATTTAATAACAGGTAATTTCTGAGGAGCAGAAGAGATGACTTGTTACATCCAAAGAAACAGGGATATAAGGATGCTGAAGGGACTGGAGCATCTCTCTGAGGACAGGCTGAGGGAGCTGGGCCTATTCAGCCTGGAGAAAAGTCAACAGAAAGGGGATTTTATCAATGCACAGGTATATTTGGGGTGGGTGTCAAGAGGAGGGGGCCAGATGCTTTCCACTGGTGCCCAGCAACAGGACAAGGGGTAGTGGGCACAAACAAAGAGGAAATTTCACCAGAACCTGAGGAAAAACTTTTTTGAGGTTGAGCAAACACTGAAAAAGGCTGCACAAAGAGGCTGTGGTGTCTCCTCCTGCTCTAACCTCACATTTTAAACAGCACTCCAAAAACTTCACCAGCAAGAAAATTAGACATAAATTGGTGATATGGCTTGGACTCTAGGCAGTTCTAACCTGCCTACCCAGGGATCCTCAGACTAATCAGAGAGTCTCATTTCACAGGAAAATGCCTCATGAAAAATCTTTATCTTTACAAAC
This sequence comes from Melozone crissalis, assembly GCF_028551555.1. NCBI lineage: Eukaryota > Metazoa > Chordata > Aves > Passeriformes > Passerellidae > Melozone > Melozone crissalis. Next base: position 1,074,755 of record NW_026535835.1, read on the forward strand.
ACCTACTGCCAATTCCTGTTCTTTACCCCTTAAAAGGGTTTTCATCATGCCAAAGCAATGTTTATCTCTCTGTGATCTGACTGAGACCTTATGGGCCCAAGACTTGCATGAAGACACAGACCACATCTGATGTGCTCCTCACAAGCACAGAACCATCCCTGTTCTCTTCCTCCCAATGGAAAAGCTGAAGGACAGGTAATACACTGAACTGCAGCAAGGTGGGCTTGACCATGATGGCTCAGTGAATGGCAACAAACAAAACATCTGCCTTTTTTTTTTCTCTTTAAAAATTACAGCCAGAAGCATTTTGGCCAAAAATTTCATAAATTCTAAGTTGAAATTTTCTTAATTGTTGAAACAAGATTTCTTGGAGAAGAATTCTTACACTATTCTGAAAAAACCAGACAATTCAATGAATATGTCAGTTGAACTAATTTTCAACAGAGACCAATATTTAAAGTTTCACACAGTGCTGTTCACTGAACAGCTACTGAGCTTAATGTGCTTTTGTTGAGCTAAGCCTGGATTGTGCAGGAAGTTACAGGTCTCAAATCATTCAATCATGGAATGGTTTGAGTTGGAAGGCACCCAAAATCTCATCTCATTCCACTCCCTGCCATGGGCAGGGACACCTCCCACTGTCCCAGGCTGCTCCAAGCCCTGTCCAGCCTGGCCTTGGGCACTGCCAGGGATCCAGGGGCAGCCACAGCTGCTCTGGGCACCCAGGGCCTGCCCACCCTCACAGGGAACAATTCCATTCCAATATCCCAACCATCCCTGCCCTCTGGCAGTGGGAGCCATTCCCTTGTCCTGTCACTCCAGGTATTTGTCCCCTGTCCCTCTCCAGCTCCCCTGGAGCCCCTTTAGGCCCTGGAAAGAGCTCTAAGGTCTCCCCAGAGCCTTCTCTTCCTCAGGCTAGACACTCTCAGCTCTTCCAGTGTGAAAATCCCATGGAGAAATAAGATAAAAGGTCTAACCTATGATTATCCACTCCTAACAGTGTGAATCCTAGAGAAGATTGTGAAGTAGGGAACTGTGGATAACTGTGTAACTTCACAGAGCACAGGCAATGAGCACTCAGTACCTGTATCGAGCTAAGAACACCTGGAGCTTTGCAGGGCCTTGGCTGCTTGGCTCTGGCATGAGGGAGATGCTGTCAACATCCAGTTCTTCCATTTCACTCGCAGTGTCCACCTAAAAATGTTAAAGATGAGGAGTAAAAGAATACTCAGAGTGTTTGTACATAGTGAACACATCCTCTAATCTCATGGCTGGTGTCAGTCTGGCTCCTGGGCTAAGGACCATCTCTAAGAATGACTTTTTGACTTTTTAGGTGAGGAAGTAGTAATAAGAGGCAACAGCCCCAAGTTGGAGCTTCAGAGCTTCCAGTCAGACATCAACAAAAACTCCTTGCCCAGGTGGGTGATACAGCCTTGGGAACAGTTCCAAAGACTGGGAGGATCTCTATTCTTGAAGAACCCGTAGCCTGAGCTCAGCAGAGCCATGGTCACACTGATCTAAAGCTGGTGACAATCCCACCGGAGCAGGAGATTTGACTAGAGGCTCTGGAAACCTCTTCCACCCCACACATCCATAATTCAGTATATTGGTTTCTTGCTACCTCTAAATGGTAGCTGTGCCTGTATGCAACAGAAATGTCAACCTGAACAAAGGAGCTCTGTTGGATGTTGGGGTCTTTAACTGCTTCTGTCCTCTCCAATACCTGTAAATTTTCTGTAGGATGTCTATGTACTTTAGACAGAGCTTTGATTGAAACTTTTGGTTTTAGCTGACTCTGCTAACAGCACATGCTGAATGAAAGTCAGGGCAGGAAGCCCCCATTCCTGTTACAACCTCTCCCTTTCTAGCCAGCAGCTCCTTCTGCACTTCCTAAGCTGAAGGCTGCACCTTCAGGGCTTTTGGTGCATACTGGCAAAGTACCTTTGGGAAATTTCCCTCAGTTGTTTTGATCCCGGTGAAATGTTGGGATTTTACATCCAGTGGCAAGGGGTTATGTAATGCAACCCTTCTTGAGGCAGTGCACTCCCAGGGGTTTGTGTGAACTTGTGCCAATGAACCAATTCAAGCTGCCTTTTTAAAACAGACCTCAAGGCAAACGTATTTTTGATGAAGACCCATTGCAGGCACCAGAACACTGTCGCGGACATCTTTTGTGAAAAATCTTTTCTTAGGATTTTTCTCACTTCTGAGAAGCTGTGGCCTCGGAGACAAATGTAAACAATGCTGTAGAATGTATCAGGTAAATCCATGATGGGTCTCCTGTAGATGTTTAGATTTACTGACCAGTCACGGCAGAGCTGGCTCTCACTCTCTGTCTGAGCCAGCTGCCTTTGTTGTCATTCTTTCTTTTCTATTCTTAGCTTAGCTAAGTTCTGAGGAAACCTTTTCCTTTCCTTTTCTTTTTAGTATAGTTATAATGTAATATATATGTATCATAAAATAATAAATCAAGCCTTCTGAACATGAAGTCAACATTCTCGTCTCTCCTCTCATCCAAAAACCCCTGTGAACACAGTCACAGAACACAAAGTATTTTTTTTTAACACATGAAGAGCCAATCTCAGGAGGAGTTCAGAGCATCTTTTCAAGGTACTGTACTCCTTGTAATGCAATCCTACCCCATGTCCTTGGAGAACAAAAATCTGTAACACCCAAATGAAGGGGCTTAGCCTGGAATGTTCCCACAGTTATGTGCTGTGGAAGGCAAACACTTCAGGCACTGGCTCTTTTCCAAGGGTCCCACACTGACCTCTGCAGCCATCTATCTCTCCAGGGAGGCAGGCTGGCTTCCAAGCTTTTTCTTGAATTAAAAAGTAGGCTTTTTTCCTGCTATAGAATTGCTAACAGTCCCATACCTGTTCCTCCCCAGGTGTGACCTTCACTTTGTCTCTGAACGTGGCACTTCCTTGACCTCTTACACACTGGGAGGCTCTGCCTGGCACTGAAGCAGCCCTTTGTTGTGGCTGTCCTGAGCTGAGCACCTCAGCACTTCAGTAGCTTTAGTACTCAGGAAAAAAAGAGCAAAAGGTGCCTCTCAGGCCATCACACCCAGCCCTGCTCACAGCACTTCTCTGCCCTAAAGTCTGCCCCCTCCAGTGATGCACAGGAGAGAGCATCAACCCCTGCTCAAGGGAACCCCACACCACCACAAAAGGGCTCCTGGGGAGAAGAAGCAACAACCATCAAGGAGATGTTGGTGACACAAACATGAAAAGCCTGTTAGCTCCATCCCTCTTAGCACACTCTCATGGTTTCTTTCACCAATATCTTTGTAACTAAAAACACCACACAAGAAGTTTGAGTTCCTCATTCACAGCTCAAGGCGAAAAATAGTCTGGACACAGTTTCTCCTCATGCTAAAAATTCTAGTTTGTAGCCTTTGTATGTCTTAGTGGCAGCTGAGATGCCACAAGGAAGCTTAGCAAGAGCTACTTCACATATCCCATCCCATTCCTCCAAGCTCCCAGGCACTGTCTATCCAGCTGTTTCCTTCATGGAACACAGCAATACATTCAAATAAGCATTAAAGATATGACATCTGAACTAATTTCAGTATTTTCCTATCGTTTTCCTCCTGTTTATTCTATTTTCTTCAGGCAGCCAGAAGGGAATAAATGCAACTTTACTGGTGCTCTCAGCAATGCATGTATTCCCTTCTGGCTGGAAAGCACAGGCAGCAGAGGGGACTCCCATACTGACCTCTGGAGTTGGGCAGGATTTTGGGCTGTTCTGCATGGATTCAGATTTTGAAGAGCTGGACTGAGACTCCCCTTTCTTGGATTGTTTCTGAGCACTGCTGGGAGCAGCTGGGGAGCCCATGGTGGTGCTTGGCCCTCGCTGCGACAGCTCCAGCTCCTCACTCCCTTCATTGTGAACCTTCTTTGTGCTCTGATGGGGGAGCAACCCAGGAACAGCTGACTCTGCAACAAAATCAGCTCTCCATTAGTTACAGCCACAGGCAGGATACAGGATCAGCAATGAGCACCCCAGGGAGCAGCCCAAGTCTCTCCAAATGTGCCTCGTTCAACAGACTGGACACCTCAGCTCTCCCTGGCCACAGACATGCCAACTTCTCTTTACAAAATGAACCAAAAGTATTTACAGTAGGGACAGAGATGCCAAAATTACACTAAATATTTGCATTAACTCCTTTAGCCCTTTTCATTTACATAGATATCAACCCATTGGTCAAAGGCCTCTCAGGCTGTCCAGCAATTACCCTTCTCCCAGCGGGGCTGCGGGGTGGAGCTGCACAGAGCAAGGGGCAGCTCTGAAGTCACCAGGGTGGAGGTGAGAAGGTCGATTTTTCCTGTTTGAAGTCGGAATTGTTGGAGTTCCTGTGACAGGAGGCTGAATTGCTCTGTTTGGCTGCGACACTGGTCCTCCAGATCCTTCACCCGGGCCTGCCAGGAGAGAACGAGGTTAGGAACAAACCCCTGACAAAACACTGAGGTTCCAAACAGCATTTGCCTTTGCTGCACCTTTTCCCAGATTCCAAGGAGCTAAAGGATGCTTTTAAATGCCCTGCCTAGGAACAGTCTTTGGAAACTGGCAGCCTCACACCTCTACTTATTTTAGAAAAGCTGAGGCTCATCATCTCTGAGGATGCTGACTACAAACTCCATTAGCACTTATCCCTAAAATTCTGCATTTGAACTTCAATATCCTCTCTCAGCCCTGCACAAGACCAGATGAGATACGTCAGAGATAAATAAACCTTAAAAATATTCAAAAGGCTTTGCATGGTTTTTGGAGCATTAAAATCCTGTCTCCAAACCCAGTTTCGTCCATCACTCCAGAGGCCCCAGCAAGCTCCCAAAACCTTAATGTGACTTCCCCACCATTCCAGGCAGGACTGCCAACTGTCCCTCTGGACCTTGGCACTAGGAAGGGCAGAGAGCACGTGGGCCCATGTTACAGAACTCTCCCTTGATGTGGGAAGCACTTTTCCCCCTGGTCCTACAGAGCTGATTTACTCCAGGGAAACACATGCTGAGGGCAAGGAAGCTACAACTCAGCAAGATGAGGTGCCAAGGAACCTTGGGAAACACTATGGAGAGGGAGGGACACATTCCTGCTAGAGAACCATTTGTATTTTCCCATATTCTCTTTTTACCATCCCTAGAACTTCCCCTTACTAAACACTGCTGATTCCTGGCTGTCTACACATCCCCACGTTCCCCCAGGTTGAAGGCAGATTAATTCCCAGGTGATTCCAACTGCTCCTTTCCCTCCTCTCACTGTTTCTTGTAGGTAAGAAGCACCAAAAGAGATGACTGCACTGCACTCTTCAAAATCTTCCATTCTACCAAATGTATATGAAGTGTTTTTTCTCCTTTCAACTCAAAAAATAAATGATGCCTTGAAATATTATGTGAGTCAGAAAGCCCAAGATTTTAAGCAGCTCTAAAAATAACATTTCTGACCTGGATAAAGCTCTCTCTGTGGTCTCAGAGTAACACAAAACCTTTGTAGCCACTCCCTAAGGATTTAGGAGGGTCATGCATTTTTATTTGACTGTGACATATCTGTTTTAGGCATTTCAGTTTATTACTTGTTCCCTCCACAAGTCTAAAGGTGCTCTCATGCTCTAAGGAAAGCCTGGTGAAGTCTCTCAAGTTTGGCAAGAGCTATCTCTGAACTGAATTCAGATGCCAGGAACAACTTCCAGAAGTGCCTGTGTTATCCACTTGCTCAGAGTCAACTCCCTGTTTACTAAGTCATGGTGCACAGGATTCCTCTGCCTATATGAGTGTTTGAATTTACTTACAGTTTGGATTTTTCTCACAAAGACTTCTCCCCTACAACATTACATCTCAACAGAGAAAAGAAACCCTCAACAGTAAGAACAGTTGCACTGCATCAAAGGAGGGCTTCTTCAAGTCCAACATCCATCCCTGATCCCACCTTGGGACAGAGCCTACAACAACAGACAGGTTCAGAATGACTGCAGGACCAGAGGGGGATTTCCTGTCTTCTCTGCCAGCAGATGCATCTGGATATTGTGTTTAATAGTATCATAATAGTACCCTGTCCTGTAAATTCATAAACCACAGTCTAAATCCATTTATACTGGTGGCCAAGCCAATAACCTGGATCATTCAGTTTAATTCTAAGACACCTAATTAGTCAAGTGTCTTTTCAATCTGTTACTCCAAACAACATACAAACATGCTTTAAGTACTACTGCCACATCATACACAAGGTGTACTTCTAGTAGCTACTTTGTAGGGGACTGCAGGGCAGCTGGGAAGCAGCAGGTTTCCAGGACAGTGCTGGGAGACAGGAAGATGAGGCCCAAGGACATGGCCAGGAGGTTCAGGGAACCAGCAGGAATCAAGCTCCAGACATAGAAAAGACTTCTGTGTCTGTGCCCAACCCAAAATGGGGAGAAAGAGGAGTCTCCCACAACAGGGACTGGACTTCCAGAAGAGGCTGCAAGAGAAGGAGCAGAGCTATGTGGGGTCAGTTTAACCACCAACTCAGGAACTGATTCTCCCCACCCAACCACCACCACTTCAGCCCCATCCTCTAAGACACTCTCATTAATGGCAGGTCTGTTCCACTTCTCCAGCTCATGCTCTCCTTTCAGATGTGCCTTGCTCCCCTTCTCCATATCTTCTGCTATTACTTTTCAGATCAGAGAATTCCCATTTTGCTAGAAGGGAATTCTGCAGTTGTGCAGTCCAAGCTCTTGCTAAAAGCAGGGCTGATGCCAAAGGAATTAAAGGAACATCCACAACTCCACATCAGTGTGGGTGCAACTTCTACAGGATGTGAGCATAACCCAATAAAGTCCTTTCCTGAGAATTCCCACCACTTTGCTGCTTTTTTGACAAACTTGTGGCTGGCATTTTTTTTTAAAATCCCCTACCTCTAACCCTGCACCTCCTGTGCCAGCAAGGAATTATGAGCCCACCACCGGGCATGTTTAGTCTCTACTCTCTCCTCCACGTGCCTTTGCACACCTGCATTTTATCTCCCCACTCCTCCTGAGATTTCTGCCAGATGGGAAGGTTTTAAAGAAGTTTTCTATCAGCTACAAACCCTAGCACTTCTGTACCAGCCTTCTTTCGAAACCACCTGTGAACAGGCCAGCTAGCACAGCTCCCAGGCTGGAATTTCATTAGTACCACCTCTTCTGGGAAAACTTTTATCCACAATCTCTACTTCCCATCTTCCACTCAGTTACAAAGCCAGCAGGACCCATCTTCTCCATGATGCTCATTTGCAATGTTGTCACCACTGCTTTTGGAATTTGAAGGAAACACTTCACTCTTGTACTGCAAAGACACTTAAATGTGGAGAAGGAGCACAGTTGGGCAATTCTAAAAATCTGAAAGTGCCAAAAAAAGTAAGCTCCTAATTCTAATTTTCTAATTGGTCAAGAAAGCAAGGCACTTAAAGAGAAACACAGCTGCCCCATCATACTCATAGTGGGAGCTCCTTTAATTACACTTATTTCTTGGCAGTAACACTCTTGCAATCTTTTCCAGAGTATAGTTAAAACAAGAATACCAAGCAACTGTCAAAGTCAGAACAGATGGAAAAACGTCCTGTTTGACAGCATCAGAGCAGTACCTGCATGCAATCCAAAGTACTCTGGGAGCAAGAAGAAAAGCAAAAAGAGATATCAAACCACATCAGCAGTTACACTACAACACTCTGCCGAAGATAATCCAACCCTCAGTCTGAATGAAATTGTTTTCTCACCAAATTACAGTGTCTGCCTTGTTCCATACTGAGATTCCCACCTCATTCCCAGAAGCTAAATCCTACACACTAAATGCATGAATAAGATAACCAGCGCTTTTTGAGGGCCTCCAAATCCCAGTGTGCTTTGAGATAAATGACAATATACTTAGAGTGGCTGCTAAATTTCAAGGCCCCTTTTCCCAGCACATTGTACCCACTCAAAAATGAATGGAATGGATATTTTGTACTCAGATCTTTCCCCAGGTCTGAGATCATGGAGTTCTGGGAGTGAAAGCACAGCTCAGAGCCTGGCTGTGACAGGCTCTTAAGCAGCTGACAGCCTGCTCAGTCCTGCATCCTGCTCCTAGGTCAGGGAAAGCAAGCAAAGTTGAGCTCTGGTCCCCTCATTTCGCACCAAAACTGGATTCCTGGAAGGAGGCTGTCTCCTTTTGTACCTATGCAGTGCCAAAGGCAGTTGAAATCTTGTCTCATGTACTTTGGAACCACTGAACTCCCTCATTCCCATGACCTTAACCCTCAAGCTTTTCTTCCTAAGCTGAGAGGGTGCTTTTCTCCATGGCATTTCTCCACACAGCCCATTGCATTCTCCTTACCCCTGTCACTGCTTTATCCCAGAACTACAGAACACCTAAGGCTGAAGGAGATCTCCTGGAGCACTGGCATCACCTGATACAAGCCCTCAGCTCAGAGCAGGGTTGGCTGCCGAGAGCTCTGTCCAGTTCTGAACATCTCCAGGGGCAGAGACTCCCCTTATGACAATCATGGGACAGAACTCTTCAAACAGGAAAATGGACTACACTCATTCTTCATTTATATCACATCAAAAAGCAATTCAAGCACATGTGAAAATGACAATAGATAGCAAAGACATCTCAAACCCCCTAATTATGCCATACATTGATGTTCTGGAATAACTATGATTATAGTTAAGTAATTTAAATGACTGTTGCTCTGCATTAAACTGGCTTTTAATGACAGTTCCTCTTTCTTTGTACTACTTTACAAATTCAAGATCAGGTTGAATCAGGCTCTGAGAAACCTGGTCTAGTTGAAGGTGTCCCTGCCTATGGCAGGAGGTAGAACTGCATGAACTTCAAGGTCCCTTCCAACCCAAACCATTTGATGATTCTGTGATCTCTGTACTAGTAACATGAAAGCAAGAACATTTAACTGGTAAGGCCCTTGCAGAAGAACATTACCTTCAAACCCAGAACAAGAGGACTGTCTGTTTCTTCCTTTGCACAGGAAGATGTCTGGTTCAAACCTAATTGAGTTAGTTTAGAAAACGTTTGGCAAACATCATAGAATCATCAAATTCCAGAACAGCTTGGAGGGGACCTTAAAGCTCATCTTGTTCCATGGGCAGGGACACTTTTCACTATTCCAGGTTGTTCCAATGGCCTTGAAACAGAACCACAGTAACCCTCCCTCTCCCTAAAAGCTGCTCAGAACCCAGCTAAACACCAGGTCATGCAGAGCAGCACCCGTATCAGCTGATCCTATCCTTGCAGCCAAATGCAGAGGTCCCCAAAGGGGTGTGGCAAGGGCACAAGATGTAATGTCACATCCCCCGATACTCACCCAACCTATAACACTTCAATCCTGCTCAGCAGAAGCCCAGCACTCTTGGGCTCTACTGGCCAGGCCCCATCCAAAGCTGGTGCTATTTGCAGTCATGGAGCAATCTCCACCAAGGATTATTCCCACCTGCATCAACAGTCCTGGGCTTCCAAAAGCCACAGAGCTGCACAGCAGTGGGCACAGGGAGGTCACTCTGACAGCCCTGACTGTTTGTCACCACTGGAGACAGGAGCACAGCCCCAAGAGATCCTACTGTCTGGGGGTACAGCAAGGCAACCTGCTCACCTCAGATGTTTCAGTGCTCAGAAAACCTCTGAGAGAGCAGAAGATGCTCCCCTTGCCATACACCCAACCCAACCCTCCAATAGTCACTAAATTGTCACATCAAGTTCCAGGGTTTGGCACTGTGCCTTTGCAGCCCCAGGAATCCAATGTTTTCTCCAAAGTCACCCTTACAGACAATGAGCTCATGCCCATCAACCCCAAAGCAGTGCTCAGCACATCTCCAGGCTGCACCAGTACACTGTCAGCCACCAGGCAAAGCACATTCCCAGTGTGCAATCAGAGCAAATGGAACAAGGCTTCACCACTCTTTATGCTCAGGTTTTCCTGCTTTTACCTAATAAACTTTTCTTATTTTTCCTTAATAAAACAAATAGAGCACACATACACAAGAGAAATTTTGAATCTCACGGACACAAGTATTCTCCTTTCACATGATGCTGGAAAATGGAACAGGCAGATCTGAGTTTGATTACTAAATGTACCCCTAAGAGTTTTTAGGCACAATCTGAATGAGGTAACCAATCTAATGACTGAGCAGGCTAGGATATAATTCCCTGAACTTTAACCAAAATATTACTTTCACTGCAGCAACATGCTGCATCCAATCAAGCACTACAATATTTTGCAGAACAAAACCCAGGGCATCCAAACTGATATTATAAATAATCAGCCACTAATCCCTCCTGTTTCTTTTGTCTTACCTCTAGAAGCTGTACTGCTCCCTCATGTTCCCTTCTTGCCTCTGCCTGCGCCTAAGGAAAAATAAGGAAGGGAGTAAATCAGAAAGCAGCCAACTTGAGTTCACTTCTACTGTTATCCTATCTTGGCAGTCCATTGTAGACTGGAGCACAGGTCTGGTGCCCCAGGAGCAGCTGAGGGAGCTGGGAAAGGGCTCAGCCTGGAGAAAAGGAGGCTCAGGGGGGCCCTTCTGGCTCTGCAAAACTCCCTGACAGGAGGGGACAGCTGGGCTCTGCTCCCAGAGAGCAAGGGACAGCACAAGGGGAAATGGCATCAAGTTGTGCCAGGGCAGGGTCAGGTTGAATACTGAGAAAATTTCTTCACAGTCCCTGGCACAGACCACCCAGCACACTGCTGAAGTCACCATCCCTGGGGCAGTTTTAACCGCTGTGTAGATGTGGCTCTGGGGAACAGGAGTCAGTAGATGCCTTTCAGTGCTGGGGGAAGAGATGAACTCGGTCCTGGAGGGCTTTTCCGAACTTAATGATTCCATGATTTTATGATTTAAATCACTGTACAGTCTGGAAACATCTCTGGGCTCCGGACATAGAGCAGTGAGAGGTCAGAACTGACACTCATAAGCAAAGCCCTCTATTGGAATATGATCCCAATATTACCAGGCAGATTGTGCCTGGGCTTTGTCTGACCCTTGCTGCTGGGCCAAAGGTGGCAGCTGTGGTGTTTCACCTCAGAGACACTTTTGGCTGGCTGGATGTTGCAGCTGGGCACTGAAACAAGTCCAGGCTTGTAGAAACTCAGTTTACCTTTGGTGGAAAGGCTTCACGCTAGGGTGAAGAGGAAAAGGAGACGGATTCTGCAGAGGGTTTAATCCAGAGTTTTATTCCATGGTCACAGACATCTGAATCTTGGTAACAGCTCCAACAGAATACTGACCACATGGTCCTGGCTCAATTTAAGCCCAGGAACAGAGGGAGGGGAAGGGACAAGTGAGCACCAACCAGGTGGGAGGAGGACGGTCTCAGGGGACGAGGGACACACAGACAGGCCAATGACCCCAGGCCTGAATTGCATCCTTTGAACTTGACCAACCACACGATGGCCTTGCTGGAATGTTTAAGACTGATTGACAGCCCAGCAGGGGGCGAGGGGGAAGGGGAAGAGAGGTATTGCCACATCTGGGAAGGGACTGGGAAGTTTAAAACAGGAAATTGCAACACACTGCAACAGCCCTCCACTTTGCTCAGGTACCAGAGTTCACCTGGACTCAGACACGTACCCTGTAAACTCACATCTACCTCCCCCATGCACACCTCCAAAGGAAACAAGGTGCAGGATTCCATTCAGAGAGAAAATTGTCCCCATCCCACAGCACACACCTGCTGCAACCGCCGGACCTCCTCCTGCTTCTCCTGCAGGACTAGCAGAGCTTCCTTGTGCTCCACCTCCAGCTGCTGCCTCCGCTCTGCCACATTTCTCATGTGCTGCAGGAGAAGACACACACACCTGAGGGGTGACACTACTGAAACCCTGCCCTGTGTTCTACCAATGGCCACAAAGCCAAACCAGGGCCTGTATTTCATGTCATCACTGCACAAAGAAAGAAATTCCCATCACAAGGCAGAGCAACATTGTCAGAGAAAACCCTCAAATCAGTGATATCCACCTTATCTCCCACCCAAATCCCTGAAGCTCCCTTTCCAAAGCATCTCTGTCCACTTTGGAAAGCCATGTTTCAGGATCCTGTGGAAGCAGAATTCCCAGTGAAAGCAGAGAGACAAAAGAATGGTCAGAAAAGGCAAACAGACAACCTGTGCCATTCAAAGGAAGCAGCAGGTATTTGGACAGTCCTTCCAGCCATGTGGATGCTACTGACCTTCAGCACCTGCTCTAGATTCTCCAGCTTGGTTTGGAGTCCTTGATTCGTCTGAATTACTGAATCCCGTTCCTTAGTCACTAAAACAACCTGCAGCTTCAGGTCAGCATTCTCAGATTCAACCTGAAAAAGGATTTTCAGTGAGCACAAGCAGCCATAGGTGTTCCTTGTAAAAATAACAGAGACCAGTTTATTTCTGTGCTTTCTGCTGGCAATGACACCAAAATCAGGAACCTCCTCTGCCTCAGGTTTTCACTTAAATATATGAGCATTTGTACCAGGCCTCAATGTGTAACAATTTATTTGCACACTGCTTCTCTCCCTAGATTCACCCTCCTTTTGCAAGGAGGAAGAGACTGGGATAGGAACAGGCATCATAATGAAGAGATAAAAAAACAAGCACAAGGTCTATAAGCATTTTTAATCCCACACTGTAGGATTAGACACAGAGAACAGGACAGAAAACTCAGTAGCCTGCTGAAATCATCTTTGCCTCCTTCACTTACCACAAGGAACTTTTGGTTCCAGGGTGTACTAGGGCTTGACAACTACCAGCAATGCAAGGAAAGAAACATTTCCACTTACAGCTGTTACTAAATATGTAGGAATCCTTATTCATGGTGGTAAATTGACACATGGGACTGACAAATGACTTTCTAACTCTTGTGCATTAGATTTGTTCAGAGAAGAAGCTGAGAACAGAAGCCCAGATCAGCACACAACCATTACTGACCTGGAAACTTAAGAACAGCATGTTCTTCTCAGCAGTTTTGCAGAAGCCAATGCTGCCAACCTGACAAAAATACTGCTTTTACCTGTCCTGCCCACCCAGCCTTCTCATTCAGCTGCAAGTTCTCTTCAGCCAGTCGTGCATTTTCACTCTGTACCTCCTGCAGCTGGATCTCCTGTCCAGAAAGAGCAGGAATTACACCAAGGCCCTCTGACTAATTCCCCCAGATTCTCCTGCAGAGCAGCTCCATTGCTCCTGTTTTCTGATGGTGCAGGATGCTGGTGGGATGCTGCTCAAGGTCTGGGAAGCAACAGTGAGCAGCACTGCACAAACAGAACCCAGGGCTGGATGATGGGGTTGATCTGGATGACCTTTAAGGTCTCTTTCAACTCAAATCAGTCTTTGATCTCTTGAGCAAAGCAAAGCAGAAACAGAAGGGAGAAATCCACATGTTCTGCTATGAGCTGCAAAACTTCCCTGGAATTAAACAGGATTTCAGCCAACAAAAAGCACAAGAAAAAGACAGTGGGATGGTGTTGTTACCATTTCAATACCTATCTGGAGTGCCTGTGAAAATGGTTTAAGTATTTCCCCAAATTAGCAAAGGCCATGGAATTTCATACAGTGATTTGTGTAGCTGTATTCAGCTACACAAAGTCTTTATTTAGCTGAAAGACTAAATAAACAATCCCAGTCTTAAGGGCTGGAGCCCCAAATTTGTGACACTGTTCAAATGAACAGAAACATTGGTGATTCCTTATTAAGAATAACTGAAGAGAATCCAAGAGAGGCACACAACAACTTAGCTCCTCTTCTCTCATTATGCTCATAAACTAGGCAACAAGAACACTTACTAGTTCTTTGCATCTTTTATGCTTTTTCCTCACTTCATGCTCAAGGTTTTCACATTTTTTGCGTTTTTTCTTGAGTTCAGCTTCCTGCACAAAACAAGCAGAAGTAGATCAGGAAGCCCACACTCTTATAATGCATATGAAATTCAAGCCCAGCCTCTCAGACCCAGTGCTGCATTAGTTACTTTTATTTTCTTACGAAAATCTCTTTGTGACAAAGTTAAACAATGTAGAACCCAAGGGAGATTTTTCTGAAAGTTAGGAAAATCAAAAGGAAAACCCCACTATTCCGCTCTTCCCTGAACCTTCCATCTGGAAATAATTCTGCTCCCACATGCATGGACTGTTCCTGTTTATACAGAACAGTAGAGAGGACAAGGTGTGGGGGACAAAACAACAGATTTTCTGTATAAAATTTTCATCTTTAAACACCAGCTGTGCTATTTTAGCTCCTATTCTAATTCCAGTGACACCTAACAGAGCACAGACATCCTCTTGATCTGTAGCTACTCACTACACATGGACAGGAGCTGCTAAACCTCCCTGTGCACTGTCTTAATTGCTGGAATAATTCACAAGGGGCACATTCCTCATCCACATCTGTCCCCAGTTCAGGTAAGTCTAAACCAAACACAGCACAGAACCTACAGGCATGTTTCCCTCCCATCTGAGTGTGACATATTCCCCTGCCCATCTGAGTGTGACATATTCCCCTGCCAGCCCGGACCTGGCACCCAGCAACACTCTGCATGCACATGGCCTGTGTTTTTCTTCCAGTTCCCCAAGCTTCCCACTTTTGCAGGGCAGCTGCACCTAAAAGGACCTCAGCCCCCAAAATCTCTACCTGGACTGCACATATGAAACCCCCAACAAAAATAAGAAAGTAGCACACTCCTTCCCCCAAACCAGGCTCACAACTCACCAGCTGCTGTATCTGTTTGCTGCTCTCCTGGTTTGTTACTGCATTTTTGGGAGGAAAATTTTCATGTCCTTCAGATGCAGGTCCCAGTGGTTGCACACCTGGTTCCACCTGAAAGCAGAAGAGATGCCAGAAAGCTCAGGGACATCCTGAGACTATAGAGCATGCTAAGGGAAGAGGGACTTTCCTGGCAGTACCACCCAGGAGAACAGCACTCCACAGGAACTCCTGATCTCAGAGCCGCACCACTTGACATGGAGAAAGCTGGACAGCCCACCAGGGATCTCTGTGCTGGCAATCTCCTGGAGCCCAGTGCCAACCAGCCCAGCTTGACTGGAGCATCTCTGAGGAACAGTGGGCTCCTGGAAGCTCTGAGATCCAAGCTCCCATTTGTGCCTCACCTAATGACCCAATGAGAGGCAGCAGCAACACCTTTCATGGCCCTCCCCAAAGCAACACAGAGGGGAGAAGGGAGGACACAGCCCATAAAGGGCAGAAATAAGCGGAGATGTCAGAATCTAAGGGCAGGGAAGAGCAGACAAACTCTAGCAACAAATGCAGCATCCCACCTCTGCTGTAGCTGGGAAGGGCTAAAATGGCAGCAGTGCCATGGCTTTTGTGCACCACTAAACCAGATGAAAGGAGACACTTTCTATACACATTTGTACACAAGTTTCTAACAAAATGCCTTTTCATTTGGGTCACAGACAAACACACGTTAATCCTCTGAATTTTTCCTCTTGGCTGATACTTGACTTGACATTGTCTGCCTAGAATAAGCCCTGACTGCAGGGCAAGGACTGAGACACACAGATGAAAAAGGGTCTTGATAAGGTTTTAAACATTAACTGTGAAGTTATTTTTGATAAACAGATTTTAGGGACAGATCTTTATGAACATCAAAGCAAACCTGTACTGTGAGGAAGCAGCAGGACTTTATGAATCCATCTCAGCCTTAGCTTTAGCTGACCTCTCCTCAGACATGGGATTCCTCATTTCACTCTGAACACCTTCAGTGCTGAGGGATCCATGGGATGAGGTCTGAGCTCCCTGTACACCCAGCCATTAGGGCAGTGTCTAAGCACTATACCTAGGATGTGGTTTTTAACCTGTTTTTGACTTGAGAAACATAGGTTTTATCTCCATCTATATTTCATGGCTCTTATGCTGAAAAACTGAGAGCCCCAAGAGCTCATCACTCTCAAGCCCAGGCTACCAAGGATTCCTCATTTTTTGCTAAAAAAAACCAAATCTGAAATCACCTTCTATGTGAACCTTGTTCCCTATCATCCATGAAATAAGGTTCACTGCAGAGTCCAACAGTCTGTGCATCCACCAACACATGGAAATCCTGGGATCTTCCACCCAACCCACGGCACCTCAAGGGCCCCAGTGCTTGGAAGCTTTCAGGTCTGCTGTGAAACCCATATTTAACTGTGCAATAGCCCTGTGGAAATATTTCTGAGACTTTTTTTGCTTTTCAGTCACCTTTCTCATACTAAGTACCAAACTTGTATTTCAGAGAATCCCAGAATCACTGAGTTTGGAAAAGACCTCCAAGTCCATCCAGTCCAAGCTGTGCCCAATCCCCACCTTGTCCCCAGCCCAGAGCACTGAGTGCCACATCCAGCCCTTCCTTGGACTTCTCTGAGGATGGGGACTCCAGACCTCCCCTGGCAGTGCTGAGCCCCCTTTCCATGGGGAAATTCCTGCTGCTGTCCCCCCTGAGCTGCCCTGGCCCAGCCTGAGGCCGTTCCCTCTGCTCCTGTCCCTGTTCCCTGGAGCACAGCCCGACCCCCCCGGCTGTGCCCTCCTGTCAGGAGCTGTGCAGAGCCACAAGGGCCCCCTGAGCCTCCTTTGCTCCAGGCTGAGCCCCTGCCCAGCTCCCTCAGCTGCTCCTGGGGCTCCAGCCTGGGGTGCTCCATATTACAGGGTTCAGCCAAGGGACGGGCAATAGCCTCCTCCCTTCATCAGTACTGTCAGATTTACCCTTGCTGACTTATTTGTCAGCCAGAAAATCTTCTGGCAGTGAGGACAGGCTCTTCTGAGTCAGAGAAACAAAACACATGCATGACAAAAGCCATCTTGTCTGACAAAACCTGCAGGATCAGGTGAAAATCAAGGTATAGAAGGGTCATTCAAGGAAGGTAAGGGCAGGGCAGAGGGAAAGAAAATATCTGTGCATCCCTCTTCATCACAGCCAAATCTGGGGGGAAATGTGGGCTGAAATCTCAAACTATGAAGAACAAGGCTGAGAACCTCTCTGAAAGTGAACTGTCTATAAGAACTACGGAAGCTAAGAAAATAAATAGTAACAAACCACCAAGATTATGTAGCATTGACCCCAGGGTTTAAAACCCCCTTTGGCATGAACTGAATCAGTCCATGCAGCAAGTCACTTCTCCAACATTGCCTCAACACAAAATATCTGGAAGATGGCAAATGCCATGCTTCAAGAGTATTCCAGAGTCTTAAGCATATTGCAGTAGACATCTGTACAAAGACAGACCAGTACATTTGACACCATTTCTGGGCAAATTGATAGAAACTGCAAAAAAATGCAAATACTTTAAAAAATCCAAACAAATTACATTGCGGCAGGGGGAAACATATTCACAGATGTATAAAGAGGTTTTTTTTAAAGATGTCAGCAAGTAAGTGGGTGAGGGAGACCCAGTAGGAACCTGCTTGGGTGCTCAGAAGACATTCAGCTGCAGTCCTTCAGCAGGTGTCTGCAGACATGAGCCAGCACAGGGCAAGGGGAGGGTTTCTCTTGGCTAAATATTCAGTAACAATAAGAGGGAGGAATAAGAGAGAGCAGGAACTGTGCTCTGCAAGCACTGATGCAGCAGAGACAGTGATGAGGGCCTCATGACACTGAGTGATTACAGAGACTAATGACGGTTTAATAAAGAGTGCTTAGACAAAAAGGTAAAGAGATCTTCTGGGAAAGGGAAAGAAAACTTCATTATGCTGTCATATAAATCAATGCCACAGTCCGGGATGCTGCTGCACGCTGCTTCCCCAACACCAAACTGACAGAAAACACACAAAGGAGGGAGACAAAGATGATGAACACTGAATAACGGAAGAGGCTGGAAAGAAACAAACAAACAAAAAACAAACAAAAAACCCCAAAAAAATAAAAAACAAAAAACCCCAACACAACAACAGCTGAAGAAGAGGGATTTATAAATCCAGGAGTGACTTGGAGAAGACGGACAAGGAATTAATATTCAGTGCATCTGCTGTAAGAGCCGGGGGCAATAAACGAGAGCAGCTGGCGGGAAGGTGGGAGGAAGATGCGCAGCCCGATCTCCCACCGGGGGATATGGGATTGTATCACACTGAAAACACGGCAGGAAACCGGCAGAGCCCCTGGGAGCCACATCCTCCGGAGCCCGGGCTCGGGCACCCCTGACCCGCCGCCCCGGGGACTGCGGAGCACAACGGCACCCGCGGCCCGGCCCCGCGGAGGGCCCGGCCCGACGGGCCGCGCTCGGCGAAGCCGCTCCCCGGCGGGGCCCCGGAGCCGCCCGGCGCAGCCCGGCCTTACCTGGCGGCGGCGCAGCCCCGTCCGAGCCCCCGCGGCACGCCCGGCCCAGCGCAGCCCCGCTGGGGCCCGGCCCGGCCTTACCTGGCGGCTGCGCGGCCGCGGCGGGGGCGGCGCCCTGAGGCTGCCCCGGATCTGCCGGGCTGAACCACTGCGGGCGGAGGGGCCGCGGCGCCGGGCCAGGCCCTGTGCGGTGGTGACAGCCTCCGGAGCTGCCTCCGGCTGGGGCCCCGATGCTGGACCGAGCCCAGAGGAGGCCCCGGAGCTGCTCCAAGGGCCGGAGCCCCTCTGCTCTGGAGCCAGGCTGGGAAAGCTGGGGGTGCTCACCTCCAGAAGGCTCCAGGGAGACAAGGGATGGAAGGACAGGACACAGGGAATGGTTCCCACTGCCAGAGGGCAGGCATGGATGGGATGTTGGGAAGGAATTCCTGCCTGGGAGGGGTGGGAGGCCCTGGCACAGGTTGCCCAGTGAAGCTGTGGCTGCCCCATCCCAGAAGGCATCCAAGGCCAGGTTGGACAGGGCTTGGAGCAACTTGGGATAGTGGAAGGTGTCGCTGCCCATGGCAGGGGGTGGAATGAGATGCACTTTTAAGATCCCTCCAATCCAAACCATTCTATGATTATCTAAAGAAGAAACATTACCTGCTTTCCTAGGCTGAAAAACACAGCATGGGAGCCCTGTGCTAGGGAAAAGGAGCAGGACTGAGCTCCTGGCATGGCTCAGCATTCCGGTGCTGGTGTGGGCTGCCAGCAGCATCCACATTCCTCCTCACCCTGAGACCTGGTGCTGGAATGTGTCCCTTTGGAAACCAGCACTGCACCTATTTGCATTGGATATGAACCACAGCCCTCACCTTCTCCAAGTGAAGTTCCCTAAGAACAGCAATTAACTGAGTCATTAAATAGCCAGACTTTCCGATCGCTGACCCACTCGTCTCACCTCCCTGCGAGCTCTCCCTCCCAGCACTGAGTCTCCCAAGGCCTCCTTCGGTTGAGGTGCATCTTTGAGGCAGGAATTGGTTGGTCCTGGACGTGCGGCAGCACTGGGCATGGCACTGCCTGAGCTCATTTTGGAGGAACGCAGACACTCCTTGAAATTCTTGAGCGCGATCTGCCTCTGGAGCCGCAGCACCTCTCGCTGGGATTCCCGCAGCAGGCGGTCGAACTCGATGATGTTCAGGCAGCGAGGGTCATCCTGTGGGAAACCAACCATGGCACACCATGGCACTGACAAGCTCCAAAAGGTGGGACATCTCACATTTAACATGCAAACTCCAAAAGAGGAGAGACTGGGAAAACCCGGCCTCAACCCACCCAGGTTGTGTGGCACACACGCACGGCTGATTCCTGGGTCTCCAAAGCCTCAAAACTTGCTTTACATCCTTTATGCAAAAATGTTATTCCTTGTCAAGATGAAACCTGGTCTGTAATGCTCCTGCAGCTCTCCCAGCATGATGTGCAGGGCTTTTCCAAGCATGGGCCATCTCATCACATGCCAGCAGGGAGCGTGGCAGGACAATGTAATTTCACAGCCCAGCCAAACCAGAGCTCTTGCTGTTTTCTTTACTCCTTGGTGTGGGTGCTGGCAAGCACTTGGCTTTGAGAGGTTGCAGGAATGAAGAACATCTGGGATTTGGTCAGTTCTTTCTCAGGATAATATTTGGTTTCCTAACATTCTTGATTTCTCTCAAGATAGTACGTGTGATGGACACCTGTCTATAGCACAAAGGGTCACTCCCATCCACACACGACCCAAACACAGCAGCTTTTGAAAGGAACTAGCACAATCTGACTCTCATAAAACTGGGGAGAATATGTCACCAGCTTGTTTGATTCTTCAAAGGTTTCCTGATTTCAGGAAGCTGAAGAAACGTGTCCCTGCATGTCCAGACGTACAAAATCAGGTTATGAAAAACCTGTCTTTAAAAATCTGCTGCTGAGGAGACATTGTTCATTCCCCTGGTAAGCTCCTAAACCAGAGAGTTCCAGACATAACTGGTATCCAGAACAAATTTAATCTGCTTCCCTGTTTGATTCTTCTTTGCTCTAAAAATAGTGTGTGCTTTATAAATTCAATTTGTGGAGAGAACCATGGTTACTCTCACGCTGCAATGGGGAAACTGAGGCAGCATTAATGGGAACTGATTATAGATTCAAGAAGTGAGCAGCTGGGCCCCCTCTCTGCCAGCTCCATGTTCAGGCTATCAGGGTAGTAGTTCTTTAAACAAAATTGGCTGGGGCTATGTATAAAATCTCCCTTCCCCCACCACAAAAAGGCAGCTATTCCCAACAGACGGCCTCTGAAGCCTGGGGGAATAAGGGAGTAGAAAAAAGCTGAGTCTTCCCCTCGGTTTCTATTATACCAATCCCCTGCAGCTGTTCCCCTCAGTCCTGCACTTCCAAGAACCCATGCTGTAAGAAATTGCAGCCTGGATTTAGCTGGAGCTGGGTTTGGTTGGAAGCAGATCACGGAGTATGATCTCAGGAAATTATTTTATTCCATCCTAAGATCCCTGGCTTTGCAAAACAAGGCCAATGCATTTGCAGCCCAGGGTGCAAGTTGTGAGTTCTGCTGCTGCCAGGGAACTGAGTGTATCCGTTTCATAGCTACTGAAAAATTTCTACTGATTTAAATACCCAAGATTAAAATTGATTTGGTTACAAACTCTTGAGTGTGCACATCATATCTCTGCATAAAACACCCTTCATTGGCATAATGCATTTTGCATGCTGCAGACAGATTAGGGGAATTTGGAATTTTAAGTAGCTGGAAATTAAAATTTAATGAGCGGTTTGCCTGGAAGAGAAATGGGAAAAACTAGATGAGACAGAATGATCTATATTGCTCTCTTTTCTGTGGATTCCCTGCTCAGGCATCAATGTCCTGGTTGCTGGTGCCACAGACAGGGTCAGCAGGGACAGGGTGTTCACCCAGGTCAGCCTAGGAAGGCAATGACTGAATTTGTCAGCCCTGGGAGTTGCATCCATGTGCTTTGCCTTGGCCAGGAATGAATCTTGCTCACCCATTTCTGTCGCATTCCTTTGGAATCTGTCACACCTGTCCCTAGCAGGTTCAGGTTGCCCAGCACACTCTGCTGGGAAAATCAGAGTGCTTTGAAAAGGGTCTGTTCCCCTTTCTGTGGGGACCTGAGCTGAGAAATCAAAGGAATAGGAAGGAAACTTCTTGCTGACACTGTAGAACACAGAAAGACCTGGATAGGTTTGTCCTTTGGTTTAATGCCAGGAAAGATCAATGGGGCAGCTCTGTACAAACACCAAATACACCCCATTGTTCTAATCCTGACTAGATCTACATTAGGGAAAGATTGAGAATCCACCTTCAAATCTGTAGTTAAACTGAACATATGGGGAGGTCAGGGACAAAAATAAAGCTATTTTCAGTGAGGAAGTATTTGTCACCTAAATGCCACTTAAGGAGGACAGGTAGAAGTGCAAGGGTTCAGCTCAGCTGGGGGCAGGGAGATAGGGTGTCACTTGACCACATTTGCATTAGCAAAACGGGGAAACCAGCATAGGCCCAAATGTTACTGAGATCCTTTGGAGATCTGAACTGACCTAAACTGCAAGCATCCATTTTGGAATTCAAAGATGCAACTCAGATGCAACTTAGAACAGGTTGCTTTAGTCACCTTGAGTGGGAACAACCTCACTCAGCTCCAGCTCCCTGCAGAAGCTCCTTTCAGAACTGTCACAGAGAAGAGCTCTGACCAGTCCTAGATCTTGGGATGAGCTGAATTACCACTTTATCCCACCATTTATATTGGCATGGCCTGTGCTGGTACTGAGGGGAATGCAGATCACCAGCTCAGGAGCAGACACTAGCACTGCAGATGGTTTCATGAACACCCAGCCCTGCCTGGTGATTTGTAGCCATCATAATAAACATGTCAGGAGGCACTGAGTTATCCCCAGTCCCGTGGTGGCTGTGACCCCTCACAAAGCTGCAGCTCAAAGCTTGAGATCTAGACTGGTTTTTGGGAATGTGCTTCTCAAAGAACCACTTTGAAAGGAGGCCTTGCTTCTACAGCTTGCTTGCAGCTCAGCCCTTTGAAAAGTCACCCTGTGTCTGTGGCTTCTTGGGGGTTTCCAGAGAAGGAGTTTTAGTCACTGCTGGAAATGGCAGCTCAGATCCATGAACTGATGGAGAGACAAGCAGGGTGTCCCCCAATGCACTCTTCTGGAGAGATATGGACAGTCTGTGCCACACACTCCCCCAAGTGTCCCCACTCAGCTTACACATCAAATCCCCTCCCCTGTTTTCAGCCTCCACTTGAGACCAACTCCCCCCCACCACTTCCCAGAGCTTGGTTTCCATCACCGCTGTTGCGCTTGCGCCCAGTGGAGTGATGTCCCACAAAGTGTCTCACCTTCCCTGCCAGGAGTTTAGCCTGCAGTTCCCGGCATTCCTGCTGCAGAGCTTCAATCTGCTTGTCTTTTGCCAGGAGAGCACTGGCTTGCTCTGTCAGGTCCTTGGCACGCTGGCGGGCAAATGCCTTTTTGCACAGTTCCAGGCTGGAGCCCTT
This sequence comes from Melozone crissalis, assembly GCF_028551555.1. Taxonomy (NCBI): domain Eukaryota; kingdom Metazoa; phylum Chordata; class Aves; order Passeriformes; family Passerellidae; genus Melozone; species Melozone crissalis. The sequence goes on from NW_026535835.1 coordinate 1,097,527, forward strand.
CAGAGGCATCGGAGCCGTTACCTGCACCAGAGAGCAGTGAGGTGTGTTCGTGTGTGATAACCATCACCCCATCACCCTTTGGTGTTCCTTAACCACCACCCCATCACCCTTTGGTGTTCCTTAACCACCACCCCATCACCCAGCACAGGGAGCACTGTCAAAAAATGCAGCCTGGCCCCACAGGACAGACAAACAGACAGAGGAGCGGGACAGACCTATGGAAAAGTAGAAAAGGAAAGGCTGGATGGAGAAGTGGCTCAAAGAATAGGTGGGAAGGACAAGGTACTCAATAGGTACAGCCAGCATGGGGGCTGCAGGCAGGGCAGAAGTGGGTAGGGGAAGGAGAGAAAACCAGGATGAGGTAAAAAAGACAAGAGAAGACAGCAGAGGAGGGGAGAATGGTAAGAAAGATGAGCATGGGATCAAATATAGCATGGGATCAAGGGCAGAGGTGGCCAAACCAGGAAGAGAAACAGATTCTATGGGTTTCTAGTAGGAAAGAGCTTCTGCATGGGTGGGCAGAAGATAGAGGGAGAGGCAGAGGCTAAAGAAAGCCCAGCCAGGGCCAGTGCAGCCAGGGAGGACTGGGAGAAAAGCAGGACTGGAGGAAAAGTAGTTGAGGTTCACATGTTCCCTGGGAGGGAGGAAAGCATAAGAGGGGGATGGCAGTGTGTTTAGGGAGAGCGGGGCAGGCAGGGACAGGCAGATGGCTGAGTAAAGGCTCTGCCCAGGCAGAGTCCCTGGGATGTCCCCATCCCTGGAGTTGGCTTTCCCACTGGGTACCAGCACCACAGACTTGGAGGAAGGCGCAGCTCAAGCCCTCTGTTCATCCTAGCCTTATGGGCAGTGAGGATACATCCAGTTCCTGGGTTTATCCAACCCTGCCTCTCTCTGCCCTTTTTCATCTGCACAAAGCCTGACAGTCTGGGAAGGGGATCCTCTGCTGCCAGATCAGGCACACAGAATCCTCTGTGCAAAGTTTTCTTCCCCAGGTCTTCCCAAGCATCTCATGCATGTGCAGAAGCTGTGTGACCATGGCTCCACAGGACCTGGGTACCAAGCACAGGAGGGACCTGGTGCCAAATTAACCCCAGCTCCTCAGGGCCCCTTCTCTGGCCGTACCTCCAGCCCACTCTCCAAAAGGCACAGCCAAGTAGTCAGTTGTCCAGGACTTGCACAGGCCCTAAACTGCCCCCACCCCAAAGTTTCACTGGGGAAACAAATAAAACAACATTTGTATAGGTGCTGGAGGATCTGCATAGTATGTCAAATGGTTTCTCTCAACATAGTATCTGACAACTCCATCTGTTGCCCTGCAAGTACCAAAACCCTGTGACAGACGAGTGACACAGTGCCTGGGGACAGAGAGGGCAGCAGTGCCAGGAAATCCCCCTACCTTTTCTCCAGCACAGCTTTCACTTCCTCCTTTCTACCCCAAATGGCTTGAATTCCCTATCACAATCCCTGCTTTCCTTCAGGAAGGTGTGGCCAAGATCCCATACCCTACAGCCACCTCCCACTGCTGCTGCACCATGTCACACACCCAGGGATCACAACAAGCTGCTGTTGGGTTGGAAAAGGCAGAAGCCCTGTGGCTTGCGCAGCATTTCCAGCGAGGTGTAGATGGGACAGAGCTGCCTCTCACCCCTTCCTGTTTTGCTTCACCGCACTCCTTTTCTAATTCAAATCCTTCCTGTTTCTTTTTGATGAAGTCAGATGAAATATTTTCATGACTTGCCCAAAGAAAGCTGAGTTAATTACCTTAAACTATGACCTTACAGTAAGAAACGAAGCAGGAAGAAATTCCTCAAACCAGCCCCCAAGAGGAGTAGAGAAGCTGGCGATAGCTGGGGTTGGTGATTCTTGCTCTGCTATGACATGCAAAGCATGTTTGCTGTAGGTTTAGGAAAAAGGGAAAGGAAAGGCCTTTCTAGCTCAATGGAAGCAGAAAACCAAAGGTCCTGGTGGTGAGGTGCTCCCCCAGCCCAGGTGCCAGCACCCACCACTTTGAGGTTTGCCTCCTGGAGCTTCCGGGCCCTCTCCTCCAGGCGCTTGGCGATCACTGCCAGCTCCGCGTTCTTCCTCTTCAGGTGCTTCACCTTCTCCTCTGTCTGGGGGAAGCAGCTCCTGCGCTGGAGAGCAGAAGGACAGCTTGGAGGTGAAGCCTTTGCTCAGGAGCCAACATCTTGGCCTCTACCTGACCTATGGAGAGCACAGAGGCCTTTTCCTGGCCAGGGCTTGGCCTGTTCTCCTGGAACTATCCCAACCATTGAACACCAATCTCTGTTGCCTCTCCAGTCCCTGAAAACTGTGCTTTCCTGGTATTTTTGTTAATGTAACCTCTTAGTCCCCATAAGATGCCCTTCACCCCACCCCAGACCATCCCACATGGTCCCTCTCCATTTCACATCTCTGTTGCAGGCCCTGCTAGGACTCAACGTGACTCCAGCATCAGGGTATCCTGGCCACCCACCCTTTGGGCTTTCTCTTCCAGAGTCTTCTCAGTTTATTTCCTCAGGATTATTGGACTCAACACATTCCTGAGGATTTGTACTGCACCACCACAGCAAGCTTATCTGTGTCCTTTCTGTCTTGACACCAAAGCATGAGCAGGAGAAGGTAACAAAGGACTTTATGATATTTGCAAAGCAAATTTCCCTTTTCTTCCTATTGATTCTGTTCACTCTTAATCCCTTTTTATTTGTTATCTGTCTGTTCCAATAAGCTGCCTCTTGCCAATGGCTCCTTCTCCCAAGGTCAAACCCACATGTGTTATGCTGTCTTTTCACATCAGCAGAAACGTCAGGTTGACTGATCCTCACGATTATTTCCCTCCCTGCCCCTGTGAGAGTGCACCATGGGTGCTTGGGCTGGGTGGCTGAGGCTGATTTTTGAGAGTCAAAATTTGACACACAGGCTTGTGCTTCACTAAAATACAGATGACTGACAAGGGGTAACTCCTTGGGGTGCAGGTCATGCTGAATTTATGCTTTTAGTGTAAGAAAATTATCTAAAATAAGCATTTTGAATGGGGTGATATGAATCTGAAATGCTGAGCAATCAAATTTACCCAGCATGGCTGGGCTGCACCCCCACACTGCAGGACTGGGGTGCAGCTCTCCAGGGAGGATGCAGGAGAGGAATATCCCCTTTTTCCTGAGAGTCCTGGCTAGCCCACCTGGGGAGTCAGGGATGAGGGCGGGGGCAGAAGTCAGACGGCCCAGGCTGTGGCAGCCTGGCTCGGCTTTGGGGTGCAGCTGAGGACGACCTTGGTGCTGGGCTCTCATGGGAGCAGGGGGCAGTGCTGCACTGTCACCCACAGACAAGGCTGAGTGAATCAGTATTTCTGCTTTTCCAGTTAAAGAGGAAACAGGAGTGACTTCCCCTCCTCAGCCCAGCCCTGCTCAGCACTGCAGGGAAAGCTCCAGCTCCAGCTAACGGCTGCAGCATGAAGGCACCCAGGGGACTCATAGCACCAGACCTTCTTTGTCCTCTGGCCCTGTCCAGATTATCCCATGAGCTCAAGAAGCATTTGGATAATAGTCCTGCACATGGTGTGACTCTTGGGGATGGCTCTGTGCAGGGCCAGGAGCTGGACTCGATGATTCTTGTGGGTGCCTTCCCATCCAGCATGTTCTGTGATTCTGTGATCTCTTAGAGTTGGCAGCAGACAGCAGCTCTCTGTGTCCAGCAGCACTCCCTCCCCACAGAGCATCCCATGCCAGCATCTCCTGCTCACCAGCAAGCTGTTCTCCTCGGCCAGGCTGGAGCAGCGGTGCCGCAGGTCCTCCAGCGCACTCAGGAGCTTTGTGTTCTGGCTCACAAGGAAGCTGTAGTCAGCCCCACTCTGCAAAACAGTATGGAAAGGCAAGACAGGGCTTCACTGCCTGGGGCAGCTCCTGCAGGGCCACAGGGCTTCACCTGCCTGAGGCACATCCTGCAGGGCCACAGGGATTCACTGCCTGGGGCAGCTCCTGCAGGGCCACAGGGATTCACTGCCTGGGGCAGCTCCTGCAGGGCCACAGGGCTTCACCAGGGGCAGTGGCAGAGGGGCCGCAGCCTCACACCAGCCCCAGCCCTGTGGTGAGCCTGGCCTGGCTGTGCCAGTGGCTGCCAGGGTCAGGGTGCTGGTGCCAAAGGGTGGGATGTGGGGGCTGATTTTAAGAGGAGGCAAGGAGCTGCATGTCCACTGGGGGACAACTGGCCCTTGAGGCCACCCTGAGGGTGACAGCTGCCATCTCCATAGCTTTAAGAATTCTTTCAACTTCCAGCCAGGAAAAAAGCCCAGACCCTTCTGTTGCCCTGAGCCATGGCACCATCCAAACTGGCTCAGGTGAAACTCGAGCAGAGCCAGCAAGACCCAGGCAGGCAGAATGCAACCCCTGGCACCCCAGGAATGTGTGCTTCTCCCCACGGCTAAAGGATGCAGTGGCCTCCAGTACCACATGGCTTTGGAGGCAACCAGACTTCCTCGCCCTCTTCTCCACACCAGCACTCGTGTTTGGCCCAGGAGCCAGACCCCAGATCATCCTCTCTGTGTCAGCCTTGGCTCCAAAAGAAGGTGACATGCAAGATTCTTTGCGAACACCACTTTCATTTTGCCGCCTCAAAAGCAGCAGCAGCAGCAGCAGCTCTGCCAGGACCTGTATATAGAATTTTGTGGTTGCTGCTTCCTGCCCAGAGCAGCTCGCCACACGCTCTCTACCAGAGCCAGCTCCCAGCAAAGATTTCTGGGCCTTAGCAAAGCTCAGAGCCGAGCTGCTGCTTCACAGCTGCCACATGGCCGTGCCTTAGGAAGGTCCAGCAGGTTTTCCCAGCAGCCAGGCAGGTCTTGCAAGACCCACTCCAAGAGCCCAACAAGTCTCTGCTGAATGGCCGCGACCTTCTCAGTGCACATAGCTCTCTGCCCTGCAGTTTTCCAGCCAAAGCTACTGGGGAAACATCTGTCACTCCCAAAGGAATGCTGCCCAAGCTTTCTTGGTAGCAAGACCTCAGACCGGAGTTCAGCTCTAGGAGGTCTGAGACTGGCTAACTTTGGAACAATTCTGGTTTCTCCATTGTGTCCATTGTAGAGACAGGGCAGGAGACCAGTGCCACAAAGTCCTTCCCACTGAATTCCCCAGCGTGGTGCCATGTTCATGGCTCTCCCAACCTCTCACACCTGTATGGAAATGCCTTGACAAAGCAGGGAGGGAAAACACAGCTGAAAGAGGTTGAAAACAACAACTACCAAAAAAAAAAAAAAAAAAAAAATCAGAAGACAACACCCAGCCCTTCCCATCAGCCTCACGTGGTGTCCCCAGTCCCATCAACCACTTGAGACACCAGGATATGACATGCCACAAGCTGACAGACTTTTGACAGAGTGGTTTGTAGATGCCCACCCTCCCCACAGATATCTCAGGTTTGTGAAAACTGGAGTGAAATGCCCCATAGAAGGAGACTGTACTGCTACCCACAGGTTGCAAAGCAAGAATACATCTTCCTCTATCTGTTCCTAGAGACACCACCCTGCAGCACTTGGGTGCCCTCTCCTGCTCTCCAACAACTTTGGGCCACTTCCAGAGATGATTAGGCCCAGGAACAAAGGAAATCCCTGAACCCAGCATCACAGGGATGCCAGGAAGTTCCCCTGGGAGCCACGTGCAACACCACTGTGCCCAGTACCAGCTCCTGCAACATCAGTCCTATCCCTGTAGCTTTACAGGTACAGTGAGGTGTCCCAGAGACCATTTCTTCCATCACCAGCTCCATGAACAACAAAGCACTTCCTCGGCCTGGGAATCCACACAGGGGGCGCTGCAGATGACAAAGAGGACAAAACAGGGCAGGTTCATGAAGAGAGGGGTCCTACCAGGATCTCCTGTCCTGTGCATGCCAGCTCCTCAGGCTGGTCCCCTGCTGCCACCCCCAGAGCCAAGCAGGCAGCCCTGCAATGAAGTCAAAGTGCATTATTTCCATCTCTTTGCCACAGCCAAGAGACCTCAAAATTCTTGTCTGTGGTTGCCCTGAGACAGGGCGAGCACCATGAGCCAGCAGCCTCAGTGCTGGGATGGGAGCAGGAGAGCTTTTGAGGAGGAGCTGATGTGTTCCTGCCTCCCCCACCAGCCGGCCAGGACTTCTGACATCAGCAGCATGGGGCTTCAGTAGGGGACAATCAGCACCTCCAGCACAGCATGAGGATATTTTGGGGAAATTTGACTTTAGTCAAATTTCTGCATTTGAAATCCCATTTCTGCAGCCATAAACCATTTCATTAGGGCAAGATAGAAGGGCTCATAACCCCTCACCCCCACCGTGCCAGGCTGTCCCCAGCTCAGCCCAGGTTTCGTGTCACGACTCCAAAGCCCATGACGTGGCAAAGGCTGGCATGTGCCTTCCCATTCTGTGGATGTGGCAGCCTCCCCAGGCAAAGTGCCACGGAGCAGTGTGGCTGTGTGCTCCAGGCTGGGGCCAGGCACGGGGCCAAGTGTCCCCTGTGCCAGCACGTCCCTCTGCGGCCGCAGCTCCTTGGGGCTTTGCCCAGAGAGGCACAAGGGACAGCAGCAGCAAGAAGACATGGAGGCAGGAGATCCTTGCTGTGCCAGGACGTCTGTCCCGCGCGGGGACCTCACTGCCACAAAAGCTGTGCCAAACCTTCCTGCTGGCTCTGAGCCAGCGCTGGCTGCGTCAGCTGAGCCCTCCTCCAAGACCACGGAGAGCCTGGAACCGAAGGGCTGTCTAGACGTCATCCCACTCTCATTAAACATTCATTTCCTATAATGAAATGGCTTTTAATTTATCAACCGCTCTGCAGTTCCTTGAGGATCCCGCGCTGCACGGCGCAGCCTCGCTGCTGCCTGCACTCAGGGCTCCCATGGTGCCTTTCATGGGGAGCTGGAAGAAATCATTAGGTAGGAGAGACACAGAGGCTCCCCCCAAAGTGACTCATCCAGATGAAGACATACAGAAGTGTCAGCAGGAGCTGGAATCCAAATGCATTCCTTGGTCAAGGAGGTTTTGTATGAGCCAAGGCAGAGCTGACACCATGGGGCAGCAGAGAGGGTCTCTGGGCAGCCACATTCCCCAGATCAGAAGCATCCTTGGCCACTAAAAAATTAACCTAAAAATTAACACAAGTGACATGGTCTTTTGCCAGAGGGAAAGTTTCTAAAATGAGAGGAAGGCAGGAGCAGAACAGCAGGGATGCTGAGGGAGGAGAGCAGCAGGCATGTGGCTTTGAAGCCTGCGTTTAATCTGTCATCTCTTTTGGCAGGTAGAGCCCAAAGTTTCTCCAAGATGCATTGAAAACAGCAAAGAAAGAAAAGCCTCAGCATGGCAGCTGCCAGAAAACTGCTGCTTTTTCACCTGAAAGCTTCAAATGGACTGGAGAGCTGCAGCAGCTTTTGCAGGGAGAGGTGCCCAGCCAGGATGTTAAATGGGTCATGCAGGCAAAATCCCTCTGGAGCACATGCATTCAGCACAGCCCTTGAAGTCCTGCAGAAAACTTGCAGGAGGCCATTGGGGGACAGTAAATCAGGCAGGCACTGCCTGCAGCCACGCTCTGCAATGCGGCTGGGGCAGCGCTGGCACCGCAGCACGGCCTGGCACCCACCCGCCCAGGGCTGCCCAGCCAGCCCCGGGGAACAGCCAGAGTCTAAACCCAGCCAGGCTCTGAAATCCCTGCTGAAAGCCAGACAGGGAGGAGGAATTTACCAGGTAGCCCCATGAACAGGAGGTCTCAGGTGGCCTTAGGAAACAGGCAGGCACACAGCTGATTTGAAAACATACCTAATTTGAGGGTGTAGAAACCACGCACAATTTAAAGGTGTACAAACCACTGACAATTTCAAGATGTCCTGATTTCTCCATCTGCAGCCGATTCAGGGTCCAGTTCCTAGGTTTGCTGTGCAGGAGCCATCTCTGAATAAAACCCCCCTCTGCAGACACCTTGCAGAGTGACCCAGGTGAAGTCCCCAAGCCTCCACCATGCCAAAGCCCTTTAGCTGTTCATTCCACCTGACTTTAGTAATTAATTCCCTTAACTTCTCAATCCTCTTCACTTGGAAATGAAGCCTGTCATTGCCAATCCATTTTCTTCTCTTCCAGACAGTTTCAAGGGAATCAGCCACCTCACAGGACAAAATTATTTTCCACAGGCTGCTCTTTTGCAGTGCTCTCACTGCATGTCAAAAGCAAGACAAAAATAGCCTCACCTCTTGTTGGGTCAGCGAGCAGAGCCAGCCCAGAGCTGCAGCACAGCGAGCAGCCAGCACATCCCCACCCAGGGAACAGGGACAGTGCTGCAAAGCCATGGGAGAAGTAAGAGACATGCCTGGGATGAAGCTTGATTATCCTGCCACTCTGGCAGGCAGTGTGTCCCACTGTGCTTGTCCTGCTTCCTTCCTGCATTTTGCACCGTTCCTGGTTTCAGACACAAACATCTCTGTTGTGCCTTTGCCTTTAGGGCACTTCCCCACAGCCCTGTGTGCTGCCAGCTCCCCTTTCCATCAGTCAGCATTTTCTCCTGCTGCCCATCCCTCTTCCAGACTACTACTTGCCCTTATTTATGTGACTTCCTCATTTATCTGATTTTTATCACCCCATGTAACAAATTCATGGAAGAAAAAATCCATCCAAGGCTATTAACTTCAAAAATCCTGCCTCCAGCATGAGGAGTGCTGGAGCCATGAATTGGAAGATATTGAGGGAATATTCAGGGGAGCAGTCACTATACATTTGCTGTTTCTCTGCATTTCCCCAGGCATCCTCTCCTGCACACCCTCTGACCACTGCCAGCTCTTCAGATGCTTCTGACTGGATGTTTAAAATGAGATGCAGCTGAAATTGGAGTCTTGAAAAACCAGGTTTTCTCTATCTTAAAACCCTCTCTGGAAGCACCAATATGAATCCCAGGAACACAAATTGAGCTATTCCAGGAGAATAATCAGCTCAATAGGCCTGATGGACCTGGCTCACTGTCCTTTGATGAGCTCAGCTTCTCCAGCCTCCCAACCAGGGAGAAATTAATGTTCCTGCAAAACTGAGACAGGGAAGAGTGTGAATGGAAAAAAAACTCCCAAGGCAGAGGATCAGCTCTCCAAAATCCAAGGCTGCAGCTGGGTCCAGAGTGCAATGCGACAATTCCTCACGTTTGACAGCAAATCCAAAAGGCATGAGGATTTGCAAGGAGATGAGAGAAAATGACACTGAAATACCTCATGGCTGCTGGGAAGGTGGTTCTGAAATGCTCCTGAGGTGCTGCACATGTGATTCTTCATCCTTCACCATCAGACAGAAAAAAGGGCAGGGAATTGTGAGGAATGAGGGTTTGGAGAAGTCATGGGCAGCACTGGCAAGGGACAGGTGCTCCTCAGGGTGCAGGTTCTCATCTGGCTGGACACTGCTGGTGTTGCCAGTTCTTTTGTGTGGCCAGTTTGCTCCTGGTCGTGCTCTCCAGTGGCTATGGAGACGTGTCCCTGCTTCCAGATGGCCATGACCCACCTGAAGCAGAGGCATGACAAGGTCTGTGTGGCCCTGGACAGGCTTTCCCCAGCTGTGACCCAGCTCTCTCCGTGTTAAGCACAGTGTTTTGCAATCCCAGTCTGTGTGCAGCCACAAACTGCAGCTGATCCATCAGATAACCTGCAGCAGCACCGGGTTGTGCAACACTCCGCAAGTACAGGAACATCACCCTCCTACTCTTGGGCCACTGTGCGACCCCTGGCCATCCCTGTGGTCCCCTGCAGGGTCTTTGCCCCCTACACACCTTGTAAGAAAGATATCTGCATTTTGTAAGGTGAAAAAGAGGTACAAAGCCTGTTCTCCCGACTACCCTTTAAACACTGGTGTACAAGTGTCTCCCTTGTCTCTTACCAGCTTCCAGAAAGATTTGGCCAAGCTCCACTCTTGGTAAAGCAGGACTGTGCTCATCCCCACTGCACTCAGGGGATGTTGCTGTTTCACTGCCCGCCTGGGGAACATGTGGAACACAGGCTGTGCACCACAAAACCTGGTCAGGCTACAACATTCTGAAGCCAAGACAGCCAAGCTGTCTTTTTCCCCCACTGCAGAATTTTCTGGGTACTGCTGAACAAATAATTGAATCTGCAGAGAAGTAGCTCATGCAACACTATTTCCACTATATTAAAAAAACTCAAAATGTAGAAGATGTGGGAAGCAATGTGTGAAAAACTTCAGTGAAAACACAGAAAGACTTCGCAACCTCCGCTGCTGTGTACTCATGCACATTGCAAATTATTTGAGCTAAAACATGGGTACTGGCTTACTATAAGACATTTTTGTTGCTTAGCTCTAAGCAGAGGTCAGTCTGCAGCTCCCAGCACTGCAGGCTCAAGCCCAGACCAGCCTGAGGTCTTTGCTAAGCATCTGGACTCTTTCTGGATGCCATGGGTCAGATAATTCTATTTTGTGAACATGAAAAATACCCCAAAGCCCCTGGTGAAGAATGATAAAATTTTGTTCTTTCCAGGTTTGGTGTTTGATGGCTGGAGTAGGGAAGATTGTTCTCTGATATCTCATCTTTCCTGTAACAGAAACTCTAATCCAGAGAAACACTCCCAAGAAAGGCATGAGGAGACTTCTGCCTTCACCCTGGGAAGCCCCTGAGCTGCAGCTCAGTCAATCCCCTGCCCATACAGAAGAGCCACAGCCCTCTAAGAGGATCATGGCTTGCAAAGTCAACACCAACTCTCCTCACCACAGAGCCTCAGCAGCAACATCCTGATCACAGGTGTGCTTTGATTAAGTGAAATACTTGATTCCTCAACATATGCAGCTCTGAAGAGGTGTATTTGCTCTTCCACCTCGCAGAGTACATCAGGGAGCCAAGGGGCAGATTTTGTATGTACAAGTCAGTTTTTGCCCAGAAATCTGCACTGCAGTGTCTCACCCTCTTCTTCCCATTTTCCAAATCACTGGAAGCTTCCCAGGGGCCAAGAACACATTTTATTTTGGGTCACATTGGCTAAAATCCTGCTCCAGTTGCCCAGGCTATGGCATGATTACATAGGAAGGAATTGTTCCCTGTGAGGGTGGGCAGGCCCTGGCACAGGTGCCCAGAGCAGCTGGGGCTGCCCCTGGATCCCTGGCAGTGCCCAAGGCCAGGCTGGACATTGGGAGCAGCCTGGAACAGTGGGGTGGGACTGGATAAGCTTTAAGGGTCAACCCAACCACTTTGGGATTTTGTGACTCGAGGTTGGGATCAGTGTTCTTGCTCACCTTGGTCATGGTCTGGCAATGGCCAACAGCAAGATGGTGTGACAGCCCTGTCCCAAATCCAGTTGATCTCCACCAGCCCAGAGGAGCCAAGGACACAGCAAGGAAGCACTGCTCGGTGTCACTCACCCTCCACATCCCACACAAGTGACCTGGCCAAACCATTTGGACATGTCTTTGCACACAAGGCATGAGCTTAATCAAAAAAAGAGCTAAAATGAGCATAGTGTCACTTTGCCTTGTTTTCCATTCATTCCTACAAATAGAGAGGCACTGGCTCTTCCTGGCAGGCAGCTGCCTGAGATGGCCATGCATCCATAGTGCTGCAGCAAACAGCACTAAGGCATTTGCATGAGGCTGTGCACTGCCAAGCCAAGGAAAATTAATTTACTCAGATTTTGAGCATGATGGAATACAGGCTTTTAATTGGCATTGCAAGAGGTGGCAAGAACCAGCTCCATGGCCCAAGTTCTCCTGTCCTACTGCCATCTTTCATCCTGCTGACCTCCCCTTCCCAGTCAAGGGTGCAGCTCTACACACCCTCAGACACTAAATGAACAGCTTTCCAGCTTTGCCAATGAAAAATTTGAAGCTCTTGAAAGACCACAAATTCCTGCAAAAGGCACTGAGCTTATCATTAAATGCAGCTTGACCTGAGCACTTGATGTGGAGGATATTTACCAGTATTTTACAATTCTTCCTGTGTCTCTGCTTTGTTTTATTAGGCCCCACTGGGACCAACACATTTTTGGTGGTGTTTTTTTTTTTTGGTTTTTTGGGGTTTTTTTTTGCAGCTATTTAAATTCTTACTCACTGGAAGGCTTCTTGAGTTAAGCATTTTCAATTGGGCTTACAGATTTATTGAATATTCTCAGCTCCACATGACCTCAAGGGAAGCTGAGGCTAAGATTTTAAGAAATTCAAATCCAAAGCAACCTCTTGTGATTGAGAAGAAATCACAGGAACCAGTTCAGAGCACCCTAACTGTGCCCCTTGCCTGTGTGGTTCTGGGATGGGAACAGGGAATGGTCAGCTGCTGAGCTCATCCCTTCCATGAGTGATCTGGGGAGCTTGGAGAGATGAGTAATCTGGAAGGGAAGGATGCAGGGAATATGCAGAAAGTGAACAGCTTTGATCCTCTTCCCTTGTCCAGTGTAGGGCACCAGGAGGGAGCCTTCCCTTCAGCAACCCACTCCCAAATTCTGAATTCTCCCTAATTCCCAACTCTGAATTTTCCAGGGCCAAAGCAGATCCTGCTGGAGCAGCAACCCCTGGGAGATGCAGGCAACTGAGCTCTTGTGGGAAGTGCTCTAAAATCCATCTGACAGCATTCTGGGAGCTTTCCAATTTCCAGACAGACTGTATCTGTGCCACTTTAACCCCATTCTTCCTACACAGACAATGTTTTTCTCCTCTGATATTCATTATTTGGATTGGGATCCCACCCCTGCAGTGCCTGGAGATTCTCAGCAGCAAAGTAATTTCTTATGTCTCATGTCCACACAGAAATTTTGGGAAGCAGGACCAGAGCAATTCCAAAGGCCTAGGAAGAAGGATACACTTGTGATAACCCCCAGACAGCATTATTCAGTGGGGCCATGGTGGGACACACTGCTCTGCCGAGGAGCCTGCAGTGCCTTGCAGAAGGTAGGGACATGTGACAAATGGATGGAGAGATGTGAGCACAAACCTCAACAAGGAAAACTCCCACCAGGCTGTGAAGAATATTTCTCTGGTGGGATCCCAGCCCCTGGAGATATTCAACACTTGCCTGGTCAGGGCATGATCAGCCTCTTCCATCTCTGGAGCCTTCTAGGGGCTGGATGGGAGGCTCCAGGTGTGTCCCCTCATCCCACCTCCCAAACTCCAGAGTTCCTCTGCCATCTGCCTGATGGGAGAAGGGCAACAGCTCCACACTCTGCACTCAGGAGAGACGCAGGCAAGGACACCAAGATTAACTTGACCTACAGACAGTCTTAATGCCTCTCTGAATGCCTCTCCACAGCCTGGCCCCCAGGGAATGGCTGAGCAGTGGTGCCAGAAGCTGGGACACACAGCAAGAGCTTCATCATAAAATCAACATCTTTAATCAACTCTGTCAGCAATGAGCCCTCAGGAGGCTCTTCCCCACACCAGGAGAGGACTCCCTGGAGGCAGCTGTCCTGTTCACACAATGCAGCTCTGACATCCCAAGGACACACGTCCTAGAGGAAGCTCGGCTCTGGCAGCGCAACACACAGGGCGTGTCCCAGCCTGGCCAGGAGCAGCCAAGCTTTGGAAGGGAACTGTGCAAGCCTGAGTTGGCCCAAGCTCTAACAGAGCACCTTGTCCTGCGGTTGGAGGGTTGCTGCCCCACAGCCCAGCAGCACCAGCACTGGGGACAGCAGCACTGAGCTCCCTCCTGGGGCTGAACTGGAAGCCTTTCAGATCCCTAAAGCCACTTGACTCCAGGAGAAACTGCTGGATTTTTTTTTTCCTAGGAAAACACAAGGTAACCTTTCTGGATATCAACATCAATATTAAAGATGGTACTGCCATGGCACCACCAGCACCACCCCAATGACATCACAGTGCCACTGTGGCACTGCCATGATGCAGCAGAGTAACACCGGTCCCACAGCACCATCAGTCTGGCACCAGAGCACATCCCAGCACCACCAGTCCCACCACAGTACATGGTTACCTGATGGTACTACTATGGTGCTGCCAGAATGCCATGGGAAGGCTCCCACCCAGCCAGGAGCCTCCAGGATGGCAGGAAAACACTCAGTGCAGCCCAAGGACCAAGGCAAACTGGATGGCAGGTGCTCAGCAGTCACCTCCACAGAGACCAATGGGGGGGACCCACTGCAGGGATCAGCAAGAACCAGTGCACTGCTCCCACCACACAGGTGCAGTTCAGCTGCTGGAGCACCCACAAACACCCCTCTGCACCAGCCACCTGCCCTCCTTCCAACCCCAGCCTTCCCACCCGGGCTCCCACCAGGACAGAGCACCCACTCCCTCCCTTGCCAGCCGGCTCTCCCAAAGGAAAGTGCTCCAGGACACACTGGGCAGGGCTTGTGCCAAGCTGGTCTAGTGGAACGAGATGGCCTGTAAGGTCCCTTCCAACCCAAACCACTCCAGGATTCTCTGAAGACAGTAAGTCTGGCACAACTGACTGGACTCCTGGGATACAAAAGAGGGGTGGGAGCAGAAATCCATCCCATTCTGCTGCCCCATATTTTGACTGTGGCACTTTTGGCACAGCCAGGGCTGGGGTCAGAGTCCGACCAAGGTTCAATGTGGTTTTTCCCTATTATCACAATAAACTGCCTTTCAGAACAGACCCTTTACAAACTGGGCTGCCGTGAAATCATGTTCTCCCCCGGAGGGTTTCCAGGGGCGCCGTTCCTCCCGAGGCTGCTCCAGGTTGCTCTCCAGCTGGGCTCAGCAGCACAGCCCAGCCTTGCTCAAAACACCCCTGCTGAACCCCGACCAGCACTGGGCAGCTCCTCTCCCCTGCGCTCAATAAGAAAAAGTCAAGAGCCATTTTCTCCCCTATTTTAAAAGCACCACAGAGCTTCCCCAGATTCCAGGAGACCCCAAGAAGATGGCTGATGTTCCCCATGGGAAAGGGTGGCAAGCTGTCCTAAACAGGGTGAGCTGATGAACTTCTGTGACCCAGATCAAGGCGGTGAGATCCTGAGGAAGCCTTTTGGGCTGTTTTTAGGGAGATGCTGCAGGGCCGGGCATTGCACTGCCCCGAGGTGCCTGGGTGCTCCTGCAGGGGCTGGTTACTCTTGCAGTGGAGGTGCCCCAAGCCCTCCAGGGCTCCCCAGAGAGGAGAGGGGATGCTCTGGAAGAGGGCGGCACTGAATCATGTCCCTGACACTGCCTGCAGAGCCATTGATGCTGCCGGAACGGGAACATGCTGCAAGGATGGCTCAGCCTCGGCTGGTGCAGGGCTGTGCCTGTTCCAGGTGGGCTCCGGCAAGACCCCGCACCAGCTCCAGCGTCTTCCAGGGCAGACGCAGCTGGAAATCCCTGCTGAAGGGCAGCAAAGCCTCCTTTCTCTGGCGCGGGTGTGTGGCAGCGGCTGTGGCAGGTGCCGGCCCCACGGGGATGGTTTTGGGGATGGCTCAGCCGCAGCCCCGCGCCCCCAATTCCCCGTTCCCGTCTCGTACCGAGGTGACATCCTCCCGCGTCTCCCCCAGGATGAGCAAACACAGCCCGACCCCCGCCTTACCTTGGGGGCTCTGTCTGTCCGCTCCATCGCTCGCAGCGGCCTGACGAGCTCCGGTGCGGAGTGAACCCGCTGCGCGTCCGGCGGAGGGACGCGGGGGGTTCCCGAGGACTCTTCCCGGGGCTGGGGTGCTCCGTCCTGCTCCGAGCCCGGGGACAGCTGGCAGCCGGCCGTGTCACCCCCCGCGCCTTCACGCGTGTCCGGGTCCGGGCGGGCGGAGGCGGCGGGGACCCCGCTGTGCCCCGGGGCCGCGCCGGGCACGCCGCGCCCCGGCTCCTGCATGGCTGGGGCAGCGCTGGGCTCACTCCGCTGCCCGGCACGTCGGGACACGGCGAGGGAAAGCCGAAGGCATCAGAGCGGCGGCGGGAGCAGCCCGGGCCGCGCTCCTCCGCGGCGGGACCGGGGTCGGGGGCGGCCGCAGCAGCAACATCCCCGCACCGGGGCTGGCTCCGTCCCGCACCGGGAATGGCTCCGTCCCCGCCCGGATCCGCGGCTCCCCGTGCGGAGGCTGCTCCCGCCGCCCTCAGGCCCCCGCCGCCCCCGGCCCCATGACGTAGCGGAGGGGCCGGGGGAGCTGCCAGCCCCTCGCCGCGGCCCCGGGCAGCCCCCGGCGCAGCCGCTGCCGAGTCATCAATACGGAGCCGGGCCGGGCACCGGGGGGGCCGCGCCGCGCCCCGGGCCGCCAATGGCGGCGGCTCCGCCCGTTTCCACGGCAACGCTGCGGAGCAGGGTCTGGTGCCTATTGATGAGGCGGCGGCGGGGGGGGAGCCGTGCTGAGCCGCGTCCCCTGCACCGCATCACCCTGTACCGCATCCCCCTGCACCGCATCCCCCCCTGCCCCGCATCCCCCTGCACCGCATCCCCCTGTACCGCATCCCCTGCACCGCATCCCCCTGTACCGCATCCCCTGCACCGCATCCCCTGCACCGCATCCCCCTGCACCGCATCCCCTGCACTGCATCCCCTGCACCGCATCCCCCGCACCGCATCCCCTGCACTGCATCCCCTGCACCGCATCCCCCGCACCGCATCCCCTGCACTGCATCCCCCCCTCACCGGGGCCGGGGAGCCGCCGCCATGGGGGCTTGGGGACAGCAACGGCCCGAGCCCCTGCTCGGCTCTGCCCCAGGGCTGCTCAGCTCTGGCCCTGGACACCCGACTCAGGCCAGGATACCTAGCTGTGCCCCAGAGATGCTCAGCTCTGACCCGGAATGCTCAGCTCTACCCCAGGATGCCCTGTTCTCCCCCAGGGATGCCCATCTCTGCCTCAAGAATGCTCAGCTCTGCCCCAGGATGCCTGATTTCCTGCAAGGATGCCCACCTCTGCCCCCGGCTGATGCCCGACTTTGCCCTGGGGATGCCCTCAGCTCTGCCCAGGATGCCTGGTTCTTTCCCAGGCTTGGCTTGCACACCTTTCTACAGCGTGAGCTAAACCTCAGAACCTCCCGGACACACCGTGCTGGAAACAACCCTCTTCTGAAAAGGGCTGGGACAAGTGGCAGAGCCGTGGTGCGGGCAGGCAGGGAGAGGATGGGTGATGTGATCCCTGGTGACAGGAGTTCGCAGCCAAGCGGGCCCCGCCATCCCCCCGAACACGGAGCAGGCAGGCGTGTGCTCTGTCTCTCCCTGCCTCCTCCCGCCGTGCTGTGTCTTTGATGGAGATCACATCATACATCGGGCTGCACAGTGCTAGTGATGCTCAGGGGAAAACCACTGGGCCAGCCTGGGGGACATCTGTTTGGCCCTGTCCCCAGCCCCACTCAATGCCTGACCCACTGCAGAGCAAGGTTTGCCAATCCCAAAACCCGAGGGGGATTGGTGATCCCCAAACCCCTGAGCAGCTGGGAGAGGTCCTGCCTCCCTCCCCATGTCCCTGTGTGTGGTAACAGCTCTCAGTCCCACTGCTGGTCCCTCCCTGCTGCAGCGTGGGGGTGGCTTTTGGCATCTCACACGTGCTGCTCCCTTTGTGGCAGTGGAGCCACCAGGAGAACCTGCCTGGGGCCACCTTCTCCAGAAGAGGTACCGGGGGGACCTTCTGTGCCCCTGTCAGACACCACTCTGTAGGCGCCTCCTTTGAGCAGCCTCTCCAGCCCATCCAGATGAGCACGTGTCACCTCTTGAGCCCAACGCCACCAGCTGTGTGTCACATCTGCCTGAGCCCAGGCACCACCTAGGCAGTAAATTCACTGCAGACTGCCACGGGTGTAGGACCCACTTGGATGGGTCCTGTGTGTAGGGAGTTATCACTGGGTCTGGCAGGGTCTCTCTCACATCTGGGTGTGGCTACAAGGCATCTCTCACAGCGTGCAGGACTCTGCCATCCCACCTGAATCCTCTATCTCCAAGCCCGTTCGTAAGGGGTGTTTGTGTATGGTGGAGGGAAGCCCCAAGCTTGTAATGAGGAGAAAATGCAGCCAACAGACCAAAGGGAAGATTCCAGAAAACTGATCCCACCTTCCTCTGCCTTCTGGTAATCATGTACCCTGAAACCACCAGCTCATGTGGCTCCTTGTGCTGCAGGAACAGGTCAGGGTAGATCTCACCATCTCCCACCACTCAGATCCCCTCAGTTCCTGCCCATAGCTGTTCCCCCTGGCAAGGTACCAGGCAGGCTCTGCAGGTGCTGAACCAGAGTGGAAGAACAGCCAGGCACAGCTCAGCTCCCCAGTGAGACACAACGAGCAGGTTTCATTAGGCGGAGGCAGCAGCAGTGGGAGGAGAAATGCACCCTGATAAGATCTCCTGTGGCTGTCAGCCTTCTCAGAACCCCCACTTGCTTCGTGCTTCCACTGCCCTGTGCTGCTCAGGCTCTGCTTGGCTCAGCTGGAACATGCTGCCCCCGCTGACCCACTGACCCTGAGCACCTTTCCCCTGTCCCACAGATGTGTGCCAGACCCACCTGGCCCCACAGCACTGCTGGGGCTGCCCTGGAGAAAGAGGGACCAGGGACCCCCAGGCACAAGTCTGGATCCACCCACAGCCTTCAGGAAAAGCCCCAGTTAGGTGACATGAAGGACAGGGTGTCCTAACCCAAACTAACCCTAACCCCAACCCCACACCATTCCTGGGGAGAGGATATCTCCTGAGGCCCTGAGCTTGGGAAGCTGGAGATGATCTTTCACATCTTGGCCAGCCTACAGCTGGGTAAGTCCTTATTAAGTCTACTTTAAAGGGTTAGAGGAAAAATTTATCTGGGCTATTGAAGACTCGGTGGGTTATGAGGTCCCTGAGCTCCGAGTCACAAAGTTCTCATGAGGGATACGGGGATGGGGTGCTCCAGGTCCCCTTGGTCCTCCAAGTTACCCAGGGATCTGCTGTGGGGCTGTGCTCCCTGCAGAGGAGACCCAGAAAGATCCTTGAAACTCTCCAGGACAGGGGAAGCCACAGGCTCAGGGAAAGGAGGTGATAATATAGAGGAAATTAAGAGCAACAGTGACACTGGAGAGCTCAAGATCAACAGCTCAAATGTGGGGAGATGACAAAGGATCCCAGGAGAGCCCTCCAGCAGTTCCCACTGCTCTCCAAAGGCCTCCAGGGAGCCGGATCTGTGCCTGGCCCTGCAGGGACAGGGATCCAGTGCATGGTGTCCCTGTGCTCTCCAGCAGACAGCAGCAAGGACAGGGCTGCTCCACAGTGAGCAGCAAAGGGAAACCCAGGTGTGATCCAGAACACTCAGCATCCTCAAGCCCCAGGGGCCACCCCAGAACTGAGCAGGACAGTGCTAATGGGGTCCCTGGACAGCCCCAGACAAGATCAGATGAGCCAGGACAGGGACCCCAGCCAGGATCAGGAGGAGACAGAGCTGGAGCTGGAGATAAGGCTCCAACAAAGGTGCATCCAGCCGGGTACAGGGCCAGACACAAACTGGTTGGTTTAGGCTCCAGCCAGCACATGTGACTGAGACAGGATTCTTACAGTGGTGATCCAGGGCCTGCTGAGGAGATCAGAGCCAACAGAGCTTTACTTACAAAAGCCCAGCCAAGGCCTGAGGAACCAGGGCTGAGCCTCACTGATGCTCCTGGCCCAGCACCTGCAGGCCCTAGAGGCAGTTATGTCCAGTGAGTGCCTGACGGGTCCTGCCCTGGTTTTGGGCATACCAGCAGGGACTGGTGTCCCGTCTCGGCTGTTCTAATGGCCTGGAAAGGCTCAGGATGGCCTTGAGGCAGCCCGTGCTCCAAAGGACGAAAGGAGTCTTCAGGTTTTTCAGTTCTTCAGTGTTGTTTATTAATTCTTATCTACAATATTTTCTCCCGGTCTGACAGAGGTCCGCACAGCAAGCCAGCCATGAGCACACTGACCTCCCTCGGGGCGGTCGTTTATTTTTATACCAAAAACTACGTGTAAGATATTTACCTTTTCCTCCCAATACCTTTCACCCTTATTGACAAGTGCACATTCAGTAAGAACCAATCTCAAAGTGCCACCATCACCATCAAAGATGGATGACAAGAAGAAGAAGAAGAAGAAGAAGGACAGGACACGCCCCAATTCCTCCATCTTGTCTCCTAGAACCCCCCTGGTACCGAGATTCCAAAACCTGTGTTTTCACTCTATAATTATTCTATCCCTTCACCACTTATCCCCGTGTGATCCTCCCATCCTCATACAGGTGTTGCTTCCTGTGCAGGATCAAAGTCCAGCCACCAAACACTTCTGGCAACGTTCCAGGACTTCTGAGCCCCCCAAGGGTTGTCTTGGCGACTCTGGACATCAGGAATGATGTGCTGAGTTCCCACAGACTGGAGTGGGCAGTGTTAGCTCTGCTGTGGTTTTGGCTGGGAAAGAAGCACAAGAATGAGCATGAGGGGCCAAGGCAGCCCTGAGGGAGGTCCCCAGGGTGTGGGGACAGTGATGTGTGTCAGCTTTCAGGGCACCTCCAGGCTGAGGTGACTGGCACCCCATTCCCACCCTCCTTCTGGCAGTGCCCTGGGAACGGCTGCAGCACATGATCCCTCCTGTCTCTGTTCATGAGCCATGCTGGTGGCTGCAGGGACATGCAGGGACACAAGTGGGCACCTGCTGTGCCAGCAGAGCCCTCCAGCTCCCAATCCCTCTTCCTGAGCCTGAGGTCTGATGCGTCCTGGAGCAGCTCCAAGGAGGATGCACATGGCCCCATTCCCCTGATCCTGCCATGCCCAGCAGCACACGGACACTGGCAGGGAACTGGAGCCGCACTGGGATGGAACCTCTGTTAAAAATAACCTAGAAAAGGAATGTGCTGCTGGGCTGGCCCTGCCAGGGCTCACAGTGAGCCCCAGCCCTGGCAGCTGCAGCGCGCTGTGGTGTGGCAACACCAGCTCAGGCACCGGGGCTGCCCAGAGAGCCTGGCTGGGCTCTGTCGGTCCCCACAGCCCTTCCAGAGCCATCCTGAGAGCTCTGGGATGGACACCCACACCCCCCTGCCCCCAGAGGGGTCTCAGCCCCAAACCCTGCCCTGCGTGGGGCATTCCTGGGGCAGCGAGGTCCTGTGGGGACTGGGAGCTCACCCCAACAGGGACAGGACCCGTTTCCTTGCAGTAACCTGCTAAAATGCCTTCAGGATGGAGGGAGGGCTTGAAAAAATGGAGGGTTTTATTTAAAAAAAAAACAGGAAAAAAGTAGCAGTTTCTGTTTTGCTACTCTCAGCATGAACCACCTTTCCAAATTGTCTCTCCTAGCAGTGACCACTGAGTAGTATCTGTAACCCCAACAGACCTTGGGCATGAAGATTGGATATTTATCCTTCCTAATACCTGAATGCACATTATTAAGAGGCAAATTTTCAAAGCTTTTGCATGTTAAAAATGTGAATTTGCTTTTCCCTCCCAGTGCTCACAAACTGAAAGCTGTTCAGGGCAGTCCGCAGTGGCTGCTTGGGGTTTTTTTTAGCCCTTTTTCGTTTTTACTGTTTAAAAACTTGTCTCCTTGTGACCATGACGACAGTTTTGATTTGATTTTTTTTTTCCTTCCACATCCCCTTTGAACAGCCACAAAGCCAGGGAACATGGGAAAGCTGGGACAGCAAGAAGTAAAACACCCCAGTCATTTCTGGACAGCTCAGTGAAAGAAAAATACCACAAACTCAGTAAGCCCCCCCAAATGATCCCGAGACCAGCATAAGAAGTTTTACAAAATGTAAAAACTTTCCAGTGGCATTTGCGTTTAAAAAAAAAAGTATTTTTAATATTTTTTCCTACTATTTTTAGATGCTGTCTTCCACAGGCAGGACATGGGGAGTCAAAGACAAAGGGACAATGCTTGAAGGGATATTGGCAGCTGACATTTGGGAACAAGGACAAAACCTCCTCTGTGGAAGGTGGGTTGGTTTTAGACCCCCAGGAAACAGGGGCAGGGACATGTGGATGGAAGGAGACTGGGATTGTAGGAGGAGTTTTTGGCTTCACATGGCCTTGTGACCATGGCCGGGGCTGCCATGGGGCACAGCAGCTGTGCTGGTGACCCTCAGGGGACTGAAGGAGACAGTCCTGTGCCAATGGGCTGAGATTTGCCAGCCACCACCCTCAGCCACGAAGTCTCCCAGGCTCCCCAAAGCTCCAAATCCGGAATGGCCCCACCGCACGTGGCCCTGGGCACAGCAAAGAGCTTCTCCCCAGTTCTCAGGAATTGCATTAAAAAATCCACAAGTCAATACCAAAAAAGTTTTATTTAGCAGCCCCTCACCCTGCTGAACCCAGTAATCACCAGGAACCCCACTCTGCCTCCCACGCTCCACGTGGCTGCCACTGCCCAGCTCTCCCCAGGGCTTCACCACGTGGAAAAAGAAGGTGGGGGGAAAAAGTGTGCACAGGAGGCTTTGCTGCCCACCTGGCCTCTCAGTGCGAGGCTCATGCCAATGGGATGGCTCCTTCCAGTGCCACCCATGGGACACTGCGTTGGCCTCTCCCACCCACGTGGCCATGCCAGTGCCAGGGGGACAAGTGGGGACAAGCAGAGCAGCCCCAGGGGGTGCTGGAGCTCTGCGTGGGTGCTGTGGGCCAGGCAGGGCCCGGCGGCGCTCGATGGGCTCGTGGCTCCGCGCTGCTCCGTGCTCTCTTCTCCGTAGCCCACAGTACACTCATCCATAAAGTAGGAAACACTACACCCTGCAGTGCTGTTTAGTAGTGCTTTCTACTTTATGGGTGACTGCACTGTCTCTCAGTCGCTGTCGGCGGCCGCTGTCCTCCGGCGTGCAGCTCCTTCCCCACACGGGGCCGTGCCACCCCCACGTGGCCATGGGCGCCTCGGCCACAGACACCAGTGGCAGCTCTGCTGCGGCCCCGGGACAGAGCCCCTGTGGCAGTGTCACCTTCTGGGAGCCATGCCGAGCATGGGGGACATCCTTATCCTGGGGGGAGATCCTGCCTTGGCCTCCCTTGTCCCCCCAAACCCCCCAGCCCGAGCACAGGGAACAGCCTCACCTTTTACACATGGGTGAGACCCTACCTCATATCCCACAGCCCCACCTCCAGCCCTGGCGTGGGCACAGGGGACACCCTAACTTTTTCCCCAAGGCAGGGAGGTCACTTAATATCTCATCCTGGTCGAAGGGGACAGTTTTGACTCATTCTCAAAGGAAGGACCCCACATCAGATCCCATCTTGGTCACAGAGAACCCAAATGCCCTGTCCCTGCTTTTAATGCCTGGTCCACATTGCAAACCCCATCATCCCCTCTCAAACCTCATCCTAGGCACAGAGGGTGCGTTTGCTTTGACCCCATGGGGACACCTCCAGCTCCCATCGCATTCCCAGAGGATCCCCTTGCCTTGTCCCATAGGGGAGATTCCACCTTGAGCTCCATTGCTGCCCTTCAGACCCCACCCCAGTCTCAGAGGACCCCCCATGTGGGGACACCAAGGGTGAGATCCCACCTCAAACTCCATTCTTGTCCCTCAAATCCCACCTGCATCACAGAGGGCCCAACTGTGCCATGTCCCCACGAGGGGACCCCACCTAAATGGCATCCTGGCCACAGAGGGCTCCCTGACCTTGTCCCCGTGGTGGTGAGCCCACGGCAAAACGCCATCTGCGTGACAGGGGCCCCGGCAGCGCCTTGTCCCTGTGGCAGAGATCCATGGCAATGGGTCCCTCTTGAAATGTCCTCATGGGGACCCTCCTTGCTCTCCCATCCTTTACTGAAGTCCCCTTTGCCCCATCCCTGCCCGGAGGTCACAGGACCTCACTGTCCTGCTGCTCCGCCTGGGCCCCCCTCGCCCCATCTGCCAGACACACGGAGATCCTTCGGATGTCCCCGCTGCCCTCTGGGGTCACCCCCACGTCCCCACCATTGAGACCACCCAGCCCCAAGAGCCTCACCTGCCACACCAGCCTCCGCGTCCACCCGGTTCCGTCCTGGCTGCCACCAAAATCCCCGTGGGCGCCACTTCTGCTTTGGGCACTTCCCGCTCTGCCCGCCTCTGCCCAGCGCGGCACCTCCTCCCCTGCCACCCACTGTGCCCCCTTACCTGTCATGGGGCCCGGCCCCCCGTGCCCCGCTGGCGGTGGCACCGGGGCCCCCGGGCACCCCGTGCCGCCCCCGGGCCCGGCTCCGTTACCGGCTGGGCGTGGGCGGCTCTCGCCGGGCGTGGGTGACCCCCGCGGGTGCCGGTGGCCCGCACCGGGCACGGAGGTGAGCGCCAGGCGCTGGTGGCCCAGGGCAGGCGCTGGTGGCCCAGGGCAGGTGCTGGTGGCCCAGGGCAGGCGCTGGTGGCCCGTGCCGGGTGCCGCTGCCGGGGTCGCGGGGTGCTCATGGGGCGCTGCCTGGGGAGCAATGGGCCCCCGTGGGGCGCGGGGCTGCTTTTAACCCCATCCTGCCCACGTGGCCCCGCACAGGAAGAGCCGCGGCTGCCGAGCAGATAACGGTGCCGCTCCCACCCAGCGCCGCCCCGCAGCCCAACCGCAGCCGGCCCAGCACCGGGCCAGGAAGCACCAGCCGGTTACGCTCTCGTGGGCTTTGCTGCTGACAGCGACAAACATGTTTGTACAAAAAAAAAAAAAAAAAAAAAAAAAAAAAAAAAAAAAAGAGAGAGAGAAAAAAAAGAAAGAAAGGGGGGAAAAAGGTGTTTGTACAGGGTGATAGTAACTGAATCCACCTCCCACGGCTGCTCGGCTGCACTGCGGCCCCTCGCCCCATCCCAGTGGTGGGACCTGCGTGGGGGCAGTTCCTGCCCGTGGAGGGTCCCCGTGGCAGGGGCTGCAGGATTCAGGGGCTGCCCGGTCAGTGGGGTGCAGCAGTGGGGACACAGAGGCCAGCGAGTCACATCCCCAAGCCTTGCTTTAGGAAACGCGTGGTGCAAGTGGCTTCCTGCAGCCTCCCACCCCCGGGGCTCGGCAGCTCCAAACTTCCCCCGGCCCCGGGCAGCTGCAGCGACCAACAGGGATGTGAGGCCCGGGAAGAAAACCGAAAGCTGGGTTTGGAGGTTGTCACAGCCATGCCCCAATGGCCCTGGTGATGGCACTGGGATGGTGCTGGGACACAGAGCAGGCGGATTTTGCACAGCTAGCACCACCCCATCCCAGCGCCACGGTAAGCCCACCACTAAACTAGATCAAAACCTACAAACTAAATCCCCAAAAGTGACCATAAATGGGGCCATGTCTGTCCCTGCACTGGTTTTCATGTGCCTCTGCCAAAGGCTTCTTTTTAGGCCAATGCAATTCACTCTCAGCATTGATAATCTGGACAGAAATGTATTTAAAAACTGTGCTGGTGAGGTTTGCAAGAGGCAGGGAAAGAGCAAAGCCAAAAAGAACCAAGCAGCAGCACAGGCAGAAGTGATTTGACTTGAGCTGCATGTGTGCTGATGGCAGCAGGTAACGGAGGCTTTAGGAGAGAGGCAATTGGTTGGGAAGCCCTTTCCAAACCAAGGCTGGTGGGAGTTTCAGTGGAAAAAAACCAATCAGAACCTCGTGCCTTGGGCCACCAACAGCTGCCCTGTCTCCCACCCTTCCCTGGCCCTGTGCCCATCTCCATCCCTTATGGTCATGGGGCTGGGGACACTGTGTTCCCTGTGCTGCAGAGAAATGCAGCAAGGAATGCAAGTGCTGTTGGTGATGTCTCCCAGGGCCCTTCTGGCAGCTCTGAGCCCAGGAGCATCGTGCTGCCTCTCCAGGGCCTGTGCTAGACAGGCATTCATCCATGGCAGAGGCCATCACCTGCAGGCTGGGTCCATGGGGCAGCCCCCTGATGCCAGGTGACTTCAGATGCCTCCCAGACTGGCCCTCATGGGGACCTAAAGCATGTAAATATAATTTTTGATGTGAACCACAGAATATCCTCATTTGGAAGGGATCCACAAAGATCATCCAGTCCTGCACAGGACACCAAAACAATCCCACCCTGTGCCTGAGAGCACATTGTTGCCAACCCAGAGACCATCCTGGAGACATCCCCCAGTGCCATCAGCCACCTCAGTGCCATGGGACACTCCCCAGCAGTGGTGGGTGCTATCACAAGGGGTGAAAACTGCACAGGGTACAGGCAACCACACTCTCAGAGCAGAGAAAGGAGCCTTTTGGGGGGCAACCAGAGAGATTTGGCCCCTGGTGCTGCTGAGGGACTTTCCCCCTGTGACCCAGGGTCAAGGCCATGCTTCTGGCTGATGACAAGCTGGTCCCTGGTAAATACTGCAGGCTGGGAGGAGGGCACAGGCTGAGAAGTTGGGCCCAGTGAAGAAACCTGAGTTTGAGCTGACCATGGGGCAAAGTAAGTTGAAGATATTTCTGAACAGAGGCAGCTGGAGGAGACTGCACCCAAGGACAAAATGTCAGGGGAGAGTGAAGCATGTGGCCAGAGCTGGGGATGTGCAGGATGACAGCAGGGAGGAAGCTGTGCCTTCCCAAAATGGGGTCCCTACAAGCAGAGCCCTGCCCAGCACCTGCCTGTGCTGCTGAGGGGCCACGGAGAGGGGCCACAGGCACTTTCCCAGCAGAGAAGTGGGGGGAGGCGACACTTCCTCTTTCCCCAGCCCAGCACAGATGGGGGATATGACATTTTGGGTCCTGGGCTGGTTTCCTTCTGCCTGCTTGAGTATCAGAAAGGAAGAAATCAGCAGATCTGGTTCCTTGGGCTCTGACGAGGTCTCTGAAAGTCTCCAGCTGATGATGAACTTACCACATTCCCCAGCCATTGGTTAATTTTACTGGCTGGCAAACTAGGCTGTGGGAATTCCTACTCCAGCCCTTGGCTCTGCCCCATTTGGTCCTGCTCCACTCGTGTCTGTCTGAAGGAGCTCCAGGAGCTTTTTGGGGTTGGGAGAGGCTGAAACAGCTGCATTTCCTTCCCTGGGAACCTCATGACAAGATCTGGTCCCCAGCTTTCCCCAAGCCCCTCTCCACACTCTGCCCACCTGCTCAGTGTCTCCCAGGGGCTCCCTGAGACAAACCCTGACCCCCCAGGCACCAATCCCCCACTCTGCCTTCCCCTGCCCTCGTCCGTGGCACCGGGAGGCAGCTCAGACATTGCCATGCACCCCGAAATTTCCTGTGCATGGAGCCCCGCGGGTACCTCGCTGCCACCCCGCAGCGCCGAGCTCCCCAGGGCTGTTCCTTTTCCAGTAACTCCGCAGTATCGGGGAGCGCAGGGGAGCAGCAGCGCGGGGCCCGGACAGCGGCGCCGGGCAGGGGGAAGGGCCCTTGTCGGGCTGCGCAGCCCGGGCGCTGCGAAAGCGCTGATAGTTCTTATCGGCCTCGCAGCAACTTCCCCTCCTCGCCTGCGGTCGCGGCGCTCGCTGCCGGCAGGGGAAGTGCTGCCCTCAGCCCGGGGCTGGGAGACGAGCTGAGCTCCTGCCGGCGCCCCAGCCGGCCTGTGAACCTGCTCTGTGGTGGGGACAGGCAGCTGCCCCGCCACGCTCGTGTGATTGCCATCCCTCCAGCACCCCATGGCTGCATCCCTTCATCCAGCACCCCATGGCTGCATCCATTCATCCATCTAGCACCCCATGGCTGCATCCATCCATCCATCCATCCATCCATCCATCCATCCATCCATCCATCCATTCATCCATCCATTCATCCAGCACCCCACAGCTCCATTCATCCATCCATCCATCACCCCGTGGCTTCCATCCAACTGGTGCCTTGAGAAGGAAGAGGAAGAGGAGAAGGAGGAACAGGAGGAGGAGGAGGAGAAGGAGGAACAGGAGGGTCTCACCCAAACCCTCCCTGAGCCATCTCCACTGCCCTGGGGCCAGCAGGAAAGTGGCCAGGTGAGCCACTGGATGCACAGCCAAGCCGTAGCATCTCCTGGCCAGGCCCCAAAGGAGCCACAGTGTTTCAGTCAGGCCACCATTCACACTGAAGCCTAATGACACCACATCCCTCTAACACAGGACAGAGGCACGGGGTGGGGGATGGCTCTCTCCACTTGGCAGTGCAAAGCGTGACCTCCTAAAACCCCTGGGACAGAGGGCTCTGAGCCCTCTTTCTCCGGGAGAACAGATGCTAGGGACACCTGCAGCACCAAAAAGCCAGGAGTGCCAAGCACTGCCCCCGAGAGCTTTTTGGATGGGAAGAGCATTGTCTGCCACCATCGTGGAGCATTGTCTGCCACCATCATGGCAACCCTTCAAGGAAGAGCAGCAGCCCCTGTGGCACGGCTGAGAGGCCACCCCTGCACCCCAGAGAGGGGCTGTGGTCCCGGCGCGGGCCCCTTTCGCCCCCGGCCCCGGGAAGAGGCCCTGGGCGGGATGCGCGGGGCTCTCCCGGTTGCTCCCAGGCTCGCCGGTGTCCCGGAGGCCGGGCGGGAGCGGGGCCGTTAAACGTGACTCAACCAGAAACTGCCGGCCCGGGGAGGCGGCGGGCGGGAGGCAAATGAGAACACAAGGGAAACCTCAAAAAGACGAAGTGACGCGGCGGGCGGAGGACACGGCGCTGGGTTTGCCCAAATATGGAGAAAATCGCGGCCCGGCTGCGCCAATGGCGGCGCGGGGCGGTTGGGCCGGGCCGGGCCGGGCCGGGGCCGCTCCGGCGCTTTCCGGGGCACCTGTGGGGGAGGGACCCCTGGGCCGGGGGCGCTGCGGGCCCGCAGCATCCGCTGCTGCACGTGGGCAGCTCCGTGTCCCCTCTGTGGGACAGAGCCCGGCAGGGACACCGGCAAGGAGCCAGGAGAACCACGAGGCTGGGCTGTGGCTTTCCCAGGGCAGGATGGGCTCAGAGGTGCAGGGCTGAGCTCTGTGCTGACAAACCCTGCTGTCCCTTGAGCCTCCAAGACAAGGGGCAGGAATAGCTGAGGAGGGGGGACAGGTATCCAGGGCTGCCCAGAAGCCTCTCCCCGAAGCTGGCATTGGTGGCACCTTCCCAGTGCCTCTCCAGGCCCGCTGTGCTGGTCCAAAGCCCCCGCCTGGCCAAGGGGATGGATCCTGCAGCCGCTGCAATGTGCTGCCCTGTACCACACACCTGGGCTCTTTCGGGCACCAGAGCTGCAATGTCCTTTCCCAAACCACGGCTCTGTTTGGGCACTCAGTGGTTCTTCTGCAACTGCCTGTTGGAGGGGAAAAGCCCCTTCCAGTTTCCTTGGAGGGAATAGGCCCCTTCCAGCCCAGCAGCAGCACCAGCCTGGGTGACATGCAGCTGGCCAGGAGGAGGGAAGGATAAGTGGCACCTGGGATGCAGCAGGAGGTCTGGGAGAGCTGGGGATGCAGAGATACCATCCTTGGACTTCAGCTGTGGTCCCACTTTGCCATGTGGCCTCAGGAAATGGGTCCTCAGCACCCCCAGCCACCTCCACTCCCAAGCTGAGACTCCACTCTGCCCCTCCCAACCCTCTGCATCTCCCTTCCCATGATGGAGTAGGCCAGGGAGGTGAAAGATCTCAGGCTAGAGATGGGTTGGGACCCCCCACCAGACTCCAGAACCCCAACTCTGTGGGCAGACCTGTGGGTTTGGAGGTGTATCCACCATGAAGCAGTTTAGGTCTCTGCTGACAGCCCTGAGCTCACAAGGGGTGGCTGTTCCACTTCCAGGTGCCCTTTGCAGGCCTCTGTCAGGAACCCACCAGTCTCTCCCCTTCACAAGGCAGAGCCTTGTCCTTCCTCCACAGTTCCTGAGGGGAAAGCACCCAGAGGGCCCATCATGCATGGGAGCTCCCTGTTTGCTCACAGATCCCCCCGTTCCTTGCCCAGGGTCCCCTTGGCACAGGCACGTGGCAGCTGGGCCCTGTTCCTGCCACGCTTTGAGAGCTCTTGGAGCTTGCCCCCTCCCCACCTTGCCCCCTAAAGAACTGCCCCCCTCCTGCTGCTGTTCGGGTCTGCCCCTGGGCGCCTCCTCTCCCCACATCACACACAGGGGCCTTGGTGGCTTCTGCCCATGTGCCCGGCATGGAGGTGACAGGGGCACCCATTCCTGGCATGTCCAGGCTTTGCCATCCTCACTACAGCAGCATTTCACTCCAGCTGCCAGGACAACTCAGGTCATCTTCCCTATCACCTCCACCTGCCAAGGTCTCCTCAGCCAGTTTCCAAGGAAAATAGTCTTAAACTGGGTCTGTCTGGGGCTTTTCCCCTACCCCTACCACCTGTCCCCAGGGGTTTCCACATCCCTGAGGTATCTGGTTCCCCCAGGCACACAGGATGGCCAGAAGGCACCTGAGAAAGTCCAAGTCCACACTGGGAGCCAGTGGAGAAGGTGAAAGTGCATTTAGAGTGAAGCAGGACTGATTCTCAGAGAGCGGGAGCACCTGTCCTGTCAGGAAAGGCGACAGAATTTGAATTGTTCAGCATGGAAAAATAAGCTCCAGGGTGACCTAACTATGGCTTTCCAGTACCTGAAGAGAAATTACAGGAAAGATGAAGAGAAACAATTTACAAAGGCCTGGGTTAGATGGGGTATTGGAATGGAATTGTTCCCTGTGAGGGTGGGCAGGCCCTGGCACAGGGTGCCCAGAGCAGCTGTGGCTGCCCCTGGATCCCTGGCAGTGCCCAAGGCCAGGCTGGACAGGGCTGGGAGCAGCCTGGGACAGTGGGAGGTGTCCCTGGATGGCAAGTTAGGGAACAAGACGGTCTTTAAAGTTCCTTCCAGCCCAAACCATTCCCTGATTCCGTGATGCTGTTGCCAGCCCCGGCAACACCTCAGGGTAGCAGGCACAGCCCCGGGGGCAGAAGGGGGGCGGCCCAGCCTCGGCCCCCGGGCAGGGTGCACTGTGCTCCCGGACACGGAGCCCGGGCGGCCCCAGAGAGGGGCCGGGGCCGCCTCGGCCCGGGCTGGGCCGCTCGCTGTCCCCGGAGAGCCGGAGGGGCCCCGCAGGTGGGACGGCATTTCCCGGCAGCTGCCTCTGCACAGGCACCGAGGGCGCTGCGGTTTGGAAAGTCGCTTTTCTCGTCCGCAGGGAGAGCCGGGGTATCGCTTCTCAAAACCCGCACGAAAATCCACTGGCTCGTGTTTCCTGCCCTGGCCGTGCCGCCCAGCGCTGCCAGGCTGCTCGGGTGCCAAACCTGCAGCGTTTTCGGGCCTGGCTGAAACATTCGAGCGTCATTTGGTGCAGGGGGTGGAGCGCTCCTGACTCATCTTAGCTCCCGGCCCGCTGACGCTTCTCGCTCCCGATTCCCACTCCGGCTGCTGCCGCACATTTTCCCCCCAGTTTCTTCAACGTGAGAGCTCCCTGCCCTACTTTTTGCAGCCAATAAATCTTCGCATCGTTTGCTTTTTTGCTCGTACATACCCCAGGCAGCCCCGGGGCTGGACTCTCACTGAAGGGCTCTGTTGGGAGCCTTGCGGGAGCGGAGGGAGCTCGCAGGGAACGGGCTCGGGGCCAGCCTGGTGAGAGGCACCGCGTTCTGGAAGCGCTACAGGCACAGGAGGTGCAGCTTTCAAGGACCACCACCTTCATTTTCCTCACTGGGATGGCTCCTTTGCATCTGCACTGCAGCTCTGGCCAATCTTAACCTCCACGTGTCCTGGAGCACTTGGACTTCTAGCAAGGGGTGAGGTCTCTGCAGGGTCTCCAAACCCCCTCAGTTTCCCTGAGGGGCACAGTGACAGTGCACACTGCTCCCTGGGGACAATTTCCTTAAGCAAAGTTCCCAGCCCTGAGCAGTGACTGCAACTTCCCAGGAAGGGAGATGAGAACCACAGAGCCTCAGCCCCACAGCAACCCCGGCCAAAGGAGCCCATCTTGCTCAGGGTCCTGTGCAGAGCCCTCTCGTCACCTCCTTTGTATCATGGGCCAGGGGTCTTGGGTCCTGATGTGGCTCCGGCATGGCCATTCCCTGCAGCCAGGGGAAGGCAGTTGGATTGAAAGGCGCTGTGAAACAGCAGAAAATGGAGCTTGTGCCTCAGTCGGTCTCCAGCAGTTCCCCAGCACAAGGCCGTGCTGCCACCCCGTGGCACTGCCAGCGTCAGGCTCCCCGGGCTGGGCATGGCAGGGGGGTGGATCTGTCACCCAGCATCCTCCCAGCCTGGCTGGAGCCAAACTCTTGCTCCCCAAACCCGTTTCCAGCCAGCTGGACAAAGAGCCACCCACCTCATCCTCCTTGCCCCCTTCCATCCTGAATGCGTCAGGCTGTCCAGGCGGCCCAGCCAGCCCAGTGCTGCAGCTTTCCCAGACCATTCCACAGGGGATGAATGCATCTGGGGGGATCCCAGGTTACCCTGTGCCCCTCATGGCACAGCTGGGTCAAAATTGCCCTCCAGAGCCCAGAGGTGCATGCCCAGAATGCCTGAACCCGAGCATCCTGCAGAGGCAGGCCCTGGGCTGCTGGGACAGTCACACCTCCTGTCCCACTGGCCTGCTGGGAATTCCCAAGGTCCATCTTCTGCCCAGAGTGCAACCCAGCAAGCCTGAAGGATGATTCACCAGTCAGCTCGAGGGATTTGATTTCACCAGAGATGTGCAAAAGTCATGATCAACTCCCCTTCTGACTGCAGAACTGAACCTGCTGCTCCCTGTACCCAAGAGGAGAGTCCAACCCCCACACCAGGGGCTGATGTGCTCTCACCTCTTTCCACAAAAAGTGACCTGCACCTGGAGACGTTTGCTGGAGCTCAGAGCCCAGCAAGGACTTGACTTGACACTGGTCTGCACTGAGCAAATACTCATTACTTCAGCATCACATCTGCAAGGGCCCATGCAAAAGGTGGCTTAAGGCACCTTCCCCTCCAGCTTCCCTGTTCTCCAGGCTTCTCTCACCACATTTCTGCTCCAGATCTCTGCAGGAGGCCATGCTCTGTCTGACGTGGGGCACCTAGGACTCATTTCTCATGGCCAACTCTACAGACTAGAGCAGTGCAGGGAGGGCATCAGCTCTGCACGCCTGGCAGTGTGACTCTCAGCCAGTCCTGCATTCCCTGTGCTGCAGCTGCTCTCATCCCAGACCAAGTGTAATTTTCAGGCTCTACTGGTTTTCCATTACTTGTCTCCACAAAACAAAACTTGAGCTTTCCAGCTCCAGAATTATCTCATGGAAAAAAAAATCTTATTTCACAGGGCTACTGATTGAGGATTTGGCCCTTCTTAATCAATGGGTGCTCTAGAAGTAAAACAAAGTAATTCAAGAAGGCCAAATCCCTCAGGAGTGCAAGTGTTACAGACATTAAGCTGACACTTGTAACAGTCAGATCTGCAGAATTGGCTGGGTGGGTGTTTCCACCCTCGCTTGTCCACCCCGCCTGCGTGCACGGCCTGGCGCTGCCTCCCAACCACACCAGCCACGGGCTCGTCCTGCTCTGCCTGCCCTGGAGCCCAGCAACAGCCAGTGGATGGTCCTGGGAGCTCCATCCTGCCACCTGTCCTTGTACAGGACCTGCAGGCCCAGGGCTCCATGACCTCCATGTAAGCAGCTCCACAGGGAGCCCTGGCCATCACCGTCTGTGCTCCATCCAGCTGGCAGCTGCAGGTTTCCCACGTGGAAGGACACCTCGTGCAGCCAGGGCAGGATCTCGCTCTCAAGGCAGGAGTGTGGCCCATGGCACAAGCAGTGACAATCACAGGCAGGGGGGTGAAACCAGTGACAGAGTGACAGCTGGACCCAGCCCTGACCAGCCAGTGGGTTTTATTGAACTATTTACACAGCTATTTCCCAAATCCCCTCTTTCCCACACCAACTGTAAAAAAGCTTGGGCATAATGATTAAACACCTTTTCCCAGCTCTACTCACACCCTCCCCCCGGCCAAGGCTCAGATAAATGTCTGTGGTCTGTGGTGTGGAGGAGTCTGGAGGGACTGAGCGAGGGGAGCTGAGCCAGCACACCCCAAGTCCAGACCCACTTCCCTACAGGATAAAGCTCAGAGGTTTTGGAGCAGTGCCCAGGGCTTCTTCCATGCAGCACTGGGATCTCCAGGCAGCACAAGGGCCCTTCAGGTTTTTATGGCTGTGTCCCGAGACTTGTAGGCCACGCCACGGCTCTTCAGCTCTCGGACGATCCCTGCAGCAAGGAGACAAACACATCTCAGCCTTCTCCTGGAATGAGAAGCCCTGGGAATATCTGGTGGTTCCGTCATGTAGAACTGGACAATAACCTTCATTTCACAGAATCATGGAATATCCTGAGTTGGAAGAGGGTTAAGGATCATGGGAGTCCAGTCCCTGGCCCTGCACAGACACCCCAACAATCCCACCCTGTTCATGCCTGGGAGCAGTGTGCAAACGCTTCTGGAGCTCTGCCAGCCTTAGGGCTGGGACCATCCCCTGGGGAGCCTGTGCAGTGCCCCACCATCCTCTGGGGAAAGAACCTTTCCCTGATATCCCATTTAAACCCTAACCCTGGGTATTTCAGATGTGCTGTGTCACAAGGCCTCAGCTCCCGGCCTCACGATGCTTGCAGCTCCTTCCCAATGCAGACCCCAGTCAGACACAGGCATAGCTTCCACCCCAGGGGTTGGGGATTCACCCCTGGGTTAGGAATCTACTCTGGGACTACATATTGGGCAGGAACTCAGCTGGATGGATGGATGGATGGATGGATGGATGGATGGATGGATGGATGTATTCCAGAGATGAAGCAAATCCTCTGCACCCTCTACTCCATTTGTAAACACAGAAATCCACCATGGCATAAGCCCTTAGTGCAGGAGGAGGGGTCTGCTCATTGGGGTGGCCACAACAGCACCCCATTCTGCAAAACCCTTTTTTATAAACGAAACTTCATGTTATCCTGGAGCGGAATGGTTTGAGACATGCCCACTTCCCAGAATCACTAATTAATCCCAGCTGATGCCTCTGATAGCCAGGCTTTAGTCAGCAGCTTACAATATAAACTTCTGGCAGGTACAGTGCTGAACTCTAAAACTCCCTCTCTAGTCCAGCACCTCCTCACAGTCACCTCTGCTGATCCTGTCACACCTTTGCTGATCCCATCACCCACATGGCACGTTCCCTAATGCAGTGTTCAGAGCCCCAAAGCCTGACTCCACCACACAGGTACCTTGGGGCAGGCGGCCGGTCACAGACACCGCATAGACACCTGGCTTGAAGGTACCTGCAGGAAATAAAACCCCAAGTTACCCCACATGGAGCAGCCACATGGGAATCCTCAACCTGTGCAGATGTCCCTTTACAGGGAGGGCAGAACTCCTTCCAGCAGTTCCAAGTTCCCAAACCCAAGTTCCACTCCAAGGAGGAGTTCCCACTGCCCCTGAGAAGGGTTTGTAGAGAAGGGATCTCCAGCTCCCAAATTACTCACTGATCCGCTGCCACTTGGAGACCCAGCTGTCCTCAGGGCTCATCATGGTGATGATCCTGCAGGAGGGATGGCAGTAAGGAGATGTCTCCTGGCTGGGTGACCCCACAGTGCCACCTGGGTGTCCCCAGGCTGCCGGGGGACCGCGGCCGGGCCCAGCCCCACTCACCCATCGAAGGAGGAGCTGGTGCAGTCATAGACCATCTCGCGGTTGCCCTTCATCTGCAGATACGTCTCGCAGTTGTCACAGCCATCATACTCGAACTGGTCGATGGTCTAAGGGAACACGGGTGTCGGAGAGCGGGACCAGCCGGGAGCCGGGTAGCGACGGGGCCGGGGAAAGGGAGGGAAGGCCGGGAAGGAGGGCTCAGGGCCACGGCCGGGGCGGACGGGAATCGCCCCGG
This sequence comes from Melozone crissalis, assembly GCF_028551555.1. Taxonomy (NCBI): domain Eukaryota; kingdom Metazoa; phylum Chordata; class Aves; order Passeriformes; family Passerellidae; genus Melozone; species Melozone crissalis. Next base: position 1,132,962 of record NW_026535835.1, read on the forward strand.
GGCTGCGGAGAGGCCCGGGCGGGGCAGGGCCGGGGCAGGAGCGGGGAGGCCGGGCCGGGACAAGGAGGGCCAGAACAGGCATGGAAAGGGCCGAGAAGGGCAGAAAGATTCGGGCCGGGACCGAGAGGAAACAGAGCCGGCGCAGGGAAGGGCCGGGGCCGGAGCCGACGTGGCGGGGCTGGGACCGGGAGTGCCGGGGCCAGGAAAAGGGGCCCGGTCGGGGCTGCAAGGCTTAAGCCGGGCAGAGGAAGGTCCGGAGCCGGCGGGGAGCAATCCCTGTGCCGGCCCCTGTCCCTGTCCCCTCCCCGGTCCCACCTTGACGAGGGAGCAGAGCAGGCAGGCCCGCAGGTGCCGCAGGTCCTTGGGGACGGTCTCCAGCGAGATCGCGGCCATCGCCGCCCGGTCTCCTTCTGCGGCTGCGCAGCGGCCCCGGCGCCGCCCCGGAACGGGAACGGGGACGGGGACGGGAGCGGGGACAGGAACGGGAGCGGGAACGGGAGCGGGGACGGCTCGGAGCTCGCTCCAGCGCTGGGTCCACCCCGGGCACGGACGGGGTTTCTTTCACGGCCGGGCCGGGCCCGAGCGCAGCCCCACGCACAAAGAACAAACGCAGGCAGCAGACCAGTACATGGATAAATATATTAGTAAATAAATATATTTCTGAGCACATCAGCATATTCACACATCTTTGTGTTTATCGGACATAAATACACAGTTTTGCATATATATAAAATGTATTTTTTTTCCCCGTGTGTGGTCTTTTTTTTTGTTTTTTTTTCTGGGTCATAATTTATTCCCAAACCCCGAGAGCCAAGATAGACTCAGCAAAAAAACCCAAACGAAACAAAAAGCAACAACAAAATGAACCGATATTCACATTTCCAAAGGATCTGAAGGATTTGTGCAGGAGGGGAGATATCCAGCCAGCGCGACCATGCCCAGTTCAGGGGTGGGACCTCTCGGGAAGGGGGTCCCAGCAGAAGGACTGGGCCTTCAGTTTCCATAGAGGGAGTTTGGGATGCTCTGGCTTCCATCAGTTTTTGGCTGTGACTTGGGACGCAAAGAAGGAAAATAAGCTCTGCATCACTGCAGGAATGCTGGAGAAACTCCACAGTGGAGCCCACAGCCCTCAAAAGCATCACCCAGAAGCAAGAGGTAAAGAACTGTGAGGAACCATTCTGTTTTCTCAGATACTGCTTCTTCCCTTCCAGGCAGCCAAGGACAGTCACACATCTGCTGAAGAGGATCTTTCACACCCAAGTTCCCAGACAGTTCCTCCCTCTCCTCCCCTGAGCCCCACGGAGGCAGACCTGCACTCCAGCAGCTCCTATGGGAACAGGAGCAGCAGCATAATTCGGGCAAGGGAGACCCTGGGAGCAGGCTCTGCCCTGGCAGCCTGGTAATACTGCAGTGGGGAGTGGAGGGGCTGCAGCTTTCCCAAAGAAGCTTGTGGCTCACAAATTCAGGAATCTCCTCTTCTGTTAGGGATAAGGAGGGAAAGAGAGGACTTTAGAGCTGCACTGGTTCTTTTGAGCAGAGAAATGCATCCCTGGAGGCTCTCTGCCTTCCTGACTCCTAAAAAAAGGAGTGGGAGCACCCTGACTTCAAGACCTTCCCCCTCTGTTAAGCCTCTGAGCCCTCCAGAATGGTCAAGGCTACAGGGAGCTGGTTCAGACAAGCCACAGACCAGGAGCACAAGAAGCCAAATGGGGTGAATCCAGACCCACTCCTGGATATTTCCTCTAGTTTAAGACTGACTTCTCTGCACAGGAGAATTCTGAGCTTGTGTCTTCTGCTTGTGCTGTAGGACAAACAAGAGCCTCGAAAGGTCCGAATGTAATTCTGCTGGGTTCTGTGGTGAAGGAAATTCAGCTCTTCCCTAGACTGAAAGGTTCCACAGGGGCCTCGGTCACAAGGAGACAAGGAATGAGCTCCACAAGGGAATAATGTTGGGTTTAAAACAGTGCCATTGCCTGATCACTTGACTGTCAGGGACTGATTAGCAGCTGGGACAAAGATGCCTTTTTCGAGGATTAAGGGCAGCAAACCCTGTAAAAACCTTTCCCACCAACAAAGGGAGATAGAGGATTATCCTGAACTGGGACTGCATTACCAGAGCACTCTCTTGAGAAGCTGCTGCTTCAAAGGAAGACACGGGAAGCTTTACTGAGCAGATGGGAAAGTCTGTCCCTACATCAAGTTTCAAATTGTTAAGAGTTATCTTTAGCTCCAGTGTTGTACCCTTACCAATGCTTCCTTGTGCTTGGAAGCACTTGGTGCCACAGACACGTGCACTTCACATGGGAATCTGGCCTGACTGATCATTTAGTGCAATGAACCTGACAGGAATTCTCTGCTGTTTGAAAGCTGCATGGGTTCTGTATGTTTTGAATGTGGCAGGTTTCATTTTGCTTGAATGTCTGCAAATTATGAGATGTAGGAAATAAGAACTAGTGATATTCAGAAAAACACAAAATATTCATAAATGGGGGGGAGGGGGAATGTAATAAACTAGAGCCTGATGACTTCTCAAGTTTTATCCCTGCATCATCAAAATGTTGGAAAAGACAGAAAAATCGTTTTGAAGGATTTCAGGAGTCTCAGAATATGAAGTTAAGGCTGGGTGACGGATAGGGCTCTGCTCTGCATCTGTTACAGAGGCTTTTGCTGGGAATTTTTGCTGTGTCTTGGGGAAATGAGAGGAAGGAGAGAAGCAGGAACCACATGAACTCCAGGATTTTGTATGACTCTTGTGATGGAGACATCTAAGATATGTTTGAAATAGGCTCTTAACAGGCCATGACAGCTATTTGAGGGTAGGTGGAGGAGTTAAGGGGTGAGTGAGAGACTTTGTTCACATTGCCAGATGAGAGGGTGGATTCTTTGCAATGGAAAGAGTCTGACCCAGCTCCTTCCCAGAAATGCTGACGTCCCTGTGTCTTCCCCTCTCCTGCTGCTGGCAAACAGTCAGTGGCCGAGATGGTGTCAGCTGAGGGACATTGAGGTGACCAAAAGTGATGAGAGCTCTTGGTTTCCACTGAAGTCAGAAGCAGCACCTTGCAGGGCAGCCCTGTGAGCGGTGAGATGGAGAATAGCTTGTTCCTGTGTCTGAAATAAGCATGGAAAAGTTAATTGAAGAAATCTGGCTTTTGACCTAAGTGAGGAAATGAAGTCAGGAGCTACCAGGCCACAGAAAGTAATTTCTGCAGCTTTTGGTCCTGAAGGCTTGTTTATTTTTGCAGTGTTTAGCAAGACCTTCTGTGGCATGAAGACGCCAAAATAGCAGCTTGCACTCACTCGGTGAGCTCTCCCCGGGAGCCCTGCCCAGCTCGGAGCGGTGCCACGGGATGAGGAGGGGCTGCTGTGCCTCCAGAGCAGACAGCCCAGACAGCAGCTCTGCCTGTGACACCGTGGGGCCGTGGGGACACGGCAGGAGACCATGAGTGGCCCGTTGCTCTTGCCAGTCTGTGTCTCAGCAGGGCAGGGCTGGGCAGAGCCACATGTGAGCAGCTCCATCAACATCTGTGTCCGCTCCAACTCCCAGCGAGCAAACAGGCCAGTGTTTTATTAAACTGAGTGTTCATGGACATCCTGGACCTCCTCTTCAGATTCTGCATTCAAAGAAAAGGAGAAAGAAAAGTGTCAGCTACACCTGGCTGAACGTTCCCAGGCTCTGCAGCGGCTGGGGCCTTGACCCTGCAATCCAGAGAACAGATGCTGCAGGAAAAAGGAAAAGACCACTAAGTGGAAGCTACTAAAAAAGCCACTAAGCCACTGAAACAGGCTCCCCAGGGAATGGTCTCAGCCCCGAGGCTGCCACAGCAGGAGTGTTTGAACAATGCTCCCAGGGATGCACTGGCTGGGATTGTTGTAGTGTCCTGGGCAGGGCCAGGGACTGGACTGGATGATGGGTCTCTTCCAATTCAGAATATTGCATGATTCTAGCAAGTTTCTCTCAGTTTTTCAGAGGGAATTTTCTGGCCACCTCCCAGCCAGTTTATTCCTCTAAGGTGAAGTACAATGAAATCTTAAGACATCAAGCTACTCCTTATATATTTCAGAGGAGGCAGGCTAAGGGCATCCTAGGATTCACATCACTGCTAGGTGTTTGCTTTTGAGGCTTTTTTATGTTTGCTCTTTGTGAAAATCTGTACTGCTGATTCAAAAATTATTAGGAACAGAAAATAACACCAATTCATATCTCATAGAGCCAGGGGGCAACAGAAACTCCAGGCAGTAAGAGCAGAGAGCAGTGATGCAAGACAGGAATGACACACGTTCCACAGTGTGCGAGAGGTTGCACAAATTCCTTCTGAGCCCAGCTCAGGCCCAGGCTCTTGCCAGCCCCTTCTGCCTGGAGAACTGACAGGCAGGTGCTGAGCAGTTTACTTGGGAACCTCCAACAAAAGGGCTGCCTAAAAAGGTGCACCCAAGTCACTCCTCCAGACAGCCCCTTTCTAAGTCCCTGCCTGTTGTCACACACACCACAGTCCCTTCCCAGATGTCTCTCAAGCCTGCCCAGAACACTTAGACAAGGTCAGCATAGCCCAGCAAAGGCACACAGGCATTATTTTTCCTATCTCCCTTTTCCTGAATGTTTCTGAGATCAAAGGAAAGAAATGCCCTCTTAGAGATTCATCGAGAGCAATTCAAAACAGCTTTTCAGAACAGTCACAACAAGTTCTTGTTGGTTATATATCACCTATATATCTGCTCCAGCTGTAGGAGCAGAGCCTTGAAAATTAAATATGTGGGAAGAAAACAAACAAATGAGATTCTGCTTGGAAAAGTGTAGCTAATCAATGTGGGAAAATGAATGCACATGATGTTATATACATACACACATGTGCAAGCACGGCCACAGTACCTGAAGACAGAGTTTAAGCATCTCTTGCATTTGTGCCTTGAGTCACAAGTATGTGGAGTAAGCCATTTCCAACTGCTTTCCTTGTGACCAGCTTATGTGCAACCCAAAAAGAGACTGTCCAGCTTCAAGCCCTCTGCCTTCACATGCCTTCAGTCTCAAATAGCATTACTAAAATATTTTCTGAAAGCTGTGCCTGCATGAGTGTCTCCTGCTTGGGCTGAGAAAAGATCATGAACTGGGACAGGTCAGAGAATCTTGGCTGGTGGACTGGCCATGGCAGGGCAACGACCTGGAGCACACCATCATACACCACAGAAATCATCTCCTTTGGGTGTTGGGTTTTAAGGGTGGTCTTTTTTTGCCCTCTCATCCCTTTCCCCCTCCCTAGTAAGGTTAAAAGATGTGGCAGGAAAAGGGACTCAGGATGAGCAGGAGGGAGGAGATGGGGAGGATATTGGGAGGACTGCAGGAGGTGAGCTTTCACAGGGAGAGGAATGAAGAGATTTCATCAGCCTGTGCTGGAGCAGTGTGGCTGTTCCGGGGCGCTTCCCGGGTGTGTCAGGGCATTCAGGAAGCCATCCAGCTGGAATTCACTGCCAGCTGTCTGTCTTCCCTTAGGAGGATCCATCAGCATTGCTCCAGGATTGATTCTCCAGGGACAAGACTCCCAGGTGTGGTCTCTCCAGGCAATACAAGACTAAGGGATCCACCTTTATACAAAGCCCACCAAGAAGGGCTGGTGGAGGTGCTCAAGGAAGAGGCATAAACTCCAAGATCATGCAAGGCTCTTTGGGGCCATCCACAGCCCTGGGATGCCAGTGCATGGCACTGCCTGCACAAGTGGAATTTCTCCAGGGGCTGTGGACCAAGATTCAGCCTCACCTGGCAGCTGGGTGAGGTTAGCATACACCTGGAGGGTGCTGCATCCCACAGGAGCACCAGCAGCTTCTGGAAGCCCTGGTTTAGGAACTTCCTGAGCCAGAGGGCAGATTTGCATCTCTGCATTTGCTACCTCTTGATCTGGGCTCTCAAAACCATTTTACTTCTGGCATCTACATCCCGGGGGCAACCAGCACCAGGTTTCATTACACACCTTGTGTTGCCTTTTGGGTGTTTTAAAGCTTCTGGTTTCCATTTGATGCCATCAATTACTTTGTTCTAAGTACTCTCTTGTCTGCCTTCTCCTCTGCTCTCCTTATTTCATATCTTCTCTTCCCTATCCTCTGCTGATCACCTTTTTCCCACATGAAAGTCTCACTATTCTTTCTATTTTCTCAGAAAAAAACATCACTGGGATTGTACCAGATACATTTCTGCCCTGCTTCCAAGGGGGCAGAAATTATTTCCCTTTCTTTTTCCACCCTTTTTGGTGATCAGGAGCTGTGAGATCACAGGCTTACACAGCTCCATAAAGGCACTTTCTGCTTGTTCCACATAGTTCCCAGCCAGCTAATGATAATGATAACAACAATAATTATAACAATAATGTTGTGATTTTTACTTAAAAGTGGCTCTGCTCGTGTGGCATTTTGTGCTACTTACAGGGGATTTAATCCACCACTCTCACACTCAACAGCTCAGCAGCAGGAGATCCTCCTGTAACACTCTGTATCCAGTTTTAATGCTTGACATCCTGATGGATTTTATATGTTATACACTTGGCTATCTCCTCTCCTCATCCAGGACATTTACGAGCTTGCTGGAAGGATCATACAGTTGCAGAACTCCACTTCTCTCCTCTCTGAGTAATTCCCCTCCATTAAGTCTGATCTGCACTCTTGTCTCCTTTTGCAGTGAGTTATTTACCTGTGGGAGCACCTTCCCTTTCATCCTTTCAGAGCTTCCTTCCCCTAAAAGATCTGTCAGGTGTTATCTCTCCCTACAAAAACTGGGTTGCCTCCTCCCCTGGTTTTCACATTCAGCCATGTGCCTACAAGTCAGACCCTGTATTTGAATTTTTAACAATTTGCTTGGCTGGAAAGTCAGGCTCATCATTCTGTGGCTTCAGCTATTTCCAGCTGATATTGCCCTCAGCTCTTCCTCCTCGGTCTGGGCATGGATAAGAGATTGCAGTCCACATTCAGGATTTATCAGCTGAGTGCTGGAGCCCTGCAGGATGCCCAGTGGGTAATCTGTACCCCTGGCAATTTGTTACTCTCCACTATATTTCAGAAGTGCTCAGACTGGTGATTTGATTCATGAGGGATTCTGCCCCCCCTGCCCTGAATGGAGCTGTGCCAGGTGAGAACCTCCCTGAGCACGCCCCTGGTGATCACTAATGCAATAAAGGCAGTTTGCTCTAGTGCTCTGCACTTACAGCCCCTGAACATCCCTCAGACTTGTGGCACTCCCTAGACCTGAAGAACCCTAGGCAGCCTTCTCCCTCCCAATGCAGCAGAAAACGTTTGCATTAATAGTCTGCTTCACACAAGCTGTTCACAGCAATATTCCCTGGACTGTCTCTCCGTGGCTCTGTACTTCACTTGGCATCCAGCTCTGTTCTGATTTCCTTCTCCAGCCACACCTTTGCTTTGAAACAGCGTTTCCAAGTGCCCTCTCTGCCCTGCTACTTGACCAGCCCTTTTCTGGGGCTGTGCATGGTCCCTGTGCCCAAAAGCATCTTTTGACTGCTTATTTTAGCAATATTATCACAAGACTCTCCTGTCTATGTGGGCTCCTCTTTGCAGCCTAGGCTGACAGTGTTACAAACCCTAATGCCACCCTCCTTCTGCTCAGGGGCAGCTGGGGATTTTTGTGTCACTCGTCACTGGACTTGACACTCTCAGTGCAGTGTCTCTGCCATGCCACCATAAGAGACACACGCTTCCCTCTCTGTAATTTCATCTAGGAATTACAGGGTCCCACTGTTTGCTTTTCTTTTAAACTGGGTTTCTGAGAAGTTTATGTCAAAACTTTAATTTAAAGCTGGGCTTTCTAATTCATCCACTTATATTTTTAGCCTTACGCCATTTATCTGGAGGCAGAGATGCATTTTTCCTTGGTCTCCTTGTCTGTGTTTTGTGTCCTGCTTGCATGGGACTGTCTACTGAGATTGTTCTTTGCTCTTTTTTACTTCTCTATTGATTTATACTTTTCTCAAGATAAAGAACCAATGTGAATATAATTCAGAGGTTGTGTTATGTCAGCCAATGTTTTCAGCTTGGTGGCTTTTCTGCATAAGCCCTGCACAACCTCTGTGCTCTGTCGTGTGCTCTTAATAAAGTTAAATCCTGAATCTGTGTAGTCTCTCAATATTGCAAGGGAATTCTGACTCTCTGGGTGATCCTGAAAGCATCCATAGAAGCTACTGCAGTAAACAGACATAGATACACAACACTTGCAGATACATTGGTCCTTCTACCTGCTGGAATGGAGAGTGAAGAGGGAATGAAGGCTTGGTTGCCTGGCAAAGCAGCTGGCACTGGCTCTGGGTGGGGGTCAGAGGGTCATCAGGAGGTGACGGCACAGATTGGGGCCACTGGGACATTTCCAAGGACACAGAACATCCCAGCACGGACCTTGCAATGCCCAGCACCCCGTGTGAGGTGCACAGACTCCTGCTCTAGAAGCCTCCCAGGTCCATTGGGAGCTCAAAGCAAGCCCTGAGCAGCCTGTCCTGAGGCAGGAGGGCTCTCTCCAAGTGGGGTACCCTGGGAGGGCATCGGCACTCGGAGCTCCCTGCAACCAGAGACATCTCTGCCCTGATGCCTCCTGATCTCTCCAAAGAGCAGCATCCCTCCAGGCCTTGGGAGAACCTCCCCATCACCTATCTGCAGTGCCAGGCACTTCTGCACCTGGGAAAAATATCTGTTCCTGGGAGTCTGGGAGGCCAGAAAGCTGCAGGGAGCCAGGACCATGCCCATCCAGCCTCCCCTGCCCCCCTGCCTCCGCAGAACCAGGAGCCTGGGCGTGGGGTGGGGCTGGATAGACAAGCACTGGGAGGAAGTTATTATCTCTGTGGCACAATGGGCACAGTGAGTCACAAGTTTAAGGCCAGTGTTATAGCAGAAATTAGACAGCCAGATCTGTGTTTGGTACCTAAATCAAAAGGATTTGCCCGAGGACCTGCAATGAGTCAGTGGCAGGGCGAGGAAGGGAGCCAGGCTCTGCTCCCAGCCAGCACCTGCCCCTGCTGACTTGCAGGTTGCTGCCTTCAGAAGACCTGAGAGAGCAAGACCTGGGAGCTAAACTCAGGTTCTTTCAAAGACACTCGTCTCAAAGGCATTTTCCCTCTCTTTGTGAGAGAGTGCAGCAGTTAGGCAGAAGGCCAAACTTTAATTACATCTGATTTCCAAAAGACACTAAAAAGCAACTCCCACGCAACAGAGGCAGGTGAGAAATGAGGGATGTGCAAATCGAGCAACTCAATTAGTCTGTTCTACTACCCCGGGCCACACACACTTCCTTTCTCACTGATTCCAGTTAGCTGGGCTTGGCTAAAACAACTGGAGCCCAAAAAGCCTTAATGATAACAACTCTGTCAGTAAGACACCCAAGACTGGTGCAAGGACACTGAAAAATGTGGTCCCACCCCTTCCTTTGGGAGGTATTCCAGCTGCTAGCGATGTTTAATTAAAATTAACCACCTTATTTCTCAGTTGTGGTATTTCAGGGTTTGGTGCACTCTTTAACACACTTGCTCATCATTCAGGCCACCATCCTCACAGGTGAGCTCTGGAATGCTCCTGCAGTCAGTGCTCCTGTAGGAAAACCCATCAGGAAGGTACCAGGTGTCCTGGCAGTTGGATTTCCTTCAGCAAACCCCCTCGTCCTTCACCTGCTTGCTGCCAGGAGAGGCGAAGAGCAGACTTACCCTGACCACCCTGCTGAGACGGGCAGTGAAGGCGGACACTCAGACTGTGCCTGGGGGTGCACGTCCCTGAGACATCCGCAGGAACCGAGCGGTTTCTCTCCCGTCCTGACAACCTCTCCTCCTGCTTCCTCAGCTCGGAGCTGGGCTGTGGCACTAAACACTTCCAGAGGGGCTGGGAGCCGCTGGGCAGGGCAGCGCTTGGGATCAGGGGCTGGGCTTCGGGAGAGCGGCGGGAGCCAGCGGGATGGCCGGGAGGAAGGGGAGCGCCGCAGGCTCCGGGCTCGGCCGAGTCCTTGGGCAGGAGAGTGGGGTCCAGCTCCAGGGGACACTTTCTTTTCCTTCGGTGATGCCTGCTCTGTAAGCTGTGTCTGGGGGACAGCGGGACAGCTCCCAGTTGTCTGTTGGCATCTACACTGAAGTCCAGCCTGTTTGGAGAAGTGGAGGGGGTGTGACGTGGCTCCTGGCCTTCCTGGGGACAGGCTGGCTGGCCTGCCGGAGCTGCCTCCTGCAGCACGGCACTGCTTTCCAGAGGCTGCTGAGAGTGATGGCTTTTCTCAGTTCTCTTTTGTGTCCGAGCACTGTGGAGGGCAACCTTGGCCCCGGAATACCGGGATTTGCGTGGCCCAGGCCCCTGCCCGGCTCGCCCAGGGGGACACTCTGAGTCCTGCCTGTAGTGGTGGTGCTGGTGGTGGTGGTAGTGGACGTGGCTGAGCACCTGGGGCTTGGCCAGAGCAGCCCCCTGGGGCAGCATCAGGTCCAAGGACCGGGGCCGCCTGTCCCTGGGCAGCCGCAGCTGCTCCTGCCCGTGGTCCGTGGTGGGGCCCTCGGAGCTGCAGTACACGAAGGGGTCATAGTCGCTGCTGAGGGAGCTGCGGAACGTGGAGCAGCTGCCATGGATGCCCTGCAGGCTGACATCCGTGCAGTTCAACATGGAGTCACTGGAGGAGCCGTGGCAGGGCCCCGAGCTGGAGTCGCTGCCCGGCCCGTCGGCCAGGTACCCGCTGTGCTCCGTGAGATAGCTCTCCCCAGAGCCGCTGCTGTTGTGCTGGTGCCCGTGGCCAAGCCCTCGGCGCAGGGTGGGCACACGGTGCTGCTTCTGTGCCACGGCTGCCTTGGGTGCCGCACAGGGGGGCTGAGGCTGAAGGGGACACGTCCTGTGGGGTGCCAGCACCTGCCCGCATGCGGAGGGGTTGGGGTGCTGCTGCCCCAGCAAGCCCGGGGCCAGCGGGGCCACGTGGCCACAGGCCAGCAGGGAGGTGGCTGGTCTGTAGGGCATGTAGTGGATGGTGCCAAAATCCAACTGGGAGAGCTCTGGAGAGTGGAAGAAGGGGTTGCCATGGGCTGACTCTGGGGGAAAGCTCCTGAGGTTCCTCTGAGGATATGCTTGTGGGAGGTGGTAAAGGGCATGTCCTGGATGCTGGCGGAAAAGGTGGAGTCGCCGTCCCGGCTCCATGTCCTGAGGGACCAGCCTGGAGCTGGCAGCCATGGCCTGGTCCCCCGAGTCTCTGGCTGTGGAGAAAGAAGGAAGTATGCACCACATATCCCACAGCCCAGAAGGGAGTATACAGCACAAACCCCACAGCCCAGAAGGGAGTATACAGCACATGTCCCACAGCCCAGCTGCAGCAACCCCAGCACTGATGCTCCACTGCCCTCGCACCATGCATGGCCCCACGTCCCACTCGTACTCTGCAACTCCTCGCTGCCACCACCAAACCACCCTGATGGTCCTGCATACTCTCCCTGCTGCCCCTGCAACCCCCAGACCCCACCTTCCCTTCCCCACAGATCTCAGGATTGGAATCCCTCTTCTTGGTGCAGGTCCCAGCTCAAGCCCAGCACCTTGCTGTACCCTGGTGGGCTGACAGGCAAGGGACTCCTCTCCATGCACACAGTCTCCTGTCCACTCTGTGCATAGGGACACAAGGACCATCTCCCAAGAGTAACTGGAGCTACTGGGCACAATCCTGCACCCAACCCTGTCTTCAGCCAGGAAATGCCATGTCTGAGCCCTACCAAGAATATTGAACATGCAAAGTGGACACGTGTGGTGTTGCTGCAGCCAAGGGTCAACACACTCCCGATGGAACTCGTGGGAGCACGAGATGATCCGCAGTTCCTAGAAAGAAGTGGAGAGGAGGAGGATGAGCAAGGCAAACCATGTTCCAAGACCTGGATGGGTCCTTCTTGATGGAAGTGAGCCTTGAAGGACGGACAGACGTCTAACTGTGAGGGATCTGCAGCCCAACTGTGCATGGAGGAGCCTGTAGAGCACCTCCAGTCGTGCTCTGTGAACATCCAGAGTGGTTCAAGCCCTTGGGAATAGGGAGATTTCAGGCTGGGTGCTATGGAGCAGCAAACCCAATTTTACCCATTTTAACATAGGCATTTTACCCCACAGCCACAGCTGGAGACCTGCCTGGAGACATGACTTCAGCAGAGGCTTTATAGCCCAGGGGCAGGCACACCTCCACGGATGCAATCCCTTTCCAGCACCCAGGAGTTCAGAAGGAAGCATCTCACAGGCCTCCGGCTCTGCCATTGTCAGCTCCCACTGCTGCCCCCTCCACCAGGGAAGCCGTGAGTGCAGCATCCTGCCCGAGGCCTACCTGGCCCTCGCTGAACTCCTCGAGGCAGATGGCACAGAGCGGGGCGGAGCTGCAGCTGCTGGCCGAGTCCCAGCGCGGGGCCGGCCGTGCCCGGGGCTGGTAGCGGCGCGTGGCCAGCTGCCCGATGGCCTGCAGGGTCTGCTGCTGCACCGAGTCCTGCAGAGACACACGGGGCTTGAGGAGAGGATCAGCCTTACTCTGCCCTCCCCTATTCACAATGGGATTATCAGAAATTTGGGGATGATACCTATCTGCAGAGGTGACTTTCTGTCTAAGCTAACTCAGCCAAAGCAGGCTTTGTCACCAGCACACCAGGACACATCTGGCCCTAGATATTCAAGTAACTCAGCAGTGCTGAATTTTTGATCCCCAGATGATTGTCTCTCTATGGGACAAATGGGATAGTCTCAAATATGGAAATACATCTGACTCTGAGAAGATTATTATTTCATTTGTTAATTTCTATTAAGAATACTAAATCATACAATCATAGAATCAAGGAATGGCTTTGATTAGAAGGGACCTTAAAGCTCATCTTATTCCACTCTCCTGTCATGGGCAGGGACATCTTCCACTATCCCAGGTTGCTCCAAGCCCCATCCAACCTGGCCCTGGACACTTCTAGGGATCCAGGGGCAGCCACAGCACCCTGTGCCACAGCCTCCCCACCCTAACATGGAAGAATTTCTTCCCACGTCTAATCTAAATCTTTCCTCTTAGTTTAAAACTGTTCTCCCTGTCCTATCACTATCTGCCCATTTCCCCTCCCAAAAGGTGTCTGTTCCTGCTTTCCCTCTCTTCCTGTTTGCTCAGACACGTCTGCTCCATGAGATCCCTACCTGAGTCCTGTTCAGCTGGCACTTTGTGCGGACAACAAAAATCAAAATGATGACGACCACAGTGCTGACCACTGTGAGAAGGATCCACACATCGTAGTCTGGCTGTTGGATAAAATAGGACAGAAATTACTCTTGTGTGGAAATTACTCTTGGTGGGAGTTAGAGGCTAGGGGAATCTCCATCTTTTCTGGACCATCAGTCTTGGGAAATATCATCCTTGGCCAAGCTCCTCCTCTTTGTTCTTTACAGGTAAAATTAAAAACGGTTCAGTCTTTTCTGCACATCCATACAAGAACAGAATATCTCAGTCTTGAAGCATCTCAGCTGCCTTGAGACCATAGTCTAAGGCAGCACAAAATGAGAAAATCAAGGTTTGGTTTTACTTGAAGAGACAGAGAATCCCCTTGCCTCACTCATGACATCAAAGCAAAAGAAACTAAGTAAGCTGAAAGTGCTTTTGAGCCTTTACTTGCAGCAGGTCTGAATGCTAAAGACTCCTGCAACAGGCCGTGATCTCCATCCCTGAGGAAGAAAGCTCAGCCTCTCTGGGAAAGCCTAGCAGGCTGGGAGGGAGGATACAGGAGGCAGTGGGAATCGTGTGTCTCTCACCCAAGCTGGTGGCTCCTTGACCTCTATCTTCACGTGGGCCTCTCTGTTCTTGTTCACAACGCCCATGAGGAGTTCAGCATCATGGCCCCTGATTAGGACCACAGGCTGGCTCAGGCCTCTGGGCTTCCTCAGCTGCAAAGAAACAAACACAGTAAGGGCTGATCCAGCACAGCCTGAAACAAGGATGATCCCGGCCTCCCAGGCAAGTCCATTCCTCATGATGTTTCTTGCAACACTTCAGAGACTGCTCCCCCAAGTTTACACCATCCCTCTATGATTAATCAGACGGAAGTTTCTCTTTTATCAGTTTTCCAGCATGGATTTCTGTATTTTCCCTGCTGGTGACTCCTCATGCACAACCAGCCATTTCTTGGTGTCTCTTGAGCTCCTTTCAAGCCCCTGTGCAAAAGCTCTTGGTCCCTCCTCTTCTCTGTGAAAGTGCCAACAGCACTGCCAAGTGCTGCCTTCACCAGAGAAATGCTTCCTCTGCTCTGGACCCATCCAGTTCCCCTCCTGCCTAAGGACATTCTGCTTGTTCTGCTTGTCACACTGTGGTCCAGGCAGCATGGCACAGGCTGGCTCAGCAAGTGTCTGAGCCTGCTCTCCTCCACCTGACCTGGATCAGGGTGGCCATCAGACCCAGTAACCCCTTCCCATATCCTGGGGGAATCCAAAGGTCGATGGACAGGGATGAAGATGTGAATGGAGGTGCAGATGGTCAAGAAGACCATGAAGGCAAGGCTGAAGGCTCTGAGTTGTTGATAGGATTTGATGCTCTTGGCTTTTGTGTACCAAATGGGAAAGCTGGAAAAGTGGGAGCCAAGGCTTGGGGTAGGGATCAGAGACTGGGATCTGAGCAACCTCAGCATCACCTCATGGACCTGCATTTGCTGCTGTGTTTCTCTGGCACCAGAAATTAGGATGTAAGTGCCTGAAAGAGCCACAAGGGATGGATCTAGCAAGGAGTCAGCCCAGAGCTTGGATGAGGTCAGGCAGCAGCTCCCCTGTCTGTTCTCTACCTAAAGCTGGATATCCCTGGATTATCTGGATGGGGAATTGATTCCCTTCCAGAGACGACAACAATGCTGGGGAAACGGATCTTTGGAGGTGTCCTAACCAAGGTTAAACCTGCACCAACAGAAAAGCAGGTTGGCTTGGAAACTTGACAAATCACGTTTCTTGAGGTTCACTGGGCTGTCTGGACTAGGTGAAATGGGGAAATTTATGATTTCCCAAGAGAAAACATCCAGCTCCTCACAGAAAAGTCTGATTGTCCAGACAATGTCCTTTAAGAGCATGGATGTGCCATGGAAAGTGTCTGTGTAGGGTAAGAGCCAACACCCAGCCCCAGCAGCATCCTGGGACCTCCCACTGGTGGCTAGGGGGTCCTGCCCTGAGCACATTTCGGGATGAGACAGGAGCACTGTGTTTTAGCTGAGGATATCACTGGGGTCTGTACCTGATCAGCAGCACTTTCATCATCGGTGATGTCAAAAAGGATCGCACGGGCTCCACGCTCCCCTGCCAGCTTTGCCTGTCCAAAACAACAGAAGCTTCAGTGGACATTTTGTACTGTACCCTGTGTCCACACCTGCCATTGGATCCATGTGTGCCTCCTGGGCTCTTCCCAGGAGAAAGAAGCACCTGTTTGGACTGAGGAAACCATTCCTACCTCAGTTCCTGACTTGTGGTGGGCTGCAGTGCCTACACTTGCCAGAGCCCTGCAGCTCACGGGTGGTTTCTTCCTAAAGTTCTGGAGGTGAACTACTTGGTGGCGTTGCAGCCACAGCAAAACAGAAACCCAACAATTCCTCAGCTGTCCGTGTGCCAGCTGCTCCCTTGTTTCAGAGCTGGATTTGCTGGGGAGGGATGCGCAGCCCATTAGCCCTCCTGACCTCCATGGACAGCAGAAACTCCCACAGGTCCCCTGTCACCACCAGGGCTGTCCGAGGGCCCAACTCTCACTCACGCTGCTCTCCCTGGTTCCCCCTGCTCGTTAGGGAGAAGCTCAGGTGGAGCCGGGTCTGCTCTAGGATTAGCAGTTCAGGAAGGGACAGCTCAGAGACCCACCCAGGTGAGCACACATGCCACCCTGATGAGGTAAGGGTCACCCATCTCCTGCCAGGCAGCCCCTAGAGCCCTCCAGGCAGGCAGAGGCAGCCCCGGGAGGTGGAAGGTGAGCAGGGCTGGGCTGGGCCGGTAGCTCAGGCGGAGCCCTTTGACCTCAAGCACACAGGAGCAGCATTGCCCAAGGCGGCGGGGCCGTGGGGCACTGCCCGCCCCGGGAACCGGCTCCATCCCGGGGATGCGGCATTCCCGGAACGGCCCGGGGGCACCGGCTCCATCCCGGGAATGCGGGGGACACCGGCTCCATCCCGGGGATGCGGCATTCCCAGAACGGCCCGGGGGCACCGGCTCCATCCCTGCCCCCGGTCACCCCGGCCAGGAACACTGCGGGCCTGGGTCTGGGTACAGGCATGGGAATGGAGCTGCAGGTGGTCCAGCAACAGGCAGAGGGGGAGGCTCTGAGCTGCTGACAGGATTTAACACTCATAGGGAAGCTGGAAAAGTGGGATCAAGGCTCGAGACAGGGATCAGAGACTGGGTCCTGCCTAGGATCGACAGAACCTCAGTATTTGCCAGCACTTTCAGGGGAAGAGGACTTCCAGGGAGTGAATTCCATCTGATGGTCAGGCTTTGATGAACAACAAACAGCTCTACATTGATTTTATCCTGCTAAAGACACTGACTATGGGGCAATGAACAACTGAGACTGGACAAGTGACTTTTCCCAACATCTTTCTGACTCCTGTTGCAAAGGATACAGCTTCTGGTGACCAGGGACAGGGCCCAGGGAACGGCTGGGGCTGTGCCAGGGATGTTTAGGGTGGAGATCAGGGAAAGGCTCTTCCCCCAGAGGGTGCTGGCACTGCCCAGGCTGCCCAGGGAATGGGCACAGCCCCGAGGCTGCTCCAGGAGCTCCCAGGGATGCCCAGGGTGGCATTGCTGGGGTGTCTGTGCAGGGCCAGGGGCTGGACTGGGTGATCCTTGGGGTTCCTTTCCAACTCAAGAGACTCTGTAATTCTGTTCAAGCCTTTCCCAATTTGCTTGATACAGTAATTTTCTCAGTGTTTGCTGTGTTTGCACTGTATCTCTTCAGCCATGTGGCACAGCTGAGCTCCCTCTGGTGCAAACAGGTATTTACAGGATGATTTTGGAGGTCTCAGCAGTCTGACAACCAGGCTTGCAATCACAGGTTCACTCAGAAATAAAAAAAAAGCCCCCCCCCCCAAAATTTACAAATTATGATCAGAAATAACAATAAATCACTTTTGATTGATTCCAGAGGTCCTTCCCATGCCTTCCTCTCCTCTAATGCTTTCCCTGTTGGTTTTAGCTTTGGAAGCTGAAGCAGTGACAGAGTTTAGGAAGCAGGGAAGTGCCTCAGGTGACTGGAGGAGTTCTTCTTGTGCTGGGCTGGCCAGGGCTGTCCGTGTGCAGGGCTTGGCTGGGTGACAGCTGAAGCAGAGGTTGTGAAAACACTCTGCACACGGCTATTTTTATCATCATTGATACAGTCCTGCAATTCCACATGCAAAGCTCTGCCCCAAGACACACTTGTCAGGAAAACAAGGTTCCAGCTCCACTCAGCACCAGCCAAATCCCACAGCTACACCCCTGCTCCACAGGAGGAGTGTGGTCCTGGGATTTTGAGGAAGAGACCTCAGCATCCCTGCCCATGGCAGCAGCTCAGCATGCAATGATCTTTTAAGGTCCCTTCCAGTCCCAACCAGTTTGTGATTCTCTGGTCTGTACGATGTTAGAGGGAGGGGGCTTGGCAGAGGCTTCAGGAGTTTGGAGAAGCAGACAGGGAGGAATTGCAGGGGATGGAGGATCCATGACAAAGGCAGGGCCCAGGGATGCTGCCAGCTTAAGGAGCATATGCTCAATTTCATGGCTAAACTACTCCTGTTCATGGGAGAAGAACTGTGAGCCTCCCTTGGCGAGATTTTAGAGCAGGAACACCTGCAGGACTGCAACTGCTGGACAGCAAAATCCAGTGCTGGATCTGGCTCTGGTAACAGAGTAGTAGTGATGACTGACGGCCAGTGAACTCAGTGTACAGGTGAACTGAGGGTTTGTTTGCTTTGGGGGGTTATGAGTCCTGGAGAAGGGATCCAGGTGGAAGAGCAGAGTGCAGCAATGCCCTATGTCTTGTCCCACCCCGTGCCAACCTTCCTCAGCTGATCCTTGGACTCAGTAACACACTGGTACTTCCAGTGCTGCCACCAGAGTCTCAAAGATGAAGGACAAAACTAGCAAAACAGAATCCCAGAATGGTCTGAGCTGCAAAGGACCTTAAAGCTCATCTCATTCCACCCCATTACAGCCAGGAACACCTTCCACTAGACCAGATTGCTCCAAGCTCCATCCAACATGGCTTGAGTTTTGAAACCTTTGAACGTTGTGAAATGGAAGACAGGCCTTTGCAGCTGCTTCGTCCTCTTGTTCATGATCCTCCACAGCAGCTGCACTGCCCAAACATCCTGGGGCAACCCAGGAAAGGACAGGTACTGCTGCCTGTCTGCCTGTGCAGCCAGGGGGAACCAGCCCTGGGATGGCAAATCCACCATGGCATCACGTCCCTTTCCTTACTTTTGATGCCACAGCCTCCATGAAAAAGCCCTGCTGTGCAGGAGCAAACACTGGGTACCAGTTTTGCCTGCCTTCTTCAGCTCAGTTGTAGGGAACACAGAAAAGGACCCTGTCCCTATCCCCACCACGCCACCACCAGCAGGAGGGCAACAGGGTGAAATGACCTGAAGGCAATCCAAGTAAAGCCAAGAAGAGCTCAACAAGGGGATTTTCATGCTTGTGCACCACTTGCACAAGCATGAAAATAGCCAACATTTGGTAGAGAGACAATCAAAAGAAAAAACCAATGTCATCCTTATCCATGCAACTTAATCAGAATCACAAAGATTTTAAGCCTTAAAATGACCCTTGTTCCTATCTGACTTCCTTATTACCAGAGAATTGGACCACTGACCTCAGCTTTTGGCCCAGGAAGTGCTGTTTCACTGAGGTGCCTGATCCAAAGACCTCTGAGATCTCCCAGGGCATGAACTGTTAATAAGTTGTGATCCACCACTAGTTCAGCTGGTCTGCATTTATCTCACTGCTCAGCACTGACTCTTCCCGTGCCTCATCCAGTGAAGTACTGCAGCATTATTTTTGGAATCAGAGCCATGGAAGATGTTCTCTGTGTCCATGTTTTCCCACAGGCCAGAGAACACAGAGAAACACAAATCACACAGACCAGAAAGACACGTAAGGCTGTAAAACAGGAGAGGCACAAGGCTACTGGGCAGCAAAGGGTGTGGGATGCTGGGTAAGGTCTGACCATCCCAGAGCTGCCAGGCTAGGGGGAACTCAACACCTTTTACAAAGTCAGGCAGCCCAACAGGTCAAGGGATGGGTGTTTGGAATGGCTGGCACAGCATCTCTCCCAAAGGACCCCTTCTACCAAGGACTGCCTCTGCCAAGGACCCTGATCTGTCCTTGTCCTTTTCTCTACTTCCCAACAGCTCTTTCCTTGCTGCCTCCTCCTCCCATTTTCTTTGCAGCACCACAGGTTTCACTTCCCAGGCTGATGCCATTTCAGGCATTTTGCACTTACCTTGTTGGCCAGGGACAGGCAGGGGTTGGGATCCCGGTCCGGCTGCTCCAGCTTGACGATGGTGATGAATCCCGACTCCGTGTGTTCATCCTCGCTGGTGTTGCACAGGGATAGTGGGTGGGACTGCAGGACAAAAGCAAGGAGAAACTCAGATCCTGGGGCTTAGCACTGCAAAGGGGGCTCAAGCCCACCCTGCAAAACCCTCTGGACCTGCCCAGAGGTGCAGGACCCCCACCTGCAGGGTGTCACCATAACACTGCTACATCCCATGGCCCTGCCCGAGCCAGTGGGGCCTTGAAAGACACAAAAGAACACCCATTGCCCAAGCTGGGTGTCACCTCAGCCATTCCAACCGCCCCCCAGAGCCTGGCTGGACTCTGGAGCTGCAGAGCACAGTTCTAAGGGCTCCTGCTGCGCGCCCCTGAACCCCAGCACTGGGATTCCCAGGAAGGTGGCTGGCACACAACCCCCTCCATACCAGGGTTATACCCACTGGAAAAGTACCAGGAATGCTGCTGCCAGTCACGGGGAGGCTTTCTGCTGTCTGTGCAGTGATATAACAGCACCAATCCCACATCCACAACCTCCCAGCACTGCAGGGTTGGGAGGCACCACAAAGCCACAGAGCTGCTTTTGGTAGCACCAAGTCTTGGGCATCAAAACAAGAATAGGTCTAACAAAACTATGAAAGTAAATTAAAATTATCAAATCCTAGGGTGATAGCATCGAGACCAACTTATGCTAATGCCTAGTGCAAATGTCTGGGGCTGTGAGTTTGTATCCAACTCCAAATCATTTCTGGATTAAAAAAATCCAAAGTAAAAGCAAAGGGTTTCACTGAAATTTGAAATATTTAAAAGTTTGTATCCTTTTGTCAAAACACAGGTCTAGTAGAAGATGTCCCTGCCAATAGCAGTGGGGACAACTGGATGATCTTTAAGGTCCCTTCCAACCCAAACCATTATGGGATGCTACAAGACTTCACTAGAGGACATCAGATAGAGTGCGATTGTACCAAGCCAAGCACCACAAACTCTATAAATCCAGGTTTTTAGGGAAGCAATCGGATCTGTTATGGCTTGGAGCAGTCAGGGAAGCTCCAAAAAAGCCCCTGCTCCCTTGGAGCACCAACAGGTGCTGCCTTGACCGACACCGACACGGCATCCAAGCGCCCTGATCCTGCTGGATTCACCCAGAACTTTGTGCTTTCTCTTTGTGCCCTGCTTGCCTGCCTGGGAGGTGGGCTTTGATGTGATCATGGCTTTGGGTTCATATGTGCTTGCCACAGCAAAACACCCAGCAGGAAATGCAGAGTGTGTCTCAGGATAGCTCCAACAGCTTGGAGGGACCTCACTGGAGCCTTCCCCGGGCTGCTCCTGGAGCTGGGGGAGCTGAGAAGGATCTTGGAGCTGTGTGTGACCCTGGCTGTGACACTCACAGGGCAGTGACAGCCCTGTGTGCTGAGCTCAGAGCAGCCTGTGACCAGGACTGCTGGGCCTGATGCCAGCATTAGGGTGAGGGGGCCTGGCACAGGGTGCCCAGAGCAGCTGTGGCTGCCCCTGGATCCCAGAAGTGTCCAAGGCCAGGCTGGATGGGGCTTGGAACAACCTGGGACAGTGGAAGGTGTCCCTGCCCATGGCAGGGGGTGGAACAAGATGAGCTTTAAGGTCTGTTTCCAACTCAGGCCATTCCATGATTAATGATGAACACCAGGAATATGAGCAATGGGCCAAGCTGCTGCACCTCCAAATGTGCATGGGGAACATATGGAAAATGCTGGCAGCTGCTCTGGAGCAAGACCCAGATGATAAATCTGGAGAAGACCTGCTGGTACCTGCGCCTGAGACCCTTGCCACAAGGGCAGCTGTCCATGGAGCTGAGGCAGAGTAGTGGACCCTCATTATTCTGTGCTGGGTCCCTCACGGACACGATCAGGCTGAGCTTTTCTGTAAAAGCTGGCTAAACCTCTCACTCATTAGCTTTGGCAGACATCTTTGGATTTCTTCCATACATGGAAGAACCTGTGCAATTTGTCAAAGGATTTATATTTAGTTTAAAAAAATGTCCAAGGGTGGGAAAAGAATCAAACCAGAATGGCTTAAAAGAATCTGTTTAATAAATACTGGAGTATGTGACAATCCTGTAACTCCCTGTGACTGTGGATCCCAGGGATGGAGAAGAACAGTTGCTTCAAAATCTGATTTTGTGTTTTCCCTTTGGTTCTCTGGAAATGCAGAAGAGGTGAGTCTGCAAAACACTTGTGAAAAGCAACTAAGGGAAGCATATGAATGTAAAAGTTAAAGCCAGCTATCATCTCACCTTATGTTTTGATTGCAATTAAGTTATAAGCCTGGCAGTCCAAACCCAACAGATTTAAAGAATTTAATTATTTCCAGTAGCCCCATTTTGGAGGAGCCTTCTCAGCACCCTGCAACACCCAGGGGCAGCTTGGGGACACAGGCACCATCTGCCACAGCCACACACTCCACTCATCTCTGCTCCAGAGACCTCTTTCCTCTCCTCCTCTCAGCTCCTTCTGTTTGTTACTGTACAGTCAACCCCAGCAGCAGCACAGCAGCAAGACATGACTCTTACTTACTACATCCTTCAACAGCATTTCTTGGCATTCCCACTGCCCTGTCCCTGGTATTCTGAGTGAGGGATCCTGGCTGCACACTGCGCTCACAGGACAAGAGCAGACTCGAAAAATAATCTAAGGATGATGTGGAAAAACAAATATTATGAGATTTCTCAGTGCAGAGGACTCGTGCCCCATGCGTGGCTGCAGCTGCAGAGTCAGGATCCCCTGCTCCCTCCTGGGTCTGTGGCTGCAGATGGGCTCCCAGGCATGGCATCCCCCTCCACCAGGCTGGGCACTTCTGCAGCACCGACTGCCACAGCCACGGGGCAACAGCTCCTTACAAACCCTTATCTGATCTAGGAGACAACAAATCCCATTGCTGGACAGAGGGGGGATGTTCATACCCAAAAAATCAGAGAGGTTTCATACATGCTGCCTAAATCCCACCACACTCCTGTCCCAGCACTGCCCAGGGGCTCCCAGGCAGCAGAGGGACCTCTGGGATTATGATGCTGCTCCAGCTAGGGCTCCCTGGTGGAAGACACATTGCTGTTCTGCCAGATCCTTCTCCCAGGACAATCCCTGCCTGCCTCTGTGCTCCTGGGATCCTAGTGGTGGGCTGGGATCAGCTGGCAGGGTTTGGACCCACTTTCAGATAATTCAGCCTGACAGCTCTGTCCTCACCCTGGCCCTGGTAAGACACTGCCAACCTGTGACCCCTGGCTTTGTCACTCCATCTGTCTCTGTCACCACATCCCACCTGTCACATCTTCTGAGAAGACACAGAGCTCCTCCTCATCCCCATCTTCTTGATATCACCTTTTTGGTTTCTTGTTTCCTTACCTTATGGCTTCTCTTTATTTTTTACCTTTCCTGTCCAGAGTACTACTCCTAAAATACTGAAGTTCACACCAGCATGCATCACAGGTTGCACTTGACCAGCAGAAACATGGGGAAAGGTCCTGGGGAATCAGGCATGGAGAGGTGCACAATTCCCACTTGGGAACTTCATGTACAAAACAGGAGGAAAAGAGGTAACCCTGAGAGGTCATCTAACCCACTCTGCTGCCTGAAGGCAGGATCAGCCAGACCTAAAGCATTCCTCTGAGACACTTGCTCAACCTGTTTTCAAGACCTCCAAAATGGGAGACTCCTCACTCACTGCAGGCCTCCCTTCTCCTCCACATCACAAAGTGTATTGCAGTACCTCACTGGAGTTGGTTTTGCTCCAGCCTGAGCCTATTAGCTCTCACTGAATCAACCATGCCCATAGAAAAGAGATTATTTGTGCTATTTTTTTTTTCCTCCCCAGGGAGACTTTTAACATTTCTGTTCACCAAGGAGTCCTGAGGGACAAGGGCTGAAAAAGGACTTGGAGAAAATCCTCATTTTCCCTGTAAGGGAACTCAGAGCACTTCCCACGCTTTCTTCATGGGGGAGGAATCAAAATTTGATCTGATCTGCAGCGGCAGGAGAAATGGTATAGCCAACAGATAGCATTGGCATGGAAAAGACAGGAAGAGAACAGGACAGGAGAGTGTTCACCAAAGGGTTTGAGAAAAATCCTGGACTGAACTCTTCACTACATTGACTACAATCCCTGAAGAACTGCAGGCAGCAAATACCAAAATGCATTTGAAGGAGTCAAGAGCAATGCAGGGAATGGCAGATTGATAATGCTGACTTCCCTGCCAAAAGAAAAGCCAGGTTAAAAAAAACAGGCTAATGAAGAGAAGGGAAGAACTAACAGAGCTTTGGAAAAGGAAAGGGATGGTTCACAGAGCCACAGGGCTCCTCAAAGCAGTCAGTGAGTGTGGGACTAAAGGTAGTTCCATGAATGCCAGACTCTAGTGTCTCTTCTGTTCTTCTGCAAGGTCAAGGGTATGGAAGACGATGGAATATTGTGCAGTACTGCCCAGGGAAAAGGACTTTGGACATGGGCCTGAAGCAACAGAACAAGGGGGAATAGCTTCCCACTGCCAGAGGACATGGCTGGATGGGATATTGGGAATCAGGAATTGTTCCCTGTGAGGGTGGGCAGGCCCTGGCACAGGGTGCCCAGAGCAGCTGTGGCTGCCCCTGGATCCCTGGCAGTGCCCAAGGCCAGGCTGGACAGGGCTGGGAGCACCCTGAGATGTCCCTGCCCATGGCAGGGAGTGGGACGAGATGGGCTTTAAGATCCTTTCCAATCCAAACCATTCCATGGTTCTATGATCTTCAAGACTAAAAAGAGACGAAAGCAGGGCAGCCCTTACAATGAACTCACCAGCACAGTCCCAAGGCAAACTGTGTTGTTCAAATATTCACAAACCACATGGAAAATGAGAGGGATGGTGAAACGACCGAACTCTTCAGTAACACAGAAAAATCCAAGCTGGTAAATATTCAAACTGTCTAGCAAAGGATCTCATGCTACTGAGTGATGGAGTGATGCAGGATATTAAGAAATGCAAATATGAAAAAATATATCCAGGTATTTTACACAGAGATGAGCTCTAGGTGAGCAGTTAATGAACAGGAAAGAGCTTGAAGTCACAGTGGAGTTTTATGGAAACCGTTGTTGAATCACCCAAAGCAGTCAAAAAGCAAACAGACATTACTGTAAAAAACAAATGAAAAATGAAAATCCACTAGATAAAGCTGCAGTGTGTCAACATTTTGACTGTTACAAGGAGTCCTGCTCACTCCATCTCAAACAGAGATTTCTGTACAAGTGATTAAGTGAACAAGAATTCTTCAGCTTACTACAGGTGGGATATGTTAAAGATACAGAAACTCATTAAAAATATGAAGAATTCCTGGATCAAAACATCAGGAAGAGCTGTTAAATGCAAAGGTGGAGACACCAGCCTGGTTGTGGGCACAGCCTGCTGCAGTCAGGGGGCTGCAGAGGATTATCCATTGGGATTTGCCTGTGCTCTGCCCATTTTGGGGCACATATAGGGTTCTACACTCACCAGGCAGCACCATGGGCTGCACACTCACCTCCCCACTAGAAGACTTTTGCCATGAATATTTCATCGAGGAACCAAACTCCAGAATACCACTGGGATTTGTGGTCAGTGGTGCCAGAGAGCCAGGGCAGCATCTGTGCCCAGAACACCAGCAGAGCCAGCTGCTGCCTTATCTGTGGGACAGCACTGTGACTTCTGGCTGTGTGCCAGCACCAGTTCTCCTTCCCCTCCTCTTGCCAGTATTCCAGCAGGCAGAATCCCATGCAAGACCTTGAGGGAATGCTCACACATGCAGGGCCAGGAGAAGGGTGCAAGGACTTTGCTCGGGACAGGAGGGCCTCCCCTACCACAGCTCACGCCAGGGCCACTCCATCTCATGCCAGGACCATTCTCCACATGCCATTGGCACCACAGCCTCGAGTGGATGAAATGTCTTGTGGAAAGTCTCCTCCAAAGATGAGCTACAGCCAAAGCAGCAGTGAGGGGATGAAGGAGCCTAGGGCACCACAATAGCACCTTTGGTGACACAGAGCATCTCGGACATCCCAGTGCCATGTCCATGCATCCACAGCAGACACCCACTGCTGGCCTCACCCAGCTCTCATGTCACTGTCACCCAGCATGAGCTTCTGAGGCAGGATATGGACATTCCTGGATCTGTGGATATGTCTGGCTCAACACACCTCTTCCCTGCGGGAATTCTGGCAGTGAGCCTCTGAGGTAAGTAAGGTTTGTATTCCTTTGTAGGCTTCAAAAGGCAAGTGGAAGTGCTCTCCTACCACCCTCTCCATCTTTGCTGCCAACACTAGCCTGGATGTAAGAATTACTGGGCAAGATCCTCTGCTGGATCTATGAAGAAATGGAAACAGGGCACCTGAGACAGGATTCCTGTGGGAAGGAGCACAGCAGATGTCTCAGCTCTAAAAGCCAGATCTGCACCTGCACAGTGCATCTCCCAGAGGTGTCAGAGCATAGGCAGTGTCCCAGCTGCTGGCACAAGGGACATCTCCAGGGACTGTGCACAGCTGGAATGGAACAGACCATGAGCACTTCTCAGTCACTGCAGAATGCTCCTGACAGCAACACTGCCCTGTTGGGACAGCCCAGACACCAGATCTGCCTCTCCCAGCCTGCCCCAAAGCTCAGCCTGGTAAGAGGCTGGACCCAGGTGGGGATCAGACTCTTTTCCCAGACAAGTGACAGGACAAGAGGAAACACCTACAGGTTGTGTCCAGGGAGTTCAGGTTGGACATTAGTAAGAATTTCTTCATGTCAGGTATTGGAAGGGGCTGCCCAGGGAAGCGGCGGAGTTCCTATCCCTGGAGGTGTCCAAGGAACGGCACTCAGGGCTCTGGGCTGGGTGACAAGGTGGGGATTGGTCACAGGTTGGACTTGATGCTCTTTGAGGTCATTTTCAACCTCAATGATTCTGTGACTCCGTGAAAAATACTGTGTGAATGTCTTTATTGCTGTAAGAAAGGCTCTCCCCAGTTTGCCTGAACTCTCCAGCTTTACCAGCTGAACAGAAGCCGCTCTTACCCCAAGATCATTCCACTTTCCTCACAGAGACAGCAGCAGGAATGATAGGACACTATCACAGGCACAGGAGATGCTGCCAGGAGGCTGAAACACACTGACAGCAGAGCTGCAAAGTGCTGTGGGACACTGCTAGGACATGGGAGGATGAGGAGGGACAGGGCAGGGAGATGAAGTGGATTTTAGCCAGGAAGAAGATGGAAATGGCTGGCTGGAAAAGAACAGCAGAGAGTTTCAAGAGGCCCAAGGGAAAACTGCCACTTCCATGACTCCTGGGCATGAAGCTCAGCCATCAGGATATGGGGCTGTTTTAATTTACCTGCATAAAGTTTCAAGAGCTGTTATAATAGCAAACACACCTTACCCACATGTGAGTCACAGACAAACACATTCACTGATAACAGATACATTATTCTTAGAGAGACTCAGGTCCTACCTCAATGTGTGAACAGCTCAGACAACCATCCAAGTCCCCTGAAGGAATGGCCAGAGGTGGGAGAGGAGACAAAGGACCTACAAGGTGCCTGTGCAATACTCCTGTGCTCGTGCCCTTACTCATGCTCATGAACTTCACTACCTTTGGCCCAAGTCAAGGGTCAGCAGGGCCTGAGGGTTTGATACAACAAATCAGGCCCTAATCAAGAAATTACTGGTTTTCCCTCTCCTTTTCATTACCAAGCTGGTGAGCAATGAAGAGAGCAGTGCTGAACCCAAGAGGGATGTTTATTTGATAACCACACGTGCAGGATTAGACAGTTTAGGTGGTCTGGATCTTTTCTGTCGCTTTCTACAACTCCCTGAAAGGACTTCAGAGCCAGGTCAGGGTCAGGCCCTGCTCCTGGGGAACAAGGGACAGGACAAGAGGAAATGACCTTAAACTGTGCCAGGGGAAGGTCAGGTTGGACATCAGGAGGACTTTCTTCCCAGAAAGGGTGGTCAGGCCTCGGAAGGGGCTGCCCAGGGAGATGATGGAGCCCTCACCCCTGGAGGTGCTCAAGGAAGGCCTGGACGTGGCACTGAGTGCTCTGGGCTGGTGACAAGGTGGGGATCAGGCACAGGCTAGGCCTGATGGTGCTGGAGGGCTTTTCCAACCTAAATGATTCCCATGGGGCTGGAGAAAACTCTCAGATGCCCCTCACTGACCGCTCTGCTGAATTTTGTTCTCCTGTGGACAGAGAAATCCCACATGAGGGAAGCAAGTGTCACTTCCATTGGCCCAGGCACCATGAGGATTATATGGACTGGCAAGGAAACCTCTGGCAAAGTTCCATAACAATGTCTGGTTAAACTGTCTCTGCTCCACACATCAATGTTGGAGTATCAAAGGCAAAGGGAGGCTGGTCAGCCCTGACTCACAGCACTAAATGGAAGTAAAGGCAAGCTGGCCCAAGTCACGGGAGAACAGCTCATGCTTCTCTGCCTCAAGCACTCTGCAGGCAGTCTGGATCCCAAATCCCATGGAGAGCATCCAACCCACAGTGACCTGCTCACCTCAAATACCTTGGAGGGCCCAGCCTGTCCCTGCTCTGGAGCCATCTCCATCCTCGAAGACCCTCTTTGACATGCCCCTCTGTACTGTGCTGGCAGCACAGGGAGGTTAAAGCTGTCCCACAGAACTCACACAAGTCTTGTCCCTCTGCAGCCCTTGAAGCACTGGCAAAGCCCAAGATGTGCTGGCAGCTCTCTCACCTCTCCAAGCACAGAGGTCCCTTGGGAACAGCTCGGAGGGGGCACAAACACATGAGGACTCCCACAGCTGAAACACCTGAGACAGCTCTAACCCTGCAAGCAGCCCTGCAGTGATGGGCCACATAGAGAGATTCACCTGAGCCCAGATCGCTTTACTGCAGCCACTGGGTACTTTTCCTCAACCACCAGCTTTTTACAATGGGTTTCAAAGTTAAAACCTTGGCAACTGATGCCAGAAGGAGCATTCTTGATCCTCTAGAAAGGAGAAAGTGGATCTAGAAGAGCAAAGACTGACAAGAAAATTCCTTTTGGGGCAAATTAAGCAACAACTTCTGAAGCATCACACATCTCCAGGAGGGCTGAACTGCTCCTGGAAAGAGACCAAAGAGCTCTCCATAAGTTGATGTGGACTGGGAAATTCTCTAAAACTCTTCTGAAGATGAAGCATCATTGCCTGGAAATGTCAGGACTCTGACATGGCCCTGAACCAGCACTGAGGCCATGTCTGGAGAAACCAGGAATGGTCATGGGAAGGTTGACCAGTTCACAAGTGAAACGTTTGTTAGGATTGCACATGGAGCTGTTCTCACCAGAGAAAAGCCGCAGCCAGAAGATGGGCTTGGAATGGAGGAATCGCCCCAGGGAAAAGCTGCCGGGAGGAGATGGGTTTGGGGTGGAGGAGCCAGCCCTGCTGAACCCTCTCGGCTGGCGCCGGGGGGGGGGAACAACACTGCCTGATCCCTTCCCCCTCCATCTCGCTGGGCTCCAGCGCTGAGCCAGGTGCAGAACAAAAGGAAAGCAATGATTCAGTTATTGCTGCAGCGCCCAGGGTTTGAAGGTCAGGCGTGCAGCAGCCGCGGTACGGGCAGGCCGCGCTGCAGCCCTGCAGCCAGAGCTGCTCCGCAGGGGCCGGCGCTGTGGGCTCCGGCTCCTGCGCGGGCACATGAAAGGCTTCTCTCTAATGTAATAACTGACGGCCTCTTCAGTGCCGTTTGAACTGTTTACAGACCGAGTTAACGATTACAGGCAATGTGTACCTTGGCTGCTGCCCAAAATTCTTACCCACCCGTCAGATATTATCAAAGAGCCCTTCACTGCTGGTCTGGAGTCCTTCCAAAGCGCAGCGCCGAAATGCCGGCGTAGAGGAGGGGCCTTGGGTGCTCTGTCATGAAACCAAAGCTAGAAAGTCACAGATCTGCTGGGGAGAGGTGTCCTGGGATGTGGACAAGTCACGCAGAGACACAGGAAGGCCCGAGGGCTCCTGCAGCCCCCCGTGCCCAGGGCCACAGGCGGGTGGGCCGCTCCCTGCCCGACACTGGCCATGGCTTTGCTGCTCTCCTTCCAGCCCCTCACAGAGGACACCGCACAATCCACAAGCTCTGGCTGGCCAAGTTTCCCTCACAGAGGACACCGCATAATCCACGAGCTCTGGCTGGCCAAGTTTCCCTCACAGAGGACACCGCATAATCCACGAGCTCTGGCTGGCCAAGTTTCCCTCACAGAGGACACCGCATAATCCACGAGCTCTGGCTGGCCAAGTTTCCCTCACAGAGGACACCGCATAATCCACGAGCTCTGGCTGGCCAAGTTTCCCTCACAGAGGACACCACACAATCCACGAGCTCTGGCTGGCCAGGTTTCCCTCCCTGCATGAGGTCACTGCCATCCATACCTGGTTCTTTACACATAGCCTGGGTAGTTGGGTTAATGCTGGTGGTTACACAGCTTAAAGTGCCTCCTGCCAAAAACATTTTTAATGCCCTCATGCCTAAGAGTGAGCACAAGAACAAACCAGGTGGTGGGAGATTAGATAAAATTACTTCCATTGTTATTTGTAGATGGAGAAATGCAGGCGTAGGTATAAGGTCTGGCAAGATTTGGGCCTGAAAACAAACCCCAGCTCTCTGGGGCAAATTGCACCAGATCTAGAAATCCCATTGAAATGAAGGGACGAAATAAAGAACTGGCAAGCTGCTCTAATTACAGCTGAGTAACACAGAGCCACATTCAAGCAGCACCGACGCTGCAGAGCAAACTCCGCTTCAAGCAGGAAATTCTGCAGCTGCAGAGGAGGGTCTGTCCTACCCATGGTCCTGCACCCACAGCCACCTGGGCAGGCTCAGTGAGTGTAGAAGTTAATCTCTGCACCATGCTCTGCCCTGGAAGGTCCTGTCAGAGGTAACTTCCTTAATACAACTAGAAAAAAAATTATGATTTCCATTTCAGATAGAAACGTGTGTCATGGCCCATCAGTCTCCCTCACCACCAAACTTTAGCCTGTGAAATGCTATTTAATGCTGATCATGTGCAGACTGTGCCACTGTGGCTTTGAGGTACCATCAAACCATTGTTTAAAAAAGTGCTGCTTTAGTCCATCCCAGAGCTCCAAACTCCCAGCTACACCAGCAGCAGGAACTGATGCATCCTGTGCCTACCAAGAGCCTGCACACTATTGCTTTGCCATCATCCCAAAACTCGTGGTACAAAATGCCAGGTGATAAAATTATGAAACTTCAATTAAAATTTTGCTTCTGTGTTCCTAAAACAAGCTATTTTTTCCTCCACAAAAAAATGCAAACTCATCTCTTTCACAGGCTGACAAGAGATGGAGTTATCAAGGCATGCTTTCCAGAGAAGGGCTGATGCCTTCATACCAGTTCTGCCTTGAAATATGTTTTATATCAGCAGGTCCTGGGCACAAGAACAAAGATTGAACAGCTAAAGGAATAAGTTATTTGCTTTTTAATCTCACTCTGCACTGGCTTCCCACTGTTTTATTGCTCAGATGTAGTTTTCTGTAGCATGGATGAGCAAGTGGCTGGTGGAGGACACGAGCGTCTCTTGTTGGACATTGCTGTATTCCCAGAAGACAGAAATGTAGATGCAAATACATTTGCTGCGATTTGATTCAATGAAACTTGCTGGTACAGTGCAGTACACGACAGAAATTGGTTCCTCCTACGCTTACTTGCGAAGACATGAGTTCAGGCCCTCTGGGATCTGCAATTCCCTGGCTGCTATAGATGACATCACTGACATCTAAGGAGCTGCAGGAATGCCAAGAATGCAGCTCCGGGCTCCTGGGGATGCTGAGCTCATCTGCTGCTGCAGGAGGCACCAAAGGTGGGGTGCCTGGGCTGCACTCCTGCCTCACTTCCAACCTACACTCACTGCTCTTCCTGAGGCCACACAACAAACTGGGCTGCATCATTTTAAACAGCAGAAGAGAAATAGCTTGAAAATTTCTTTCATCGATGTCTTCAGATGCTGGGCAGAAACAAGAATTTCAGCATAGGCCCAAGGGATCAGACCCAGAATTGACAGAAGTCTGTGACCTGGGCAGGAGCTGATGCGCAAGAAGTTCCACCTGAGTATGATGCAGAACTTCTTCCCTGGGCAGTGCCAGAGTCCTGAATAGGCTGTCCAGGGACGGGGTGGAGATATTTCAGACCCACCTGGACACAATCCTGTGCCCTGTGCTCTGGGATGATCCTGCTGAGCAGGGGTTGGGACCAGGTGACCCATGGTGGCCCCTTCCAGCCTCACCATTCTGGGATTCTGGGAATCTGTAACCTATCACAGGCCAACAGAGACCTCTCAAAGAGTGGTTTTCCACTTGGTGCTCCACTTGGGATACCTTCCCAGCATTACCAGACTTATTGATCTCGGAGTTGTACCCAGAGCCAGCTGGTGAACAGCCTGAAGGATTTCAAAAACACACCTTATTTCCTTTTAGCCCGTTTATACTTGTTCCACAACATTCCCTGCAATTGATCTCAAGAAAGGATTTCAGAGAAGTCAATAAAATACTCTTTCTTGGACTGAAGATAATTTCACAGGAGACTTCCAAGAGTGAACTCTGTTACCATGCTTGCTGCATCCTGGGGGACTCCAGCCAATGAAGATCACAGAATCCCAGAATGGTTTGGGTTGGAAGGGACCTTGGAGACCATCTCATTCCACCCCCTGCCATGGGCAGGGACACCTTCCACTAGACCAGGTGGCTCTGCAGTGTCACAGACATTCAAAGAGCTGAGCTGGCATACTGGAAGGAGCTTGAAGCAGGTAAGCATGAAACTCTTCCTTTAGTTTCAGCCTGTTGGGAGCCTCTGGAAACTCCAGCATTCATCACCAAAGGCCAAATCTCCATGTGGAGGTTCTTAGGGACAGGGATGACGGAAGTCTTGCCCCAGGACTCAAGAGACTGAGACCAAAAATGTGGAGAAATTTCCATTTTCAGGCATCTCTGCTGCTGTGTCCAGAGCAGCACAGAGCAGTGAACACAGGAGGAAGGACAAACAGGGCAAGAAGTGAAATAATTTCCCTGCTCAACAGAATGAGATCCAGTGGATGCCCTACCCACTGTCTTCATTCAAGGGCCCCAATAATTTCATCAAATATTCCTTTGAAATCACTGAGCTATACCAGCTGTTTTACTGAAAGGAATGGGAAGGGAGCCACTCACAGCCCATTTGTTTGGGGCAGTGAAAGGAGGTGAGCTGTGACACAGCCTCCACTGGAGCATCCAGCCCTTGCCATCCTGGAGAGCAGGATGAGTGCTGGCATAATGAGGACATCTGGAGCCACAGTACATCAGACTAAAATAATTCAGAAAGGAGAAAGTCCTGCTGGTTACTGGAGGGAGGTCTCCTGCTCACCTCCCTGGTTCCTGCAGAGGAGACATGATGGATGGAGTCTCCATTGGCTCCTGCCAATTCTGCTTTTTTCTGCTTTTTTCTTACCAATGACACTGGCCCCTGCCATACAAAGACCACTGGGAGAGTCAAGCATTGCCTGAAGCTTCTGCTTTGGCTGCTCAGCACTGAAACTCTACTTTGTTGTGTAAAATGAGCCATGAACACCTTGAGTTCACTCATGCAGACTCCGGTTCCTTGGCTCCACTGCCTTTTCTCCTGGTTTTGCAGGGTGGAGGTGGTTGTTGCAATCACAGATTCTCCCTCTCTATCTGCTGCTTTTCATCTTGTGGTGCTCCCACTCCCAAGGCAGGATGGCAGAGGCAGGTTTACCACACAGCCGTGCTGGAAGCACAGGGAAGAGCTTTTTTGGTGTGGTACCTCACCCCTCTATGCCATAAAACCTCCACCCTCTTGCCCTGATGGCCTGGGAAAATGGCAGGTGCCCATCTCCAGGGAAGGAGAGAGTTTGTTGTGCTGGATCCCATCTCCAGAGCCACGCCAGGTCCACACAACGTGGATTTGCAGCTCTTTGCAGAGAGCACACTCTCTGTCCAGCTGTGCCGTGCTGGCACCACGGGGAACCTGCTGGTGACTGCTCACAACTCTGCAAACCCTGCAAGGGACAATCATGTGTTACAGCCCAGCTGATTTCTGCCCTGGCCCAACACAGTTGCTTTTCCCACCGATATTCCCTAAAGTCACGCTGAACAATGTGCATTTACACTGCCCAGTACACGGAGCCCTCGGTTCCCTCATGCAACTGGCATCTCTGTCACAGGGGAAGGACAAAAAGCCATTGTGCCCAAAACCTTAAGAGTCCCAATGGTTTCTGTGGTATTCGGAATCAGTGCAGCACTTGAGAACACAGGGATAAATCATTAACAAGTCATTATTGTTCACAGGTATTTTTGGCAGGAAACCACTGAGGTCAACTTGGACAAACTGCTGTGTGGTAGTGGGGGTGGCACTTTTCCTGCAGGAGCATTCAAATCCTTCTCTAATACCAAAAAATAGGCTGAAAGTGACCTTCCTTGCTGAATCTAATCCAGATAAGGAGCGGCACAGCCCCTCCTTCCCACTCCTCTCAGCCTGAGCTCTCTCCCAGCTCCGTGATCAATCCCCACCGCTCTGACAGCGCTGCAGCGTGGGCAGCCTGACAGCCCAAACACCACTGCTGTGCACAAACCCCAGCATCTCCCTGCTCCCACCAATCTCTTCTGCTACTGGGAGTGGGGAATTCCCAAACACTGCTGCTTCTCCCAGAGATCTGTCCAGGGATGGCTGTTTCTCATGCTTTGGAAACGTGCAGAGATGCTGCTTCTGTACAACTGTATCAAATTCCCTCATTCCCAGCCAAACTGATCGGCTTGGTGGGCAATGGGGCAGGTGAACCCATGTTCCATCTGCTCCCTGGGCTATCAGCACTGGCAGCAAATGCTGAGAGCATCTCCATGGTTAATAACCTGGAGGCTGATCCATCCTCACACCTCCCAGTGCCATCAGGCACTCCAGCTTCCACGGAAAACTATGCATTCTTGTTGTCATCCAGCTTCCTGCTCAGTGGCCAGCTGACCACTGACCCCACTGCTATTTAGCTGCTATAAATCAAGTGCCACAGGACACTTCCAGAGTGCCATGATGTGGCAAT
Organism: Melozone crissalis; assembly: GCF_028551555.1. Taxonomy (NCBI): domain Eukaryota; kingdom Metazoa; phylum Chordata; class Aves; order Passeriformes; family Passerellidae; genus Melozone; species Melozone crissalis. The sequence goes on from NW_026535835.1 coordinate 1,167,484, forward strand.
TCCTCTGAATACGGGGATCCAGTCGGTTTAGAATTAACTAACCAAACAATCTGGATACGAACAGCTTAAAGGCTGTGGTGTGTTGGTCAGTGTGAGTTCCTGCCTGGGAGATACAACACAGACATGGGGCTCCTTTCAAAGCCCAAAAAAATCTTCCACAAGGTGCCACGGATTCAGCTCAGCTGCTCAGGCAGTTTTGTGCCCAGCCAGTTTGGGATGGTTCAGTGATGATGTGTTTTTTTTAACCAAGAAAAAGTACTTTCAACTTCGACATTTAAAAATCGCCTTTTGTAAGCACAAAAAAATTTCTTTCCAAACTCACTGGCTTCTGGACACATTCATAGAAGCCAAGAAAACTAGTTAGGTAATGGAGTCCAGCTCCTGAGGCAGCCCATGTTTCCATCTTTCTCTAAAAAATATTGACTCCACAACTGCAGACCCAGGCAAGGACACTTGTACTGCAAAGGGACACAACAGCTGCTTTCCAAAAGCCTGAGGTCAGATAATTCAATTCCAAAAGCCTGAGGTCAGATAATTCAAAACAGTTCTTCTGCCTAGCCTGACCTGAGAAGGTTCACAACAGGACTGGATTTCACGTAGGGTTTAACAGGACTGGCTTTTCCCTGGAATGATAACAAACTATGCTCAAAGAAAATCCCTCTGAGTTTGACATGGTCATACTGGATGAGGCACAGCCTGAGCTACAACCAACATTTCAAGGACCTTCATGCCACGGAGCACCCAACAGACCTTAAATCCAGCCAGAAAAGTTGCAGAAGTCTTCTCAGCCTACCACGGCACACACAAGGGATCCCCCAGTGCTTTCTTTTCAGGGATCATTCCCTTTCCTTTGCTTTGCATTTTGTCCAATTGCTCTCACTCTCAGAGATGCACCCAAGAGTTTCACTGGCTCTGGAGTGTCCCCAGAATGCCTCTACCCCATCCCAGCTGGGCTGTGGCACTGTCTGCTGTCCTCTTCCACAATCTCCAGGCTCCATTTCCCTGGTCCTCCAAAACCCCTTTCATAGCCCAGAACTGGGGATGAACATCAAGTTGATTACAAAACAATTTCTTTTGTTGATAGAAAATTCTTTGCAGGGCGTGAACAGCAGGAGAAAGAAAGGACTCCTCTGAACTGCGAGCTGGCTGGAAAGCCCCGGAGGGCAAGAATCCGATCCCTCCTTTGAGGAGCACGGGCCTGTCTGTACAGGCTGGGGAGCAGGAGAGCTCTGTGTGTGCAGCTCCAACAATGCTCACCAGCCCCTGCCTTGCCTTGCACGGGAAATGGCTCTGCTCCTCCACTTAGCACCCTCGGACAGACCTTGTCCTCCTCACCCCACTAATCCCCTCCTCCAGAGACAAACCTCTTCCCCATCACCCACCTGCCCCAAGTGCTCTCCAGCAGCCCCATCATCCACCCAAACCCAAATCCTTCCCTCCTGCTGCTCAGAACCACCCTGGGCATCCTTCAAAGCTGCTCAGGAGGAAGAAATCCTCCATGCAACAATGCCAGATCTTGGCAGGAACGTCCACCCACCAATTATTTTATATTTATCAATATCCCAACAAATCCTCTGCCCTGGATGCAGCCATTCTGCAGAAGCTGTAGCAACAATTTAAAAAAGACATCCTGAGGATGGACACAACATGTTCCTTAGGAGCAAGGAATCTGCTTATCAACACTGAGTTTGAGAAGCCATGTGCACAGATTTTCCAGCCCTAGGAAGAAACATCCTTCCTTGGGCAGCTAGTCCTGCTCTGGATCAGCCCCATCTGCTTCCCAAGAGGACCAAAGTCCTTCAAAGTCCTTTAGATTCAGTAAAATAACAAATACATTAAAAAAAGAAAAAAAACCCAAACAACATCCCCCAAAACCCCACCAACATTGGCAGAATGGTTTGAAATCCTCCTGACAGTCTCTGCATCCTAGTACAGGTAATATCACAGGCCCACCACCATCTCCAGACTCAGCTGTGCCATCCTGAGCAGTCCAACCAGGGTGGATCCATTTCCAGCCCCATTTGTGTCCCACACCCAGGAAAACCCGTGGGTGTGCTGGTTACCCCTGTTTCCTTTTTCCCTCTGCTCCCACTACACAGCTTTCACAACCTGTCATGCACTGCTTCCACTACTGATATTTATATAAAATATACAAAGGGCTGCTCCCAGTGCTTAGTGCCAGCATCTGAGCAGGGAGAAGGCAAATTCAGTGCACCTGGGGAAGGAAGGTGGTGAGACTCCCTATTTCTGGACCTCAGCATTGCCAATGGCTGCAGTTCCCTTTATCCCACAGAATCCTTGAATGGGCCAGGCTGGGCAGGGGCACAGAGGGTCCCTGGTGGCACCCCCCAGCTGAGGCAGGGCCATCCCAGAGCACAGGGCACAGCATTGTGTGCACAGGGCTCTGCAGGATCCCCAATGCTGAGGGAGACTCCAGCCCCTCCCTGGGCAGCCTGCTCAGGGCTGGGCACTGCCCAGGGCACAAGTTGTGCCTCCTGGGCAGGGGCAGTGCTGGGCTCAGGCCCTGCCCGTGGCTCTGGTGCCGCTGCTGGGCCTGGAGCAGAGCCTGGGCCCTGCTCTGCCCCTCCCTGCCGAGATCTAAGGAGTTTCAACTGGAGCCTAGAACAGAGAACTTCTACCAAAAGAACAAAAACTTTTTGGGAAGCTTCCCTGGAGTGGTGTGGGGCTGCTACCTGGGATCTCAGTCCCTGAAATCAGAGGTCAAGGCTTCAGGAAATGCTTGAGAACGGGCTCGGCTCAGGTGGATCCCAGAACATACATTTTCCTTCAAAAGAGAAAGAGCCCCTTGGGCACCTCCTTGTAGGAGTAAGAGGCTGCTACCCAGGATCTCAGCTCCCAAGAGGAGATGTAAAGAGACTCCTGGAGATGCCTGGTGCATCCTGGAAGATGAGGTTTCCATTAAAGGAGAAAAATAATTTCAGATTACTTCCTTGGAGGAGTCTGGGACTGCTACTGAGGATATTCAGTGCCTAAATCAGAGATGAAAAGACTCTGGGAGATGGTACCTGGGATATCAGCTGCCTGGAGGAGATATGAAAAGACTCCAGGAGATGCCTGGGAGGTGTCTCAGGTAGATCCTGGAAGATGCAGATTCCACAAAAAGAGAAAAATCATCTCGGCCAGCTTCCCTTGAGCAGTCTGGGGTTGCTACTTGGGATTTCAGGTCCTGCAATCAAGAGATCAGAACTCCAGGAATGCTACCACCTTGTCATCTTTGAATTATGGTGGTAACATGGTCTTCAACAAGGCTGGACAAGAATTTCCACAGCTGCTGTCTGGCTGATTGGGGTGGCAGTCCCTGGCTTGGAGCTCTGCTCATCCCAGTGCCCTCCAGCCTGCCTGAGCAATACACACAGCTCTGGGGGAGACTTTTCATTCTCAGCCTTTCTGCCATTCCCATCCTTTCTGGAAGAAGCACCTGTGCTTGTCCCAGCTGCCCTGCCACAGATGCCCTGGAACCAGTGCAGCTTCCAGCTAGCTGAGATCCTGCTCCAAACCCAGGGTGGGGAGGACACTGGGATGTCTGTCCCTCTCTGCCCATTGCACCGCAGCTGAAGAAACTCCTGCTTGATTCTTGCCCTCCTGGCTTTGCTTTAAAGGTCACCTGGCTCCTCCACTGCCACTCACACCCTCCTTGGGCTGTCAGGACATGAGGGATCCAGCAGGGAATGGAAGGGAAAGTCTGCTCAGGGGAGCACAGCTAAAGTCTGATTAGGACTGTGACGGGAGCTGAGAAGAAAGTGAAGGGTGTGGAAAAATAGGGAGGAAAAGAATTGTTTTGGAGGAGAATAGGTCCAGAGCTCTGGGCAGTTTCATTAGAGGAATATTAAGTAAATGAGTCAGAGCTTGTGCTGCCTGAGGCTCGGGAAAGCTCTGCTGGAGTGAGGGATGGCGAGGGAAGATGAGGATCGTGGCGTGCTGTCTGCGAGCGAGATCCAACCAGGACACAACAAGAGGAAACTTGTTGCTTGCTCAGACTTTGATGAACATTTGCAGAGATCAAGCAGTGCAGATGTTTCATCGCTGCCTCCCTCTGTGCGTGGTTCCAGCTCCAGACCAGGCCCTCCAGGAAGCCTTTCCCAATGCACTGCACTTCCCGAGGCACCGGAGCTCCCGCAGTGCCCCCCTGATCCCTCGGGTGCCTAAAGTCATTCTGCAAGTCAGGTTTTATCTATTCATAGCTGGTATCTGGGGTTCAAACTTGTCTCTTCATTCCTGCACGTAAAAAACTGAATACTGCACTAACACCACATGCAAGAATGCTCTGAGTATCAACAATCCCTGCAAGTTCCAGGCCAGGCTGGATGGGGCTTGGAGCAACCTGGGTAGTGGGAGATGGGCCTGCCCACGGCAGGGGGTGGAACTGGATGATCTTTAAGGTCCCTCCCAAACCAAACCTTTCTGGTTTGATGAATAAATATATATAATGTATGTGTAAACACATATGTACCTATGTGTGTGTATATAAATCTGTATGTGTACATATATACAGATATACATCTCTATGTACAAATATATAGAAGTATTTACTTGTATTGCAAACACAGAACCCAAGCCTGAAGTTAAGATGGGTAAACCAAATTGATTACTTTCAAATTACAAAATTAATTTCATAAGCACCTGGGAAATTCAAAGTAAAGAAGTTAATTCAGATGTTGTGATAACAGAGATACAGGAATAATACAGTGGGCTGCACTAAAATATATTTAATTGCATGAAACAGTTTCAAAAATCTATAGGTTGAAATTCCATGCCAGTATGGAAAAAAAATACCAAAGCTACCAACTGATGATCTCTCTGTGGCGATCCCAGAAAGCAGGAAAGGCAAAAGCAAGTGAGGGAGGTGACAAAAGTAGAAAAGCACAGTATCAACCACAGAATCCCAGAATCACTGGGGTTGGAAAAGATTTTCAAGACCACTGAGTCCAAGCTGTGCCCAGTCCCCACCCTGTCCTCAGCCCAGAGCACTGAGTGCCACGTCCAGCCCTCCCCGACACCGCCAGGGACAGGGGCTCCAGCTCATCATTAATGGGTGACTTCAGTCATCTCCATACCAGCAGGGCAAATGTATTGAAATCTGATCATAAGACAGATTTTGGTATCTTTATCAACTTTGTTATGGAAAAGTTTGGAGCAACCTCCAAAGTAGGTGCAATTCTGGATAGTGCACAGGGAGTTTGGTTGAAGATAGATTATTTCTCTAATAGTGAGAAATACTTATTTATTTTTCTTTCCTACTATTCGTAGGAAAGAAAAATAAATAACTAAAACATTCTCAAGCACTAGAAGTCTAAGAATAAGAAAAGTAGTTGGGAAAACATTTTAGAACGCAAATTAAAAGGCAAAATGTTTTTGGGTTATACAGAAAATATTGAAAGATTTCCTGCTGGAGGCTTGGAGTAAATTTACACCATTGAGACCAAAACTCCAACAGTGAATAATACAGGAAAGGAGAAGATTAGAAAGAAAAGGAAACCTTTGAAAAGAGGAACTTAACTCCAAAGGATGAGAACAGCAAAGACTGTAATTCTGGCAAGTTAAGGAGAGTGGTCAAAAGAGAAAAACATGCCAGGGGCTCCCATACAAACAATAAAGTCTTTTTCAACACATTAGAAGCAGGATGTCTATTAGTGAGTCTCTGTGGCCAACAAATAACTCAGGGAATGAAAGATGCACTCAAAAAATATTTACAAAAAAACCTACATTAATTGTTTGCATCATAGGGCACCACGGAGGAAGCCAGGAAGTTCCCATGCAGAGCATTTCAGCATGGTCATAAATTACTTGGGAAAGGGTAAATTAATGAGGTGACAAAATTTGCAGATGAAATTTTTTTTTGAGTTATCCACATCTCAAAATCCAAATTATCCAATCTCAGACTGATTGGGAAGACTTGCATGAAGGATCTCAGGCTACTCACTGGATGGTTTATTGAGCAACATGATACCAACAGCTGCCACCTCCTCCCATGCTCCTGGCCACACATTCCCCACTGCTCACCCCATCTCTGGCTCCTCCATGAGCTCATTCAGCTCATGAAAACATCAGAAAATGAACCCAGCAAGTAAAATTGAGCATTTGCTGCAGTTGTAATGAACTGGGCAGGTTTGGGAAAGGGTCTCACAAGGCCTGGGGTCACAGCAAGTGAGGGATGAGTTGTGGCACAGAAAGTAGGAGAGGGGAAAGCAGTAGTGAGGGAAAAAGAAGAGCAAGTCCTCTCCAGCAAGGAGCTGGGATCAGCCCTGTGTGTAACTGCTGCTGAAATGGCTCTGTGCTGGGAGAGGGAAATTTAGTACCAGTGAGGACAAAGGGATGTGCCTGGAACAATCATTTGAGCTGTAAAGACAAGGATATAGACTTTAAAATAGCTCATTAAACTCAGGAGAGATCTTGGAATTATTCTAGAACACTTTCTGAAAGCATCACATTGTTAATGGGCACTGTATCTATTTTAAATAAATAAACAAACAAATAAATAAATATATTCCTGCCCTAGCCAATAAAGCAGATAAAGTTAGGAATTTATGGGGAAAAAAAAGACTGGGAAATGCTGTCCATGGCACACTTACAGCTCAACAGGCCATTTGGTAATGCTGACTCTATGTCAACATGGGAAAATCTGAAAAAGGGTACAGGCAGAAAAAATAGACAAGTAGCAAAAAGGTGGGAAATCTGTGGCTAAGGGGAGCCCAGGATGCTCCACCCAGAAGAGGATGGTACCTTGTAAAGTTGTGAACATTGGAAATGATGCAAATACAGATTAATTATTCACTATTCTTCATAATGCACAGAGGAAGGTGTCACTTCAAACCAAGGAAAAGGTGTAAAATAAACAAGAATTCTTCTCATAGGCTCTGAGTGACACTCCCTGCTGAGGGATGATGTGAAGATATAAAAGATCCAGATAAACCATGGGACAAGATCCATTCCAGATAACAACTCAAGTATCCTGTCTGTCATTTCCAGCCTGGATGACCCCAAAGCTCCTGATGCTGGGATTTTGGGAGGATGGACCCACCTTGCCCTTTGTCTCCTGACTCCAAGTCCCTGCCCTGTTCACTGCGCCCATGTGCAGCCCACACCTGCTGAGCTGCTTTGCCCCAGCTCCCTTCAGAGACAGCCCCAGAGCCCCTGGGCCCCTGCATGGTTCATCTGCCCTGTGACAGACACCCACACTCAAGAAGTCCCAGCCGTTTCCAATGACTCTCCACCAAAGAGCTAAAACTCCTCTGCACAGAAAACAAACTTCTGGAAGGGTTCAGTCTAACAGCAGGGACTGGATTCCCTGAAGAAAGAAGCACCATCGCAGATTTTATTTTTCACTTCTAGGTAAAACTTCTTCTTACTTCTAAGTAAAGGCACCTTTGACTTCATGTTCTCCAGTAAAAATAAGAAAACTGTCATTTTAAAACCAGCAAAGCAAGTCTCTTGTCTGTACAAAAATCCTGACTGTAAAGAGATGAGGATAGAACAACTTATGGAAGCAGTGACCTCAGAGCACTGCTGGGAGAGGTTCAACACAATCTAATATCATGGACTCACAGAACCCCAGAATGGTTGGGATTGGAAAGGATCTTAAAGCTCATCTAGTTCCAACCCCATGCCATGGGCAGGAACACCTTCTATTGTCCCAGGCTGCTCCAAGCCCTGTCCAGCCTGGCCTCGGGCACTTGCAGGGATCCAGGGGCAGCCCCAGCTGCTCTGGGCACCCTGTGCCAGGGCCTCAGCACCATCAGGGAACAATTCCTTCCCCACACCCCCATCCAGCCCTGCCCTCTGGCACTGGGCAGCCATTCCTGTGCCCTGTCACTCCAGGCCTTTGTAAATAGTCTCTCCCATCTTTCTTGGCAGCTACCTTCAAGTGCTGGAAGGCCACAATGAGGTCACACTGAAGCCTTCTTTTCTCATGGCTGAAATATCCCAATTGATTACCGTTGGTTTGTTATTGCTGGGGGAAATAAAAGGCAGCAGAGCTGACACAGAATTAAAACTCTTGGCTCAAGTTTCCATACTTCCTTTAAACCTGGCTCCAGGCTTTGATGTAGAGTAACTGAACTGATCAGGCAGCTTGGCAATGCTGGGTTTATTGTGGGTATCTCTGGAGGCTCCCCGAGAGATGCAGCACCGTCACTCTCCTGCTGCCCTTGGACTGGCCCAGCTCAGCCTCGCTCACCTCCCCTGCAGCACGGCCCTGAGGCCCCTGGGCACCTCAGGGTGTGAGGATGAACACAACAATCTGTGTCTGCTTGGCTCCAGGCAGGATCACACAGTTACAAACACAGACCCAGCACTGTCCCAGTAAGATCAAAACAGCATTGCCAGGCAAGAAGGAGAAAAAGCATTATCAGCTTGACTTTTGTTCAGTTACCTGAATTTACAACCTTGATTTCTCATTTGAGCCTGAACTTCCAGTCAATGGCAGGTAAAAGTACATTGCATTGCCATGTTCCTGCAAGGCAGCCATCCCCTGCTTCCTGAGGAGATTGCATCAGTTATCCAGGATTTTTATTGAGCAAGATCACAAATGTGAGCTCTGAGGATGCAAAATAGACCTGAACACTTGGTCAGCTCCTTTTAAGAGAACACATCACATCTGGCTTCAAGAGACAAAGTAGTTTCCTTATTTCTTTGATGTAGAACCTCAATTATTGTGTTTTTGTTGCAAATTGCTTTATGGTTTGAATCTTACATAAACTCAAACTCATGTCTTTTTCTTTATTGCTTTGCAGCACGTCAGAACAGTGGCAAACACTGAGTTGATAACAACTGCATTGAAGTTTGGGGGGCTAAATGATTTCAGTAAAAGAACTTTGAAAACCTGAAAGAAGCTCAATTCCCACCTCGGTGGCTGATGATGTCAAATTTCCAGGCATCTGGTCAGCAGCTCTGTTTACAAGGGTTGTGTCTTTGGGGAGGGAGTTGAGAGAAATAAGTGGGTTTTTTTGTTCCATTTGCTGCTCTGAGGAGCTTGTAATGAATTACCTGAGATGATAATGTGATTAAGTGAAGGCCCTATGCACTGGGGTACGTGGGCTGTGCACAGAGGTCTTGATACCTGAACAGAAGAGCACAGGAAATGGGTCACTAGAGAAGGCAATTACTGAAATGAAGAGAAAATACTGAGAGATGCTTATCTTGCTAAAACATGGTTGGAAACAAAGCAAAACAAACCAGTGAAGCTCAAAGAAACCCCAAAGATATCAGCTTACAGGTACAGTCTGAGTGGAAATGGCAGATACATTTTCCCTGCAAACGTATCTGAAAGACAGTTCAATTTCTGAAGTTCCTCTGAATTCCAAAACAAAACCAAATATCCAAATTTAAAGATAAAAAAGAAATTACTTTGAAACTCAGAGGTCTCCCCCTCCACCAGTGCTCATTGGATAATCACTGAACTGGGCTTTGCATAAGAGAAAAAATTCTACAGAAACATTTGATAAACAGGATGTTTCAGTTCATTTTCTACCCCAAGATGTTTCTTTTCTCAACTGGAGAGAGAGAAGGGAATTTGGTAGAGATTTGCTAAATGAATAATTCAGCTACAAGTGTCAGGTTTCAAACATTTCTGTGGGCATGACTCTACACACTGAAATTTCCACAGGTGAAGAATAAATCAGAAATGCATTTGAGATGCTCACACATTGTTCTGTCCTCTTTAATCAATTCAGTTTAATCATTTAATAACTACCTATTTAACTGGAAAAGTCAATCAAATGGAGGAACTTAGATTAGTTCTTTGTGGCAATCTCACTGCAGATAACAAACCTTAAGTCCTGGACCATCATAAATAATGTCAAAAACAGGCTTGCCACCAGCTCTGATATCTTCCACATGAGAAATGCACATTTTAGTGTGACCAGACACAGTCTCAGACACCAATACAATCCAAGAACAAATAGCTCAAAATACAGAGGATGAGAGACTTGCACTCGTGAAAGCACTGACTCTGAAAACAACCAAAGGTCAATGAAAGGACAATATCATGATGAAATAACAAATTAACATAGGCTGCCAGACTGATATCATGGTCAAAAGGTCAGATGCAAACCTCTGGGTACAATTCAGATGGAGGAGATCGAAGATCACAGGAATTGCCAGACTGGATTAAAGGAAATCCGTAACAAACACCCAAACTCTGGACTGGTTTGCATGGCCACGAGGCAGCCAAACCATCACTGACCTCTCCAGGCAATGTGACCTCTCCACCAGGACACAGACAAGCTACAATTCAATACAAAATTGTCCTTCAAATCTGTGCTAACATACACACATCAAGAAAAAAAAATCCTCAAAGGTTCTAAAATTCAGCAGCTTTCACCTGGGTCCCACAGGATTTTTCAGGGAAGCAAAGGAATACTCCCAAAACACCCAGAGTTCTCCAGCCTACCTGCTTAAGCCCACGCTCACACAGATGCTTAGCTGGAGTTTAGAAGGTTTAAAAATCTCTTGAAGTTCTCAACATGTCAACAGAATTAAACAAACACAAGGAAATTTGTCTTCATGGAAACATCAACCTTAGTCCCTGCATTCATCTTGTCTGCTTAAAGCACTATGGCCACCCAAAACCATCACCAGTTTCATCCCACCTTCTTCCCCCCTGACTTCAGAAGTCATGGCACAGGGGTCCCAGTCCTGCCATGGAAGAAGGGAAATGTTCCCAGCATTAAGCAGTGCTCTTTGGGATGCAGACTTCCATGTGTATGTGTTCAGAATGGGAAGCAGGGACAGACTCCCCGTTGTGGGCTGACAATTCACCCCAAGAACAAGACTGCAGTGGAAGCAGGGACAGTAGTTCACGTGGATTTGTACATCTCCAAACAACCCAATTACTATCCCTTCATCTCCTTTTCTCCTTTAAATGACAATCCACATACACATTCAGGAGGCAACTCCATGCACCAATTCTCTCCCCACAGAGGGGACATCTCAAGCACTTTTAGAGTAGTCTGCAAGCCACAGGCTGCCTAACTGAGTAACTGAGTAGCATTCCTGAAAGCATCAGCAATGGTGTAGAGTTTCATGGAACTCCACAGCCATGCAGACATCCGGAATGGAGCCATCCTCTGGAGAGGCCATTGAACAACTTGACCTTTGATGGAATTTACTGATGGCTGGAGGCACAACACTTGGGCAGTGTCACAACATCTCCTGATGCAGTGTGCTATGCAATTATCAATATCACTGCATGTCTTTATCTCCCAGCTCATGACACAAATGGACAGAGGCCTCCTGCAGGGGATGGTCCTGGGCAAGACAGAAGGGGATGTTCTGCTTGACATCAGTGTCTGAGGGAACAAAGTTCTCTGTCCGTGAAGGTCTGCGGGTCACTGCGGGGAAAAGAAGGGCTATTTTCTGGCTCCAGCAAAACTCAGGTATGACCTCAGGAAAACATGTAAGAAACCTTATCTGGGAAGGGGAAACAAAGATCCTGGATGTCAGATATTTAGCAGAGGGTCCTCCTTACCCTCTGGCAGAACTTGGTGCTGCCAGGGAAGTCACATTCAGGAACAGAGTTACAGTAACAAACAAGCTGCCACAGCCCTGTGGTGTCTGGATGCTGAGATTCCACTTGAGATCTCATGCTGGGGTAGAAGTCACCACTCTTTTACCAAAGCTTTCTACAGAATTTTAGGACCATGGAGTTAAAATTGAAAATCCCTGAGATGGACAGAAATAGTTGCCCAGGTGTCTGCACTGGTGTGTGATCTGTGCATCACAGCTCACCAGGCCCAGTGAACTACCCAGCACCACTGAAACACAGGGATGAGAGGTTAAGGAAGAGAAGCTGCTTCTAATAACCACCAGAATCTGGAGGGAAGAGCTCAGAAGAGGGACTGGAGCAAATGTCTTGTCTTCTGTTCCAGTCAGGCTGGGAGAACAGGCAAGATGCTCCAGTCTCTCTGGCTTTAACTTTCCCTTAGCCTGTACCAGCCAGACCAAAGCCTGCAGAATCACCAACTTGCTTATCTTGAACTGAGCTTTTGGGGAAGAAGGATTAGACAGATGCCAATTAATCCTTCAGGCTGCAAAATCAAGAATGTGCTACCAGGATTCCAAGGAACAGGTTGGCCTGTAGACACGGGGACAGGACTTGTTGGCACCTGATGAAATGGATTTTGCAAAGCTCCTTGTTTCTGCAAGCTGCCCTTTGGGACATTATCCCACATTTCCCACTTCTGGCCTGCCAGTTAAACCATCTTTCTGCCCCTGGAACAGCCAAAATTTCCAGTGCTGGGCACCACCAAGCACGCTGAATTCCCTGCTCCATGACCTGAGACAGAAACTACAGCACCTCGAAATACCTTCTTTGACATTAGCTGAACAAGCAGACCTAAAAACACAAATCACAGAAACATAGAAGTGTTTAGGTTGGGAAAGCCCTCTGGGATCAGCGAGCGCCACCATTCCCCCAGCACTACCGAGGCCAGCACTGCCCCATGTCCCCAGGTGCCACATCTGCAGGGCTGTTAAACCCCTCCAGGGGTGGGGACACCGTCACTGCCCTGGGCAGCTGTGCCAGGCCTGACCAATGCTTCAATGAATACATTTGCCCCCAAATCCAGCGTAAAATGGAATGGTTGGCAAGGGCTTGAAGCTTATTTTTGACCTCCCAGCTGGGGTAAAAATTTATGTCCCAGAAGTAGTTATCTGATTTATTTATCTGATACCTCTAAATAAAATATATCTTTCTAAAATGCACAAAGTATTTATGGCCATTCAGGGCAAATTTAGGGGCTTCCTTCAATTAGCAGTGTACAGTAATTCAGCTGATGGACATAGGACTATGGCTGGGTTTTTTTCCCCAGTAGTATGATGTCTCAGTCCTATTTGTTTCAAGATAAATGTTTATGGTTGCAATTGATGATTGTAAAGATCCTTTCCAACTTAAATGATTCTATGATTCCACATCAACTGATTTTCTTGGTGACGAAGTATCTGATGTTTGCAGGTTACCTTGATTCATTCCCTAGGCAACGAAAGGGGAATATGCCAACAAATCTTCAAAAATATATTCTCAAATAAGTAGAGAATCTCTTATTTCAAATGCAGGAATATCTGTTATTGAGATACAGCTCTTAGAAGATAACTGCTGAGAGCATGTGCTGTACTCAAACTCTCTGGAAGGTATCAAAGATCTAGGTTTTGTTGCTTGAGATACACACACAGAGTTATTATCCCATCAGTGGAACATAGGGAATCATGAATGATGAGGGTGACAAAGAATAGAAATGCTATGTTCAGTAAAGCTGGATAGGACTGGGAGCAACCTGGTCTAGTGCAAGCTGTCTCTGTCCATGGCAGGGATTTGGAACAAGATGATATTTAAAGTTCTTCTGACCCAGGTTATTCCAAGATTCCATGATATGAAGGCCAAAGTGCCAAGGGATACAAACGCTGATTGAAACTAAAAGCCACGTTGTCAGATTTTCAATATTGGAACCTAAGGAACCTTCCAGTGCTTTCTATGTGAACAAAGAGCTGACCTTCATCTCAGTGATGGAGAATGAAGGAGGTACTTAGGCAGTTTTTCCCAGACTTGCCCAAAAGAGCAGAAGGGGGCTGGAAGGGCTGGTGCTGAGGGCAGTGGGCTTGGGCTGGAAGGTTTCTGCAGGACAGAAGAATGCAGGGGTGCATTTGGACCAAAGTTCCATGCAAGCCCAACATCTTTGCCTTGATAGTTGCCAGCAGTGGATTTCTGAAGGAGAAGTAAGAACAGGACAAGCTTGTAGGGCTTCTGTCCCAGGCATTCTCCAAGCCTCCAACATTTTATAGACTCCCAGAGGCAAAGCTGGGACCTGTTATTTCACAGCCATTGATGGAGCCTTCTCCCATTCATTAGTTCCAGTGGTTTTTGAACCTCTGTAAACTTTCAGCATCCAAAGCAGTTCCTGAAGCAAGGGATTGTACGCGTTAATTGTACTGTGAGTGAAGAGCACTTCCCTTTGAACATGACTCTTTGTAGCCTCATGTGATGCCCCATTATTTTCACATGAAGAGAAACTAACAGTCAATCCCTACTCACAACTCTACGGATCTTCTCTGTATCACCCTTCAGCTGCCTCTTTTCCAGCCAGCAGAGAGTTAGTCCAGTTTGTTTTTCTTTGGATAAAACACACCTTATGCTTTCTTTCATCCTTATGTTTTTCTCCAAACATCTTCCAATAGAGCTGCTGCTTTTTTAGAGCTGTAGGGAACAGAACTTCACACAGGATTCAACATCTGGATGTACCTGGGATTTCCACAGGAGATCAAAAGAGATTCTCTGGTTTATTCTCTCATTTTCATTGCTAATGTTCCCTCTGTCTTCATGACAACCCCCACATACCAAGATGACACTTGCACAGACCAGTCTGCTAAAATCACAAGACACACTTGTGGCAATGGGCAAATTAGAGCCCACCACCTGAATGTAAAAAAAATGATTCTCCGTGTTTTCCTGAAGTATTTGGTCTCATAAGGTCATGTAATGATTCACAGATGAACCTTGTCTTCATTACTTCTAATTAGATCGTGCATTGGAAAGCTCTAGAATATTCCCATGCATTCCTGTTTCCATGTGCTCATCAACACCTGGGACAGCACAGCTCCAGCACACACAGCTGTAGCCACCAGCTCCTTCCAAAGGCAAAGTCTGCTAGTTACTCCTTCCCCCTGCTTCCTACCTTCCAATAATTATTCACCCAGAAGCCTCCTTCTTAATCCTCATCTTAGTGTCCCTGGAAGCTTCTGCATTTGGGAAATTCAGCCAGACCGGCCCAACTGATGCCACTGTTGACTCCTTCACATCCACTCGTAGCACTCTGTGTTATAATTTCTATCAATTCACCATTTTACAACACACTGCTCTGAGCTTTTGTGGATTGGAGCCCAGAGAAAAGCTGGAACCCCATCAGCCACCTTCCAGGGATTTTAAACAAGAGTTCAAAGAGAAGTTAATAGTTCAATGATTTCATCCTCCCCAGTCCTTGGGTGAATCCCACCTGATCCCAGCGACTGATAGTGGTAATTATGTCTATCTCCATCACCATCTCATCTCCAGACATTTCAGCCTGAGACAGATGAAAGAACGAGGAGAATTGCATTCATTTTTTCTGCTAGGAGTTTAGCTGCCCTAAGCACAGCTTTTAGAATTTAATTTTTTATAGATCCTACCAACTGTCAGGTGAGTGCTCTGCTTGTGACTGAAGAGAATCTAGCATTACCATTTTTAAGTTATTTCTTCTCTCTTCACTGTCCTCATGTATTTTTAGGCTGTTCCTCTTTTTTCTAATTTTAGCAAATTTCTTGCTTTTCCAGGATGCTTTTATATACTTTCTTACTCTTATGTTTAGGTATCCTGATAGGCTTTTTTCATTTTTCAAGTATTTCTTGAGAGGTACATTTTATCTTCATTCTTACTCTAGTGTCCTCAAACACTTTGATGCAAAGGATGTAACTCCTGGTTGCCCTCTCAAATTCTTCTGAATCATCTTATTTGATTTCATGTCACCCTTTTCCAAATTAAAACACAACTGTGTTTTAATTGTCATCCACAACTGTGGATGATTTTTGGCCTCTTAACATCTCAGCAGGAATAAAGTAAATGATTGTCACTGTCCCAGAGTGGCTTTTTAGAATTTTCAGGATTTTGAATGAGGGTGTGGAAAAGGCCAATGCCAGCATGGCATTCCCCAGTTTGCTCTGTGGAGAAAGCAACCACGACAGAGGCAGCCAGAGAAGGAGCACAAAGAAAAGAGCTGCCACCAACTCAGGCCACAACCAGGGGCAAGTGCCAGAAATGATGAAATGGTGGTTTCTCAACCAAAAACCAACACAAGTTGTTTAATGATCTTTTTTAACATAAGGGCTGGGTGTTGTACAAGCACGGGAGGTTTGTCCACCACTTAAATCTGACGGGCTTTGCTCATGGAGAAGTTGGGCAGAGTTTACAAACAGCAGCTTTGGGTCCCCTGGAGTGACAAAAGAGAGGTCAGAGGTCCTCTTAAGGAGGCAATGGAAAGACCAGATTATCCCTCTGAGGAGAGCAAAGTGTTGGAGGGAAATGCTGACAGGCAACAGCCTAAACCCTTCTGTGAACTGAACAAGAACAACATACACAGAAAAGCAAAGGGAGTAACTATTATTCTAAGCAAGATGAAAATTACAGAAGATTAAAAAAAGACATCTGAGAGAGCAGATGAGGAAAAAAAAAATACCTGAGTGGGACTATATGGCCTGAGGCATGTTATGTGAATGAGGCCAGGTGAAACAGAGGGCAATGGGGAGGACAGTGGCATTTTGGTGGCCCCAGGGAAATGTGTGGAGAGAAGTGTCCAGCACTGACATTCAGGGACAATGTGCACCCACAGCATGGCTGCAGGAGCACCATCCAACAGGACACTCAGCAGCAGAGATACAGCATCACAAGCAGAAGAAGGGGAACTCTTATCTCTTCAGGATCTTGGGGAGGTTCCACTTACTGTCTTAGTAAATAAAAAGTTATTCAGATCATTTTGCAAGGAACAGGACTCAGGACTGGAGCAGTAACACAAACACAAACACTATCTCTCTCACTACTCTATAAAAAGTAGTCAAGGCTGGGTTTCTGGAGCTGTATGTATCTCTACACTGGATGGTTGTGTAAAGAGAACAACTTGCCAAGATTTAACGTCTGATTCAAACTGACACACAGGAATTATCACAATTCACTCTAATTTGACTTTCATATCCTTAGAGATGTTCCCTATATTTAAACAATCTGAAAGTAACATTTTGGTGCAGGATCCTGCACAAAATTCAACTAATGAAAGAGCCAGTGTTCTCCACTCACTCCCTAGAATTCGTCTCTTCTGCTCTGCCATGTGGTCATCACCCCATACCCTTTCTAGACACTGTGCATGCCCTGCTCTGTTTTTTGGCTTTTTGGCCTTTGTAAGGAGAACTGTTTCATATCTCTAACAGGACTGGAGTGCTGTTCATTTTTTACATCTGGATCAACTCAATCCCAGGGTCATTCTCTCTGAGTTTCTGCAATGGACATGTCCTTCCTACAGTCTGGCACCAACAGTGCTATCTAATGCACACCCCATGGAAACACAGCTGCTGAGGAGCTCTGCAAGTAGGAAGTTGAAATCTATCCTTTCATGTAACTTTGAACTAGAATTCACATACCTTTTACCAAAACAAAGCAAATTTAATCCCCAAACAGCTTTACTTACATTCAGAAATAACATGTCATAACCAAACTCAGTCAAAAGCTTTTGATTTGTTTCACAGAGTTTATGGCCAGAGGAATTTATTCAACTCCCCAGTCAGAACTGCTGTGTTTGACAATCCAGTACATCTCTGCCACTACTCTGATGCTAAGCACAGTAATAAGCATTAGATTAACCCATTTGATCACTGGAGACCAAATTACTGAGATGGAGAACAAAAGAGAGATCAAAGGGCCACTAATGCCCTTAACCAGACCCTTCAGGGATGGGGAAGTGACGAGGTGAGAATACATCCGTTGATTTAGGCAGATGATTCAGATCTCAACATGCACGGAAAGAGAATACACACCCAAAATTGTAGATAATTTGAATGGGGTGGCTGCAGGGGGGAAGAGAGTCTTCCACAGAAATCTGGCAGCACAGGAGCAACCCATACAACCCAAGCACATTCAAACCAATCTTCTCTCGACTACCTTTGAACACTGACCTACATGTTTAAGTACTTTGTTCTGATGTAAGGCCAATCCCTGATGCTCCTAAAAACAAGATGAAAAGGTCCCAAGACAACTCTTGGCCAAGTCCCGCCTGAGCCGCGCTGGCAGCGGGCCCAAAGCTCCGAAGCATGAGATGTGATTACAATTCCTTAATGCAGCCTGAAAGTGGTGTGGGCAAATGAAAGGCTGTGCAGCGCTTCCTGCTCTTTACAGCAGGGAAATAAGGGGGAAAATAAACAGATATTAAAACTAAGTCATAAATCACAGAACTCAAAGACAAAAGAGACCACCATGGCCATCCATACCTCTTCTGTCTACATTACACCTGTGCTGCTCTAGCCAAGAGCGAGACCTTGAATGGAGGAAAGACCAAAAGGGTAATAAAATATGAATGTGCATTACTGAAATGTGATATATTCCCTTGTACTGAGATTTATTTTATATTTCTGCTTTGTTTATAATCAAAAATTTCACTTATTTGACCCTTGGCAATCCCTGCAACATAGACTGTTGGTTATACTGAAGATGATAGACCTGAAGATCAAACTAGACTGCACATTTCCCATTGTACTTATTACTTTTCTCAGTTTAGGTTAAAACTTGCTTGTTTTCATACTATGACTTTTGGGCAAAGTCCACAGAAAGCTTTTAGGCAAGGTTGTGAACATTTTAGGCATGTTTTTGGTATGTTTCATGGAAAGCCACTGAGAGATATTAAATAAAAATGCATGTTAATTTTTGTCTAAAATCCAGTTTGATTCAACAGAGCCCTCTTTGATCATACTGAGTTGGTGCTGTATTACTTTGACAATTCTGAAGGTTTTAGTTTAAAAATAATAAACTCACATGCAGTTCAGAACGGCCTTCCTCAACAGGAAATGCCCACCAAAGCTTTCACTGGATGAAGGCACAGAAAAAAATTCCTCTAATGGTTCAAGATCATTCTAGCACAAATTCAGCCTGGCTGCAGCCTGCAAGCATCACAGGGGCCTGTTTCCCTTCTCCTGTAATCTCACCCTTCTGCCAGCTTATCTTTGGGAAATGTCCACTTGTTCCCTGGATGTATTCCAGGGCCTGTGCATGGCCAGATGTCCTCTATTGACTGTCACTCATTCCAGCCCTGTGGGTTCACTCTCCTGACCACAGATCTCTGCTCCAGTCCTGAGTCTCCAGAACTGTCACCTTTCTAGCACTGAAAATCTTCATTTCAAGAGGGATCTGCGCCCACCATCATAAATAATTCAACTGCAACTGCAACCAGCAACAGATGGAGCACTGGAAGCTGGGAGATTTAGGTTTAAAGTCCTTAAGCAGGGAACAGTTTCCTGTCACACGTTTTCTGCGTGAGGAAAGGAGAAGACACACCATGGAAAGCTCCAGCTCAGCCTCTGTATTTGCTCAAGAGAGTGGTGGAGGTTCAGAAACAGCCTCTGAGATCAACCTCTTCCAGCAGCCAACTCTGAGACTCCTACTCTGCAGCTGGATTTTAACAGCTCACCTTCCAGCTACACCTAAATCCTGCACCACCACTGAACCAATCCACACTGTGGGTTACACTGGCCACTACCAACACGGCACTCATACTCTACAGCCAATTTCTAAGAGATCTGTTTGGGCCAATTGGTTTCTTCAACACTACCAATGTCCCTGTGTTGGGTGGCTACAGCCTTTTTGAGTCACTGCTTTGTGTGTTCCCCAAGACAGCTTCTGCTTTCATGGAATCTCAGGATAGTTTGGGCTGGAAGGGACCTTGACACTCAGCTCGTTCCACCCCTGCCATGGCAGGGACACCTTCCACTGTTCCAGGCTGCTCCCAGCCCTGTCCAGCCTGGCCTTGGGCACTGCCAGGGATCCAGGGGCAGCCCCAGCTGCTCTGGGCACCCTGTGCCAGGGCCTGCCCACCCTCACAGGGAAGAACTTTCTTCTAATATCTAATCTACTGTCTTTTGGATTGAATCCATTCCCCCTTGTCCTGTCTCTCCAGGGCCTTGTAAATAGTCTCTCTCCAGCTCCTTCAGGTACTGAAGGCTATGATCAGGTAACCCTGGAACTTCTTTTTTCCAGGCTAAACAATTCCAAATGTCTCAGCCTTTCCTGAGCAGTGTCTATGTGCCATGTAAAAAAGTGTGGTTTTTTCCCTCTGTAGGAGCCATTCATCTCAGTGTTTCAGCGCAATTTCCTGTTAATGGTTTGTGTCAGAGTAACACTTTTTGGGACTTAGGCACCCATTTTTATTGTGCAGCAGTGAGGCCAAGTGGCTCCATCACTCTGCTTCTGAGGCAGTTCTTGCACATTACTTAACGCTAAGTCAAGTCTGTGTACACGAGTACGAGCTGTTCCAAGGGCAGAAACTGCTCCTTTGAACTGCCTCACATTGTGCTATCTGACCAGTTTATTCACACGTAATTTAAGTCCCCATAATCATTTGGTTCAACTTTCCCACTTCTCTGTCAACATTATGCACTCAACATGCTTTTGTTGATGCAGGAGCTGGGAGTATAGAAGATACTAAGGTATTTACTTTGGGATGGGTTGGGAGTGTAAACCTCTGTGAGGTGATTCCAATTCCAAATGCATGCGACTTGCAACACTGGGAACACTCTCCATTGTCCAGGGTGATCCTTTAAGGTTCATTGCAGCAATTCCATGGGATAATTATCACTGCTGTTCTGAACAGCACACTTCTCTAACTGGATCTGTGATTGATTTTCTCCTTCTGAATGGTACATGCCACCTAAAAAACTAGGAGATTCAGGCTCCTCCTCCAATTCTCACTCAATACATCCTAAACAGATCAATTTGAATGTTTTTTAAGTTATTTATTTTTCAGGGAGAAGATGAGGAAGGAGGATAATCCTTGGTTTGGGGGTTCAGAGCCTTTAGGGAGCTGTTTCCGTGGGTTTCTTCAATTTTATTTTTATTTTCTTCAG
Organism: Melozone crissalis; assembly: GCF_028551555.1. NCBI lineage: Eukaryota > Metazoa > Chordata > Aves > Passeriformes > Passerellidae > Melozone > Melozone crissalis. The sequence continues at coordinate 1,188,124 of NW_026535835.1, forward strand.
CTGTTTTCCTGCAGTGACAAGTTAAAACAATGCACTCCATGGGTAAGTGAAAGCTGACTTTCTCCTACAATCCCCTCATTATGAAACTGCTGAGTTTGTACAGAAATGGAATAAAGTACTGTGAGACTTGCAATGAAATAATGGATGTTGGGAAAACTAGTTCTACACACTGCCTGCTCAGTGAGACTATGCCACTGTCCCACACATGCACTGGAATTTTCTGTGTGTCAGCATGTGAAGGGATTGGGACTGCTGATCACTTTGCCCTCCCTGTAGTAATGGGAGGTTATCCATCTCTTTTTAAATACCATTCATAGGGACTTTTCCCAAATTTTTAACACTTTTTCTCAAATACCCTAGAACTAGAGACTGTACCAACCCCTGCCACTCTGCACAGACTAAAGGAATCATCTTTTCCCCTGTGTAGAAGATGGGGGTTATACACACTCAAAGAGATATTAATGCTCAGTTTTAATAATGCATCCTTGAATCCTGATCATTCTTGAACTGTCCTAAACAAGACTGTAAGTGATGAACTATATCTCAAATAAAAAAGGATTTTTTCTTCCACAATTAGATTCGCACATGTTGTAATTCAAATTAGAAAAATCTTCTTGCAACTCTGTCCGGTGACTGTCTCCTTTTCTTTACAAGACATTCCTTATTTTCCTATCTACCTTCAAACCAACATCAACTCACTCCAGTATCAAGTGGAGACTGAGTCAAGGGCAAGAAGGAAACGAGACTCATTCCGCAAAAATCAGTCAATAGAGCAGCAGAAGTATAAAAAAAAAAAAGTTGAAAAATCTCTATAACAATCCTGTGAAAGGGAGTTAATTGGCAGCCACAGGAATTGCAATTCCAAGGGCATGTCAAATCCTGAGCTGCTCATGGATTGTCCATTGTTGGTAAGTTCCAAATATGCTCCTTCCAACCTACCTGCCTAAAAGCTTTGGTTCCTCCATCTGTAATAAAGGGCCAGGTTTTGATTTCCATGGAACTTTTAACAGCAGTTCAGGCTCCTACAGTGGCCCAGCAGAGACCACAGAATCCCAGACTGTTTTGGGTTGGAAGGGTTCTTAAAACTCATCCAGTGCCACCCCTGCCATGGTCCAGGGACACCTCCCACTGTCCCAGGCTGCTCCCAGCCCTGTCCAGCCTGGCCTTGGGCACTGCCAGGGATCCAGGGGCAGCCACAGCTGTGCCAGGGCCTGCCCACCCTCACAGGGAAGGATTCCTTCCCAATTTAAACTTCCAAACCCAAATTTCCAGTTTGGAAACTGCCAGTGAGTTCCCCAGGTTCTTCTCATGTCCAGCAAGAGTTAATGCTCAGAGCTCCCTGAACAAGCTGGAGCACTGCACAAGCCTGGAGATGATTTCTGCAAGAAGTCTGAGGTGTTGGTTTTTTGACCTATAAAGGCTTAAGTGGCTCTGCCTGCTTGAGAAATTCCTCTCCCTTTGCATCACACAGCAGCAGCAGCACTGGAGTGCCAGAGGAACACTGCTGGGGTTAGGCTGGCAGGGCTGGCAGCTCCCTGGCACCTTCCTGCTTGCCCACTGGGCAACAACAGAAACACAGAGATTTCCCACAAAACCGCTCACAAGGGCAAAGGCTGGCAGGGGGAATTCAGCGCTGGGGCTCTTTTATTGTAGGTAAAGAGGATATTGCTAAAGTTGGCTTCTAGGATGTAACACACCACAATCAAAGTCCATTTCTGTAGGTGATCCTGGAAAATAGGGCAAGGAGAAACGAAACCAGGAAAACATTCTGGTAGAAGTACCTTTGGTGATGTTCCATCACTTCGTGCAGGATTTTCTGTATTAAATTAAGAATGCATTTCTAAAAATGTATTGACCAGAGCATTATGAAGATAATTATAAGTCATAATAAAGAAAACCTGACTTGCCTACAGGGCCAACTCTGTACCACTGATCCCTGGGCAATCCTATTCTGCCTCTGAAAGAAGAGAGCATTGCTTTGGGAACAGGACTGGGCCATCCATGCCTCTCTTCCAAGCTAAGTTCTACAGTTTGTGTTCTCCTGGACAGGCTGACTGCAGCACCTTACAGAGTCTGACATAACCAAGACCTGTCCAAAAATGCTGTAAAAATCCCACTTCTTGACTCAATAACTGTAAAGGTACCATGTTATGTCCTAAACTACATTTGAAGAAGCAATTGTGCAGGTAGGCATGCAAAGCCGTAAGTTTATTTATTAAGTAGGAGTTCCAGTGACATCAAAGTTAAGCACATGACCTAAAGTTTTTGCAAGATTGGGATGTTGCTAACCATGTGCAAAATGAGATGTCCCAATAAAGCCCGATTCTGGTCTGTTTAATATCCCACTATTTAAAAGCAAACTGAAAAGTATACATCCCACTAATTTCTTACTTCTTTCGTACCTGGAGAATTACATCCCCATTTCCTGTTTTTCTTTGCAGAGGTAAGAACCCACTGCAGGATCAGGACCCAAACAACTCTAAAGTCGTCATTTTACAGGCCAAGTTTCAATACCTAGCAGCAGAATTAGAAACCACAGCATGAGATCTGCAGGAGAGGTCACACGTACACCTGGCTAAGTCCTCCTAGAGCACAGTGCCTGGCACCAGGCAAACATCCTGCTGCAGGAGGCACAGCCTGACCCCCTGTCAGTGCTGCCAGCTAAAACCAGCACTGCCACACTGCATCCAGCGGGATGTGGAGCTGGAGCTCACCTGAGCACACAGAGCAGCAGAGCCAAGGCCTGAAACACACCCAGGGCAGCTCAGTGTCTGCTGTGCCCAAACTCAGCAGGCTGGATGAGCTTCCCCAGCCCTCTCCATCTGGAGGATGACTTCTAAAGGATGAAATTGGACACTATTCGCAGCTTTTTATTCCAAACACCTGGCTGGTGCTGCTGTGATGGCACAAAATTCCTACTTGGTATTGCTGCATTTGGTCAGAAACCTCCACACATCCCTCAGGAGAGGTTATCATCCTCCCATTTCCAAAAGGTCCTACTCTATACTTTGTGCTCAGTTGCAACACCACTGTAGCTTTAGTAAGGAATAAATATTGACTTTCCTGGACATTGCCTCACAACAGAAGAGGACCTTGAGTGCATTTGTCTCAGATTTTTTTTTTTCAGCCTGGTAATATAATTTTATAGCAGAGATTTCATCCTGAGGAGTTCAAAAGGCATGGAAAAGCAGGCTTTATTCATGTCACAAATTGTCCATGCTCACTTTCAGACAGGTGACCATGTTCTAAAGCTAGCTCAACTATCCTTCTCTTCTTAAACTACACAAAATGTATTACTTTCATTTAATTTTCCAGACTTCAAATGTAATTAAGATTTCAACATACCCCATTTGGAAAGGCCTGGAAAAGTCCAGGAGAAAATTAAGGCTTAATATTAATGCAGGCTATTTTGTAATTTTATTTTTTTTGTTCTCAAGAATAAAGCACACAACTGCCGAGCAGATGAGCCACAGAATGGAGAGAATGCACACCAGGTCTCAGGAAACTGAGCTCCAAAGGCAGTGTGTGCAGGAGATGGGTCTGTTCAGCGAATGGCTCAGCTCTGGCTGTGCAGCACATGCACTTCCTGCCCAGGTGTGGAGATACCTGTGGCCTTAATAGATTACCCTTAATAAAGGTCAGAGAACAGCATTAATTCATCTATAAAAGTACCTGGTGGTGACACCACTGGAGCTCCTGTGTAGATAAATTCACCCTTTAGGTACAAGCAACAACAAGCAGGGCCAGGGATTCTGGTGGGCACAGCCAGGATGGGATTCGGGGCTGAAACAGAACCCCGACCTCGGCAGAATGTGTGGAAAACCTCATGAATTTCAGAGAAATAATGCTAATCCTGTCTTCTGTCAGATGTTGCACATCCCGACATGTGACTTGACACAGTCAGCTTTATAACATCAATTAAGATACGAAATAATCTCTATGGAATCAGCCGACCACATCCACAATTCAGCAGTAATCAGGCGCAGCCACAGCTCGGCCCCGAAGGAAGGCTCAGCCCTTAACACGATGCCGTCCCCAGGGCCCCTGGGCCCGAACCCGCGGGGACAGCGCCGGGACACGGAACCCAAGGCAGCGCTCGGGGAGCCGAGGCAGCCAGCAGGGAAAGGGGACAGGCTGGGGCGGGCGGCGAGGCCGCTGGAACGCGAGCAGGCACCGCTGCTTTTACCTGGAGCAGTTTCCCTTCGGCCGGAGTCACCTCGGCGACGTTGGCGAACTCCCCTTCCAGGATGATGGGCTCCACTTTGAGCGGGATGACCCTGATGATGGCTTTCTGCGCCGCCGCCCGCTCCGACTCCACGGCCGCCGCCAGCGCCAGCCCGGTGTGGCCCAGTCCTGCCTGCAGGGTCGCCATGAGCAGCCAAGGCCAGAGGACAGCCAGCTGCACCTGGGGGCCAGCACTCATGCTACCAGCAGCGGGCTCCGGCCGCTCATACCGCTCGGGAACGCGTCCTCACCGCGGGCCCGGCCGGCGGCACCGCTCCGGGCTCCGAGCCGGCCGCGGACAGAGGCAGGGCCGCAGAGCGGGGCTCGGTCACCGCCAGCGCGGCTCCCCGGCGACGCCGGCTCTCGCCATCGCCGCTCCTCTTGCCCCGTGCCACGTGCTCAGAGGCCGCCGGGAGCTCACAGGCATATTTTAAACAAACAAACTAAAAAAAAAAAAATCAAAATCCTAAATTGTGAGTCTGTCCTCCGGCAGATAAATCCAGAAGGATCAGCGAAACAGGTAGGAAGCAAGAAGTCAGTTTGGGTGCACAGGGAGCATTAGGAACTCCTCGGTCCCACCGAGATGAGGCACGGGGAGGTCTCCCCGCGGATGCGGAGGCCTCCTGTCTCCTGGCCAAGAGTTATGAAGACCCACAGGTTCAAAACATCCATCCCAAATACCCTCCAGAGACACCTCACCTTCTTGCTAGCATTTCCCACAGCATAAGCGCAACCTTGAATGTTATCTGCACCGATTGCTATCCTTCCCAGAAATTAGACAGGCAGTATTCCTTGAATTTATGGTGTCAAGAAGGCTTGCTCCACTACTGTTCCCTTCCAAACGAAGATGATCCCTTCCATCTTCCTCATGCCAGAAGTGTTTCATTCAAGTTTGGAGATCAGCTTTACTTTTCCCTCAGAAATCCATGCTCGTAGTCTGACTCCGAGTAGAGTTCTCAAAGATAATTAATAAAGCACAGAGCTCCTCTTCATGGCTGGAAGTTCCCAGGAAATAAAAAGGCCCCCAAACACTGCCAAAGTTTAGACACGAAGCCCAACAGGTATCAGGCAGAAAGTTACGGCGTATCTGGTTTCTCTCGCACTATTTCTGTGCGCGCCCCAGTTCCGGTATGACCACTTCCAAGCACACGTTAAGAAGATCCTGACTCAAGGCCCCACAAAATAAAATAGAAAGCTCCACGGTCTGCCCAAAGGTCACATGAAACGCATCGACGAGTCTTCATAACTGGGAGAATTAGGACAGAAAGTGTTTTTGATTAAACTGAAGTTACAGTGATCGCATGGCTCTGGAGAGAAAAGAGGATATACAAGAAAAAAAAAAAAACTTTGCAAACCTGTTAGGCAGTGAGCCTGCTGGAGTCCGCAGGGGCCGGGCCGGGAGCGAATCCTGCTGTAAATCCCAGGCAAAAGTTATTTCCAGTAGCTTAACAAAACCGTGTGGCTCTCTCTGATGATGTTTGGGTTCGGTCTTAAAAAAAATAGAATTGGAATTTCTAACCAAAAAAATATTTTAAAAAAGAGGAAAACTCTCTCTTGCACACACGCAGCAGGCAGGTAGGTGCAACCGGAGCTCCACAGCCCGAAAAAGGATCCAGGGAGATCAAAGGGAGAAAATTATAGCAGGCAGAGAGCTCCCGAGGCAGGCATGGCTGAAAGTGAAGTGTCCGCATGTAATCGCCCGACCTGCGCCAGCACCCCCGCGCGCTCCGGGAAGGTTTCCAAAGCGCGGCGTCCCCGCAGCGGAGGCGGGCACCGGCCGTGCCGGCAGCGAGCGCGGACGGCGAGCAGAGCTGGGACATGGGCAGCGACCCGGCGGCGGAGCCGCTGCCGGGGGCGCGGGCGGCGGGGCGGGTTCGGAGCGCGGCTCCGGCGGCAGCGGCGGAAGGTCCCGGCGGGCGGGCGGGGAGCCCCGGGCCGGCCGGGCGCTCGTACCTGCGGACACGGGCGGGTGGAGCAGCCGAGCCGCCGCCCCCGGCCGGGCCGCGGGCTCCCCCTCCCGCCCCGCCGCCCGCCTGCAGCGCCCGGGCCCGCGGGGGCGGGGGACACCCGGCCGGGCTCGGCCCGCCGCCGCTCCGGGCCGGCCGCGCTGCCCCGCGGGGCTCTGCCCATCGCCCCCGCGCTCCGGCTCGGGCTCGGGGAGGTTCCAGGTCGGGCTGATGTCAGAGGTCTGGAATTCCGCCGCTCGGGCTCCGCGGGGAGGTGCAGGATGCTGCGGGCCGGGGCCGCGGGCTCGGGCCGGAGCGGGGATCGGGAGGGCACCGGGAACCCACGGGCGGCACCGCGGCCGGGACCCGCGGCGGGCCGGGACCCGCGCCCGCTGCTCCTGAAAAAGGGGCCCCAGGAAAGCGAACTGGTCAGCAAGCGGGGTTGTGGCACCCCTGGAGTCACTCACGGAAATTAATCAATTGTGCCAACGAGACGTCGGTCCCCTCTTTTGTAAACTTGTCGCTGTGCTGAGGGTTGTTTGTCGTGACAGCCACAACTACTGAAACACGACGCATGTTTTCAACTACAACACTCCATCATCTGCAATTTAAAACACAGAAAATGCAATTCAACACCCATTTCTATTAAAAAACTTACTGCAGATTCAGTATAAAATGTCATGTTTTCTATTTAAATATCTATATACTTATCAATATACTTATATACTTATCTATATACTTATCAATATCAATACACCTATGAAATGTCAATATACCTACAACTATATACATATAACCATACATGTAAATCTAACTATATACACAATATAATTATACACATATATCAATATAACTATATATAAAAATATATCCTATAACTATAGACATATATATAACTATAGCTACATACACATATATAAATATAGCTGTGCACACATATAAATATAACTATATACATAGGGAGCCCAGCTGGCAGCTGCTGCACATTTTCACATGCTCTCTCTTGTTCCTTCCTTTCCAAAGCACCCCCACTTGAAAGGCACATCTGCCAGCAGATGGAGATCTAGGAAGCAGCAGGAATGCTGAGTAAATCTGGGGCCTTGTGTGTGTCCCCTGGCACACACATGGCGGGTGTGCTCCTATCAGGGACTAAAAAATACAGCTCCAACTTGGGAATTTGAGGCCTGCAGTTCAAAGTACAGGAATCCTAGTTCTTCAAGCTTTAAATGTAAAACAACAGCAACAAAACAATTTATCAGCAAAGTTCTCCCATGCTCCAAGATCTTTGCCTTCCCTTCCATGGGTACCAGCTGCCCACTGTTAATTAATCTAAAGGCTGGCAGGACCTGCAGGAATGTCCCATGTGGGACACACACACCTTCCCCAATCCATGAAGGGCTTCACTGCCTCAGCATTGCCAAGGCTGGTGCTAAGATCCTACAGAAAACTTGGGGTGTGACAGACAGCACAAACAAGAGGCTCCTTTTTTTTGTAAATTATCCTAATTCAGGGCAATATAGGGATATTTCCAATGTCTGGTCAAGAAAGTGAACACACACCCTTGAGTCTCCACAGCAGCCCTGGGAATGGCACCCAGGAGAGCTTTAATCTCTCAGCAGAGACATTCACATCTGAGGCAAAGAACTGCAGCCCTTGTTCTTTCTCTGTACTGACAAAGACACTTCATTCTTCCTTAAATGTTTCAAACTGATGGGCGTTATGAGCTGAATTATTAACTAGCACCATTATCTGGAATCTACAAACTCCCCTTTGAAGTGAGCAACAGCTCTTCCAACTCCACCACCAGCTCCTGGATGCACAGCTGGGAGGGAAACAGCTTCCTACAAGGCCGAAGGGGGCTTTGGCTCTAAAGTGCATCCAGAGGGCTCCTGGTGTCCTCTAACGTCTCACTAATCTGTGGACATTTAGGTTTCTCTTTTCATTACTAGATTAGAGGATTGTTTGCCCTCAGATATTCTGCTGCTGGTTTTTCTCATGTACTTCAGCATAGATATCAGCAACATTTATTTTGTGATTTGAGATTAATATTTGGACTTCTACATCAACTTCATCAGTTTGGTGGGTTTTTTCCCAGTTATTTCCAGAGTCATCTGATTACTCAGTGTTTCCTTTACAGCACTGCTGCCTTCAGCAAACACATCTGTGGACATCGGCTCCAAATTGTGACATCCAGGTTTCTGACAACTCCCAGAACTTCAGGTTTTAAGTACTAATTTAATTAATACCTTTTCCATGGAAGAGGAATTAGTGTTAGCATCTCTGCAGAAGTGTGTTGGTAAGAACACTAAGAGGCTGTATACAAAAGTAATATCTTAACTGTAATATTTTAGGATTCACACTGCCATCAATAACTAAACTATTCCTATTTCCCCTTTCTTCAATAGTCTCAAAGTAGTTTTCTTGGCAATCTCTTAAAAAAGTAAAATCTCTTTTTTACCAAGGGAGAGGAAATTGTTTCCGCTAGGTTTTCCTGCTGAATCTGTCCCTTCTAGAGATTCAGTCAGATGCTGAGTGTCTGAATGTTCCCAGATCACACTGATGTTCTCCTTTAAAGAAAACAAAGAAGGAAGGAAGGAAGGAAGGAAGGAAGGAAGGAAGGAAGGAAGGAAGGAAGGAAGGAAGGAAGGAAGGAAGGAAGGAAGGAAGGCCAAAGATCACTCAATATTTCCCTGTAATCACTTCAGCATAAAATAATAACTATTCTTCTCCACCCCAAAAGGGCATCTAGGCTGAGGTGAGCACTACCTGAATATGTTACATAATACATTAATAATTAGTAGTAATACATTAGTAACTCAGGACTGAGGGTGCCAGATTCAAACTCAAGCTCTTACAAAATTAAGCACAACACAAAGTCAGAAAAGTAGAATTGACAAAGTTAGAGTACATGTCCTCACAGTCTGAACTGTGCCCTCAGCCATCAAACTGGCCAGAAGAAATAAGCCAGAATCCCAGAATGGCTCAGGCTGAAAGGGACAACAGAGGGTCCCTGGTGGCACCTCCGTGCTGAGGCAGGGCCATCCCAGAGCAAGGGCACAGCATTGTGTGCACAGGGCTCTGCAGGATCCCCTGTCCCTGTGTGCAGGGAGGGGCAGAGCAGGGCCCAGGCTCTGCTCCAGGCCCAGCAGCGGCACCCGAGCCACGGGCAGGGCCTGAGCCCAGCACTGCCCCTGCCCAGGAGGCACAACTTGTGCCCTGGGCAGTGCCCAGCCCTGAGCAGGCTGCCCAGGGAGGGGCTGGAGTCTCCCTCAGCATTGGGGATCCTGCAGAGCCCTGTGCACACAATGCTGTGCCCTTGCTCTGGGATGGCCCTGCCTGAGCACGGAGGTGCCACCAGATGTGTTCCACTCCTAAGTCCCACCAGATGAAACCAATGTCCCAAGTTCCTTCCAACTTTACTAATTCTGTAATTCTGTGAGTCTGCTCAGTGTTAAATATATATATATTGATAATATGTGCATCATATTAATAGAATTGCATTTGCATTATTTTACAGTGTTGTATAACAATATTCCTAAAGACCTGTACAAATATAGTAACTGAATACTCCAGTTTGGGAAGAGGAGAAGAGTTAGAGGAAGGGTTTTTCTGAAAAAAGAGAGAATCTGTCAAACAAAAGGGCTGAGAGTCCCTGAATTGCCCTTCAACACAGAATAAGCTCCAGTCATTGAGCCAGCTCATGTCCAGGACCACTATCAGCCTTTTCAGTAGTTACCCAAGACATGGGCCCTCACAACCAAACCATCTCTCCCCAAAACAGGGGGCTCACACACCTGATCCTTCAGTTCCTAGCAAGGAAATTTGGGCCCCAAACTCCAAACACCTTCCAGTGACAGAGAAAATGCCCAGGAGGAATGCTCTGAAGGAGCCAACAGGAAAGATGGAGCAAGAGTATTGCTGAGGGATGCAGGGACAGGATGAGGGGGAATGGCTCCCCACTGCCAGAGGGCAGGGTTAGATGGGATATTAGGAATGAATCCTTGGCTGTGGGGGTGGGCAGGCCCTGGCACAGGGTGCCCAGAGCAGCTGGGGCTGCCCCTGGATCCCTGGCAGTGCCCAAGGCAAGGTTGGACAGGGCTTGGAGCAGCCTGGGACAGTGGGAGGTGTCCCTGCCCATGGCAGGGGTGGGATGAGATGAACTTTAGGGCCCCCTCCAGCTCAGCCATTCCATGATGCTGTGATGTAGCTCTGTAGCTGCAGCTCAGGAGCCATCTGAGCTGGCAGTTTGGGGCTGGCCAGCACTGCACTCAGGGAATGAGGCTGAGGGAGGTCCCACCAGCTCCAGCACCAGCACAGGGACCAGCACTCTCCTGGAGCCTGCGTTTGGTGCCGTGCCAGGGACAGCCAGCACTGCCCCACTGCACAGGGCACCCCAAACCTGGTGTACAGGAACAGCAGGCACAGGTACACAAAATGCAATTGCAACTTGTCAGGCACCACCAAATATAAGCCTGTGAGGATGCTTTGTAACAATCAAATGTTATTAAATTATCATTTCCACAGAAACCAGAAACTTAATATCTGTTTAGCAGAAATAGTCTGACCACTTATGTAAATTTTCAATGAAAATTTTTGCCTTCAGTGGCAAATCTCAAAATACTCTTCTATATAATATTAATACAACTTCTAAAAACTTCCACTTCATCACCATGAATTCACCTGCACTCAGTTACCTGCCAAAAACATTTTCTTCCTCTTTGAGGGTTTGTCCAGGTTTACAGGGGGATGACTCCCAAGGATGCTTTTGTCATTACAGAGTAGGTCTGAAAGCTGCTGAAATGTTCTCCTGTGATCACAAGCTGACAGGGCACAGTCACCTCCAATGGCCTTTTTCTGTAGTAGAATTCATATAGATAAAGCAACCTTCAAAGCAGAAAGAAGACAAGGAGAAGTTTCAAAACCAGCAAGTCCTACCCAAGGGAAACAACGAACCCCATTTTTAAAACCAGTGTCTGTCCTGCTCCTTCTTCTGGAGATAAATCAGAGTTAAAGGACACTGGAAAGGTAATTCCTTTTAACAAAGATGAGTCATATAAATATGATAAACTCAGGTGTACTTAAGATACAGGTTTATTTTGGAAGAGATTTAGGGATGAAGGATTAGTCCTTTGTGCCTGATTATCCTCAGACTTTCTGGCTGAGGTAATGGTTAATAAAAAGCTAATTCCATAGATGAGTTAATGAAAACAGGAGGCCACAGGATCACCTACGAGGGAAATCAAGTCCTGCTGTGACCCATGCAGATGAGCCAGCCTGCAGACAGCCATCACCTGTGGAGGGGGGAAAGGGAGGGGAAGAGAAAAGCTGGAATTGGAGAAGTTTAGAGGTGAAGTTAAGCAAAGTCCTTCCATTAAAGGCAAATCACTTTTATACTTTTGAGGTCTGGGTTTAAATGTAGTTCCTTTACCTTAATTGTTTTTCAGCTGTATTTTTTAAACCACAAACAAGGTGTTTCTCTTTTGCTTCATTGGCTGATTATTGTCTGAAGCAGCAGGATTTTAGGTAAGATCTGGCTCCCAATTCAGCTGTCCAGGGATGGATGAGGTCATTCTGCCAAAACCAAACTCATCTGCACTGTGACTCCTGCCTCTTCTCAGGGCCCTCAGCTCACACCTGCAGTAGGACAGGTCATCTTCTGGGATGCAATACAGGATCTCACATGCATCTCAAACTGAAAAAGTGCTCCAAGTGAATTTAAATTCTTTCCATTTCTCTAGCTAGGACAGACATGAAGAGACAGGGGCAGCAGTAAAACAATGAAAAGGGACAAAAGATGGAGAAGTCAGGACTCAGAAGTCAGGACTCAAAAGACTGATGGTTTGCTATTCACTTGAGCTCAAGAGTAAAAATGGTCAAATTTAGCCAAAGTGGTGAAAGGGAAGATGGGAGTTTCAATGACAACCAGCCCTTTTCAGGGACTGCCATGACTGAACCAAAAGCTTTGGAATAATTTTCTATCTCAAACATCCATTCTGAGGTTTGTGATCTGTGATTGTGACTCCCACCATTCTGATCCTTAGTCCTGGATGAAAAAGAAGCTCATGATGAAAGTGAGAGGACAAAGGTGGACTGGGTGAAAAATAAATATTGGAATATCAATGGCTTGACTGGCTGCTGGCTATTCCCATCCTTACACCAACACATTATCCTAGACAAACCCTGGCCAAGTTGGATATGGTTGGATAAACTTGGAGAAGCTTATATTTTAAAAAGTAATCATGAATAAAAGACAAAGGTTGATATTTGCAAGGCAGGAAACTGGATGATCAAGCTTCGGTAGGTCAAGCCTTTTTCAACACACATAAGCATAACTTGCTTTGCTTGTCCTTTGTGAGGGGAAAAGAAAGGATAAGCTTTATGCTGTAGTAGAAAAGGAAGCCCTTGCATTTTCACTTCAGATCTTTTGATATCTGATAAGCCAGGCCCTCCAAGTAAGGAGCACTTTCCTTACTTGGAATGATATAAAGCATTTAGAGTAAGTCCTGTTGTTCTCTTTAATAAGGCACCTTGGAGGTGGGGCCGATTCCAAAAGTCACCATAATTTTTCTCATTCATCAAGTGGAAACTCAGGGCTGCAAAAAGCTGTCTGGGAAAAAAAGTGGAGCTATTTCCCAGTCTTTTCATAATAATAAAGAATCTCTTTTTGTCCAGGCAAGGACATTCTTCAAAGATAAACATAGACTCGTTAGCTAAGATAAATTCTGGTGAAGTCAAGCAAAAAACTTTTGAAGAATAAACCACTGCACTGATGAGAACACCCACTATGCTGCTGCCCTGGAACCTCCCTTGAATTACAGAACTGCTGTTTCATGTTCAGGGCTTCTTTGAAATAGATATTTGTAACCCACAATGCTTTCCCTTTTCTCAAGCGGATCCATTTTCAAATTTCTAGCCTCTATTCTGGAAGTGCAGAAGCCTCCAGGTCTCTCCTGCAGCCTCCCCTGTCTCCCCTGCTCCCTGGGCTCCCTGAAGGTGCTGCTGCCATGGCAGGGGAGCTGCAGAACCAGCACGGTCACTGACAGGGCTGAACAACCCCATGGGGGGCCCAGGGATCTGAACACAGCCACTAGACTGCTAAAACTGTGCTCAGTTTGTAGAGTGCTATGGCTGACTTTGATTAACATTTCAAAAGTCACACAGTAAAATAAATTCCAGAAATGTGTTCTTACCCAAGTGATTTGAAGACTGATTTCTTTGTCTTCAAAAACATTTATTCTAATATATGTTATATATTCTATTTATTGTCTGTGTATATATATATATATATGTAGTATTTATTTTACATCTATTCTAATAAAAATGAAATTGGAAAATTGATCTACACACATATAGAAACTCCATAACCACAGTCCACAGTAGTCTTTAGTGTTTTACTATCAGCCTTTTGATTTGGCTGCTTGACTTTATCATCACAGCAAGCCTGGATCCACTACAGAAAGTGGGTTCACATAGGAATGTGAATTCACAGTGAAATGAAACACTGATTTTATTCTAAAAATAAACTTTGTAGATGAGGCACTTTTCTGCAGGTATACTTGGAGATACATAGAGATAATTTAAAGGCAAAGGCAATATTTGCAGGGCAGACAGTCTTTATACTCTGCAATTGTTCTGAGCAAGAGAGAAATCCTTGATGAAATCAAATTTAGTCCAATGTTGATAATCAGTAAATGTAACAGGTATAACTTAAGATGGCAAACAGCTCAGATAATTAACTTGCAATGCCTGACACTTACATGTGATTTTACACGAGATCATTGCTATGATTGCCAAGATGGTTTTTAATGTCTCTGCCTATTGCCCTTTTTAATAGGATGTTGCTGTAATTTTGTGCTGTTTGGAGCAGCAAACCAGTGAGCTGAACAACACAGAAAGAGCTGGTGGCCATCATTCCAAAGCAGCAGATGTGGGAATGACTCACATTACCCAAAAGCTAATTCTGAGCAGCTTTATGATGAAATCTGGGCATCTTTGAGAACATTCTGTGACCTGTGAACAGAACACAATTCTGGATACTGCCAAAACCCTAAATGATATCTGTGAATCTCTCACTGCAAGCTCCAAAGTGTGTTTGTACCAGCAAACCTGAGAAACCAACAAAAGAAACCTTTGAAGGGCTCCAGTGAGGACAAAGTGAGCGAGCAATAGCGAGAGAGAAATTTCTTGTAGCTTGTTGGAATGATTCCAAGGGAAACGAAACAGATACTACAGAAAAATACAATCTTCTAAGAAAAGAAAAGGAAACATCTGAAGGGAAAAGGTGTTTGTGGAATAGGAGATAAGTGTTAGACATCAAATCCAGATCATATGCTGTTAAAAGCTATAAGTAAAAAGTAAAAACCACTGAAGGAAGTGTTTGCTGAGGGCAGAGATATCAAAGGGGAAGGTGGCAATTAATTTCTAAGGCTTCAAGATTGAAGCAAGAGTCAACAAAGAGAGCCAGGAGACTTCACTCTCATGTTCTCATCCTGCCCTCTCAATTCGAGAGAAGCTTCTAAGCTCTTTTGTGAAGAGCTTGTGGTTGATCCAGACCTACCCAGGAGAAATTACCAGCTACAGCCCATTCTCTCACCAGCTGTCATGAAATACCTGACTGGGAACAATGATCTCCTTTGAGTACTATGGTAACAGGGATGAATGGCATTTTATGGAATAAATCAATATTTACTGATAAATTACAAAAAAACCACAGCTCCTTCCTTCTTCCAGACAAAACAGATCATCCTTCAAACAAATTTGGTTTGGGTCAGAAAGGAGATGTACTTGGGCCCACAGAAGCTCTGGATGGACCCTGCATCTCAGCAAGAACATACCAGGGAAGGCACATGGATGGTGGACAGAGCACTGTCCTTGAAGAACAGCAAAGAGGGCAGGATCTCCATTCCAGAGAAAATGCAACTGAGGGAACTGAGACAGAAATGTTTAAAACTATGGGCCATGAGACAGACATGGATGGAGACCCAGTCACACCAAAGCCAAGTGGCAATTGACTGCAAGAGGCTCAAGGGACAAGGGAAGGAGGCTCTGGGCACAGCAGCTCCATGGTGAAGTCCTTGGCACAGCCATGCATGTGCCACTGTCTGCATCAATTGGGACAAACGAACTCCTGGAAATTAAATACACCAAGGGCTATTACATACAACTTATGGTTTATTAATTCCCTCAGCCCACATGGAATCACAGAATCATTTGGATTGGGAAAGCCCTCCCAGACCATGGAGTCAAAGCTGTACCCAATCCCCAGCTTCTCCCCAGCCCAGAGTGCTGAATGTCATGTCCAGGCCTTCCTTGGGCACCTCCAGGGACAGGAACTCCAGAGCTCCCTGAGCAGCCTCTTCCAGTGCCTGAGCCCCCTGCCAGTGAGGAAATACACTCTGCTGGAGGCATTGTGGGAATGCATCAGTTCCTGCTTGCTGTGCTCCTGCCTCCTCCTTGGGCGTTGCTGTCCAAAGACACAGTGAGCTTTGGGATGGGAGTTTGGTCTGACCAAGGCCAGTGTTCTTATCTTCAAAGCAGAGATCTGTTCATTGGAGAATTATTCAGATATTCACTAAATTCTGCTTTCTCAAAACTGGAAAAAACTGGATTAATTGGATAGAAATAAGCATGTGAAATCTAGCTGGAGGGTGCTAACACTAACACCACATTCTTACAGACACCTTCCTCTTGAGACAATATTATTTTGTGTCTCTCAGTGTTCCAGTAAAGAACAAATCAGTCATCACTTCAGCTGAAGACACAAAGGCTGCAGCTTTACCAGTGACTGTATCCAGTTCCCCTCTCTGGCACAGAGGTTGTTAATACTGGGAAAATCTCTCCCTCTTCCATCTCAGAGCTGCCACTTCCAAACAGCCTGATGGGAATGGCCCCACGCCAGGCACTACACTAAGCTCAGCACTGTTGGGGAGAGCTCTCACCAGTCCAATGCTGCAGTGATGAGGCTGAGCAGGACCCCCAGGCACTTCTCCTAGGGGGGTCTGCACTCAGGAGGGGCCCACATCCTACTGAGGGCTTTTCAAAGGCCCCAGGGCTACCTGCAAGCTTAGGAAACCTGAAAGCCCAGAAATCCAGAGAAATCCAGCCTTGGGGTCCCAGCACAGCAAGGACATGGACCTGTTTGAGCAAGTCCAGATGAGGCACCAAGATGATCAGAGGGATGGAGCAGCTCTGCTGGGAGGAAAGGCTGGGAGAGTTGGGATTGTTCAGCCTGGAGAAGAGAAGGCTTTGGGGTGACCTCATTGTGACCTTCCAGTGCCTGAAGGAGCAAACAAAAAAGAGGGAGAGAGACAATTTACAATGGCCTGGAGTCACAGAAGAGGGGATAATGGCTTCCCACTGCCAGAGGGCAGGGATAGATGAGATTTTGGGAAGAAACTCTTGGCTGTGAGGGTGGGCAGGCCCTGGCACAGGCTGCTCAGAGAAGCTGTGGCTGCCCTATCCCTGGAGGTGTCCAAGGCCAGGCTGGACAGGGCTTGCAGCACTCTGGGGTAGTGGAAGGTGTCCCTGCTCATGGCAGGGGTGGAATGGGGTGAGCTTTAAGGTCCCTCCCAAATCAACCCATTCCATGTTTTTATGGTTCTTAATAAATGCAAATCCAACATGACCAGCATCAGATGTGTTCCAAGCTCGAAGTAGCACGTGCTACCTCCAAAGATCTGCTGGAAATTGAAGCAATGTCCAGATCATTTCCAGGCAGTGAGGGTGGGAACAGGCACAAAAAGGGATTATCACCAGCTCAGCTGGGCCAAAGGACACAAGACTGACCCTCTCCAGCATCATCCATCCCACTTGAGCACACACTACATGGGAAATACTGAGGAAGCAATTTAAGACCATCCTTTCTCTGGGAACTTATAAAGTCAGGCCCAAAAGTTATGCTTAAGGGGAGGTAGTTACTCCTCTGGGATTAACAGAACTCAAAGCTGTGCAGGAAATTAGGGAATGCAGCTGTGCCTGTTCCTGCCTGATCAATGAACACTGGAATGGGTCTGGATACAAAATCTGCAAGTTCTGGTTCTGTACCAACCAAAGGACTGATGAAAATGAAAATGATCTCTTCACTGAAATGAAGAAAGTCTCTTCAAGGAGAGAAAATGGGAGAGACAGTGTTGTCTGCACCTCGACAGCCAGGTGGGATTAATGCCTTCCTGCCACAGCCCCAGCGGTCTGGTAGCTGTCAGCTCCCTGCACACTTGATGAATTAATAGGCTCATCAGAAAGAAATTAATTGTCTTCCAAAGGCATCCATCTAAGAAAGTTGGAGTGATTCAAGCTCTGGGAGGTGCCTGTTTCTCTCCACTGACTCTCTGTGCAATCTCTGTGCAAGCCCAGGCACATCCAACTGACTATTACACATTCAGATGAA
The DNA here is from genome assembly GCF_028551555.1 of Melozone crissalis. Classification (NCBI taxonomy): domain Eukaryota; kingdom Metazoa; phylum Chordata; class Aves; order Passeriformes; family Passerellidae; genus Melozone; species Melozone crissalis. Next base: position 1,205,680 of record NW_026535835.1, read on the forward strand.
TCTTAGGCAAGATGAATCCTACAACGAGTTTTGCAAGTGCATTACTAATGCAGCTATTCTGCTTTTCTCAAGGGAAAATGTGGTGCTCTTCACGCTGTGTTAAAGCAGATGTTTTCAGCTGCTTCTTATTTTAAGAATCCCCTTTTGGCCATGTGAATTTTAAGCCCTGCATACAAAGACAATTATTTATCTTAGCAGGGGTGTATCAATCAGAGCACCACGACTGCTCTGAGGTTAGCACTCACCACAAAGGTGATCATGGGCAAAAGAACCTCGGCCACTGATGCATTTGAAGGCATGGCTGGACTTGCAAGGTCAGGTGAACCAATAACTTCAACTTCTCACATAGCCTCCTTGACTGATTTTTCGTTATTCTCTGATAATAAAGCTTCCCTGCATTTCTCTGATCCAGCCCTACCTCTAGCAAAGGTTTTGCCAATAGTAGAAAGCAAACAGAACTAAACTTCAAATAATTATGTTCTAAAAGAACCAGGTGGGCATCTTTTCTTTTACTGCTCTCAGAGTGAAAAACCCAGAGAAATCTTCTTGTTGCTGAAGTCAACAAAGGAGTTTGAACACACATAAAAAGAAACCTTTTCACAAAGTTCTACTTTGAATTAATTTACTGAGACGTCAACAGTGATATGAAAAGAGTCAAGAATAACATTGAAAATATATCCTTTAGTCCCCTCACTTAGGAAATACATATTTGAAGTATCACTTTGCAAATAAGCTAATTTTGCTGCTGTGCCCTTAAGATGAAGGGAAAATGTTTTTAGGTGAACACAAGAATTAATAAGCTTTCAGCATTCTGTATGTAACACTGCAGAGAAGGAAGGAGAGCTGAGAGATTAAGGGATACACGAAATCACAGAATTAAAGAATGGTTTGGGTTGAAAGGGACCTTAAAGCCCATCCAGAGCCACCCCTGCCATGGCAGGGACACCTCCCACTGTCCCAGGCTGCTCCCAGCCCTGCCCAGCCTGGCCTTGGGCACTGCCAGGGATCCAGGGGCAGCCCCAGCTGTGCCAGGGCCTGCCCATCCTCACAGAATATTTTTTTAGTAACTTGTTTCAGCTTCTCTTCTGAAGAATAAAAATATTTCAGTGAGACTGAAAATTTTAGCAGAACCATTTTGGATGAAAGCAAGAAGTCATTATTTTTGTACTTTCTGCTCTTCAGTGCATAAAAAATACAACATAAAAAAGTTAGACAAGAAAAAGAAATATTAGCAGAATGAACTGCTCTACATAATATTTTTGACTAATCTTTGCCTTTAAAAACATAACCTGGGAAAACATGAGACCGAGAACTGTTCAACATATCATCAGTTCTTTATTGTCCTAATTTTGCTTAATTAAAAAAAAAAATTAACGTTAGCCTAACAGTGACTAGTTGTGGACAAATGTTTTTCTCCTTGCCCTTAATCCTCAGCAGGGACTGTCTGGAAATCACCAGGGAATGATCAAAATCTGGAGGAAGGACAGGAACACCACACAGAGAAGCTTTTGGCTTCAAAGGTTTCTCTTCTGCTTAGAATTTCCACTTTCTATCCAATTCTCACTTGAGATATACACACGACAGAGCACTGCAGAAATATATGCAAAAATATCACTTTTAACTCTCTTTTTGACAAGCAAGTACAGAAATTCTTTTCATACCTGCTGGACCTGAGTCCTGCCCTGAGGATGTGCAGAGCTGGAGAACTGAAGTGGAGGTGGGCTGAGCCCGTTGCTGAAGTGCAGCCGGAGTGGAAACTCCTTTATCTGGGAAAGTTGGGGAATGTTCCTGTCTCTGGGATGAGGTTGTTATGTAAAAGCATGGAAAGAAAGGAATAAAAGCACCCTGAGTCCACAGTGCTGCAAGGGGTACAGGAGCCAGTGAAACGAGTGCTGGGGAGAGGGCATTTCCCAGGCAGTGAAAGGCAGCAAGAGGAGCTGAGGCTGCACAAGCTCTGGGGGAGCAGGACCACCTGTACTGCACTGGCCCAGAGCAGGCTGAGTCCCCACCCTGAGCACACGGTGTGCTGCAGTGGCAGGAGGACACTCAGTCTCCTCCAACCTCAGGAACAGGTCAGCAGTGCTCAGAAATGCACGGAAACCCCACGGTGTAGGAGCCACTAAAGCAAAGCAGTCATTCACAAAGTGAGCTGTGCTCAACCTGACACCGTGGTAAAAACCCATTGAAATCACAAAGCCAGGCTTCCCCAGAACTCCAGTGCTAGCAGCTCCTGGACAGCTTCAGGAGGAGCAATGGCCAAACCCTCTGGGTGACCCTGACAGCACTTTATGACAAAGCAGTTTCTCAAGAATAAAAATTCAAAGTCCACTTTTTTCCCAGTCAGCTCAACTAGTTCAGTTTAGACAAAAATATCCAAAACTTTGCAATTTTGTAGATACTCTCTTTATTTTTCTCTTAACTTCCTCTCTTGCTGATTATTTAATTAAATTAGCTCATAAGCTGTGACACTTTGATTCCTATAAGAGGCTGTAGTAAATTTGTCCAGTCACTGACAGCAACATCCAGGATCCCTGTGCTTGCTGCATTCCTACAAACACACCTGCATTTGTGCCTTTTCTGCAGAGATGTCACATGCCAAGCACAAATTTCAGGATAGTTTACACCAAAACGCTTCATCCAGCAGCTAGGCTTTCTCACCCTGGAGTTTTAAATGAATTTTTAAAAATAGCCTCTCATTTACCTCTTTCTGTCCTCTGATAGGCCAGGTTAGATGGGGCTTGGAGCAACCTGGTCTAGTGGAAGGTGTCCCTGCCCATGGCAGAGGGCTGGAACTGGATGGGCTTTAAGGTTCCCTCCATGCCAAACCATTCCATGATTCTACAATGGGAACTAACTCAAGATGGACAACTTACAGTCATCATTCTGCAAGTTCACATTAAATCATTAAAATTCACTAAATAAATACAACTTGGTCCTGAAAATCTATTAAGAGTTAACATTTAGGACTGATTATTTCCTGCTCAGAAAGAGCAGAAAGTAAACATTTTTATTTTAATCAGTATTTTTACCATATATTAACAGAGAATGACCATACATCTGAGAATTCCCTTGTTTATATTTTTCTTTTGGATAGGGAAATTGTGATTGCCTAGTTTTAGCATATCAACAAGAAACCACAGGATGTCATGCTAGGAAGAACAGTTGCTTGACATGAGTTGTTCCTGGATGTTTAACAGAAAGTTCCATGTTGCAAGACATTTGGAACAGACTGACGCTTTGCAAACAAAAATATCTTTTATCTCTCAAATTACCTCACATTTACAGCAAAGCCATGCCTAAATCATCAGGACAGGGAACTGTCACCCTGTTGGAACTTGGCTGCCCATGAAACCCAATGTTTGCCTTGTTCTGCCTTTCTAGAAACTGCAGCTCTGAGAACCAAAGCTCCCTAAAGCTGCATCCCATAAAAAGAGAGGTCAAAAAATCAAAAGGTCCTGTCATAGGGTTTGCTCGACCACTGCCCTGCAGTGCATCAGGCAGAGCAGGCTGCACTGAAGTCTATAATGACTCATCTTCAACTTAACAGTGTTGATATCAAATCTTAACTTAAATTCTTCCTAACTTGGTATTGAGGCTAGTTTTTTGCTTTCTCAAATGCTTAGTTCTATTTTCTTGACATTACAGATGAAGTCCCACATATACCACAGAAAACACCTCAGGAATCAGATGGCAATTCCTGCTCTTAAACAATAACCAAAAATAAGGATTGGGATACTCTGACCAGTCCTAAAGGTTGATGGTGCTGCAGGAAGCAGGGTGAAGGCGTCACAGCAGCACACGGACCTGCAGGGTACGGACAGACTGACCCGGGAACCTGCACATCCACCTGCATGGAGAACAACTCCTTCCCTTCCCCGGGTGACCCGAGCAGCCCTCACAGCCCCGCCGTGCCCTCACAGCCCTGCCATCCCCTCATAGCCCCCGCCATGCCTTCACAGTCCCGCCATCCCCTCATGGCCTCACCACGCCCTGACAGCCCTCACAGCCCTGCCATCCCCTCACAGCCCCGTCATGCCCTCACAGCCCCGCCATGCCCTCACAGCCCTGCCATGCCCTGACAGCCCCGTCATGCCCTCACAGCCCCGTCATGCCCTCACAGCCCCGCCGTGCCCTCACAGCCCTGCCATCCCCTCATAGCCCCCGCCATGCCTTCACAGTCCCGCCATCCCCTCATGGCCTCACCACGCCCTGACAGCCCTCACAGCCCTGCCATCCCCTCACAGCCCCGTCATGCCCTCACAGCCCGCCATGCCCTCACAGCCCTGCCATGCCCTGACAGCCCCGTCATGCCCTCACAGCCCCGCCATGCCCTCACAGCCCTGCCATGCCCTGACAGCCCCGCCATCCCCTCACAGCCCCCGCCATCCCCTCAGGGCCCCACCTTGTCCTCACAGCCCTGCCATCCCCTCAGAGCCCTCACAGCCCCGCCATCCCCTCACCGCCCCGCCATCCCCTCATAGCCCTGCCATGCCCTCACAGCCCCGCCATCCCCTCACAGCCCCGCCATGCCTTCACAGCCCCGCCATGCCCTCACAGCCCCGCCATCCCCTCATAGCCCCCGCCATCCCCTCATGGCCCCACCACGCCCTGACAGCCCTCACAGCCCCGCCATGCCCTCACAGCCTCGCCATGCCCTGACAGCCCTGCCATCCCCTCATAGCCCCCGCCATCCCCTCATGGCCCCACCATGCCCTCACAGCCCTGCCATCCCCTCAGAGCCCTGACAGCCCCGCCATCCCCTCACAGCCCCGCCATCCCCTCACACCCCCGCCATGCCCTGACTGCCCCGCCACGCCCTGACAGCCTCGCCACGCCCTGACAGCCCCGCCATGCCCGCACAGCCCCGCCATCCCCTCACAGCCCCGCCATGCCCTCACAGCCCCGCCATCCCCTCACAGCCCCGCCACCCCTCACAGCCCCGCCGTCCCCTCAGGTCACATCGCCCTCCCGCGCTGGCCGAGGCCCGGGGGTGCTCAGCGCCCTGAGGGTGCGGCTGAGGTAATACGGCAGGAAATGGGAGCTGCCATGAGGAGCGGCTGAGGGAGCTGGGCAGGGGCTCAGCCTGGAGCAAAGGAGGCTTAGGGGGTCACTTGTGGCTCTGTACAACTCCTGACAGGAGGGGACAGCCGGGGAGGTCGGGCTCTGCTCCCAGGGAACAGGGACAGGAGGAGAGGACATATAAATAAATGGCCTCAGGCTGGGCCAGGGGAGCCTCAGGGTGGATTTTGGGGAAATTCCTTCCTGGAATTTGCTGTCCGGCCAGCTGCCCAGGGCAGGGGTGCAGTCCTCACCCCTGAAAAGGTTTAACAGCCGTGCGGATGTGGCACCTGGGGACATGGGTCAGTGCTGGCCTTGGCAGTGATGGAGAACAGTTGGACTCAGTGATCTCAGAGGGTTTTTTCAATCTTAATTACTCTGTGATTCTGAAGCTGCATAAGCAGCCTAAGCTTGGTGAGGCTGAAGCTGTGCACTGCTTTTGTCAACTTTTTTTTTGTTTCAAATTATGATAACTTTAAATATACTGGAAGATGCATGCAGCATCTTTCATCTACAGACACTTATTTTATCTAGGGACACACAGAGACACCAGAGGTCCCATAAACAAATGGCAGCACCCCAAGTTCACTTTCACAGAAGCCCAAGATTTTGGGAGTGAAATGTGTGAACTATCACTGAAAACGGACACACACTTCAGAAAGTTCGGAAATCCTTCCTGCCTGTGTCCCTCACTTTGAACTGTCTCCTGCACAGGACTCACAGAGTTCACAAGGCCACACATCACCTTCCTCTTCCTCTTCTTCCTCCACATCCCCGGCCATTTCAGTGTTATCCATTAACACACCTGAGTAACCCCAGCCCTTGCCAGCCTGACCTGGCTTCTCACTACACTGAAATGTGTGTTTATTTTGTTGTGTGGCTGCTGAGATAGCGTGGCACATCACACGCAGCCCCAGTTGTTAATTCACCAAGGATTCCTGGCAGTTGGTGCATGGATGGGGAAGGCTTTGATGTCCCTGTTTGTGCTGGGTTCAGACCCATTTCGGCAGATATTGATTACCTCAGGTTGAACGTGTTGGCAACGAGGGCTTTATGTTCCTGTAGTGATAACACTTCCCTCCATGCTTAATAAGCAGGAGAGTTCAGTGCCCTTCGCTGGGGTGGCCAGGCTGACGTGCCACTAGCCACAAGTGTCCCAGCAGCTTGTTACTTAATAAATACTGTTTATAAATAATGATTTATCTTTTAACTGTGCATGGGGGAATTGTGCTGTGGTATTTTCCCTGCTGGGGATAAGAAGCCAACAGGTCCCAGCAGTCAGCCTCTCCAGATGACATTGGGACTGCTAAAGATAGAAGTTAATAAATAATAAATGGCCTTTTCCTGCAAAAATGCTGGTCATGACTAATATTGAGCAGTGTTGCTGTGGCAGAGCACCCACCACAGCTGGGACCAGCGCCTCCAACAAGTGTCCTGCCACAGGCAGTGTCAATGTGACCAGCCTGTCACACCTGTGGTGGCTGTGGTGGGCAGCAGGTCAGATGTGGGCCAGCCATGGTTAATGTGACTGTTTGAGCACAGACCAGAGTGGGCTGGGCTGGAGCCCTGCCGAGGGTCAGCAGTCAGGGATTCTCTCTGAGGGTCAGCAGCTGCCTGAGGGACTTCCTCAAAGCCAAGCCCTTGCCTCCCTGCGGCAGTGACTGCACATTCCATAGAGAGCCACCCCTCTAAACTCTTCATAATTCTCATGTCAGTTGGGTAGTACCAATTCCATTTTAGATCACAAATCTGTATTCAAGTGTTTGCAGGGCTATAATTTCACCGATTTATCTGGTTTCTAGAAATAATCTCATTTAAACACCTTCTTTCTCTCAGTTTTACAATCTCTAGCAAAAGCAGTTTCCTGAGCTGACCTCATGTGACTGTGAGGAACAATAGTTCACATTTCAATGTGACAAACTGTCCTGTTCCCCACATTTCTGATACGAGGCCTTTAGGTCTCACCTGTCTGACAGGAACACATGAGCCGAATTGAGGGAGTAGTTTACCAGGGATCTGCTGAATTTCAGTATCCCTGGATCTTTGAATTGAGGACAGACTTTCCAGGAGATTCTCTCTGGCTCTATCACAAAGTATAACTGACCTGCAGCACCATCCAGCTGACAAAGCACTGTCCCAGGCTGCTCCCAGCCCTGTCCAGCCTGGCCTTGGGCACTGCCAGGGATCCAGGGGCAGCCACGGCTGTGCCAGGGCCTGCCCACCCTCCCAGGGAACAATTCCTAATTCCCAATATCCCCTCCATCCCTGCCCTTTGGTAGTGGGAAGCCATTCCCTGTGTTCTGTCCCTCCATCCCTTGTCCAAAGTCCCTCTCTTGGAGCTCCTTTAGACACTGGGAGGGGCTCTATGGTCTCCCCAGAGTCTTCTCTTCTCCAGGTGAACAATCTCAACTCTCTCAGCCTTTCCTCATAGCAGGGAATCCTGCCTAACAATGCTTCCTTAGAAAGAAAACAACTCCTTGAGTCCTTACAGGAGAGGCTGGAAGGCCCTGGTTATCTTGGGAAGGACATCCTGCACGTTTGTTTACAAGAGAGCAGAGGTTTTCTGTGCCCTACTGTGATTCTGATTGTGAGAAGGGATATTAAATCCCTAATGCACCTTAATCAAGGGGAAAGCAGCTTGAAACCCCCTGGGCAAGCAGAACTCCCCACAGAGGAAAGAAGGGGCCAAACCCAGCAGCACTAATATAGAGATTTTATTTCGACTGTATCGAGTTGTACAGCACATTTTGTTTGTCACAATGCCATCAAACTGACTGGAGTTTTTGGCCAGCACATTGTGACGCTGAGACTCACAAGAGCTAAAAGCAGTTTGGACTAATGGCCTGAATGGGAGGGCCAGCAGTACCTGGTTTCTGGCTTCCTCATCACTTGCAGTCATTCCAACATGTGCAAAACAGGAGCAAATCCAAGTTCCTTCTGCCAGGCCAATGATCACGCTGCCATGTTCAGCAATGACTGCAAGGTACAAGGCAGGGGAGAATCTGAAGCAAGGTGCCTTCTCTTCCCAGAGCCACGCTGTTTGTTCCCAGTATGGAAAAGAAGCACAGTCTAAGTACAGGGTCTTCAGAAGATGAGCTTCACTTACACAAAACCAGAGGCTGACAAGTCAAAGTGCAGGAAAGGGTCCTTATTTCATTCCTTCTGATGGAGATGACAAACCATTACTGAAAGATCTGGGAGATCACAACAGAGTCAAGTCCTTTGCCTTGTTAGCAGACCAAGGTCCTCCCTGCCACAAACTAAGTCTCAGCTCCTGAAGTGCAGAATATATTGGAAAGAAAACCTACATTTCTGCAAAGAAACGCTCCACTTTCAAACTCTTCTTCCTGACAAGTATCCACAGATGCCTTACAGAGGAGGCAGGATGGATGCTCCTGAAGGGATCCAGGGATTACAAGCCCACTGAAGCCCACTTTATAAACCATTCTTCCTTTCTAAACCCAGTTCTTTGTCCTTAGGATGAGTTGGGATTCCTGCTCTCTAGTTTAAAGAAGAAGCAGAGAGGCATTTACAAGTTGGCAACTCTGAACTTTGACCACTGTACAAGGAGACAAAAAAAGAAGTCAAATTCAAGAGGCATTTCAGGTAGCACTGGGGCAAGTCAGAGAGATGGTTTCCACCACTGAACAAATGCCACATGTCATGGTTCTCACTGCAGCTGTACATCCTAAAGTGAAAAGCACAGACCGTAGTGTCTATGTCAGCCAGTGTCCTTCCCCACCCCCAATTTGGTATCGATGCTTCATTCTCCCTTCTTCGGGTTACATTAAGTGCACAGAAATATATAGCAGCATTTGGACTGAAACCCTCACATACACCAGACAGCACATTCCAGGAGGTAAAACAACACATTATGGCCTATACCCTCAAGGTATCAAGTTTTCAGGATAAAGAGCAGTAGGAAGTGGAGAGCTGAGGGCAGAAAAGGGGAGGAGGAGCAACACAGGAACATGAGTTCTGTTTCCATGCCAGGAGAGGATCAGGGTGCCATTCCTGTGTTAGCACCAGGCTGTGCACAACCGCAGACAAAGCAAAGGGGCAGAGCAGAAGTGAAAAGCCAATCTCCCATCTCCCCGTGGTGTTGGGGGCAGGGACAAAGTCCAGTGCGACACTGATCCCAGCGGAGCCTGAAAATGGGCACGATCTGCTCAGCCCTTTTCAGCTGGAATGAATTTCTCTTCAGAGCCCGAGAGAAAATCAATTAGTGATGGCTAGTGAGTCTTGGTCACCAAGCTGATCGCAAATCACACTCATGGGAAGAAAATCTACAGATCTGCTCCAGGCTGAGGCCCTTCCAATGCCCACGGGACCATCGGGAGCTTGCCCTCTTCCTTCTCACACAGCGGCCTGCCTTTGGAGGGGGAGGTGGTTCTAAACATGCCTTTCTATTGCTTTGGGGGGACTTTGCACAGGCAAACAGCTGTGAAAACGTTGCTTTCCAGACCACAAAAGGAAGAGGTTGTGATCTTCTCTCAGCCCTAGGCCATCAGGGCTACAACACACAGGCCCACCAGCTCCGGGGTGGGGACACAGCAAACTTTGATCTGAGCTCCTCTGCTCCAGCCCGGCAGCGAGGCTGCTGCAGACAGCGCATTCCAGCTTGGTGTTCAAGTGTTGCACCAAAGGCCTTCACAGTTACCCTGGAGGCAGAGTCACCCTTCAAACCCATGAGAGAAAAGGCTGGGCTTAGACAGGTCCCTTGTCTGGCATTCAGCTGGAAGCTGTGGCAATGGGTTTCTTCATATGTTGGCTCATGAGCTCCCTGGCACGAGACACTTGGATATGGTCAAAACAGGAGTTACAAACGAGGACAGGGTCGTACAACTGCTGATCAGGGATGGGCAGCTTCAGATGGCAGCAGGTAGCACAGAACACATTCCCACAGTTCCTGTCAAGGAGCAAGAAAACCAGTGAGAAGAGAGCTGAGACCACCACAGCAGAACTTCAGCAAATTCTGGTCCAGGTCAGGGCAAAGCACCAGCCTGACTGAGGATTGTAAATGTGTTTTTTGTACTGTGGTCAGCAGTGCAAGCAAACTGCTAGTGCTGACAGGGACTCATTGCTGTCCCAGAAAGGGATCAAAGGCCTTGGAAAAATAGAAACAAGAACAATGTAGAATGGAACTCTGCAGGGAACTGATGAGGCCTGGCATGTAGTGGAAAGACCTAAAAGCTTCTCCTGGGAGCTGGAGGGAACAGACCTGGCAGAGGGGCATTTTGTGACACCAGGCCGAGGGGAGGATGGGCCCAGAGCGCTGACGTTTTTACCTGCAGTGGTGCCTCCGTTTGGCCAGCCAGAACTCACAGTCACAGTTGAAGCAGTGTGAGGCCATGTGGTCTGGGACCCACCGCGTGACCTAGGGCAGACACCAGTTAGCTCCCATCTGTAACCCCCCAGTGACAGCTCTGGGCAAACTGGGAGTGGCTTTGGGCCACACCTCACAGTGAGCCTACCCCACCTGAGCCATTAGCAGCAGAGATGTGTCAAGGACATGCTCACTGCCTCACTTCCAGACCACTCTCTGCAGCTGTGCCCACCCAGGTCAGCTGCAAAAAGCATTCCCTCCCACTGCATCACAGCTCCATGATGGGACACATACCTCAGTCTCCTTCTTATCCACAGGTTCCCAGCTTGCTTCTGACAAACATTCCTCACTGTGGTCTGAACAGAAATCCTCCGTGTCACTGCCGTCTGATTCCTTAAGACACGTCTGCAAAAGGAGACCAGGTCACCAATCCCCTCTGCTGCTGGGCACACACTGCAGGGCACGCCCTGCTCCACACACTCTGCGCTGGTGAGGGGCACCCAGGTGGCTCCCGAGCCCCCAGACATGGGGCAAAGCATCCATGAGTGTGCAGGAGTTTGGTCCTCAAGCAGCACAGATACCTCTGGGTGGAGGAGGACATGGCCAGGACAGGAACACGACTACAGAGGAACAATCTTTCCCACCCCCTCTAAAAGGTATGGAGAGCTGTGGGCTGGAGAGGGAGGTGTACAGAGGTACAGGGACCCGGCGTGGGGTGCGAGCGGCCTGTACTCACAAAGTCATCCTCGTAGTCCATGGGGGGCTCGGCCGGAGGGGCGCAGAAGTGGCGAATGTCCAGGCGCAGCTGCAGCTCCCGCACCTGCCGGCGCAGCTGCTCCACCTCCTGCTTGTAGCTGGCCTCGATCTGCCGCAGCCGGTGCTGGATCACATCCGTGGGGAAGGGCAGCCCGTCGTCATCCGGGTACACAGGAGGCACGGGGGAAGGACATTTTGGCGGCAGGTGCTTGGGACCAGAGGCTTGTTTCAGGTGACAGGGCAGCCACAAACGGCTGGGCTTCCCGAAATGTGCGCTCACATGGCCGGCACAGGCCGAGGGCTTCCCACCTTCCCTGCCGGACCATGGCCCACTGAGGCACAGGCCTGGGGCCCGCAGGGGTTTGCTGCTCAGCCTCTTGCTGCAGCAGCCATAGGAGAGGAGGTGTCTGGGGGTGGGCTCCCCATTGGGGAGCGATGTCACCATGCCTTGAAAACTGTCCCAGTTGCACCCCAGGAAGGAGAACTCGCTGCTTTGGCTCTGGGAAATGGGCTTGCGCCATTGCTCCAGCAGGACCCTCCCCGGCTGGCCAGGTTCCTCGAAGGGCATGCTCTGGCCAGCATCACCTCTGCCCTTGTCTGCATCTGGGCATGGGATACCCAGGGCAGGGCCTGGGATGTCCTGAGAAGGGGTGCCTGGTGCCAGGGACTCCTGGCTGGAAATGTCTGGGCAGGTGGTGATTCTTTTAGGACAGCCTCCTCTGTTGGACACAGTGCCAGCAGCCTTCAAAGGTTCCTGAGGACAGGTTTCCAAATGCCTTCCAGAACTGGTGGAAACCTTGTCACTGTTTTCCTGTCCAGAAGGATTAGGATCTGGACCTCTGCCATCCAGTTCCTCCATGAGTGTTCCATTTCCCTCTTCCACCTCCACAGGGACACTGCTGGCTGGCAGAGCAGACTGGCTGCCCAGCTGCCTGCTCAGTCCTTCATGCTCAGCATGGCTGCTGCCTTGCAGGGAAGGGTTCTCCTCCTCCTCCTCCCTGGGCTGTGCCTCTCCTGTGGTCACTGCAGCACCTTCACCCCCTTCAGTGTTGGCATGCCGGGCTTCCAAGCCCACCCGCACCTCCTGACAGTGGTTGTTCAGGTTGGGGTCACTGGATGTGCGGGTCAGAGGGCTGCTGGAGTCACAGGCTGAGAGCAGGTCATCCATAGATCTTGTCTTTGGTAATCTAGAACCCAAAAATGAAGCAAATCTCACAATAAACCCCCCAAAACTTCCCTGGTTTCACTCAAAACTGAGATGAGGAATATTTACAGCTCCAGCAGTAGGTGGAGATGGGCAGTGCAGCTACAGGAGCCGAAATGCACAACACCACAGTGTGGCCTCCTGCCTTTGGGGTGCAGCAGGAACCTCAACTCTTTCTCTAAGTGGCTGGGGCACTGCTACGGAGCTCTCGCTCCCACAAGGAAGATGAGAACAACAACAGAGAAACTACAAGAAACTACAAGAAGGGCAGGAAGATCTGTGGGTATGCAACACCTTGAGCCTGAAGCTTTAAGCTCTTACCTGTCCAAACACCTGCCACTGAAGTCCTGGCTCTGAGATCCGGGGGGCATGTAGATGTCCATGTCCTCCTGTCCCAGAGGATGCGGCGAGGAGGCCGGGAGGTACACGGCTGTCCAGAGGTGCAGGGCGCGCACGTGGCACACGGGATGCAGCACCTGCGACAGCGCGGTCAGAGCCCGACGCCTCGGAAACCCCTTCAGCCCCTCCCCAGTGCCTGCCAGGGGAAAAGCCTGCAAAGCGGGGTCGGGAGCTCCACTGACCTGCTCGGATCCGGGCATGTAGAGCAGGTTGTGGAAGTTCTTGTTGCCGGCCCGCAGCAAGGACCACACGGAGCACGTGCGCTTGTAGATGTTGTGCATCTCGCGCTCGCAGGGGCTGTTCCCCAGGAAGGTCCCGTAGAGGCAGGAGTACGTGTGCTGCACCAGCTTCACCTGGTGGGGAGGGGGAGCCACACTCAGAGCCACGGGCAAAAGGGGGCTCCTGCCTGCAGGAGACATCTTCCCCTCCTCTGGGATGACTCATGCACTGCCTGCCCTGGGTGACCTCACTGCTGTCCTTGCTTCCACACTGGGCAGTACAGGGATCACTTCAAATGAAGGGAAAGTAATACTCAGCTGATACCAAACCCATCCCTCTAGAACCAAATGACTCTCTAGAACCTTGTCCTGCATTTTTTGGTAAGACAGAGATTAACTTTTTTCCTCTATTTTTAAAAAAATATTTCAGACCCATATAGCTCTGAGATATGCAAATCAAACCAGTGCTGCTGCTGGCATCTGAGTTCCCTGGGGTGGAAAGTGACTGGAGAAGGGATTTAGGAAAACCAGAGTATACAAACCCTCCACCCACCCCTTCATGGGAGAACAGATTTAAACTAAAAGAGAACAAATTTAGATGAGATGGTACAGAGAAATTGTTCCCTGTGAGGGTGGTGAGACCCTGGACCAGGCTGCCCAGAGAAGCTGTGGCTGTCTCATCCCCGAAAGTGTCCAAAGCTGGACAGAGCAATCTGGATCAGTGGAAGGTGTCCCTGCCCATGGCAGGGGATGGATGGAATGAGATGGGCTTTAAGTTCCCTTCCAACCCAAACCATTCTGGGATTTTGTGATCACATCACAATGTCCCAGGTTCTGCAGACCCCTTTTCCTTCAACTCCAGTACTGTAAAACATCACGACCTTCCCTTGTCTCTGCTCACATGTATTTCTTACCAGAAAAGCTTCATTAAATTCGAAGAGGCAGGGAAATTGCTTCAAAAGCTGATGAACAGCATCCAGCCACTGGAGAAAAACTGGGCACTGCTCGTTCTGATCCTCCACCTTTTCCTGGTGTCCACAGCGATCCCCAAACTTGTGACCAAAGTCCAGCCAGTCCGATTCAACGAGCACCTGGAAGCCCTGTGATTAAAAGAAAAACAGCTGCAGAGACTTTGCCGAGGACATGTGGCAGGACAAAGCAAGCCCCATCCACCAGTAACGGCTGGGAAGGAGGCTACTGCAGTGCCTGGTTTGGGAGCAAAGCTCACCAGGGTTGAAGGTTTCCAGACACAAACTAACAGTTGTTATGTCTGTGCAGTAACCAGCTCAGAGAATTCAGAGTAGGGAAGCAGCTGAACTTTGAGCACAAGATGGTATTTCTCACGGCACTTCCCCAGGCTGGGCAGAGGAATGAGGAACAGTTCACCCAAAACAGGCAGGAAGAGAACAGGGAAAACTCAACACCCACCACAGCAGCTCAAAAACACCACTAAGCTTATTCCCAAATGCAGTGCTGCTCCTTTCCACGGGGATTCCAAGATAAAAGTTGCCTTTGAACAGACATGAACTGCACCAGAACACAATCCTACCTCCATGGTCCTGTAGTAAGGGTCCAGGAGAATCTTTGCCAGCGCCACAATCTGCGGGGTCCTGTCCCAGCCGTCGGAGCAGTGAACCAGCACCGGACGCCCTTCCCTGTCCACGGCACTGGAGACCAGCACTGCTGCCTTCAGCATGACAGACAGATGCTGCAGCCACTTGGTGCTCTCCAGGGCTGAAAGCCAGCTGCAAAGGGGAAAAAAGGTAAGAATGGTTCCTTAGCTCTCTATTGAAGAAAAAAAAAAAAAATTTAATTTCAGTTTTCCTGGAGTCCTCAGCAAAAATCAGTCTTTTCTAAAGCATGTCCCAGAGGACCCAGGGAGCCTGGGAAGAAGGGCAAAGAATCCAACCCCAAATTTAATTTTTCTCAAATACACCCACAATTTAGAAACCCCCAGAGGATACACACAACCAGGTGACACTAAGACAGTGCCACAATCCCTTCTGGATTAATGGATCGAAATCAGCAGCATTCAAGCACTGTGAACACTTTCCCATCCCTCCATTTTCTTAGTTAGAAACCTGGGATAAAAAAAGGAAAACAGAGTGGAACCCCCCCCCCCAGGTCAGTGACAGATATGGCATCAAACTCAGCTAGAGAAGTGTCACTCACTTGCTGGGGTCTGGCACTTGACTGCAGACAGCACGCAGGTACTGGAAGCTGTTCCGGATGGAGTGGATGTTGGCCATGCCCATGAACACGACTTCACAGTTGGGATAATACTCTGACACAAGAGACAGGAACATTTAGAGAGAGCTAAGGAGCTACAGAACATTCTGAGCTGGAAGGGACCCACAAGGGTCATCAAATCCAACTCTGCTGCTACTGCAGCAACTGCCTCCACACCCCAGTGCAGCCACCCCTCCCACACCAGCCCTGGTGTTCATGGAGTCACTAAGGTTGACTCACACGGTCATTGAGTCAAACCATTTCCCAGCACTGCCAAGGCCACCATGTCCCCAAGTGCCATATCCATGGACCTGTTAAATCCCTCCACAGAGGAGGACTCTTAACACTGCCCTGGGCAGCTGTGCCAGAGCCTGACAACACTTCACTGAAGAAATTTTCCCCATATCCAACCTAAACCTCCCCTGGCACAGTTTGATGCCACTTCTGCTCATCCTGTGCTTTGTTCCCTGGGAGCAGAGCCTGACTCTCACCTGGCTGCCCACTCCTGTCAGGAGTTGTGCAGAGCCAGAAGGTCCCCCCGAGCCTCCTCTTCTCCAAGCTGAGCCCCTTCCTCAGCTCCCTCAGCTGCTCCTGGTGCTCTAGACGCTTCCCTAGCTCCATTCCCTCTTTGTGGTCTTTCTTGTCCTAATGGGCACAAAACTGACCCAGCGGCCAGATAAGGGGGACTGTCACTGCCCTGTGACCACTTTATTGCTGGTACAGCTCAGGTGTCATTGACCTGCTGCTCACGTGGGCACACCTAGGCCCATTTTCAGCTGCTGCCAACCAGCACCCCCAGGTCCTTTTCTACTGGGCAGCCTTCACTCTGCCCCAGCCTGGAACATTCCAGTGGCACTGTTGTGAACCAAATGCAGGACCTAGCACTTGGCCTTAATGAACCTCATCCAACTGGCCCTGGCGTGTTGATCCAGCCCCCCCAGATCCCCGTGTGGGAACATGCTCCCAGAGACCAAGCACCAAATGCTGTCCTGCTCCCCAGCTGTGCCCTAAGAGCCACTGCCAGGCTCAAGAGGAAGATGCTCTGGGACGTTCTTGGCCCTTGGTACCTTCACATTCGCAGCCGCCTCCCTTGGCCCTGTTGGCCACGGCTGCCGTGTAGGACCTGGCATCGAGGATCAGCAGTTTCTGAGGGGTCCCTGCATTCTCCACGCCTGAACACGCTGTCAAGGACGAGTCTGCAGGGACACACAAGGACTGAGCTCCTGGCACCTCCCTCCCCCCAGCGCCACCCTGAGCCCAGAGAGCCCAGCACACACCACAGTCAATGGGGCCCAGGTTCTGCCCCGGACACTGGGGCAAAGCCCTGCTCTGGGACAGCCCTGGCAGCCCCTCTGCCATGTCCCCATTGAGGAGGGCTGGAAGCCCCTCTGCCATGTCCCCATTGAGGAGGGCTGGCAGCCCCTCTGCCATGTCCCCATTGAGGAGGGCTGGAAGCCCCTCTGCCATGTCCCCATTGAGGAGGGCTGGCAGCCCCTCTGCCATGTCCCCATTGAGGAGGGCTGGCAGCCCCTCTGCCATGTCCCCATTGAGGAGGGCTGGCAGGAGCCATCTCACCGAAGTCGGCGTCGCAGGGCTCGCTGCCGTCGCTGCTCCCGGCCTGCGGCGCGGCGCCCGCCGCCCTGGCGCCGGGGTTCAAGGCACAGGCTTTGGCAATGGATGTCACCAGGTACTCGTCGTCGGCGTTCCGCCAGCCCCACCAGCTGATCTCGGGCTGGCTGCAGCGCGCAATCACCGCCCCGTTGCGCACGTGTCTGCAGGGACACATACACAGAGCCCGCTGAGCCCCCGCGGCGCGGGGCCGGCCCGGGACAGCTCCCTGTGCGCAGCCACAGCTGAGCTCTCCTGGCTGCAGCTGCTCCGTATACAGCACTGACTCTCATCGAGGAGTGAAACAACCATTTTTCATCACCTCAGCACTGACAGAGAGGCTAAACCAGCCTCATACTTTTATTTACAATAATATAAAATCATTTAGGTTGGAAAAGACCTTCAAGATCCCAAGTCCCATCTCTGACTTCTATTTATATATATGAATATATCCTCTAACCTCTAAATATATAAAATAGATATTATTGTAAATAGATATGACTGTATTTATAAATTAAACCATAATGATTTTAAGTTCTTCTCTCTGGTTTATAAATACAGTCATATATACAACATATACAACAATATCAACAATATCTATTTTATAAACATAGATATTAAAATAGATATACAACAATATCTATTTTATATATTTATAGGTTACCGGATATATTCATATATATAAATAGAAGTCAGAGATGGGACTTGGGATCTTGAAGGTCTTTTCCATTCCATTTTCCATTTATTGTATTTATAAATTAAACCATAATGATTTTAAGTTCTTCTCTCTGGTTTATAAATACAGTCATATCTATATACAACAATATCTATTTTATATATTTAGAGGTTACGGGATATATTAATATATATAAATAGAAGTCAGAGATGGGACTTGGGATCTTGAAGGTCTTTTCCATTCTATGAAATAGAATGGAATACTTTTTGGGAAAGTATTAGTTACTTCATAGAATCATGGAATAGTTTGGGTT
This sequence comes from Melozone crissalis, assembly GCF_028551555.1. NCBI lineage: Eukaryota > Metazoa > Chordata > Aves > Passeriformes > Passerellidae > Melozone > Melozone crissalis. The sequence goes on from NW_026535835.1 coordinate 1,223,467, forward strand.
GGAAGGGAGGTTGAAGATCATCTTGTTTGACCCCCCTGCCATGGACAGGGACACCTTCCACTTGATTTTAAAGCTGTTCTGTTCTCTCCTTCTCCTTCTTTTTTTCCTTCCTCCAATTCCAGATCCATTGTTAAACCATTTCACTTATCACCTGTAAGTTGGGAAGATGAGCTCACTTGGCACCAGACCAGGGAGTTTCTGGGTGGAGGCCTGAGCTGGTGTTTATCAACAATCCCTAAATGTGAACCCTTCCCTGGCTGTGCTTACTGAGGAGGAGATCTGAAGTAGGAATCAGTGCATTTCTCACATGAACACACTGGTCAAGTCATTCCCAACTAGCCTGGGAAGGGAAGGGACTGTGATGTGACAAAGCTGCTGATAGAGAATGACCCAGAGTGTGTGAAATTTAGTATTACAAGTGAAGAGTATTTACAGATGATCAAAGCATAACCCCAGCTGTGACATGGAGCAGTTTGGTGCAGATCCCAAAGGCTTTGAAGTCACTGGGAAGCTCTCAAAAGCCTCAACTCAGTGCTCAAGAGAAGCATGAAGGTTAAGGATGTGCTAACAGTTACTGGGAAAGGAGTAAGAAATAAAATATTATGGCTTCACATCTTAACTATCCTAAAATGATACAAACTCCTCTCAAAAAGGATCATGTAGTTAAACCAAGCTCCAGAGATGGGTGGCACAGACACAGGCAAGCACTGGAATGGCCATGCCATGTTTCAGAAACACAAGTATCTCTTGGACAACAAACAAAACCAAGAGTGGACTCACAGCCACAGTGCAATGTGGAACTACCAACTGGTTCCAACACTTGCTGGCAGGTTCACCAAGTGACCATGAGACAGTCACCCATTCTCCCAAATGGGTGTAGGAAATCTAAGATAGCAGATGCTCCAAAGATGCCCCAGGAAAGAGCACCTGCATCCCTATCTCATTTGTTACGTGCAGCACCCTGAGGTGCTGCTCCTGCTGCCTGGTCCTTCCTGGAGATGGGAAAATGAACTCCACAGCCCTGAACCAGACCCACACATCAACCATGCTCAACCATCCCACCACCCCTCCTGCAGATTTATCTGGAGACCACAGAGTCAAGGAATGGTTTGTGGTGGAAGGAACCTTAAAGCCCATCCCATTGCACCCCCTTCATGGGCAGAGACATCTTCCACTGTCCCAGGTTTCTCCAAACCCCATCCAACCTGGCCTTGGGCACTGCCAGGGATGCAGGGGCAGCCACAGCTGCTCTGGGCACCCTGTGCCAGGACCTCACCACCCTCACAGGGAACAATTCCTTCCCAATATCTCATGTCACCCTGCCCTCTGTCAGTTTATGCAGCTTCCTTAATGACATCTCACAGATTACAACAACGAAGACTTTGAACTGAAGCCTTCCAAAGAAATAATGTTCATGTTTGGCCAAGTCAAAACACCGTGGGGACCCTTTACTTGAAGTGCTGCTCTGTTTTGCAAGGTGACTTGCACAGCAGTCACTCCCAGGAGATCTATTCCTGCCTTCAGGATCACTCAAGGATGGATAACAGAGAGCAGCAAAGGCTTTGTTTATAGTAGTAAATGAAACAGAGCCAAGGTGTGGACTTAAGCACCAGCCTGTGATCATCCAAGCCTGTTTGTGAGCCACCCACAGCTCCTGGCCTGTGCCAAGCAACACTTTCCCAGACAGCTTGAGCACGTTTTGGGAAGGGCAGGTGCTGTGCCAGGGGCTGCTCCCAGCAGGCAGCCTGGGGAACAGGACAGGGCGCGGGCACTGCAGCTGCAAAGCTGCCCGTGTCGCCACGGTCGCGCTGAACTCACAGAACTCTTGGTAACACAAACCTCTGAGCCCTGAACAACGGCTGGGGACCTTCAGGGGACACGGTGACCTGCCAGTGAACAAGGAAATGTGGCAGCACCAATGCGTGTGAAGCCACCAGCAAGCAGAAAGTACAGCAGGTGCCAGCAGAGGAACCAAAACCACAGCTGAGCTTGCAAGGAGCTTCCCAGGGCACGGGAGCACCAGAACCTGACTCTGCCTTCCCTGCACATCTCCCCAGCACAGGAATCATTTAAGGCCTTTTCTTACCTGGGAGTTCTGGGGAGGTTTTTCTCAAAGGAAAAAGTTTCTTTCTTGAAACTGGAATGTCAGAAAGTGCCAGAGTGTTTTAACTAATATGGAGCAAATGATTTTTTAGGGATCCGTTTAGTTTTGACTAAACGACTCAAGACCCTTTCATGGTCCAAAGCTGCAATATGAAGTGCCTCTGTAGTTTATCAGTTGAGTTTTTCCTCACAGAATTATTCTGAGCACAAGGCTAAAGCACATCTGATACTGTCAGCACATGCCATTTAACCTCCAACAATCCTCCACAATGGATTAATACATAGTTTAGTGGAAGGCAGCAGCAGGAGGCTGGAAGTAGACAATTCTCAAGGTCCTTTCCAACCCAAATCATTCCACGATCCTATCCCAAATATCTCTGTTATTTCCTGGACAAGTCAAGGAGCTTGGTTTACAGCACAAGAAAGAGCCTGAAGGGGGTTTACTGAGCTGAGCCTGAAGGTTCCCAACTGAGATGTGTGTGTGTGTATAAATGCTCCATTTCTCACATCCCTGGGATAAACTCCTGTCTCACTGTGGCAGGATGTGAGAGCCGAGAGCGAGGCTCAGCCGTGGGGTGGAGCAGTGCCTGCTGTCCCCTGGCAGGGGATGCTGAGCATGGGGAGGAGCATTCCTGCTGCCACAGGCCCAAGGTCTCCTCAAGGGGGCTGAGCAGACACAGCCAGAACTGCCACACCATGCCCGTCTGCCTCTCTACTTAGCTAAATAACTGATTGCATCCTTTGCCTTGTTTTAGAAGTGGATTGTACCTGGAGGCTTCTGCATCTCTCCTGTGCATCTCCACTGAGGACTGAGATGGAGACCTGAATTTCTGTTTTACTTAATAGCTAATTTATACTTTTTTCAAGAAATCTGATAATGGGATACCTTTGGTGTCATGTTTTACAGCTCTGACTGTGACCCAGTGAGATCAGCCTTATCCAAAAGCTCTGAGGTCTATCAGAGTCCCTTGGGATGCAGGCACCCATCCATTCTCTCCTGAGCTCCAAGTGAGGAGGAGGAGCTGAGTGTCAGGCTTTTCATTTCCACACAGCACAAGGCATTGCAGAAGCAGCCTTGACCCTCAAGGACCATCCTGCTCCAAAGACTTCAATCTTCAGGGCAAAGACTAAAAAAAGTGCATGAAAATCAGAGACACATGGGCAAGCACTTGCTCCATCTTGTAACATCACTTGTCAGCGTCTTCTAATCTGATCTCAGACTGCAAAGGGTTGTACTCAGCTCATAAATTACTGGGTACCATTACAGAGATGTAAAGCAAGGAACAAAATAATTGCTGGAGTAGGAAAAAGACATGGCTTTGCCCTGGGGTGGGTAGGCACAGTGGGACAAGCTCCAGCACCAGGCCATTTTTAGCAGAAGGAATCACAAATACAATTAACTTCTTAGCTGAGCTGGCTACAAGGAGGGAAAGGCTCCATCCGATAAGCTGTGCTCATTCCCACTCTGCTGCAGAGCTGAGCTCCAGAAGGAACACACAGTGTTTGGCCACATCCAACAGCAAGCCAAGAAGTGTGCTGATGCAGAGTTAAGGTACCTGTAAATTCACTGGTTTTGCTTCCTGACTTTCCTATTTTCCAATACAGCTCTGATCTTTTAAGGTATTTTTATATTTGGATTTGGTGACTACTAACACACAGTCTAAGGCTACAAACCATAATGTACATTTTACAACAGCACAACTGCCTGGGTGCCCTTTTCCATCAGCCTGCTGTTGGTTTCAAACACATCAGTCTCCTGGGAGATACATTAAGGTTAGGGTTAGGGTTAGGGTTAGGAACCAGCCCCTACTTTGGAGAGCCCTGCTCCATTGACTGCGTGGCCTCCTGCATCCCCCTCTGGATTATTTCTGGAAGGCAGGTCAGGGAATATTTCATAGAATTACAGATTATTCTAAACTCGAAGGGACCCCCAAGGATCATCCAGTCCAACCCCTGGCCCTGCACAGACACCCCAACAATCCCACCCTGGGCATCCCTGGAGCTCTGGCAGCCTCAGGGCTGTGCCCATTCCCTGGGCAGTGCCAGCACCCTCTGGAGAAAGAACCTTTCCCTGAGATCCTAATCTCTGACACAGCCTAAATGTCCCTGACACAGCCATTCCCTTGGGTCCTGTCCCTGGTCATCCAAGAGCAGAGATCAGAGCTGCCCCTCCACTGCCCCTTGTGAGAAGCTGCAGATTTGGGCATTCCCAGGTCTGTCCAGGCCTGCACACCCTGCTGAGCACAGGGCACTCAGCAGGCTCCTTTTGGCTCTGATTTCTTTTCAAAGTAGCAGCCAGACAAGGACCAACGTGTGGAAAGATTTTGAAACTCTGAGAGAACTTTAATTTGACCTCATCTTGCAACATCTCCCGTAGGAGGAAAGTCACCCACACCTTCAAATCTGACTGAGAACAGCAAAGGGCAGTTCTGGAACACTGCTTCTCTCTTCTGGAAAACACCCTGGTGCAGATGGTGCTGGGAGAGGGAGCCCTGGGAGCATCTCCTTTGCAGGAGGCAAAGGATAAACAGCTCTCCTGCCATCCCTGTCCAAAGCCCCTGCAAGACTGTGAGGACATGGCAGCTGTCATGGCTTTGGGGGAGGGAATTTGGGTTTGCATTTACCTGTACACCACCACAGGGATCCTCTTCCATGACCTGAATGAAGCCACATTCTCCAGCTCCTTGTCAGTGATCCAGACAGGGACCAGCAGCTTCTGGGGATAACTGGAACAAAGTCTGGAGAAGAGAAAGCATGAAAGGCAAGATGAGGACTGAGCAATCAAAAATCTGTCCCAGAGCAGCTCACATTTCCCCAAACTCAACCTGCAGGATTTTGTCTCTTCCTCCTCATATCTGTCTCAGCACAGTGAGACAAAATGTCAGGAATGAGCTGAGAGAAGACAGCCTCCTTTCACCCCAGGCCTCATCTCTGGCCTCATACTAAGTATCCTAGTACTTCTCAGGACACCTTTGGAACAACCGCTGGATTTAAGAATTCATGAGAGTTTAGGGGAATAGTCAATAATTTACATTAAGTTTTTGTTTTCTTGTAGCAGGTACACACAGAGCTTCTGGTAAAGAATGGCCAACCACTTTCTGCCTGAGAGAACAGGATACATTGTTCAGTGAGGAAGACACAAATCTACCCAGAAATTTAGCAGTGGGGACTTGGGGGTATGCAAATAAAGTGACAGGAGTGAGATCTACATCATAGCTTGTTTGGATGGGTGCCAGAAGTCAAATTCTTGTAGCTATCTGAACATGCACCAGCAGTGAGAGGAGAACTCTGAGAGGAGAAAGCACTGGCAGAGGGCAGGGTGACATGGGATATTGGGGAAAATTGTTCACTGGGAGAGTGGAGAGACCCTGGCACAGGGTGCCCAGAGCAGCTGTGGCTGCCCCTGGATCCCTGGCTGTGCCCAAGGCCAGGCTGGACAGGGCTGGGAGCACCCTGGGATAGGGGAAGGTGTCCCTGCCATAGCAGGGGGTGGAATGGGAGGGGCTTTAAGGTTCCTTCCACCACAAACCATTCTGGAATTGTGGCACACACAAAATTCCAGGAGGGCAGGGGGGCTTTCTGGCTCCTGCAGCTCCTGCCCTGCCCCTGCTGCTCCCAGCACAGGCCAAGGGCAGGCTCAGACACAGCAGGGCCTGGGAGCTGGAGCAGCTGAGCCCCTGCAGCCAGGCAGGCACAGGAGGGTACATGGCAAGGAACATCAAAGAGCAGCTCTGGCTCAAGGTTATCCCACATCATTTAGCAGGAATGTTTCGGGGCAGATGGGGAGCAATGTGAGGAGGGTGAAAGGATCCAGCCAGTAAGCTCCAGAGGGTGGTCTGGTGTTCCTGAGCCCAGGCTATTCCAGCTGATAGCAACGAGCACAATCCAGTATTAGTTTATAGTGCTAGTGAAGAACTGCCTGCCACACTGGAAAATGGCACTCCAGTGTCTAGACAGCTCCTCTGAGAGCCCCAGGCAGAAAGCAATGGTGGCTAAGGGATAAAAACAACTGGGTGAGGATGAGGAATTCAGGAAGCAAAATTAAAGCTGTCAGTTAAGAAGGTGAAGTCCAGGTTATTTGTGGTAGGATGTCTGGGCTTGGACATCTCTGAAATGCCTGAGATTCCATAAGTAAAGGTGGTCACGAAATTAGAGAAGCAGTGAAGCATGACTGAAGATGCAGGAATGTGGGAGAGGGTTAGCACCTGTTCAGGTCTGGAGGAACTTCTGCAATAGCTGAGTCTATACATGAACAGGCTCTGCTGAAGTGCAAACAGTTCCCTGGCACCTCAGATGAAACATGGGTGATGTTTTAAAAGTACAGACTGGGGAGAGGTAGTCCAGAAGAGGCTCAGGAGTGTATCTTCTAAGTTAAATCACTAAAACTCTGCAGCCTTAGGGAAACAGTAAGATAGAAATCAATAAAATTCAGGTAGGAAACAGGACATCTTTAAGAAGTGAAGCCAAATTCAAGCAGGGTGCATAGAAACAGGGAATAAGGTGAAGACAAAGAGACATGTCTTTCTAGGCTAGAATTCCAGAGGAATACAGTAGAGGAAGTGAAACCCCAGGATAAGCAACTCTGTTGGCTTAACAGTATCTGATACACTGATACAAGGAAGGATATCTGTGGCACCTTAGTTTCAGGGTACAAGCTTTATAGGAAGGCCTAAATAGGCTGAGCTTGTGAGCAAAGGGTGGGCAACTTCCAGGGGAAGGTGGGAGTGACAGTGTAATACTCAGAGTGACCAGCATCCACCAGAACGTGCACAGATCAAATCCCAAGCCTGAAGAGAAACAGGACAGCATTGAGGCAACACTATCAACGCCTGGAGTGACAGTAATGGCATCCACAGGGGCTGGAAGAGAAGCAGAAAGGCTGCAAGGGCAGAAATTCCCATGGGAGACTTATTTTGCTTCCACACAGGTCTGAACCAAAGGTGACATTTTCAGACACACCCAGGTGTTTCTTGGTGCTACCAGTAAAATCATCAAGTCTCTGACTCTTCCTTTGGACCTAAGCTGCTCCAAAGCAGAATAACTGAAAATTCCCTTTGTTACAGCATGCATCACTCAGTAGATTCAGTCATCTTTTTAGAGGGGATGAGGCTCCCACAACAGCAACAACAACACAAAGGATCAAGTTCAGGGCACATTGAGTCAATATGGCTGCTGGGAGGGAGGTCACTCCTCATGTGTGAGCGCTACCTGTACCATCAGTGAATGAGCAGATAGGGCAAATTTAGATTTGCAGAAGGGGTTGTTTGAAATTTTTTGTGTGCCTGTGTTTTTTAACAGGTATGTCCCCACAGAGCTGAAGAATGCTCCTTTAGGAAACAACTGCTCTTGAGAAGATAAAAAATAGTTCAGAAGCTCAACGATCATTTTTCACCACAATGGGAGTCCTAAAGGAACCACCTGCAGCGGGGTGGCCTGGAAAGCCCCAGGACCAGCCTGAGCCAGACAACAAAGGGAAACAGCCTTGAACTGTGAGGTTTGATGGCAGGAGAGGGCAGCTGGAACAACACAGGCATCAGCACCTGTGAATGGGGATCGATGGAGAACCTTCTTAGCACAGAGATAACAATGAGGGAGAGGAACCATGAATACTCTGGTTTGGAAGGGGTCCATGAGGATCCAGCCCCTGGCTCTGCACAGGACACCCCAACAAGCCCATCCTGTCCCTGAGAGCCTTGTCCAAGCTCTTTTTTCACAGAAGACAAACACATGTGCCACTAACAGTCCTCACAGACTTACTGTCCACGTGTTCCTGTGGCAAATCCAAGCAGGGACAGCAATTATCCCTTTCCAATGGTATGGATACTATTAAAATTTATAGAGAAGTGTAAAAAAGACAAAATTTGAATTAAGAGCAGTCTCAGAGACCAGTAGGAAACACCATCTGGCTAAAGCAGTAACACAACTCCAGGCAAACTTTCTCCTCATAAACTCAAAAGTTAAATAAAATCACAACAGTAAAAAGATGAAACCTAAAAATGAGCATCAACACTGGAGGCAAAGTGTTTTTGGTGTTTTCCTTTTTCTGAAGGAACTACATGTGTACCAAACACACCAGTGCTAAGGCTGATATGAAACAGCCACCTCAGAGAGCCTGTGTGGACCAGATGGGCAATGCTGGAGTGATCCCATTTCCCTGGGTATAACACCCCTGAAGATGTGAGAGCCAGGGAGAGACCATGTAATAATTTTATTATCACTGTAGACTTTTATCAAGATTGAAGGAGTGGTTATTATAAGCTTGTATTGCTCTCACTTTACGATGGCTGTCGCCAGGAAGGAGATAATAGTTCCCAGATAAGGACATCTCAGAACAGACTTGAAAGACAAGGAACAAAGCCATTACCTTGGAGTATCCTGTCTTTAACAACACTGTTTTGCCAATGCAGGGAAATAAAAGATAAAAGGACTATAAACAGTTAAAAAGTAACCTGATCCCTGTGAATAGAGGCAGGTGGTTATGATCAAAAGGCAGGGCAGGATTTAAAGCCACACTCCCCCAGCAGCAAGAGAGAACTGGTTTGAGTCGCACAAGGCAATTGCACCACCCCTGAGATCCCGGGATGTCTGCAGGAAGCTGGGACCTGCAAGGATCTCCAGGGAGGAACTTGGCAGGTGGAGGGAAGCAAAGCCAGGCCCACACCCAGCTTGCTGAGGTTTGTTTTAAGTCCTTTCTTCCCTGGTTTGGTTGGAAATCAAACACCTGTCTTCAGAGAAGGTGGTTAATGGCTGTGGATTATTGGCCACGAAGCAAAGCACAGATGGTCAATGGAAGCTGAACTTCCTGAAATAGTCAGAGGGAACCACACCCCAAGACCCAGCAGGGAAGAAGACCCTGCACACAGAGACTCTGTCTAGGGCAGGAACCCACAGGCTGTGCACTCCAAAACAGAGGAGTTCAGGACAACCACTTTTATTTGACAACCTTGGAGAAACTGTGTAAATGCCAGCAAAGTCATGTGAACAGTCCCAAAGCAATGATGTGGTCAGTGGGGCAGAGGTAAAATGGAAATCACCCCTCAAATTTAGCGCTTGTGGCCTGGATTCTTCAGGAAAAGAGAAGAGGCAGCAAGCTCCAAAACTGGGATTTCCACAGTCCAGTGTGTCTGAGATTTCTCATGGTCTCCACAGGAAACCAGTGACCTAGAACTGTCCAATCCATGGGTGATGGGGATGTCTGGACTGGCTGGGACAGAGAGGAAAGGCTGAGGGACACCAGTGGTTTCAAGAACAGGATTATAGGAAATGCACAAATGAGTATGTCCATCAAAGTCTGAAATCCCATTGGCTTAATGCCACCTGCTGCAAACAGTGCAGCTGCCCTTTTCCAAGAGTCCTGAGCTCCTGCTGGAAGAGAAGGCAGGCTGGAAACACTGATCAGTGGCAAAAGGTCTCTTCCACTGTGAGAGTGGGAAAACCTTGCAGAGATTTCCACCCCAATGCCCACAGGGAACACTTTCAACACTGGCTCAACCAAAATGTGACATACAGTGATGGAGAACCCCCTGTGGGACGTGCCCAGCACACCACCATTTTCCCAGGGAATGCTCTTTGCCCTTCCACATTGTGATGCTCCCAAGCTGCACTTTGGGACTGCCACCTCTTGTTCTGCCACGTGCCACTGCCAGAAGCTTTACTCCGTGCCCTTTGTGAATGCCTTGCCAGCAGCTGGAGCAGATCACCCTTCAGCTTCTCCTGCTCTGACTGAACGAGCCTCGCTCATTCCCAGACTCCTGAGCCTGCCAACAGCTCTCCACTGGCTAACCCCAGCTCCTCACAGAGCTGAACAGCTGCCTGAGTGTATGAAAACTGTGGCTGTTATGTCAAACTGAGCATTTTGGAGAGGAGGACTGACCAGAAAGACAAACCCACAATGGATGGACCTGCAGACTCCCAAATGTTTTCCATGAGGAATAAGAGACACCACATGATAAACTACCTGAGTCAGCATTTACAGCTCCTCCTAGCTCTGATGTTTGGACTGTATTCCCTGTCCAATTCCAGGATGTGAAAGGCAGAAAGAAAAGGGATCTGGCTCATACTGTGATCAGCCTGGGGGCTGTCAAGGCCAGGAAGGAGGATTAGCTGGAGTTTGCCTCACCCACTGCTCCGCATGGGGATTACCAAGGGAAAAGGAAGGCAAGAGCAGAGCGGGAGGGGCTGTGATGAAACACAAACACTCACTTGTAGTTGTTGTTGATGTCAGAGACACGCCAGGCGTTCTGCAGGTCGAAGCCCATCCTCGCCAGCTCCATCTCAAAGCGGAACCTCACGTGGTCCCCTGGGGAACAGAGCACAGCAGGTTACTGACAGCACACAGGAATCTCAATCTGTTTGTGGAACTCCACAGCAACTGGCACAGGCTGGAGAGAGGCACAAAACCACAGAAAGGTTTGGGTCAGCAGGGACCTGAGGCTCATCCTGTTCCACCCCCTGCCATGGCAGGGACACCTCCCACTGTCCCAGGCTGCTCCAAGCCCCATCCAGCCTGGCCTTGGGCACTGCCAGGGATCCAGGGGCAGCCACAGCTGCTCTGGGCACCCTGTGCCAGGGCCTCTCCATTCCCTGATTCAAGAATTCCTTTTAACATCCCATCTAACCCTGCCCTCTGTCACTTTAACACTGTTCCCCCATGTCCTGTCACTTCCCACCCTTACAGAAAATGTCCCCCTCTTTTTATAATCCCCTTTAGGCCCTGGCAGGGGCTCTGAGCTCTCCTGGAGCCTTCTCCTCTCCAGGTGAGCACCCCCAGCTCTCTCAGCCTGGCTCTAGAGCACAGGAGCTCCAGCCCTGGGAGCATCTTTTTGGCAAGGAGAAACTCATGGGCAACTCTATGGCAGAAATAATTGTGCTTCAGAAGCCAGGAAGACTTGACCCTCACAGGGGTACCTCTGCTTGTTTTGTCAAGTCAGGTCTCATCTCAGGGCACACAAACAGCCTCTCCATGTCAAGGGGGTGTATGGGGGGTTAATTTAACCTACTTCTGCCCATCTGGCAGAGACAGCTTCCAAAGTGGGTGTCAGGAACCCTATGGCAAGGAGCACTGAGCACCCACCTGAGGCAGTTCCTTCCTCCAGACTGCTCTCAGACACTGACTCAAGGTTTCCTCTCTCATATTTTAGCCTTGCCTCACTAATTCTGGATGTCTTTGTTGCTCCAGTGTCAAATCTTGTCAATAAATAAATACTGCAAAGCTCTTTACCTCAACCATATCCTGCAGCAACAACTTGAATCGGTGAGTTTATTTACACTAAACACTTTCCCTAAAGGAAACACAGCAAATATCTCTGCTGGGGTTTGGGGTATGGTAAGGAGACAGAGCTTACCTTTCCTCTATCAGCTTCTCTTGGAATAGCTGTATTACTGAACCCCACCCCTCCACCTCACCTGTCTCTGGACATTGGATTCAGGCTACTGTTGTTCTCCTCTAGGATCAGCTCATTTTTCAGTCCAAAGCCAGGTTTCTCACTCATTTTAATTCTGCTTTTAAACACCCTCATCATTGATAAGACAAAGCAACTGCAAGTGAACTTTGTGTTCCCAGGGAAGGGAAACTCCCAGTCCACACGAGGGCACCAGCACAGCTCTGGTTTTCTCTTCATGGACTCAAAGCTTTGATTTGCTTTGATTTTCTGTTCATGGACTCATCCTGTGCGAGGATGAGCCAGGGCTCTCCACCGACCTGATCCTGGCAATGTCACAGCATTTTTGGGTGTTGGTGAAGAGATGCAGATGGGCTCATAATAATTAGGCTGCCTCAAAACTGATGCTGTTTGCCACTCCAGGACAGGACTGCCTGAGGTCTCTATCACTGTGATTAGAGAACTCAAGTATGGGATGTTTTCTCTCAAGGAGAAAGGGAAAAGCTGCTTCTGTGTTGCTGGTTCAGAAAGTTTTTTGTTGTGTTTGTTACTAATTCCTTTCACTGTGCTTCTTATCCAGCAGGATATGGCCATCAAGCTGGATCTCTAGGCCAGGCACAGGATGACCCAGGGAGGCAAATTTGAGACTGGACAGGGTTTATGAACAAGAGCTCAAGTGCAGTGCAGGAAGGGCCAGGCCAGGAGCTCACCAGGACGGCAGAGATGTGCATGCTGATCCTCCTCATCCACACACACCCCCAAGCACCAGGCGTGGTAGGCGAATGCAAAGAGGTCCTCAGGCTTGGCAGGGCGGGCAATGGCTCGAGTCAGCCTCTTCAGCCACTCCTGGCACTGCTTGAAGGTGGAGAAATGGCACCTGCAAACCCAAAGGCAAATCACCCTTAGTGGGGACATTCACCCAGCCAGGACTGAGGCAGGAAAAGGAACACGGCCCCAAGCCTTAGAACCCTGACCAAGGGCAGCTCAGTTCCAAAGCATCACAGGGGGAGCCACCACAGCTGGTCCCAGCCTGCAGCACCAGCAGCTGCACCACAGCAATAAACCAGATACCTGATCACTTTGGAGTCTTTGCAGATGATGTGAAGCTGGAACATATCCCGACACTCCACACTTTCCATCATCCTCAAAGGCACCTGCAAGGGAGGGACAATGTAGGGCATGACACCACAGGCCAGAGCAGCCCCAGCAGCCCTGCCTGCAGGCTCCTCACGCTGAAGACAGTTCCACCAGTCACGAGCTGCTTCTGTGAACTACAATCCCACTCCCAGGGTTATGGAGCTCCATGAGTCAGCACAGAGCTCTTCCATGATTATTATTCTGATTTCTGTTCTCTCCCTTGGTGATCTCCCACTTGGGGCCAGTTCCTGACTCAACCACATCCAGTCAAGCACAGGTAACAGAGCCAAATAACAGCTGCAGTAAGGGACAGCAAATCAAGGCAGTGAGAGAAAGCCTCAAGCTCCCACTGTCTGACTCTGCATTGGTGAGATATCTCATTAAAATTGGCCTGCAAGAGACCTCAACAGCCTTAAAACCACCAAAGTTATTGCTTGAATTTAAAGCAAACAGCAAAGGAAAGACCTAATTACTGTGCAAAGGAAAACCCCATCCTCACACTTAAATACAGTAACCAAACAGCAACAGCACACCCAGGCCTGGCATCCTCCAAGAGGCACCTTCCTGTGCCACAGCCCCCAGGAACGGGGTATTCCCACCCCTCCCTGCTCTGAAACCCTGGGAGAGGTGATGGTGCAGGCAGGGCCAGACTCACATTGATCACAGAGTCCTTGAATTTGATATGCAGGCGGTAGTTGGAGATGGCGATCACAGCGTCGTTGGCATGGCCCAGGTACTCCACCCCCTCACCCTGCAGCACAGTGAATGGCACCTGCAAGGGAGACAGCACCAGTCAGGTCACACAGGCACCCTGAGCACTGAATTCCCAGAGCCACTCTTCCCCCTGCCCTGAGAGCAGGACAGACAGCGCGGGCACCGCTGCCCAGCCCCGCACACGGAGCCAGCAGCAGCTCCTGAAGGATCACCTGTGTGCCAGGCACACCTGGCAGCGAGGGGGGCCGGGGCACAGAGGGACAGCTGCTCTTCAGAGAGGGGAAACCAGCCCTGGCACAAGAGGCATGGAGAGGGACATGACTGCAGGACAGCTCAGAGAGAAGAGGGCAGTGCTCTGCACAGCTCCTGAAAGAGCCCAGCAGCAGGGGAAGCACTGCAAGGGGCTGCCCGGGGAGGTGGTGGTGTCACCATCCCTGGAGGTGTCCCAGGAACAACTGCATGTGGCACTCAGTGCTCTGGGCTGGGTGACAATGTGGGGATCAGCCACAGGTTGGACATGACGGTCCTGGGGGTCTTTTCCAGCTTCAGTGATTCTGGGATTCTGTCCCAGGGCAGTGTCACTTATGTGATCCTGCTGTGCCATTTAAACATGGGGTGCCCTCAGCTGCCCTGTGAGACTCAGTAGTACCATCCAGGTAAACAAATGAACCAAAGTTGTACCCAGTTTCTGCTAACAAGGCTCTCAGGGATTCTGTGTATAGTTATTTATATGATTGAGGAAGCTTGTCCTGATTAAACTGTAAGAAAGCTTCATTAAAGTTACCTCCATAATCAAGTATCTGTTTTTCCCCATCAGTCTGGACACGTCATAGTTGTTTTTAAAACACAGGATTCTGGCAGACAGTCAAGTTTGACTTTTTTTATATTAAAAAAAAAAAAAATAGAAGGCAGAACAGCCTAAAATTCACCAGGCCTCTTTGTCCTTAGCTAATCAGGTTCCTCCTGCTCCCTGAATGCCACCTACACGAGGTGATGTTGGTACCCAATTATGCAAAAAATGTCACGACAATTTATCATTTCAGCCAGAGCTGAAATCTGCCAGACAGGGCAGCTGATGACACAATTCATTACACTGTAATCAGTACAAGTCAGACCACCTTCTCTTTATTTTGAAGTTGTTTCTATGGCTTGGGTATAAAAACCTGAATTTCAAACTTCAAGTGACAAGTGTACTAACACCTTCTCCTTTCTTTGTACAAAATTAACCACCCTAGCCTGGCATCTGTCCGAACACTCCTGAAAAATATTCATTATTTGCCTAAGAGAATATCCTCTCTTTATTTCTGCAGTTGATTTCTGCAGGCTTGCCAGAGCTGTTTTTATCTGGCATGTGTCTCTCCTGCTTACGTGGCTCTTTCACACAGCAACAGAAGGAGACAGAACAGGAAGGGGCTGGTAAGGGAGGGAAATCCTGGAATAAACCAGAAGGTGCCCCAATACAGCTTGTTATCAACTGATGGCATCCCTCTAGAGCCACAGGATCCTGGAGTGGTTTGGGCTGGGAGTGACATCCCAACCCAAGCTCATCCAGTTCCACGCCCTGCCATGGGCAGAGACACCTTCCACTGGGCCAGGTGCCAAGTCCCATCCAAGCTGGTCTAGAACACTCTGCTTTAAAATAAATTAACAATTTACTGAAGGCAATTTACTCTTGGGAGGATAGAACTTTACTTCTCCAAACAGCAAACTAAGGCAGAGGGTGCTCTTCTCCAGAAGTCTCTCAGCTCAGAGTCGCCTCAGCAGCTTCACCCTCAAAGGCACAGCCCTGCAGGCCTGACCCTGCACAACCCCCCAGCCTGCAGCTGTTCCTTCAAGCCAACAGCTCTCAGTCCTTTTCCCCAGCATTGTTTGCCAAGGCAGTGACAGTCTCAGAACAAACTCAAAACACTGCAGCAGCAAGAACAAGGTGAGCCTGGCTCCAGCCCCAGGACTGTGAGCACCAGAGGATGTTAAAGGAAGCACCAATTCCCAGAGGGAATGCTGCCCTTGCTGCACAGTAGCAACAGCACCCAGGGCTCTTCCCAGGGCTCTCTGCAGCAGGAGGCTGGCACCATATGGAGGTTCCTTCTTCCAGCCACCGTGCAGCAGGAAAACGCCAGGGGCAAGGTGCTCGAGGGGAGAGCAGGCAGTGCAGCTGCACAGAGCACGGCTCCCTGCTCCAGAATCTCCCTGGATGCAGGCTGCAGGGCAAGGCAGGCAGCAGCAGCTCCCCCAGGGAATGCCAGGGCTGGCTGTGCACTGCAGCAGCTCCAGCTGCATCCTGCCAGGGCTGGGCAGCCAGGGCCAGGGCACAGGGAGCCGCTGCCCCGAGTGTGCCCCAGCCCGTGGCCTCCAGGACGTGCTGGCCTGCAGAGCTGCTCTGCAGGGCCCAGCCTGCCACATCCCAGAGCTGTTTGGGTGTTTTTACTTCCTTACCTGCAGTGACTCCTCCTCCTTTATGAGCTCCTTAGGGGGGAACAAGTCCTTGGCCTGGATGTACTCCAAACTGGGAGGGCCTTCCTCACCCTGCATTGCAAACAGAGCACACAGTGAGACAGCCTTGGCCAGAACACGCTGTGAAAGCCAAAAATTGAATCTGCTGGATACTCTTGGCAGCCCAGGAGCTTGGGGGTACCTGTGCATGGAAATGCCTGTTCTGCCTCCAGGCCCCAGCAGCTCCTCTGGCTGTTCAGAGCGCCCACAGCACAGTGAAATGCTGAAGCCTCCAAGTGGCACCTCTTCAAGCTGAGTGGTGTTTGGAAAGCCAAGCCGACACACCTTGGCCACGGGGGACTGATGTGACAGTAACTTGTCACATCAGCTGTTCCCGTTACGTGGCACCAGAGCAGACACACCATGACACAGAGGGTGTCCATCCACAGGCCAATGTCAGCCTACTCTTCCTCCTCTTAAGGACTGCTTTGCTTTAGGAGTTTTCTTTTCACTCTCACACCAAAGAAGTCTGGGAAGAGCCTGAATCTTCTCCAGGAGAAGATACAACTGTGAACAACCTAAAATCCTATAACAACTGCACCCCAGTACACATAATTCACAACAGGCACTACTGATTGGTGCCAGCACCAAGGCCAGGGCAGCTGGGTATGTCCAGCCTGTTCAGATGGACACCCAAAAAAACCCACAGAGGCCTCAGGATGGTCACACAGAACCTGCACATCCCATCCTTGACAAGTGGAGTGTATGTCTCAGTTTGGAACATGAGAATCTCCATGCACTGATACAATCAGAGTATCTTGAGCTGGAAAGGATAAGATTCATCAATTCCCACTCCTGGACCTGCACAGGACACCCCAAATCCCACCACGTGTCTCAGAGCATTGTCCCAATGCTCCTTGAGCTCTGGTGTGAACTATTGGTAACAATTTTCACCAGCCCTCACCCAGGCCCTGTCACATCACTGAACTGCTGCCAAAGGAGTGGCACCCAGACATTCAGCTGCAGATGCTCATTGCTGGGAGTCCAGGATGCTGCTAATTCCACATGTATTTGGTGTGGGAAGGTTTTCTTCAGAAGGCTGCTTGCTCTCTAGCTCTAGGCTCTAGCATTTACCAGGAAACACTGTGTTCTGTAAGCACTGAGTAATATTTTAAAATGAATAATAAAAAATCTTTCTGGGTATGTCACCCAAGCCAGAATCCCAATTCCAACCTGAAAAAAGGAGATCCCAATCCTTCTGGCTCAGGAATATTTCAAATTATGCTGAATTCTCTTGTGTTTCTGACAGGGCCTGAAACCTCAGCGCCTGCAGGAAGAGCCTGGCCTGAGGTGGTCCCTCGACCTCAGACAGGGGCAGCCAGACCCCTCCTACCTCACATCCAAGGAACCTGCACACATGTAACATGCTGTTAGAGCCTTCACAAAACTCAGCATGGGGGAAAGGCACTGGCCCTCTCACCACGCTCTGAGGGACACAGGGCACAGCACCAGCTCCAGCAGCAGCCAATGCTCACTGGAGACCACGGGGGGCCCGGGCCCCTCCTGCCAGTCTCCCTCCAAGGCTGAGGCACCAGCTCAGGGGAGCACAAAGGGAAGGTGTGTGCCCGTGTGCCGGTGCAGCAGCCGGGAAGCAGAGATCCTCTCGCATCCTCACTTCGCAGTTCGCAGAGAAATCCCAGGGAGCAGCAGGAACTGGAACAGGGCGGCCCGAGCTCTCCCCCCGCCTGGGTGTCCTTGAGTCCCTCCTCGCCTGCAGCACAGGGCAGGCGGAGGCTGAGCATCCCCTCCCGCCACAGCCCCATCCCCGGCACCGGCAGGGCGGGGGGCAGCACCCTGCGCTCTTCACAAGCCTCGGAGCCCATCTGGCCAGGAGTGCCCTGGAGGGTGGAGGGTGGGTCTGCAGAAAGGGTCAGAGCAGGGAACCCCCCCTCGCTGAAGGTATTAAAGGTGCCGAGTGCAGGACCCCTCAGCTCAGCACCGCACCGAGTGCAGGACCCCTCAGCTCAGCACCGCACCGGGGGGGTCCCGCACAGCCGCGGCCAGGGAGGGGGCGCGGGGCTCCCGGGGCTCGGCCGCTCTCGCACGGTAATTCCCCAGCTCCAGGCAGGGCGCGGAGCCTGCGGGGCCCAGCAGAGCGGCCAGGGCCTGCCGGGGCTCAGCCCGCGGCGCCGGGCACTGCTGTGCCCTTGGGCCCGGCCAGGGCAGCGGGGACGGCCCACGGTGTCCTCCGGCGGCATGTGGGAGCCAGGGGAGGGGGATCCCCCTTCCCCCCGGGCAGATGCAGAGGATGCCTCCACCGGCATGTGAGCTGGAGAGCGCAGCTGGCTTATGGCCCCGCTTCCATGAAGGAGAGAAGGGAAATAAAAAGCAGCACTTACAAAGCAGTTGAGCATGGAGCAGGAGACGCGGCCTGGCAGACTCATGTTCATTTTCCGAGACGGCAGCAGGGCCAGGCAGGCACAAGCATCTCCTCCCTCCGGCTGCGAGCTGCGTCCCCGGCACTGCGGCAGCGTCCCCGCTCCGCCGGGAAGGGCAGGAGCATCCCGGCCGCCGGCGGCCCGAGCAGGTGCCGGTGCCGCCGCCGACAATGGAGGGAGGGCGGGCGGAGGACGGGCAGACTCCACCTCCCTCCCAGGGCCGCCGAGCGCGGCTCTGCCATCTGAGCGTCTCCGTGACGGGCGAGACAGAAAATGGAGCGGGCGGCGGGATCGCGGGCGCTGCCCGTTCCATGGCGGGAATTCCCGGCCCACGGCGCTGCTCCCGCCGGCACCTGCCTCGTGCCGCACGGATGGCGGCACCGGGAGCGCCGGGAACAATAGCGGGAGGGCTGCTTCGTGCCCCGGCACCGCGCCCTCTGCCCCAGGCCCTCCACCCTGGCACCCCGGCACGGAGCCTTCTGCCCCGCGCCCGCTGACCCCACACCAACGCCTCCACAGCAGCACTGAGGCCTCTGCTCCGAGCCCTCTGTCCCAGCTGTGTGCCCTCTGCTCCAGCCCTGAGCCCTCTGCTTCAGCCCTGTGCCCTCTGCCCCAGCCCTGTGCCCTCTGCTCCGAGCCCTCTGCCCCAGCTGTGTGCCCTCTGCTCCAACCCTGAGCCCTCTGCTTCAGCCCTGTGCCCTCTGCTCCAGCCCTGAGCCCTCTGCCCCAGCCCCGTGCCCTCTGCTCCAAGCCCTCTACTCTGGCATCAAGCCCTCTGCCCTGAGGCCTTAACCCTGTGCCGACCCCTCCACCCCAGCATCAAGCCCTTGGCCCCAAGGCCTCTGGCACCACCACTGACCCCTCTCTCCCCAGCCCTGCACTCCAATGCTGAGCCCTCAGCCCCGGCCCTGCTCCCAGAAGCTCAGCCAGGATGTGCCCCTGCACCCCTGAGCCTGCCCTCCTCCAGCAGCCCTCCGTGCCTGGACTGGGAAATGAGGATAAAGGGGCTGCCTGCTGCATCTCACCACTCAAGGCTCACAAGAGTATAAGTCCTCTGTTCCAGGAGCTTCATGTGCACAGGGACTAGTCAGATGTGCCTGGCTCCCACCAGCACCTCTGTGCTGGAGCCTGTGCTCTGGAGTGGACAAGGCTCCTCTTGCTGACCACTTGGACACTTAGCTGCCATGTGAAGTTTCCCCAGCTCCCATCAGAAATGCTCACAGACACAGGGTAAGGCCACGGGCGTAGGAAATGCTGTGGTTGAGCACCCACCTCCTCACACCAGCCCCCTACGAGCTCACTTTTACTACTTGCTGTTCATCAAGCCCAGGAGCAAACAGCTCCCAGGTTACAGTCTATCTCAAGAACCACAGAACCAACTTCATGGGCAAACCCATATTCATTTCTACCATCAGCTGCTGCTCTGCCCCCACCACTGAGCCAGAGGGAGAATCTCTGTTAAAATGCAAAATTAAAACCTGACCCTTCATCAGTCCTCAAAGGCCCCACTATCTGGCTCAAATCACATCAACTTTTTGCTCCCAAAGCACAAATCCAAACAGAGCACAGCCTGTAGCCATTGAGCTCCTCTTAGATGTGTTTGCCCCACAGACACCACAAACAGCTCGCCCCAGCAATACCAATGGGATCTCAAAGAGCTTTTCTCAATTCAGATAAAAGACTTCAGCATTTCTCTGCAAAATTGTTCAAGATTAGATTATTCAGAGCTGCCTTGGCTAAAGGGACAGCTTTGTGACACCCAGACATGCTGCCCACTGTCCCTTGCAGAGCAAAATTCAGTTCCATGAGCTCCCTGGCTGACAAAACAATCCCACAGGCTCACATGGTTAACCAGTTTCACTACTTAGGATTAAAGACTTAGAGGAACACACAGCCACAGCTGCAGATAAGCCCTGAAATCCCATCTCACCCTTGTGTTGCCCCACTCCACCATTTACACGGAGCACAGAGGGTGGGTGGTAGGCATTGCTCATCCTTGGGGCACCTGAACTAGCCAGCACCCACAAACCAGAGCACAAGGACAGAGGGTTATGGACACAAACAGAGGATTGCACATAAGGACAGAAGGTTATGGATGAGGTTACAGATTTGTCTTGGCCAAAAGTGAGTGGCAGGCGAGGTGCTCTGCTCCCTGCAGGTGATCTTTGCCTGGTCACTGGAGGGAATGCTGAGAGAAGACAGAGCAGCTAAAGCTGAAGGAACCTTTTATACTAGAGAGAAAGCATGGCTAGAAACACTGCAAAGCCAATATTCATTGGGGTTTTGACATGTATCAGGAGAAAAGCAACACAGCACATTCGGGGAACAGCTGAAGTCCGGGAGTCTCTTGGGCAGCGTGTGAGCACACACAGCACAAAACCAGTCTGTAACACACAAAACCACTGACAAGGTAAGTAAGAGGTTTGCTACAACCAACAGTAAGATTTTTAGGGCCAAGGCTCAGTTCAGGGCCTGGCACAGGAATTGTTTGCATTGTAACCCCCCTAAGCTGCAGCTGTGCAGAGTTAAAGGGCTGCTCGTCAGATCAGTACTCTGAATTTCCTACCAAAGCTGACCTGAACGCCCACAAATAGAACTTCTGCTTTCACTGAAATATTTCTGCACTTTTAGTATCAGAAAAAGACTCACACACGGCTTAGAAACTTCTGCCCAAGCACTGAGCCTGCTGCAGAGCAGAAACTTTGCTCTGAAGTTCAGTGGCTTCACAGGCTTTCAAGAGGAACTTGATTCAGACTCTGCTTTCAGTTCCTTCAAGAGTTCCCAAAATACCTGCCCTCCTTTCCCTCCAGTGACCCAGGCAAAGGCAGCAGTGGTGCTGGGCAGCCCAGCACAGGACTGCACAGTGCTCCAGACTCCTTAGCTGGCATAGCCAGAGGGAATTCCTAAATGCCACCTCGGATGCCTCCCCAGCTAGGCTCTCTTCTCCACTGTCACAGAGGAAGAGAAGGTTATTTCACAGAACTGGGCTCCTCTCAGTGTTCTCAGTGTGTGTGTGCTCATGTAGGCAGAGAGAGAAATCTCCTTCATCATCTCCCAACCACCCTTACAAAGTGTTTCTCAGTTCTGAGGAAGAGGAGCTGAATATTATGTGCGCAGCATGTTCTTAAGGGCAGCTGGAAGTGATTTGCCCCTTTTCCCTCCCACAGCAATGCCCACTGCTCCTGTGCTGCTCCTCCCACCCCTCCAGACATCCCTGGGTCCACGCTGCAGGTAAACAGCTTGCAGCCTTCTCCTGCAGGTCCCAAAAGGGATTTAGAGGCTTGCAGATGATACAGTGCTTGGCAAAGATAGGACTGGCACTCAAGGGGCCACCCTGCAGCCTCCAAAGGAGATGATATTCCTCATGGAGACACCTACATGCACAGGGTTCACAGGGAACATCTGCTCCCACTCGCCCAAGGAATCTGCATTGGAGCATGGGACAGGCATCAGGATGCTGAAATCTCTCTTGTGGTCTGGAGCCGGTCAGCATCCTGAAATGAATCATTTTGCCAGTGGCTGCTCCAGCTTTCTGCAAGTTTGGGAAAGTGGGGGCCAGGGAGCAGCTAATTCCCACCGGGCCAGGTCCCTTCTAACCCAAACCATTCCATGATTTTAGGAGAAAAACTGGTCCCATTCACTGCAGGGAGCTGCCAGCACACCTGACTCAGCCTTCCACAGACATGTACACCCTTCCCAGCCCTGGTGTAGCTTTAGCCTCTATTTCTTTTTGGCACCACAAATAAAATTCCTCTCTCCTTAGAAGGCACCACACCCATCCCGTCTATAGATTGAGGGTGGGCTTCTCCTCACCCCAGCACAGGCCATCATCGTGCAAATGGAGGGGAGGGAAGGCAAGGGCTGGCAGGAATGTGCATGCACAGCCCTGTCCCTGGTAGCACATCCACTGCACAGACTGCCCTGATCTGCCTCCAGCTGGAGAAAACCGACAGAAGAATTGGCAGGAGGAGGAGACTGCCCTGGAAAGGGAATTCCAGGACATGAGAAGGCAGCGGGAGCCAGGGAAGCTCCGTCTGACAGCCAGGGGCACCAGCAGCACAGGGGCCATCAGGATACTCTACTTTAGATCCTTCCAGGTCTGAATATTTATTTTCAGTGAAGATCAAACTAGGAACTGGTTATCTAGATCTTTTTTTCCAGGCGAGATGGGGAATGGAGAGACTTGCATCATTTATCTCATTCTAAAAGTTAAAATTTATTCTCTTTCTGCCTGGCAGATGCTTACATTGGGTGAGATGAGCTGCCCTCAGACATGTATTTCTCTCTCTCCATAAGCTGATGCCGAGACTGATGAGCTGTGGCCGAAGGCCCTTCTTGTTCTGCCTCCCCTGCTTCTGTCGCACAAAGGGCATTATTGTTTCAGGGCCCCTTACATAAATAGTTAATTTCCTCACAGGCTAGGGAGGTTTGTGGGTGAACTGAAAGGCTGCTGAGCCTGACGTGGAAACAAACCCTTAAACCTGTGCAAAGAGAAGTTACTGTTTTATACCACATAAATCCGGACTAGGATGGTGGGTGTCATCTTTTAATCTGGATAGGATGATAGAATAATTTATACATCTGTAATACTGCATTTGGTATTTGTTCAGAAGGGTGCCCAGAGGTGAGCATGGAATTGAATATGCGGCAAGAAACCTTTGAGGAGAGGCACAAAAGGGCACAAGCCATGGGCTGTCAACTCCATGCGGCAGCACGAGGGGATGAGGGGTGGCTGCCAATGCCCCCCTCGAGTGAGTCATGGGCCCTCCACAGGGTAAGAACCAGACACACACAGTGCCCAGGAGAGGGAATGCTGCTGTGGGAGCATCCCAGCAGCCAGGAGAGGGAATGCTGCTCTGGGAGCTGGGCACTGAGTGCCAGCACAGCACCTGCACCAACCCACCTGCCAGATTCATTTTCAGTAATGTATTGAGGTACTAAGTGCTTGTTGGGGCTCCATTAGCCAGAGATCAGGATTAAACCAACACTAGTGCTGTCCTCAAGGTCATCCCCATCAGCAGCTGGTTTTGGGGAAAAGTGGGAAGAGTTATGCAATCCAAGCTGTTAACACTAGAGCACGAATGTGGAGCAGCAGAACGGGAAGAGCAGGGGGTGAGGCACATCTGGGGTGCTGCTGAGTAAGGGCAAAGCTTCTGGGCCTGCCCTTGCTGACCACAGGACCCTGGTGCTGCGGCCTCAGCCTGCCCTGAGCACAGGGCATTAAGGCAGCCCTCAGTGTGGATCCAGGCACCCCCTAACCCAGAGCCCACCTCCAGCCCTCCCTGTGACCAACTGAGGAGCCACAGCCCCCTGGAGAGGTCACAGAGGGACTGCAAGGAGGCTCTCAGGAGTTTCCATCAGCTCTCTGCCTTCAGCTGCTGGCAGAAGCTCAGGTAAGGGGCTGAAGGTAAGTGCTTATTTCTACAGCTTGCAATTACAAATCGCTTTCTCTCCCTTGCCATGGGAGACAAAACGCCCATGGTCTCTGCCCAAAAGAAAGGAGTTCAGGGAAAAGCAAAGCTTTCATGTTTTAGTAAATCCAAAATTCCAGTCTCTGCACTCAAAAAACCAAACAAAAAACCCCAACATAAAAACAACAAGAAAAACAACAAAAATCCAATCGAGCAAACCAAACCCCACCCCTGTCCCCAAAAAACTCCAAACCCCCAAAAAAAACCCAAAAAACCACAGGTCCAGGGAGGGGTGATGAGAACTAAAGATGGCTCTGCTACAATGAATTTAAAAGGCTCTTCAGATGTCTATGGGGAATGTGTGGAGATCTACAAAAGGGGAGGAGATGCTCACAGGCAGCACCACACTTTATTGTTATTCCCAATACAAAACCAGCCAAAACAACACTGGGCTGGTTCCAAAACAAAGCAAGAGGTGCTCAGCAGCACAATTCTGACACAGCTGAAAATATTCACCTGGTTTTTAAAAGCCTGATGATTTCATGGAAGGAAAACCTACCAAGGGCTCCTAAAACATCAATAAATAGTTTCTGGATTACCAAGTCGCTGAGCTGCAGGTCCTGCCAGGTGAGGGCACACAGCTGAGTCACAAACCCCTGCAGCAGTCACTGGGCCCTGTCACTCAGGTGTCTGACCAGCCTTGCCCTCAGGGGGCTCGCTCTGGCCTCTCCGTGTTTTCTGGGGAGATTTTTGATGCATTTTCCATGTGTTTATTCCCTTTTTCCATTCATATCTGGTTACACTTGCATCCCTCTCACCCCACATTGGGTTTCAGGCCCCCAAGGTGACACCAGGGCAGCTCCAAGCTGAAGTGTGAGGCCTTTCTCAGGTTCTGACAGATGAGGACTTTCACCTCCCCGGCCCAGACTAAGTTCCTCACCCTGCAGTGTGGGGCTCAGCTCTCCCAGCAGAAGCACAGCAGATCTTGAGGCAGCACCAGGGAGCATGAGCACAGGGGCTGCAGCAAAAATGCTGAGTGTGTAGCTACTGGAGATGAGAGCTTAACTCATGCAGAGAGCATGTTTCCTTTCCTATTCCAGTTGTTAACAAAATACATCAGGGACAATCCCTCAGGAGACGTCACCATTTCTTCAAGCACTCTGCCAGATTTTTATCTTTTTTTTTTTTTCTAATGTGTTTAACCTAAATTTTCATGTCCTCAGTGTGAATTTCCAGCCCTTTGTCTGTCTCTGCAGTTCTCCTCAGCACCCCACATCAACACAAACTGGTGCTGGTCTGTGTCCCTGCAGTAAGTTCAGGCTCTGCCCACCCATAGCCCACATGCAGATCACCCCTCTTCAAACCACCCCCCTCAGGACACTCCCAGCACATCTTTCAGCATTCCCAGTCTCCAGCTTTTTCCTCCCAGCAGATCCCTTGTATTTTGGGTTATTTCTTGCTGCTGGTATTAGAGGCCCTTTATCCAAGTTTATCAGCAATCTGGCTGCTTTGGCTGTGGTTCAGATTCTCTGCTACCACATTTTTCTGTGACTAATTCTTGTGAAATTTCTGCTTCTTTGGTGGCACCAGAGCTGTTATTAACATGGTGTGAAATCCTTCACTGAGAGGTGACAGAGGAACACAATGAGAAACCCCAGCAGTAAGTTTTAAAGAAAAAAATAAATCAGTAAGCCACAAAAACTGTATGACTGTGTCAGTAGTACAGTGAGACAGAAGGGGGTTTCAGTCTTACTCACTTTTTTCCCCCAATATATTCCAATAAGAGATTTAGGAATAAATGTTTCCTGTTCACAGCATCTTGATGACAGTGATAAATCCCCTCTATTATATTATTGTATATAATACACAATACTGTTGCCCTCTTCTTGCCCATTCTGGTATTTCTTCTCCTACATTTAGCAGCAGTACAAGATTTGGACACACAAAGAACAAGACCACCCAGAGAGGACAGAGGCAGACCAGATCCATGAAATCATTAGGGTTGGAAAAGCTCTCTAAGATCAGTGAGTCCAACCATCCCCAAAGCACTGCCAAGGCCACCAGTGCCCCATGTCCCCAAGTGCCACATGCACAGGGCTGTTAAACCCCTCCAGTCAGAGACACTGACACTGCCCTGGGCAGCTGTGCCAGGGCCTGACAACCCTCCCAGGAAGGAATTTCCCCCAAATCCCCCTGGCCCAGCCTGAGGCCGTTCCCTCTGCTCCTGTCCCTGTTCCCTGGAGCACAGCCCGACCCCCCCGGCTGTGCCCTCCTGTCAGGAGCTGTGCAGAGCCACAAGGGCCCCCTGAGCCTCCTTTGCTCCAGGCTGAGCCCCTGCCCAGCTCCCTCAGCTGCTCCTGGGGCTCCAGGCCCTTCCCACTCCTCAATGTCCCTCCTGTAGAGATGAAATAGGACATGGACTCACCATCCTCAGGCACCGTCCAAACCCTCCTGGTTCAACCACAGCTCAGTCTCTTCTTGTTCTTCCACAGCAACAGCCTCACCTGCACCAAAGAGGAGACAACCCAGAGCAGAAGTTTAGCTTACACGAATTTAGTGAGGAAATTTAATTTACAGGAATGGTACTTCAGTGTGAACACAGAGGGGGAAAAATAATCAAGCCCCCCGAGGCCAGTGCCCAGTCTCTCCCTATCCCTGCCAAGCTCTGCTTTGTGCCCTTTCCAGGAGCTGCTGGAAACCAGGTTCAGCATCAGGGGGAGCCACCAAATCCTTTTGGTCACTCACTCACACAGCACCCAGCACTTGTCACATAAGCCTACAAGAGCCTGTGCCCCCCAAGCACAAAGCCCCCACTTTGGGGCAACACAGAGGGAGCTGAAGGAAGACAGGCTTGGTCATTGTGGTTCAAGGACCCGGGGAAGATCCTTCACAGGGAACTTGAGTGTTTGGAGAAGATCACTGTGGTCCTGGGAGGAAAACACCTCTAAAACCCATTGGGTCCTGCCTGGGAGGTGGGGCAGGATGCAAGCACTCCAAGGAAAAACCAGCAAGTGCTTCTGCCAGCTTTGCCCTGCTTGAGGGAGGTCACAGGGGGCCATCTGTAGGAAGAGGAAAGCCAAGCAGCAAGACTTGAACAAGGTCCTGCTCCAAGATCTTTTCCAACAGGACCAGATGCTCCCACAAGTGATCCTGGGAACTCCATGGAGGAAGGGACCCTTCCTCAAAGCTTTCAGGTGTCTCCAAGATCAGTTGATCACCAACATCTCTCTCATCTGCCAACATTTTGCCTCTGTTTTGCTCTTCCGGCCCCAGAGGGGATGGAATTATCTACAATAAAACGCTGGGAGCAGGGATGGGCTGAGCCCTGGGCACTCCTGTGCCTGAGCAGCCTCCCACTGCCCCCATCCCTGCAGTGCCCAAGGCCAGGCTGGATGGGCCTTGGAGCAGCCTGGGATAGTGGAAGGTGTCCCTGCCATGGCAGGGGGTGGGATGGGCTTTAAGGCCCCTTCCCACCCAAACCATTCTGGGATTCTGTGAAACAGCACAGAAATCTGCACGTGTGTGTCCCAATGTTTTTAAATATAACATTTTAAACAGGGATCTTCAGTATTTCAGTGTGGGTTGAGGATGGCTCAGAGCTCACCAACCCAACCTGATTTCTGCCAGTTCCCTGTAGCATGTCAGAACCCCTGGAATGCTCAAAGTCTTCCGTAAATTTTGCCACCATTAATTTTAACCTTTCTCCTCCTCAGGTGAAATACAAATGCCAACAAATGTGCAATTGGAGATTATCTAAACATCTCACACAACACATCCCAGCTGGGAATCCCCCTCCTTCCACAACTCAGGAATTGTGTTGGCTACAGAAGGGCTCTGAATACCTGCCCAAGGCTTTCCTTTGCTCAGGGATTTCCTTCCCAGCCCATAATTCAGTCAGGTTTGACACCCACACATCAGAAGGCCAAGCTGAATGCCAGCATGGAGGAGTCATTGCTGAGATGTGATTCCCACAGTGAGGCAGCTGCTCCCACCCTGCCGTGCCAGGCTGGAATCGTTATCCTTGGCCTTTCAGATCATCTCTCACGTCCCACCATGCACTTGACAGGAAAGGACAGCAGAAAGGCATGGCAGGTCAGAAGGGACTCCAGTCTTGTGCAACAGATCTCTGCATTTGATTCTTATCTTTCTGGGGCCATGGAGCTGCTCTGAGGGCTGGAGCCCCTCTGTGCCCCCAGGCAGGGAGAGCTGGGGGGTTCACCTGAAGAAGGAAAGGATCCAGGGAGAGCTCAGAGCCCCTGGCAGAGCCTGAGGGGGCTCCAGGAGAGCTGAACAAGGCATGGAGGGACAGGACACAGGGAACGGTTTCCCACTGCCAGGATGGGATATTGGGAATCAGGAATTGCTCCCTGGGAGGGTGGGCAGGCCCTGGCACAGGGTGCCCAGAGCAGCTGTGGCTGCCCCTGGATCCCTGGCAGTGCCCAAGGCCAGGCTGGACAGGGCTGGGAGCAGCCTGGGACAGTGGGAGGTGCCCCTGCCATGGCAGGGGGTAGAACAAGATGGTAAGCAAGGTCTCTTCCAACCCAAACCATTCTGTCACATTACCTTACATTTAAAAGCAGATCACCAAGTTCCAGGAAACAATGAAACTGTGATTCCCACACATTGGGAATCAAATTTCCTATGAAAACAGAAAAAACCAAGCAGTGCACTATCACCCTTCAAACCCAGATCAGTCTGGCTCTTTTGAAGTATGCAGGCCTTTTCCCCACTACTTAGCAAATAATCTCACATATCAGACTTCACAGAGGAAAGAGCCTCCAGCAGGAGCTACAGGAGAGTCACTGTCAGCCGGTGACTTGCAAGTGATGTGAGAAGCACAATTAGTTTGTAGGTAAGAAAGGGAAGAAAAATGTTAAATATGCTTTTTTTCACTAAACCTGAAGATCCTTGAATTATTGCCAACACTGAACAACAGGAGTACTGTTCCTGTGGTGTGCTTTGGACCAATGCATGCAATCATTGCTAATGGCCAGGGCAGTTTCTGGGTTCCTTCCTTGTACAAGTGAGTAATGACCAGAAACTGAAACTGTGGCTGGTCATGACTGAGGAGGCTCCTCCTCACTGCCATCCCCCAGCTCTCTGGCCAGCCAGCTGCCCAAGAGGAAGGCAATCCATGGCAGCAGGACTCCTGGCCCCATGAGCTCAGCCTGCTGGAATGCTGCTGCTCCTGTGTCCCCAGGGCCTTCCTCCTCCTTGGGAGCAGGGGCAGAGCTGAAGGGGTTCCTGAGGATTAATGGGGTGAGAAAAAGCCAGGAGATAGCACAAAAATCCAAGTGCTGCTGGAACCTCTGGGGAGCCTCCAGCCTTACCCAAATGACACTCGGCCCAGGCCACCAGGCAGTCTTGCTCCAGCACTTGTGCAGTTCCACGTGCTCCTGGGCTGGATCTCAAAGGCATCCCCTCTCTGCTTCAGGGCTGGCCATGGCCATCCTCCTTTCACAGGCTGCTGTGTCCCACTGGCTGCTGGCTCTGCCCCTGTGGCCTCCAGCCCTTGGGAGAGAGGTGGCAGCTCTGCACCCAGCAATGGTGTCCAACACCTCTCTGGGCTGCACCCACCAACCTCTCCTGTGGAAGTCAGGTTTGGCACCTGCTCAAGGAGCTGCCTCCCATGGGATGGGCTGGGGATGGCCACCTGCTATGCCAAGGTGGAGGCTGATGCTACAGAATTAAATGAAGAAGGGACCAGGGACAGAGAAAGCCAAGACAAAAAGGATGGCACTGAAAAGAAGATAAAAGAGAACAATGACCTTTCACACACAGATGGAATCAATCACAAAATGCTTTTGGTTAAAAGGGACCTTAAAGGTCATCTTGTTCCAGCTCCTGCCATGGGCAAGACCACGCTGCTCCAAGCCCCATCCTGCCTGGCCTTGGACACTTCCAGGGATCCAGGGGCAGCCACAGCCTCTCTGGGCACCCTGTGCCAGGCCTGCCCACACTCACAGAGAATTCCTTCCCAATGCATCGAACCTAAATTTCCTCTCCCAGTTTGAACCCATTCCTCCTTGTCCTGTCACTGGCACACCAATAGGTCATGTCGAGTTTTTTCATGTTGAGCCACCCCAAAGTCCAGAGGCTCAGGCTTTTCTGCTGCTGTGCAGCCTCAGGCAGAGCACGGGGCCAGCAGCTGCCTGCCCTCCCCACAGCTCACCGGAGGGAGGCACTGGTACTGCTGGTGGGGCTGGTAAGGTGACGCCACCTGACACAGCTGGGCTGCGGGAAGTAGAGAAAATAATTAATTTCTCTTGAGCATTTTTATAGCTTGTAACCTCCTCTGGAACTCTCAGTCTGGGAGACAAACCCTCAGACAATAAAGCCGTGTCAGAGTTGAGAACACTCGTAAACTCTTCATTTGCTCTGCTGCTCGAGTGACTCACACCACACTTCCTTATGCAACCACTCCGCTGCCTCCAGGGACCTTTGGCCCTCCTGGTGAGAGACAGAGAGGGAGGGACTGCAGCAGTGTGGAAACCTCTGTCCCCGTTCCCTGCAGGTGGAAGATGCTGCTGGAAGAACCTGGCCAGGACCCCAAGCTGTGCCTGCATCCTCCAGGATGCTCAGCCCTCATCCCTGGCCAGGCTGCCACACACACACCAGGAAAGGACTGCTCCTTTTCCAAACTGCAGCTCTGGCCTGCACACCCAGGTCCCCTCTCAGCTGCAATCCAAGCCAGGATGTGACAGGAACTGGGAATCTCAGCAATCCCCACAAACAACTGGGCTGTCAAAACCCAGGAGAATCACTTCCCATCCCTCAGGTCTCACGGAGCTGCAACGAAAGCACAGTGCTGAGAATTTACAGGAACCTCTGGAAAAAGCTGAAAGTCCTGCCTCTAGCACAGTGGGATGAACAAGTGTGGGGAACACAGAATAATGAGGAACAGCTCCCTGCCATCACAGCACCAACAGGGTCCTGTGGGGAGGAGGGAGGGTGCCCACACACACACGGAGCTCTGGGAAGCTGGGAAAGGGAGCAAGAGCTGGCTAAGGCTTCCTGGTTGCAGGAGTGCCATGGGTGCCCTGGGTGAGCTGGGTGGCCCCTGGCAGCTCCTCACTCCCTGCTAGGAGACTCGATTTTAATTGCTCATAAAACTCCAGCCATTGTTTGCAGTTGGAGCAGAGCTCTCTGCACTCAGCATCTGCCCCAGGCAGAGATTTTTGCTTTAATTTCAGCTAAAATGGTAGAGTTGGTCCTGGTACACTTAAAGGGGAAGAACAAGTCCAATATTAAACAGGGGATGTTAGAAGGAAAAACCAGGAAACCTAATAGCCTTATTGTGATCCCAAGTGAAACAGAAACAGCCATCTCAAGCTTCCCACTAATTAGAGGCTAAAAATGTAATTGTCAGACCCCACAGTTACATGCAAAGCAGATCTTATGGGGTGGTCTTTGTTATTTTAAACAAAATCACAGCTAAGAGGGTTGTTTCTAATGATGGCCATGACCAGCTGCTCTTCAACAACAAAACTCTTTTACTGCTGAATAACTATTAAAAAGAAAAGATTGGGCTACTGGAGCCCCCGAATGTCACAACAATACCAGATGATGGTGACAAGCTGCCAAAGTATTCAGATTGCTCTGCAGCATGGAGGGATTATAATATATGGTCTAACCAGGGGGAAGGGCTGAATTCCAGGATGAAGAATTACCCATGGATGAAGGGCTGCTGCAAGTCCAGATTAGAGGATCTCACAGGCATCCCCACACGAGCTGCTCAGCAGGAACTGGCAAAAAGCCCACTGCAAAAATATATAATAGCAGTGATGAGAGAGGGGACTGATGGGTGGCACTTCTGTCCCCAGCACTGCTGGGACCATGGCTACAACTGCCAGAGCTCTGCCAGCACACTTGGAGCAGGAAGAACAATGCCATGTACTGATCCAAAGCAAAACCAGCTCACCTATCAGCTTAAAAACCCAAAGATAATAAAAGAAAAGAATTCTTCAATATACTGCAGTATTTCTGCTAAGTATTGGTTCTGCTGACAAGGACAGATCTCAATCCAATTACTGGTAGATGAAGTTTCAGAATGGAATCAATTCCATCAAGCTTATGGGAAAAGTTGTCCTTTTTACTGCTTGGAGTGTTTAAAACTCCATGAAATAGCTGGTTTAATCCAGGTCTGAATACATGAATCTCCACAGGCTCTGGGTAAGCAGAGCTGCCCATGGTGGCACACCCCAAGCACCCACCTGTTCCCAGCATCAGTGACTTGGGCTCACAGACTGAGTCTCATGTTCCAAGCTATCCTACCTGGGAGACGTGGGGAGGACAAGAGGAATCACCGC
Source organism: Melozone crissalis (assembly GCF_028551555.1). Taxonomy (NCBI): domain Eukaryota; kingdom Metazoa; phylum Chordata; class Aves; order Passeriformes; family Passerellidae; genus Melozone; species Melozone crissalis. The sequence goes on from NW_026535835.1 coordinate 1,255,392, forward strand.
AGGGAGGGGACACCTGCCCTTACCCTGCAGGGCCCATCCTGAGCTCCTGGGATGGCCTCAGGCCAACACAGAGCCACTGCCTCACTCAGCCCATGGCACAGAACCACAACCACCCACCTCACCCACAGCCACCAGGAGAAGGTCACAACTTGCAAACTCTTCCTGGTCGCCCAAGCCAGGAGTCAGGTCATGATTAAAATACCCTGAAAGCATTTTTCTTCATATTTCAAAGTAATCATGGACTTCCTGAAGGCTGCTGAGGCTTCAGTTGCATTCCAAGGGGGAACATCTAGGTTTCAAACATGGAATTGATCCCAAGAGCTCAGGCCAGGACACATAAATCAGCTCTCTGCAGGACTGCAGGGTTCAGGGAAAGGTGCCATAGCCAGGAATGCTCCTGACTGCACAGCACCATCCTGCAGGAGAAAAGCCCTCAAAAACACCCACATGTGGCCAGTGCTGGGCTGCTCCTCATGCCCATTGCCAGGGCAAGCACACAGCTGCACAGGGAGGATGCTGGAGGCTGGGCTCAGCCACAGAGGGACACAGGGAACACAGGGACAGGTTATCCAGGCCTGCAGCTGACAGCCAGGCACAGAGGGACAGAATATGCCTGTGCCAGCTGCAAAGCAGGGCAGGAGATGTGTGAGGATAAGGTTACACAGGGCAACAGGACAGAAACCAGAGCCCTGCTGGGACAGCAAATCCCCAAGGAAGAGCAGAAGGAGCAGCAGAGCAAAGGAGAGAACGGGCAGAGCGAGTTCAGGATTTCAGGAGCACAGCTGCCATGGAGCCAAATCTCCCAAATGGTGAAGGTGAGGGATAACATGGAGATTTAGCCAAGCTCAGGGTTCTGCAGCAGCAGTTCCAGGCTGAGGAGATGACGGACTTCACTTTGACTGGGCTGTGTCCAAGAGACTTATCATAGAAGTGGGGAAAAAAAAATAGGCATAGGAGGTGAGCAGGAGCAAAGGTGAGCTTTGCTTTTAACAGGGGAGAAGCTGCACAGCATGGAGAAGGATTCAGAGGCAGCTGAGAAACTGAGCAAGGGGGCAAGAAGAATAGTGCAACAGGGAGGAACAGACAGCACAGGGGCAGAGATCAGAGGACAAACCAGAGGAGAACTTGTGCCTGGTGCAGGGAAAAGAGCAGAGTGCCAGGAGGAATGCAGAGAGGCAGGAGGGAATGCTGACACCATATTTTGTCCTTCCCCCTCTAAAGAAATAAGGTCTTCTGCAGTAAAAAGGAAGAGGAAAGAAGGTTGGAGAAATCAGAGGGGTGCCTGGAGCAGCCACAGGCTTAATGCCCAATAAAAGCAAAGCTCTGGTTTAGTAAAACCCAGAGCAGCTCTGCCAGGAGCCCTGAGCCTGCACAGCTGTAGGACTGGCAGGCCTGGACCCCAGAGCCGCCATGGATGCACCACTGCCAAAAGGGAGAATGAACAGGAGTCATTTTGGAAAAGGAAACACAAGAGGTAGCTGAGGATCACAGAGCTTGGGAAGAACAATGCAGACCCTGGGGCAGAGTTGCTGGTGGGAACAGGGGTCACTGAGCTGGGCAGGCACCACTGGAGCAGGAGCAGCACTGGGGTGCAGGCAGTTTTGGGGTTTGTGCTGCTGAACAGGGTAGGACTGAGGACTGCTGAGGATGGAAGAACAGTGGAAGCTTTGGAAGGAAAGATGCAGGAATGTAGAAGAGGGTGTGGAAAGAGCTGGAGGGGGAAACAGGCAAACAAGACTAGATTTTGGAGGAGGAAAACACCACTAAAATTTAAAAAATGCTGAACTCGATAGGCTGGACCGGGAATACACCTGGAGCCAAGACCTGCCAGCCAACTCTGTGTCAGGCTCAGGGGACAGCTTAGCCTGGGGACACTGTCAAAGCAGTGTAATGACAACTTGTTTTGCAGAAGAGTGAAGGAACTGGGGAGGGGGAGATCCTTATGATGCATCCAAGCTCCAGGACCATGTTCCCAGCAGCATTTTGTCTGCCCCATCCTGTCCTCTGCCACATCTTGCTCAGCCAGGATTCAGGAGAGATGGATACACACGTGAGCCAGAAAGCAGTTTATACCATGTGCAAGATGGAACAAAATTACCTTTAAGGTCCTTTTCAAACCTTGCATTATGTGAGTCTGTGAGATGGGGGCGCCCAGGCAGATTCTGACAGACCCCAGCTGCAGGGTCCAGCAGTGTCACCCAGATGCCATCAAGGTGTATGGGATAATGAGGGAAGAGAACAGAGCCCAGCACTCTGCCAGCAAACGAGCACTGCTATCCATCTCTGCAATGGTTTTAAGCATAATTAATTTCAGCAGCCTGCCTGCCAGCTGACTCTGCCCTTTGCATTAATGACAGCGAGATCGGAGTTTCAAGGGGAACGCAATGCCGGTGAAGGAAGCAGAGGCCGGAGCAGGAGCAGGAGTTTCGCAGCTCATCTCCCCTCTCCTGCCGGGGCTGGGGCAGCCGGTGGCACCAGGTGGCAGCAGCACACCGGGCACGGTCCCCTGCCAGCTCCGCGTCGGGCTCGGAAGGAGCAGGGCCCGGCGGAGGCGCTGCCATCCCCGCACGGATCCCTTCCCTTCCCTTCCCTTCCCAGCCGGCCCCAGGCAGCCGCACACAGGGACAGAGCCATCGGCCTTTTCCACGGGGGCACTGGAGGAGCCGCGGACCGAGAGAGCCCGGCTGCCCCCGTGCCATGCCCACCCTACAGGCCTTCCATCCCAAGCTGCCAGAGAAGGAATTAAAAGCCAAGGCCCCAAGCTGAACTCCATAACCAAGCCACTGACAGAGACAGGAAGCACAGCTCTGGCAAACATTTTCAAAGTTCCCTGTAATTCCAGCCTGTTGTTCTCCAGCTTTGTTTGCTTTTCTTTAAAAAAGCAGTTGGGACATTTCAAGGCTTTATTCAAGTGCAAACAATTGCCTGGTCCCTACCCAAAGCAGGGCAGCCGGACCCATCGCAGCTGCCATCCAGGCTCCCCCTGCTCCCGGCGTCCTGCGGCTCGGCAGGGAGGGAGGGATGTGCAGGCTCACATGCAGGGATGTGCAGGCCGGGCTCCCCCTCACGCTGCCCCGGCCCTCCCTCCACACCGGGCACCGACTGCAGCTCAGCCTCAGCAAGGAAGCAGCAACAGCTTCAAGGAAACGGTGCCTGCACTACCGAGGTCACATCCCAAGTCGCCAGGCCAGAGAAGTGCAGTCTAAACTGGTCTTTATGCAAACACTCGGTTCTCATTATGCACAGGGAGAATTCACCTTTAACTCCCATCAGCCTGGGGAGTCTCTGACAGCCACAGGTTTTTCTGAAAGGCAATCTTTGTGACTGCAGAAAAAACCTGAGATGTGTGACCAAACACACCAAAAGGCTCTGAAATCCAAAGACAAACTCCTGAAGCGTGCCACTTTGCCTCCCTACAGGTTTTCCCAGCCAAGCCAGCTTTTCCAAGCACCCATCTCTAATACCCTGGCATTCAACATGTGGGTACTTTAAAATAATTTCAACCAAACAGCAGCAACATAATGTCAGCCCTGTTATTATTACAACAAATGTAACTATTATTATTTTATACACGTGCATAAACATACCCATGTGGCATTACTTTAGGAGTCCTAAGGTTTCTGAGGCATGTTCCTGGAGCCAGAGGACAGGATGGATGGGGGGAACTAGGTGAAGGGCAGTCAGGACACCTCTGGCATCCAAAGTGGTGCCTGCCCGCAAGGATCTGGAATCTCCCCTGGGACAGTCAATAGAAACAGTGTCTGAAAGCAGAAAATACTGCTTTTACTGCAGGTGATCACAATAACACTGCTGGGATTCACAGCCCTGTGACAGCCACACTTCAGGTCTGGCTGAGGCTCCTCAGCTCTGGAAGCTCATGTTGCTGGCTGGAGGCAGACCCCAGGCCAGAGCTCCAGTGCCACCATTCACCACAGGCAAAATTTCTAGGAAAGCCTGTGTTCTCCAAGGGTAGTTTTCTTCCATAGCAATAAAATGAAGCATCTTTTAGTAACCCACATAAACACATATGTGAAAAAGCTGTGACCGAAACCATCAGCAGGTCTGAGAGGACAAGGAAGCATCAGGATTTATTCTCTTGACTCACCCAGACCAAGCCCAGTTTCCCCAGCAGCCTCCTCACAAGGGACAAGGAGGATCCTGTGCCAGGCCCTGCAGCACTTGACCCTTGAAATGTGGCTGGGAACACACAGCTTTGCTGAACACCCCTCCCCACTCCTGGGGGAAAGCCAGTTCCTCTCCAAAACTTGCAATAATTGTGCCATCACAGGAAGAACCTCTAAAACAGAGCAATGAACATCTGCTCAGGGCTTCTACCATCAAGCTACAGAAGACCACAAGAAGATTTGAAAACCCTTGAGAGTTATTAATAAGCTAAGAGCTCACTTTCAATTGCATGTCCAACCTGAGCATGGTCAGAGCTGTTTGCTCCCATGGAAACCCTGAGTTTGCAGGTACTGTCTCCTGATGGTTTGTTATGTCTACAGCCTGAACATCCTCCTTCCCAAGGAACCCTCTCAGGGTTTTGTGTTGCCACAGCTGCTCTTCACAACCAGGCAACGAGCTCAAACTCGGAAACTTGGCCTTCATGAAGCTTTTCTGGAGGTGGCATCCCTCCTAAAACCAAGCAAAACCTCACCTGGTGTTTAACAACTCCCCTTTCCCTCCCCAAGCCCCCAAAGTTTAAGAAGGTTAAATCAGAGCCTTTGGTCTTCGATTTCCAAGTATTTGGAGCCTTTCAAACCTGGTTTGCGCTTCAGCAATGGAAAATCCCATGGAGGTAGTGCCTTGCACACTGACCTGCTTTCATTAATAACCTCACCTCAAAGGATGTGGGCAGGTCAGCAAGTTCAGCTGAGCTTAAGTGCTCCCATCTCGTGCTCTCTCTAAGCACGAGCTTAACTGCTTCTAAAAACAGCCCTGGCCACGCCGGCTGCTCCACAGGCACTCACAGAAAGGGAAATCCCCAGCCAATTGATACGGGGAAGAGAAGGCAATTTGATATATATAGCAAGTGCCCAGCTTATCTAGCAGCAAGAGCTGCTCAAATTCACACAGGCTGTCCCTTCCCTGCTTCCAGCAGCGTGAGGGGTGAGGGTGGCCACACGCTGAGCTCAGTACTGAGAGGAGCCAGAGGATTTGGTCTCATCTGCTGCAACTCACAGAGGGAACAGAGCCTGAGACTTCTTCCCCTTCATAATTGACTATAATAAAACTCATTAAGGTTCAAATTCCTACCTCTACAAGGTTTAGGACAAGACTGCAATGCATCAGACTTTATCTAACCCAAAGACAAATCTCAGGAAGCACTGGGATTTTCATCATCTTTGCCCAAACACAGTTCCCGTCCTCCTGACATTGCATCACTGCCATGCACTGATGGAACCCCACAGTCACCAACACCAGTGGCAGCTCTATCAGCAATTCCAGCTGAATCCAGGCTTTCCCCAGCGCTGTGTTTGGACTCCAGCCCATGCTGCATCCTGGGCTCCAGCCCCACAGCCTCTGGAGAACAGGCAGAATGGAAAGCTGGGGCTGCAGCACTCAGTGAAACATCCCAGCTCCTATGCTCCAGTATGAAGCCTTTGCTGTAGGGAGGAACAGGAGTGGCAGCACAGGGGCAGTGGGATCCCACCCACTGGGCTGCTGCTCCCCAGGGAATTCCAAGGAGGAACTGGCTGCTCATTCCAGCTTCGGTTTTGAGTGCTTTGTCATTAGTAAAACATGCTGAAAATGTGACTTCCTCTGCCATGAGGCCTATTGAACCTTTTCACAGAAGTCTAAGGAACTTCCTCTTGTATTTCAATAAAAGACAAGCTCACAGGAAGAACAGTTCCTCTCATGCTTCTGGGAATTCCTCTAGTAAAAACACCTATTGAAGAAGGAACGACACAGTGGAACAAAGAGAAAGGGAGGTGGGGAATTCACTTGTCCATAAGTCTGTGGTTTATTATAAAACAAAACTATTAATCCACTTCACAGCACAGAACCACTTTTACTTCCTCTTTTGCCTCATTTAGCAATGGCAACAAAAGTTTTCTGCAGAGTTTCCTAATGAGCTAAATCTGCACAGAACCTCTGCATTCAAGAGCTTCACATTAAAAAATAATCTCAATTTGATCTCCTTGCTGAACAAAACAGGCTCTGTCCAGGATCATCTTAGCCAGATCCAAAGGTGCTTAGCTACCCACTTTGGTTTGGAAATGCAGACATGAGACAGCAGAGAGGGATCCATCTGCTCACTGGCATGCTGGGAAGAGTGGCACTCCCTGGAGAGCCCTGACAGATTAACTCTGCAATTCCAGAAAGGGGAAAGAGCAAAGAACAGGGTAAGGAAGGTATAACCTCGTGGCAGCCCAAGGAGGTGCAAAGGACAGCAGGGAGGGATATGAGTCTCTTGCTGGCACATCCCAGCCCTGGCATCCACTTCCCATGGATCTGCCTGCAGCCTGTGCTGGCTGCCTGCCGGTACCATGGCATTCCCTCTGGCAGCTGCTGCAATGTGGCTCCAGGCTGCCCTGTAACAAGCACAGGACCTTGGATGCTGGGAGCCACCGGCTCCCCAGGAACACTCAGGGGCATGAGTCAGCCAGAGGCACCAGAAAGGACGTGACCAATTCTTCAGGCCCATTCATTCAGTTCTTCTAATCATGTATTGTCTCAAAGTCCTGCAGAGGTTTCTGTGCAGCCCCTGCTCCTTCCTACATCCATCAAATCTCAGCCTGAGGCAGCTCTACTAATTATCCCTTCCTGCACCAAGACTCATTCCTCACCTACAGCAAGCAGCAAAGCTCCTCTCCAATACAGTTCTTTGTGCTCCCAATCAGCTGTGGGAGACAAAGGATTTGCCCTTCCAGGGTGATAATCCCCAGTATCACCACATCACACAGGAACAGCCAGCATCCCTGTGGAAGGTTTATGGCAAAGATGGACTGTGCCCAGGCCACCCCTTTGAAAGACGCTGCCCCAAACATCCCCGTTGTTCTCACTGGGCACGGTGAGCACCCACCCCAAGGATCCCAAGTGCAGGAGGAGCAGAAGTGGAGCTGTCACAAAGCAACAGCTCTGCTGAAGGGACCACTGGCACGGCCCTGAGGGATGGTGCAATCCAGCGAAGACGCAGGGAACACCTGGGACTCACCCTCGGGGATTTCTGCACCCCCCTCAGTGCCTGAGAGCCTCCCACAGCCCCTTCCCTCACCACAGCAGTTCTAAAGAAAAGATCCTCTATTCTTGTCATTATGTGCCCTTTAGGATGCACCACAGGTTCAACACCCCCTAGCAAATAGGGACTTCACAGCACACAGCAGCAGTTCTCCTTGGAAATCAAGGGACTTTCTCTTCCCGCAGGCAGCTATTTCCAAACACGAACGCTCAGGGCACAGCAATAACAAACATTCAGAGGCCAATGCAATTTCACCTGAGGCAGCAAGGCCCTGAGCAGGGCAGCAGAGAGGGAGCTGGAGTGCAAAGAGAAAGGAAATTGTTTTCCTGGGTATGATGAAGCTCCCTCAACATAGTAACAAAATTACTTTATAAAGGCACTGTACCCTGTGAGCTGTAGCACCAACCAAGGCTGGCAGTGTCAGAGCTGGCATCAGTACCAAAATTCCCAATCAGCTGCTTCCCAACCAGCTCAGCTAGGTCACACCTTCTTTGGGAAGAGCCACTGCTGACCTCAGCTCATCCCTGCTCCTGCACACGGTGTTATTCCCTCTTTCTGCAGAAGGGAAAGGGGCAACAGGCAGAGCCCCTGGCACTCAGTGGAAACCAGGTCTAGAGGAGATTTTCCTTGCTACAAGCAAGACAAGAATTCTCCTTGCCCAGACTCCCTCTCACTGTACCCACTGCCCCTGGCTGGGTTTGCACACACTTCCACGGCCTCAAGATATCTCCTGTTTGTTAGAGAAGTGTGTAGACACAAGGAACCTTCTCTTCTTAGAGAAGTTACCTCTTGTGAAGGGGTGGATATGAAAAGCACAAGCCAAGGCTTCCTGATAACAAAATATTAAGCACTGGCGCTTTCCAGGAGCAGCAGATCTTCCCTCCAGGTGATGAAGAGCCCAGTGCAGGTGAGACAGATACCTGGAGAGGACTGAGAAGAACCAGGCACATTGTTTAGGAGCACAAAGGATCCAAACACACAGAAGGAAAAGCTGATACCCCAGAAAGAAGAGCCAGAGTTAATCCCTCTGCAGGGCTCCCAGCCATGCCACGGTCCATTGGGATTGGAGGAAATGGCTGCCCTGGAGCACACAGACAGACACTCACCATGCCAGAAGTCAGCAGCACTTCCCCAAGTCACAAGGGCCACAGCTTTTAAAAAACAAAGCAGCACTGAACTATAGCATCAAAGGAAACAAATCCCACATAGAGAGGACGTAGGTCTAGGGCTGTAAGAAACCCTGAAGCAGCACTGGAGAGGGAATGTATGGCTGAAAAGGGTCCAGACCTACCCAAGGGCACAGGAAAGTTGACAAGAGGACACAAACCATGAACTTCAGCACAGCCAGAGGGAAGTTTAATACCCCAGGTCACTGGGAATGTACCACAGACACAGCATCCTCAGTGGTACAGAAAGCAGCCTGAAAAACAAGCCTCTAGTGTTTCCAGAGGAGCTCACCAACTCCCACTTCGCTGTGTTTCTTCCCACCAAACCTCCAAATACTTCACAGCTGTTCTTCCCCCATCCCAGCACACACACTGTCCTGGCACATGCAGGCTGCTCCATCCCACATCCAACCTCAGTGTCCCTGGGCCCTGTGCCTGAAGAGACTCATTTCTACTGCCCCAAGCCTGAACTCCAGGGCAGCACAGGCTTTTTGGCCTGTGTCCACATGCCATGGGCTTGCTCCAAAGTTTTCAGCAGGAACAGAACATTTTAGCCTTTGGGAAGTTCAGTCTGCCTTTGGGAAGGAAGGCAGAAGTGCCTCTGGCATGGGCACAGCTGCAGGCCTGACCTGGGGGAGGCAGGAAGGGGGTGCTGTCTGGCTGGAAAGCAGAAGTGAATACAAGCCCAAACGATGCTGACTGGGGTGAGAAGCAACAACTTCAGGGCTCCTCACATCCTCCCAAAGCTCCTCCTGAACACCCCAGGTCACAAGGCACCTGCAGGGTGGTGAAGCTGCCAGGTGGTGCTGGCAGCCAAGCTGAGCTGCAGGAAGCACGGGCATGACCAAGGCTCCAGGCTGGCAGCCTGCCATGCTCTCCCAGGGCACCCTCAGTGAGACCTTCTCCAAACTGGGTGTAGGTGCCCATAAATGAGACACTGAACAGGACAGCACTGCTCTAGTTCCCATTAGAACAGTGAAACAGATCCCACCTGGCTCACACTGCTGTCCCTGAGTGCTGTGTGCCAGTCATGCTCCTGCTATAAGGAGACTTCTGCTGAGTCCTTTGAAAGATTTAAAAAAAATTATTGCAAATCCAGGCAGCACAGTTGAAACAACACAGACAACTGAATAGATTCATGCTGGATTGCCACAAGGCACTCATCCACTCGGGGGAAGCTATCTACTTCAACAAGTTTCTAGAATAAAACAAACCAACAAAACCCTCTGAAGTTTCCAGAAGGAACAATGCAAACTGCAGCCCTCGCTGGCTCGGAGCGATCCCCAGCTTCAGCAGGGAGCAGCAGGGAAAGGCTGGCAGAGCCCAAGCAATTGAACTGTAGAACAGAAATGCTCTGAAGGTCCTTACCATAAAGCTGTCACTTACAGGCAGTGCCATGTCCAAGCACGTTCTGAGAACAATTCCACAATTCCATTTTGCAGTGAAGAACTGGTCAAGTTGGAAAAGGAACAAGGACTCCACTTCCCAGCCAGTGCTGTTCTGACAGCATTAAATGGCAGAAAGCTGAGCTCCAGAGAATACCCCACTGCAATTCTGGGCTTAAGTTCAGCTACAAGACTTTGCCCCCGAGCAGATAAGTTGTGAGCCATGTCTACCTCTGTCCCTGCTGCAGGCACAGGCTCCTCTGAAGCAGGGAGGAGCTGGCAGTGGTCAGCAGCCTCAGCAAGAGTCACCAGATTTGGCTCTTGCTCCATCTCAGACAGAGGTACCCAACATGTCGCCTGTACTTTGTTATCAGAACATTCCCACCTATCTTATTTCTAGCAAACCCCATTCCCAAGGCTTAGGAAAACCATAATCCTAACTGCCATCCCCCCCTGTCAATGCTGTGCCAATCTCTGTGGCAGGATCAGACCCACAGCCCTGCCAGAGACAGTGCAGCGTTTCTGTCCCCCAGGAAATAAAAGTTGGCAAAAGCAGAACTCTGTCCTGCATGGCCGGGCCAGCCGACCATCCTGGGTGTGCAGTGCCTGGGATCAGCTCTATCTCACAGCTGCTGAGCAAACACTCCACCTAGAAGTGAAGCAACAGGATCCACGAGGGAAGGGAGATCAGGAATGCTCTCCACCAGAGACTAAAGGGAATAAAGCGCCTAAAAAGCTCACAACATAAAAGGAGAGCTCTGAGGCCAGAAACTTGATACATGTTGAAACAGAATATACTGACACATAACTCTTCTCTCTTGGGGTAGGCCCTGGGGCAGGCTTCTCCCTCTTGAAGAAGACATTTGAGGGTATCTCCCAGCTGAGAAAGAGCAATACAAAGTAATAAGTAACAGCAAAGGCCTTAGCGCTGTTAGCAGCGGGAACTGTCAGATCAGTTCTGCTGGGGCTCTGTCCCACTGAAGTCACCTCTGTCTGGAAAGTCACCTCAGGCTGCTCCCAGAGCCACCACACACACATCACTGCACAAGGACACTGCAAACACACCCCGTGAAAACCATGCCCACCCCACTGGGAAGAGGCAAACCAGGAATGTCAGAGCGACCAGAGGCTGCACATCAAACCTCAGCACGTGTGTCAGAATCTCTCAGCAGCCCAGCACTGACTAAACTAGAGAGAAAGAGAAGAAAGTTGGAAGGAAATAGGTAAGGGGGAATGTGTGCAGCTCAAAGAGGACTCCAAGAGCTCAGACTTTGATACAAGGGTGCCCCAGTAGCAGCACAGGCCTCCTGGCAGGAGCACAGGCTCATTTCAAACACGATTCAGGCACTGACCATGTCTCAGATTCATTTCAGCTCACACTCCCAGAAAAGAGCCGGTTTCCAGAGCTGTGCCAGCACATCCAGCAGCACTGCTGCTGCCAGAGCCTCCCTGCCAGTCCCCTCTGAGGCTCTGGCTGCAAGGCCACAGCACCTTGCACCAGGGCAGTTCCTTCCAGGGGGGAATTCCCCATCTCAAGGGAAAGCATCCCCCTTTCCCTGGATTCAGCTCTGGACCACAACGCGCGGATGCAGTTGTACTCACTGCTTTGGACAGAACAGGCACCAAACCACCCTGGAAAGTAGGCCTGAGCAGACATTTGCTATTTATAAGCTAATCAGCTGATCCCTCCGGAGGGAAATCCTACCCTTTGGGGCTGTTGGGAGTGTGTGGAACTGTGGGAATGTCAGGGAGGAACAGGAGGGAAGCGATTACACCGACCCAGAGCGTGCTCCAAGTGAGCAGGCAAAATTGCTCCCTGCTCCATCACAGCCCCAGCATCCTCCTGGAGAACAGGCAGTGATTATGAACAGGGATTAAAGTGTTATGCTAATTTGCTAAGAGCAAAGTAATTTTTTAAATAGCTCCCATCTCCATTCATCATTATCTAAAAAGGGCCCTGATCTAGTTCTGCAAAGAGCGACAAGTCTCACAGTAAGAGATCACTAGAAATCCAAAAACACACAGGAAACTGGCTGGCTGGAGCTGCCTTGGAAGGGGATGGTATCAGCTTTCATAACTCTTTGATAATTATTGATTCTTGTGGGAGCAGGTCCTGGAAAGTTGAGTATGATGTGCAAGTATGCAACACTGATTTCTTTCCTCCTGTTCACATTTCTCTCTCGTAAAAATAACCTGGGTTAGATGACACTGCTGGATTTTCCTGTGAAACAATGCTCAGTCATTTCCAACACCACTGCACACACTCAGTGCAACCACACACACCACAAAACAATCTCAGTTCTCTCCACCCTCCTTTTTCCTCACCTACCAAAGTATTGCTGAGAACAACCCTCTCCCCTCCACTGACAGCAGCCTCTGAAACAAACTGGAGACAGCAAAGAGGGATGGAAATAGCTCAGTCTCAAACAGCACAGACTAAAACAACATCTCTGGGAGGAAAGGCCCAATTGCTAGAGCAATCCTCACCAACAGGGCAGACTGGAGTGCCCCAGGCCTGGCACCTCCTCCAGGTGAGCAGAGCCCAGCGAGACACGGGCACCAGGCTGAGGAAAGGCTGCTCACATCAGCCCTGTGCTCCCCAGCACTGGCACAAGGGACACTTTGAGAAGCCCCATGTAAACAAAAAACAAAAGCAGGCCAGTGCATATTTGGCAGATTGAGATCACAATAAAAAGCCAGCACAGCAGCATTCTCCAAAGTCTCTGTGGCAAGATCTGTCCCTAAAGCTTCCCTTGATTTGGGTTTTGGGTTTGGTTTTTTTCCTTTTAGCTTGTTACAACCAAATCTGACAGGTAAATGACACTATTGTTGAGACAGATGGGCTGGACCCTGCCACAAAACACACAGCAGTGACACCTCTGAGGAAATTGTCCCAGTCAAGGCTCTCTCAAAAAAATTAAATAGCTGTCACAGCCAGATAAACAGATTCCTGAGAATGCAGCAAAGAAAAGGGGAACTCAGATGTTCCTAGAAATGTATAAGTGAAATGTTTACATTTATTTCCCAGTTTACTTAGATGTCCATCTTCCAGCAAACACCCTTAAGGACACCACAGCCACCTCACAGACCCCCAAGCAGAGCAGCCCCCAAACTCCTGGGACTGTGAGCCCAGCTGCTTTTATTAAAAAAAGTAAAAACATGGAGCATCCATGTAAAAGCTGGCAGCAAATACAAAGTCATCATGACTTAGGGAAGCTTGTTCTCATGCTTGCATCTCGATCACCTAAAGATTTTGGATTCCATGTACATACCCTGACCAGCCAGACTGAATTCCCAGTCTCCAGCCTCTGTTCTCCACAAGCAGATGCAGACTGGCCAGATCTTCTCTCAAGTTCTTGCTGGAGAATGCAGATGGAGCTCTCTCAGCACCACACAGCAGATTTTTCACCTTTATTCCCACCTCATACATGTCCAAACTCTGCCCAGCTTTCCACCAGCTTGGAACTACACACAACCACCAAAGCTGAGCACAGCAGCTTTTGCACCAGCTTTTTTGTGGGAGCTGAGTTAACACTCCCTCTCCTCCTCCTCATGAGGTACCAAAGACCACCTCCAGCCTAGCTCCCTGTGTCCAATACATTCATGAACCCAGGCAAAAATTCCTGCTTCCCGGGACAGATCCCACTTCTCCCTCCCTTGCTTCTCTGCTCCCATTTCAGACTCTTCCTGAAGAGTCTACTTCTTTGCTTTCTCTGGTAAAACATATGTGGTCACCCCAAAGTTCAGTGCCAAACTAACCAGGCCAAAGTGTCAGATTCTCATTTCCCCTTTTTTACTCAGCACTCTGAGTTGCTCATGCAGTTTCTCAGCTTTTACCTGTCAACTTCCTTCAAGTCATTGCCAAAATCACCAACAGGATCTTTAGAGACAGTTAACATAACATGCCCAATAATGTCCTAGGACCCTCATTTTACCATGGGTTATTTTGAGCTCATTCCACTCCAGTTAATTCAGCAGGAAACCCCAAAGGCATCACATTAGCTGCTTTAGGGAAAGCAATGTTTACAATACAGTTAGCTGAGGAGGTTCTAAATAAATGTCAAACCTGCATCACCATCTCCACACCAAACTTCAGCCAGCCACAGTTCCACACCAGCACAGAACCAGCTCCTACCCAGCACGGAGGGGAGGCACCTGCTCCGAACACGGCCGTGCGTGGCCTCCAGGGGGGCACCGAGCAAACCCCACCGCATGTGAAACAGAAGCGGCTCCGAGCCGCCAGTCCGGATCTCTGCGGCACAAGGATCTCTCACCCGCAGGCACTGCCAGGCGGGCTCTGCACGGCCCCAGCGCGGGGGGACGGGAGAGGCGGGGGAGCCGCGCCCGCAGCCCCGGCCCGGGAAGGGCTCAGGCCCCGCGGCAGGGCCGGCCCAGCGGGAGCTCCGCGGCCCGTTCTGCGGTCTGACTGTGACCCCGCCTCCGCCCGCCGGCGGCGCCACGGAAGCTCGGTGCAGCCAGGGCCGCCGCCGCCGCCTCAGCGCTGCTGCCACCGGGCGGTGCCGCCCCTCACGGACAGGCCCCGGGGAGGCCGCGCTCACCGGGCGGCGGGGAGAAGGAGCGGGGCCGCGGCGAGCGGCGGCCCGAGGAGCGGCGCTGGGCGCCAGGGCGGCGGGAGGGGAGCGGGGGTGGAGAGTCCCGGGCAGCCCCGGCCTCACCTGTCCCGGCGGGTCCCGCCCGGCTCCGGCCGCGCCGCTCCCGCCTCTGCCGCGTGCAGCTCCCGCCCGGCCCCCCCCGCCGGCCCGCGCAGCCCGACCAATCAGAGCCCGGCACCGCCGGCGCCATCGACCAATCAGCAGAGAGAACGCGTCCCCGCCCAGCGCCACCAGCCGCCAGGCCACGCCCACCCACACTCCCGCCAGGCCTATCCCGTGACACGAGAGGGGGCGGTGCCCGCCGCCCGACGGCCAATGAGAAATCACAGCGCGTCCCGCCTCAGCCAATCGGCGGCCGCGCGGCGCCGCTCCTCAGACGGGGTGGGCGGGCGGCGGGAACGGGGGTGGCTGGGCCGGCCGGGCCGGCCCGTCACGTGACCGCCCGCTGCCAGGGTCCCCCTCAGCCCCCGCGGGCTCCCGGAGCCTGGCGGAGCCCTCAGCGCCTCGGTGCTGGGCAGCGCCCGGGGAACAGCCCCGGGCAGCGCCCAGGGAACAGCCCCGGGCAGCGCGGCCTCGGCCGGCGCAGGGTGGCGCGGGGTCGCTGCCTCCGGGCCAGGCCTCGCGTTCTGTGGAAGCCTCCGAATAGTCAGGAGATCGTGAAGCCTCCCCGCTCTATGGCCCCGCTCAGCCTCGGGCAGCTGCTCCTTGTCTGTGCCTGGCTGTGCCTCCCCCGGGGCTGGACGGCCTCTGCCCCTCGCCTCGCCCCTGCGTTTCCCGATCCGTGCCGTTACTTGTGCCGTTCACATCCCCAGCCTGCCTGCGGTCAGGGGGCAATCTCAGGCTTCCTCACAGCCCGGGTTTTACCTTCCAGGATCCGCGGGCAGCATCACAGAGTAGCTGAAACGGGAAGGGCCCCGTGGAGATCACCCAGCCCTACCTCTCTGCCCAGGCAGAGTCACCCAGAGCGGTGACAGGAACGCGTCCGGGTGCGTTTGGAATGTCTCCAGAGAGGGGTGAATGTCTCCAGAGGGGGAGACCCCACGGCCTCTCTGGGCACTGTTCCAGCGCTCCCAGCTGCCAGCACCAGCTCACCGGAGGCGGTGTCTCTCTGCAGCCTCTGGAAAGGAAGAGCTGAGCCCAGCCTCAGACGGGTCTGGAGGGTTTGGGGATGTGGACAAAGGGATATTGGTCCTCGACAGAGAACAACCATCCCTGTCTGGTGTCAGCTGTGAGTGGGGCTGTCCCGGGCCTGCCTCTGGGAGGTGCAGAGGCACCTCTGCCTCCTTGTCCTGCAGATGTTGAATCTTTGCAAATGCATTGCTTTGGGCAATTTCCCCGGGAAAATTGTGTGGGAAAAGGGGGAGGTGAGTGATGGCAGGAAAAGCCTCTGGGCTGGAGAATGAAGAAGGGAGCAGCACCCTGGGTTGGCAATAAGGCAGGGGGAGCAGGTAGAGAGGTGATAGGAAGGAGGCAGCACCTGGAGGGAGCTAGGTGGTGGGGCATCTGGAGCTATGGTGTGGGGCAGATGGTGCCATCTTGAAGAGGAGCTGCTCCAGAATGTGCATAAAGAGTTTGTGGAACTTGTGAGCAACCCGCTGATGTGTGGGATGCTGGACAACCTGCTTATCCAAGGGGTTCTGAGCCTTGGACAGGTGGAAGAGGCTCCGGATCAATGCAAGATGCACGTGGATAAGGATTGGCTCTTCAAACACTGTGCTCCAGAAAGGACACCAAGGCCAGCCAGATCTTCAGTGACAGCCTCAGGATGCTGGAGCAGCTGGGTCTGAGCTGACCCAGGTGAGAGATGAAGGGCTGTGGTTGCTCCTGGCCAGAGCCTCCAGTGGGATGCGGGAGCAGCCCTGGGGAGTGCCTGAGGCTCAAAGGCAAGGGGCAGTTGGGTATCACAGCCCTGAGACCCCTGTGCCACCCTGTGATGACAGAGCTCTTGGGGGTGGCTGTCCTCCCAAGGGGCCCTGCCCTGCATCAGCTCCTCTTGCTGCAGGCACTTCCCAGTGTAACTGAGGGGCTTTCTGCTTGCAGGGCCCTCTGCTGTGCCACTGGCCTCTCCTAACACTGAGGTGAACCCTTAGCCCCCGCTGGCACCCAGGGCCAGCACTGGATCCAGCAGTACCCCCTGAGTGAGTACTGCGGCATCAGGGACAGGAGCCCACATGCTGTGGGCAGAGCAGGTGAGAGGAGGGCTGGAGCACAGCCCAGCCCCCTGATGGAGCAGACATGGCTGAGGGGAGGAGGGGTCTGCCGACCAAGGAGCAGGGAAGAGATCATGGAATAAATGAGACTGGAAAAGACCTTGGAGGTCACTGATTCCAGCCTTTCCTGCAGGGAGCCCCACGAGCAGGGCAGGCGGCAGTTCAGGACGCCCGCAGGTCCCTGCAGCAGCACCAGGGCCAGAACTGTGTGACCGCCCTCCCTGCAGGCGGGGCTGCCACCCCATCCCACCCCATCCCACCCCTCCCCGGCTCTGCTGCTCTCCCTCTCCTGCCAATTCCATCTCCCCCGCGAACCGCTGCGGTGCAAATTGGCTTCTCCTGCTGGGTCTCAGATGGCTCCAGGCCATCGTGGCTGCTGGGAGAACAGGAAAGCAGAAGCTTGAAGAAAATATTCACATCACTTGTGTCTTCCCTAGGATGCCCTGTCCTATTTCCATGGTGTTGGTCAGATGGGCCAAATAGAATGATCTGGGAGAAGGTGCCCCAGTGTCCCGGTCTGGCACCCAGCATTAGTCACTGTTGCAGTGAGGGACGCCAGTGAAGTCACACTGGACATCTGTCCCCTCAGATCCCGTGTCCCTCAGGTCACCAACAGGCTCTCTTTCTACCCAATGCCTGACAGAGCAGTTTTGAAGCCATGCCTGCAACAGCCACGTAGAGGTCATCCTAAAGGTGGCGTTTGTGGCTCACCGCAGCTGTGCCAAGGATCAGACATCCTGCTTGGAGCAGAGCTCAGCCAGGACAGGTCTGTTCTTGGCAGGCTCCTTGGGAGCAGGCTGGCAGCAAGGGCTCTGGTTTTGGATCTCTGGAGGCATCAGCAGCCTGACACTTGGCAGGCACAGAGCCCAGTGAGCTGGTGCAGCCCATGGCATCCCTGTGCCACCAGACAGATGCCTGGACGTGCCCCTGGGATGTCTCTTGAATTGCCTGTACCCTTTCCATGCAGGAACAGAGCTGCTCTCACTTCTCCCTGCTGTCTCTCTCACCCCAGGTCCAACAATGCTTCCCTATGCTCCCTCAGCAGAAGCCATCACAAGGATGGACTACCATGTAGCTCTGCCTCTAGAAAGCTCTACCTCTGCTCAGGCCACTGAGCTCCTGCCATGGTGGGACTCTTCACCTTGCACCTTGTAGCTGCCTTCTGTCTGTGCCCCAAACCTGGTACCTGGGCAGCAGCAAGGAGTAGGAAGGAGTGGGGAGAAATCCCCCACAGATCCTGGGCTCCAGAGCTTGTGGCTTAGTCCAAAGGTCTTGTGTGCTGATAGCTGGGGCCAGACCCCACCCCCAGCTGGCTGGTGGCACCCAAGGAACTCATTTCAGTAGCTTGTGACTCTGGAGCTTATTGGTCTGACATTCTTCACAGGGAAAAAGTAATACATGGAGAGCAAAAGCGTTTGGATTTGAGAGTAATATAGTAGAAAACTCAAGGCCAATGCAGCCCAGCTCCGGAGAGGAGAGGGAGAGGGACAAGAACAGCTCTGCTGAAACACAGCAAATCTCCAAAACAGTCCCTGGTGTCCGCTCTGCTAGGCAACCACAGCCAGACCTGGAATAAAGCATCCTCAGTCTTCTGCCCTCCCTCCCTTCTGGGGCCTCCAAACAAGCTCAAATTAAGCAGACTCATCCCAGGGAGCAGCAGACACCTGGCTCTGGAGCAGCAAAAACAGAGATGGTTAGTGTGTCCCCAGTTGTGACAGAGATGATTTGTCACCCCCATGGTCACTTCTGCCCTGTCCCCAGCTTTACCAGCTGGCCAATAAAGGGATTTTTGCAGCTGACACCCTGCTCCTCTGCCTCCAGCCCACGGTGGCTGGGTTATGCTGCCTCAGGGGGATGCACAGCAGGTGGGAGGGGAGAAATTGTCGGGAGCACAGGGATGAAGCAACACCTGCCTTTGGGACAGCCTGGGCAAACTGCTCCTTGCTCAGGAGGCAGATTCCCTCACTCCCCAATCCTCACACTCCCCCAGGCATAGAGCAAAGTTGCAATCTCCCCTGGAAGCCAAGAAAGATCTTCAAACCTGTGTTTCACGTGCACTGCTCCCACAGCTTGTCCCATTAGGGCCCAGTCCAGCTGTCAACTCCCACCAGCATCCCTGCTGCCAATTGAGAACCCCCTCCTATGCCCCCCACACATGCCCTGCCCACCATGGCCACATCCAACCCCTGTTCTGTCTTGGCATGGATTCAGCTTTATTGCACATTCTGCAAAGTCACAGCCAGATCCATGGGAGTGTCTGGCAGCAGGAAAACAAGAGGGCTCTCCTGCCCCTCCGTGTGCCTGACACCCATGTGCAGGCAGGACAGTCCTGAGCCACTGGTACCCCATCTCCCTGAAAGGTGGCAGGAGATCTCAGCAGGATGCAGGTGCCTCTCTGCTCTGGCTGCAGGAGAATCAGGATGGGAGAAGGTCTTGCAGGCAGGATCAGACTGCAGTGAGGGCAGCCAGTCCCAGCTGAGCCCATCCTCAGAGCCCGAGCCCTGCATCACTGTCCAGAGCTCCTCAGGACCCACATGGTCCTTGCACAAACCCTGGTCCCCAGTGCTACAGCTGTGGCAGGAAATTGAGGACAGCAGTGATGAATTCTTCAAATTTATCCTGATGGACTATGTGGCCTGCACCTTTAATGTACTGGATCTCTGCCTTGGGGAAGAGACGTTCGATCTCTGGGTAGTCTCTGGAGCTGCAGGACAAGGGAACATGCCATGATCAGAGGTCCCTCCCAGTGTCTTCCCCCACCCTCCCCAAACAGAGGATGATCCCAGATATGACTCCTTTCCTGCTGGGAAAGCCCAGGAGGCCCCCAGGTTCCCCCTTGCTCCAGTGTGTCGGTGTCACTGGCTGCTGGAGGAACAGCCCTTGCTCAGGACCTTCCTCATCCCACGGGCTCCTCCCACTCTTGGCAGCTGCAAAGAGCACAAAAGGTCAAACCACAGACCTGGAACCGCTTCTATCCAGTCTTACCTGATATAGGGCGAGTCAGACCCTCCCAAGAAGAGTGCAGGACCAGGATATGGCTTTTGGAACACAGGGAAGTTCATGAGATCTGCCAGGTGCCGGGAAATGGCCTCCAGGTTCACCCGCCACACGTAGCAGCCCTCCACCTCCACCAGGTTGGTGAGGAGGAACTGTCTCAGCTGTGGGAGCTGCCATGGAAGGGGATCATGCACTCTTCAGTAGGAGCAACAAAACAGGATGTCCTGGCACCCTCTATCCTCCCCATCTCCCACGGGATGTCCTACCTTGACCACGGGCTGCAGCTGGTCATCGGCCAGCTGGCGTGCTGCCGAGCGGGACAGCCCCGCCGGGACCTTCACCTCCTTCATGGCAGAGATGTAGGCGGAGAACTCTGACACGGGGGCGGTGGGGCCAGGACCAACGTCTACGGAGATGAGGCGCTCCACCAGGTCTGGCTGGAGACACAAGCAGGGGAGATGAGATGCCAGGATCTTCCAAGATCTCCCCAATGAGAGCAGGCACAGGGCTCCACTCCCAGTCAGATTCCCTGGAGGCTCTTTGCTCCCTCCTGTCTCAGTAGAGACCTCCATGTGCCCTTCCTAGAGCTGTCCTCAGCACAGATCTCCAAGCTCCCTCACAATCAGTGCTGGAGGGACAGGGCAGAGCACGGCCTGGTGGACATAGATTTGCTCCTGCTCCTGCAGCCTGGCTTACACCACCCACCCTAAAACAGACAAGTCCCTGTGGAGCTGGGGGCAAAGCCAGCCCCGGTGAACAGTCTCAGAAGGTGCTGAGGGCCTTCCTACAGTCCCCCCCTGGAACTTCCTGAGCATGTGACCCCACTCCCAGTCCCGTGCCTGCTAACCCGCTGCAAGGCCAGCGTCATGGCTGTCTTGCCCCCCATGCTGTGTCCCACGAGGATGCACTTGGTGATGCCCAGGCGGCTCAGGAGGTGCTGCACGTCCAGGCTCATCGCTTCATACGTCATCACGGGGCTGTGGGGACTGCTGCCGTGGTTCCGGGCGTCCACCGTCAGCACCTGCCTGGGCAGGAGCAGCGTGTCACCCCAGGCACTGCCCAACATGACCCTGACCCATCCCTGTGTGCTGTGCCTCCCCCCACGCCCTGCGTCTCACCTTGCCGCTACCACGGCGTGCCAGTGTCTTGGCCACCGTCTGGAAGTTGCTGTGGCTACCAAAGAGCCCGTGGAGCAGGACGAGGGGTGGCCGATCCCTGTGACCTTCCACCTCCACGTGGGTCAGGGGCACTGCACTGCAGGGAGACAGGAATGGGGCATGGCCAGAGGGGCAGGGGGGAAGTGAGCCCTGCCCTTCTGCCCAGACCTGGTGAGGCACATTTGGAGTGTTGTGTTGAGCCCTGGGCTCCTCAGGAAAAGGGAGACACGGAGGTCCTGGAGCGGGGCCAGCTCAGGCTGTGAGGATGAGGAGGGCCTGGAGCATCTCTGTGCCCAGCAAAGGCTGAGGGAGCTGGGGCTGCTCAGGCTGGAGAGGAGCCCCAGCTGAGAGGGGCCCTCAGGCCTGGCTGTCCCTGTGTGCAGGGAGGGGCAGAGCAGGGCCCAGGCTCTGCTCCAGGCCCAGCAGCGGCACCAGAGCCACGGGCAGGGCCTGAGCCCAGCACTGCCCCTGCCCAGGAGGCACAACTTGTGCCCTGGGCAGTGCCCAGCCCTGAGCAGGCTGCCCAGGGAGGGGCTGGAGTCTCCCTCAGCATTGGGGATCCTGCAGAGCCCTGTGCACACAATGCTGTGCCCTTGCTCTGGGATGGCCCTGCCTGAGCACGGAGGTGCCACCAGGGACCCTCTGGGACCCCTCCCGCCGGGCCCGCTGGGACTGAGAGCGCGGCCAGGGCTGGGCCAAGGGCAGGCAGGGAAAGGGGCGTGGCCGGGGGGGCGTGGCCAAAGAGTCCACCACCCGTGTGGGGAACCTGGGGGGCAAGGGGCGTGGTTTGAGGGAGGCGTGGCCAGCTCCCTTGTGGCGGCCACGTCCCTGCTCGCGGGATCCCCCCTCAGGACCGTTCCCGGGACCGCTCCCGCCGCCCCCGTCCCGCCCTGCACGCAGCCGGGCCCTTACGTGGCCACGGAGCGGGCGGCAGCGGCGGCGGGCTGCGGAAGGGGCGGCGGGGCGGGGACGCGGAGCAGCCGGCGGAGCATCATGGCGGCGGCGGCGGCGGCGGCGCGCGGGCCGTGACGCGACGTGCTCGAGTCGCCCCGCCCCGCCGGCGGCGGGCGCCCCCCCGCGGCAGGACGGCGGCAGCGCGCGCACGGGGAGGGTCACGGCGGGGCCGCTCCCGCTGCTGCTCCCGCGGGCCCCGGAGCGGGCAGCGGGCACGGGGGTTGGGGCTCGGGTAAAGTGAGCCGGGCGGGGCGGGTCCCTGCGGGCGGCGGGGGTTCCGCACGGCCCTTCCGCCCGCTGTCGCCCGTAGGCACAGCGGGACCGGCGGGCTCGGCCCCGCACTCACCGCCCCCGGCCTCGCTTTCCCCAGGACCGGCCCCGCGCTCCTGCGGCGGCTCCTGCCCCTTTGTCCCTGGCCGCTGGAGCGTGGCGGCGGGCGGGAGGGAGCGGCCGAGCAGGGCGGCCTCGCCCCAGCGCGGCTCCCGGGCGAGGGAAGCGCCTCGCGGCCCCCCCGGCGGCCCCAGACTTTGGACTGCGGGCAGGGAGTGTCCCTGCGGCATCCAGCGGCTCCTCCGCTGCTTCCCGCCCCGACCGTTCCCGGAGAGCTGCCCCTGGAATGCAGGGGGACAACGGGTCTCCACCCCGAGCGGGGACGCCCGGTGCGCTGCGGCCGAGCGCTCTGTCCCCGGCCCGGTGCCGCTCGGGTGCCGCCGTAGCAGGTGCCTTGGGGGGCTGAACCGCCGCGTTCCCCCTCCCCGCGCCCACCTCGATCGTGCCGCACACCTCAAGGACACTCGGGTACCAAAACAGGACACGTTTATTGACAAATGTAACCGGTACAGACCACGCGTAACAGGGACAGATGGTGCCGGGCCAGCAGCGATGGGGGGACACAGCAGGGGGCCCTGTCCCCATCCCGTCCTCATCCCGCCCCACCGGCATGGCAGGACCTCGCCGAGTGCCGCTTCTCCCGCCGACCCGAAACTGCCTCGTGTTTAACCGAAACTGTCTCTATTTACACAGCCCGGCCCTGACCCCGCGGCCGTCCCCGTCCCCTCCTTCGCGCCCCCCCCCGCCCCGGCGCTGCCGCCCCCGGGCCCCACGGAGGGCGATGAGGGTCCCAGGGTGGGTGGGTGGGGTGGGGGACATCGAGGGGGGCCGGGGGACCCTGGGGGGGCTCAGACATAGTTCCTCTTGTCATAGCTGGTGACGGCGGAGCGTGGGGCGGAGTAAGCCACCTTGCTTGTGGGGTACCTGTCGTCTTTGGGGGGGCAGGAGCAGCAGAGCAGGCCCCCCCCCAGCAGCAGCAGTGCGGAGGCCGCCCAGCCCACGTAGAGCGAGGTGCCCAGCTCCCGCTTCTGCGCTTCGATCACCAGCGGGTTGTAGAAATCCCGGATGATGGTGTTGGCCGACCAGCAGACAGGGATGAGGGTCAAGACGCCAGAGAGGAGGAAGATGACGCCGGAGACGATGGTGATCTTGGCTTTGGTGCTCTCGTCCTCCACGCAGCGGGTGCACTGGGCGCCCACGATGGCCACCATTAAGCCCAGCACGGCCAAGATGATGGCCACCACCAGCAGGGCGCGGGCGGCTTGCAGGTCCTGAGGGAGCGCCAGCATGGAGTCGTAGACCTTGCACTGCATCTGCCCCGTGCTCTGCACCACGCAGTTCATCCACAGCCCTTCCCAGATGATCTGGGCCGTCACGATGTTGTTGCCGATGAAGGCCGACACCTTCCACATGGGCAACGCGCAGCAGATGATGCTGCACAACCAACCCAGCACGGACAAGGCCACGCCGCCGATCTCCAGCCCCATCGACATGGTGGACAGTTCAGTGACGCGCTCCAGGCGATGGCGGAGAAGAACCCACGGACCGAGACCGTCGCCACCACCCGCCGCCGCTCGCAGCCGGGGGATCGGCTTACACCTGTGCGCAGTGCTATTTATATGGGCTGGCCCCGGGGTGGGGTTTCGGTGCTGGCTGCTGGACGCTCCTCTCTGCTCCTCCGTCACCGTCACCTGTGCCCCACACCCTCCCCTTTGTTTGCAGAGATGGCGCCGGGTAACCAGAGAAGGGCGGGAGGAGGAGAAACGCCACCTGCCACGGCCATCGCCTGGTTTCGGCCGATGGGTATCAGGAAGCACTACCACCGTGCTCATTCCCACCAAACCTCTTCTGTGAACCTGGAAATGCCAAGGGTTCACCTTTCCCCCATGGAGGAAATGTGGCAGGTCAGGGTTTGATTTCTGTAGTGTTGTCAGTGCTCACGTTTAACTGGGGTTCGGTGAGCGTTGGGCACCTTTGCATCACCGTGCAAAGTGCAACCCCTCCGCCATGCCGTGAGTTTGTGTCACCATTCCAGGGGACCTGTGGGTGCTCCTGGCCCTGCAGGAACCCCTTCAGCCTGGCCCCTCCTGTTCCCACCCTGCTGGGCCAGGAGCACAGTCAGAGATCCTCTGACTGACTGATAAATATCTTTACTCATCCTGCACAAGTCTTGTGACCTTGAAGGAAGCAGATAATGCACGTAACCAGCCCAGCAGCATCACCCTGACAACCTGAGCTGGCACCCGGCAAAGGGAAAAATATCCCAAGGCATGACCAATCCCTTCAGACCTGGCAGCAACAGCCCCATGGCTGTGAGGTGCATGTTTCCCCCCCCAGCCTTGCATGCTGGGGGTAGTGCCAGTGCTTCCAATCCCCCTCCCCCAGGAATGTGGTTACTGGACACAGGCTTGCTCCTACCTGTTCCCTGCCTGCTCCAAAAATCTCCTCTACAACTTATTAACTACTCAAGAGCGCGGTGGGATGCTGGCAGCTGGCGCCGTGCAGTTGGGATGGGGGGAACCCTGCAATGCCTGGCTGTGCCCCACAGTGCCCTGATATCCCACAGCCAGAGGGCTTGGGGTTGGGTGCCCCCAGAGCACCCCAACACCCCATAGGCAGAGGGGTGTATGTGGGTGCCGCACAGCGCTCTGATACCCAGTATCTGGTGGGTCACCTTCTATTGCCCTGCAGCACCCTGAACCCCAGAGCCAGCGGGGTCACCCCACAGCACCCTGATACCCCGTATGTATCTGGGTCAGCTCTTGTCACCCCATGTCACCCCAGCACCCCATATCCACCCAGCTTGACCTCCAGCCCCCTGCAGCACCCCATGTCTGACCACCACACTGTGACACCCCAATACCGCCATATCCAGCCTCTGCCAACCACGGCATCCCAAAAATATCCTGTACTTGGCTGGGTGAGCTTGTGCCACCCCACTGTACTGTGATCACCCCCTGAGGACACCAAAATCCCCAGAGCCAGCCGGGGGTACCCAGGGCAGACCCAGCCCGTGCAAGCAGCCCCCAGGGTTCCGTGCCCCTGCTGGGGGCGCTGGGGGTTCCGGCCCTAGGGGCACTCGAGCTGGGTGTGCACGGTGCCGTGCTGCCACGGGACCGGGCTGCAGAGAGGGGCCGGGCTGCCCAGGGGCCCACGGGTGCAGGCAGGGAGGGCCCGCAGCCACGGGGAGCGGGAATGCACACACGGCAGCTGGACACACACAGACAGACACACGGACACATGCAGACACACAGACAGACACACAGACAGGTACAGACACACAGACAGACACACAGGTACAGACACACACACACACACACAGACACATACACAGACACACACAGACAGACACACAGACAGGTACAGACACACAGACATGCACACACACAGACAGGTACAGACACACAGACAGGTACAGGCACACACACAGAGACACACACACAGACACACACAGACAGACACACAGACAGGTACAGACACACACACACAGACACACAGACAGGTACAGACACATAGGTACAGGCACACAGAGACACGGGTGCAGGCAGAGACAGGTACAGGCACAGACACACAAACCCAGGTGCATAGGTAAACACACACACACACACACACACACACACACAAACACACACACACACACACAGGTACAGACAGACAGACACACAGACAGGTGCAGGCGCACACACACAGACAGACACAGAGACACACACACACAAGTGCAGGCACACACACACACACACACACACCACAAACACACAGGTGCAGGCACACACACACACAGACAGACACACACACACAGGTTCAGGCACACACACACACACAGACACACACACATAGGTTCAGGCACACACACACACACACACACACACAGGTTCAGGCACGCACACACACACACACACACACACACACACACCCTCTGCTGGCAGCAGCACCCCGGCATGCAGCTGCGCACAGAAACACATGGACACGTAGACACACAGACACACAGCGACAGACTCGGACACACAGACACATGGAGACAGCCAGACACACGGACATAATGACTGACAGATAGACACAGAGACTCACCGACAGATTCACAGACACACAGACTCACAGACATAGATTCAGACACACACACACGCAGACTCCCAGACAGACTCAGACTCACATAGACAGACACTGACACAGAAGCAGAGGTGAACAGGCAGTGGTACAGGCGCACTCACACACACCCTTCCCCAGTGCACATGAGGCTGTGGCCAGGGGTTCCCCAGGCAGGGCTCTGGGCCAGGAGGGGACCCCAGGCAGGGCTGGGTTATAAGGAAGGGGGGTTGGCACCCCAGGCAGGGCTGTGGGGCACAGAAATAGGGGCAGGGCTATACCCCCAAGTCTGTGGAACAATGGGAATACTCAATAGCAGGGCATGGGGCAGGGAAGATAACCCACATAGGAGTGGGACATAGGAGAGAGGGATACCTCTGGACGGGGATATGACACAGGGAAGATGTTCCAGGTAGGGCTGTGGGGCAGGGGAAGAGTGGGATACTCAAGGCAGGTGTATGGGATAGGAGCTACTGGGGCAGAGCTGGGGTGGGACAGGGCAGTGAAACACCACAGCCCCCGAGCCTGCAATCAGAGCCCCACACGCGGCGTCCCCACTTTGTCTTCCCAAATTGCCCAAAGTACAGGCTGTGCCCGCTGTCGTGCCGGCCTGGGGCAGCTGCTGCCGCCTGACTCACGACGGAGGAAGGGGCAAATCACCGGGGTTTCGGGGTGCTGGCCACCCCCGGCAGGGCACATTCTTGTGGTGAGCAAACCAGCTCACTGGTGTTTACTGAGGAGCTGAGCAGGACCAGCGTCCCTGGGGGATTCCTGAGAGCACCCCCGTCCCAAGCACTGCATCTCCCTCCCCAGCGCAGTCCCTCTGCACTTCCACACAGCTGGGGAGGGATGTGGAGTATCCAAGTCCCTCGGGATGGGGACGAAGTGTGGTGGCTGTGAGAACTCTGTGGTGACACGGGGACAGGTTTTCTCCGCTGTGATGCAGAGACCCCGAACAAATGTCAGACCCAAAGGTCACGGGAGCATCACCGGTTTGGTGGCCTCAATGGAAGGACACCTGCGCTGACAGGGGGGACACCACTGCAGCATCCGCCATCCACGCACCCGCAGCACCCGGGGGTGCGCGGGAGGTGACGGCAGAAACCGCCCCGGGGCCGCGGGGCCGCGTCCCGCTCACGTGTGCGGCGGGGCCGGGGTGTTCCCGCCGCTGCGGTCGGGAATGCCGGCGCTTTTCCCCCGGGGCAGCGGGGCCGGGGCGCTAAATGCCGCCTCGGCTGCTTATATTTCAGGCGCGGGGCTGCTGGCTCTGCCCCGGCCAGGGCACACAGGCAGCCCATTGTTGGAGCCCCTTCGGCGCGGCGGGAGCAGGTGAGGCGGCTCCGAGCATCAATGGCAGCTCTGTCTGCGGCGGGGCGGGGAGGCGGCTGCGGCGCTCGGGGCTGGGGGCGGCGGGGACACGGACCGGCGGGATGTGTCGGGGGGTTCGCTGCGGGATGCTGGACCGTGCCCCGGCATCCCCACCCGACAGATCGGACCGTGTTCCCCGGGGCTTTGCCGTGACATCCCGCTTCCTCCGGCGGGCGTCGCCGGTGGGGACACCCCCATTGCACCGCCGTGACCCCCTTCCTGATCCATCATCTCCTCCATCCCTTAGCCAACCACCCTGGCAGCGCTTAGGGGTCTTTTCCCTGTCGGAAGCCACTTGTTGCATAGAAACTGGACAGAGTTTTGACTTTCAGAGCGACTTCAGGCCGAAGGTCCCTTCTCTCCCTGCAGGGACCCCACAGGTCCCGGCGTGCGGCTCCCCTCCCGATAAGACTTTGCTTTCCCCAGCGACAAACAACCTGACTGTGCATTTTTGAGTGGGTCGGAGGGATTTATGTTGGGCAAGGATGTTTTTTGGGAACATTCAGTCTCTGGGCTGTCGGAAACTAATCCTCAGCCTCCAGCGGGGAGAAGCTGCCCCGCTCCTCACAGCCTGAGTGGGAGGGTTGTTGGCCGTGCCTTGCTTGGCAGATGTGAAGCCAGAGATCCCGGTGGATCATCATTTGCTGGCAAGTCTCACCTGCCTCTTTGGGACCTTGAGGTAGTCAGGTTGGTGGGTCCATGTGTGGGTCCTGGGGAATGAGGGGCTCTCGGCTCAGTGGTGGGGGCTATGTGAGGTGGGACTGACACTCATGTCCTGGGTGGAGGTGTCCCCAAGATATTTTTGGCAGGAGATTCATGCCCCAAGCCCTCTCCCTGCGGGGTGTCCTCTACCCTGAGCAAGGCCAGGGTGACACAGCCTCTGCTGTGCACCCAGCAGTGCCTGGCATTGTGGTGACACTGTGTTTAATGTCAGCTTCCTGCCTGGGAATGGCCTCACTGCCCAGCTGAGGGGCTGCAGTGTGTCCCCATGCTGGTGAATACAGGAAAAGTGTCAGAAGGTGTTTCCTGATGGATGTGCCACAACGGGAGCTCTGCCCTCACACACCCTGTTAGTGCAGTGTAACAGGGATGGGAACCCAGGCTCCTGCATGTCCTCCAAATCCCACTGCATTTGGGGCAGGGCATCCACGGCTGTCTGGATGCTGGGGCAGGTGCTGGGTGGTGAAGGCTCAGGATGGGTTGAATGTGTTGAGCAGCCTGTTTTGGGGTGGAGGAGCTTCCTGCTGGGCAAGTGGGCTGTGGTCCCACCAGGACATGTGCCTGTGCCATGGCTTCTTGCAGGTGACACTTGGGAAAATCTGGGACTGGGGTCCTGCAGGATGCACTGGCAATGAGCATTGGGATAGGGCTGTGGGGCTGGTGTCCCTGTGGGGCTGGTGTCTGTGCAGTGGTTGTCCTGGATGGACGTCCTGAGGCGCCTGCTGGTCCCACCTGTGCTGCACCACCATGCTCAGGCTCCAGGGGCTCTGGGGTCGGCTGCTGCTCCTCCATGCCAAGCCGGTGTCTGTCTGTCCGGCAGTGCTGGGGACACGGGGCCAGCAGTGCTGTCCGGGTGGGTGTGTCACTTGGGAATGTGGGGAAGCCACAGGGGCTGCCCCTGCGTGGCAGCTGCCAGGTGGAATTTATGTCACGTTCCAGCATTAATTACAGTAATTG
Organism: Melozone crissalis; assembly: GCF_028551555.1. NCBI lineage: Eukaryota > Metazoa > Chordata > Aves > Passeriformes > Passerellidae > Melozone > Melozone crissalis. Next base: position 1,284,515 of record NW_026535835.1, read on the forward strand.
GCTGTCAGAGGCTGTGCTGGCGCCTGCTCTGCCTCCGAGGGGGAGATGAGCAGCTCAAGCTTTGATGCTCCGTGCGCGGGGGAGTCCCTGTCCCCACCTTGCCATTTGTCCCCAGCCCAGAGACATGTCCCCACGTGCCTGCGGGGACACCGTGCCGCTGGGAGCCACACACACACACACACACACACACACGCGCGCACACACACACACACACAGGAGGGCGTGTGCCTCTCTCCAACCCCAAACGCTGCGGTGGTTACAGCAGCCGGCCGGGAGGTGAAAGCCTCAGGCAGAGTCTAGCCCCGGCGGGGATGCTCCGGAGCCTTGTAGATTAAAGGGAGCCCTTGCCCACAAGGTTCTGGCCGCAGGGTAGACACTCTGGTATGTGAACAATGCGGGCATTCCAGCAGGACAGAGGGATGGAGCCTGGGCAGCTCCTCTGGCACAGGTCAGGCCGGCAGGACCATGATCATCTCCCTAGGCTGGGGTCTGCTGTGAGACGTGGGTGTCCCCAGGCATCTTCCTGGTACCGCAGTGCATGGGCCACCAGGCTTGTCCCACCACACTGGGACATGATGCCCAGGGACATGCTGGCACGAGCAGTAGCAGCTCCAGAGTCCGTCACACCAAGCAATAAGAACAAATGATTGAATCGTGATGGTAACCCAGTGCTCAGGAAAACTAAGATTATTGCACTGCCTCTTATCTTCTCCTGGGGCCCAGGATTAAGCTAGGGTGATGAAACAGTGCAATGTCCGTCTGTCTGTCTGTGCCATCTGTCTGGTGTCGTGCTGTGCCTGTGCAGGGGCTTGGAGGGAGTTGGGAGGGAGCCCATGTGGGAGTCATGGATTAAAAGAGGACAGGTCAGCATTAGCATGGCATCAGTGTTGGCATTGGTATTGGCATCAGCATGGCATCAGTATTGGTATTGGTACTGGCATCAGCACTGGGATCAGTGGGTATGGCTCTGGATGTGATCAGTGGGATCAGTGGGTATGGCTCTGGGACAGCTCGAGGCTGCATTTGCCCCTCGTAGCCCCAACCCACCCAACCCCACCACGCAGGCAGTGGGACACGGGCAGAGCTGGGGCTGAGGGTGGTGGTGTGAACCCTGGCTTGGCACTGGGGCACAGGTGAGCTGGGTTTGGGGTCTGCCCCCCTGTTGCCCCAGGCAGTGCCGTCTCTCCTTTGTGGGGAAATGGCAGCCGCTCCAACCGGTTTGTGGGTCTGGGCGGTGGCACCTCCTGCCCGAGGCCTAATGGAGGGCTGCAAGTGCTGGTATGGATGCCAAGGAGCAAACAAGAGCCTCTTGTGTCCTGCCGGGCATGGAGCCAGCAGCCAGAGGGAACAATGTGCTCCTCCTGGGGCCATGGGGGGCCAGAGGCCGGCCTATGAGCTGGAGGGAAGTTGAGGCATGAAGGCGTGAAGGGACCCCATCCAAGCGATGGAGCAGAGGGTTCTGGCAGGTATGGCAGAGATACCCTGGTGCCTGGACACTGGCTCTTCCCCTTTAGCATCCCGGTGCTGCCCTGGGCATGTCCTGCCTGCCCACAGCAATGGGATGCACTCCTGCACCTGGGTGGCCTGGTTCCAGTCCCCTGCATCCTCCTCCGTGGGAGCAACCGGGATATTAAGTGTCATCACTGCAGGGAGAAATACAAGTGGAAGAATCCCGGGAAACTGGTTCTACCCCTCCGTCCGGTGCCGGCGGCAGGCCAGCGGCTGCGGCGGCGCTCCTCCCTCGGCAAAGGCATAAAATGCCTGCCATGGTCCCGGCAGCCGGCACTGCGCGGCGGGAGGCGGGCGGGAAGCGATGGCCTCCATGGGGATGCAGGTGCTGGGCATCGCCCTCTCTGTCATCGGCTGGCTGGCCTCCATCCTGTGCTGCGCGCTGCCCATGTGGCGGGAGACGGCCTTCGTGGGGAACAACATCGTGGTGGCACAGATCATCTGGGAAGGGCTGTGGATGAGCTGCGTGGTGCAGAGCACGGGGCAGATGCAGTGCAAGGTCTACGACTCCATGCTGGCCCTGCCGCAGGACCTGCAAGCCGCCCGCGCCATGGTGGTGGTGGCCATCGTCCTGGCCATCCTGGGCACCCTGCTGGCCGTCACCGGCGGCAAATGCACCAATTGTGTGGAGGATGACACCGCCAAAGCCAAGGTCATGATCTTCTCCGGCATCATCTTCATCGTCGCCGGTATCCTCATCCTCATCCCCATCTCGTGGTCAGCCAACAGCATCATCCAGGACTTCTACAACCCGCTGGTCTCTGACTCGCAGAAGCGGGACCTGGGCTCATCCCTCTACGTGGGCTGGGCGGCCTCGGCGCTGCTGCTGCTCGGGGGGGGGATCCTGTGCTGCACCTGCCCCCGCCGCGGGGAGAAGCCCTACTCCGCCAAGTTCACGGCTGCTCGCTCCTTGCCAGCCAGCAACTACGTGTAGGAGCCGCCGCGCCTGCCTGGACCCCCGGCCGCTCCAGGGCGCAGGGACCTCCCAGGACACGCAAAACCTCCCCGGCCGGGCTGGGGCTGGCCGGGCGCCGGGGCGGTGCGAGGGAAGGCAGACAGAGCCGCCTTTGTTCCACCGGGGTTGCAGCCGGTTCTCTAATCTCGGTTGAGACAGGGGACAAGGAGATCCTGTCCTGGCTGTCCGCGGTGGGGGCTCTGCTCCCCCCGGAGCGCCCAGCTGAGGCATCTTCTCCGAGACATCACCTGATCTCCTCCCCGAGCATTAGCTGGCTCCCGGTATCGGGGTGTGCCGTGTGGTGACACAGCTCCCAGGAGCCCGTCCCACGGGTGGCACGGGGCTCTCTTTCCCCGCGTGAAGCTCCCCGGGACGTGTCTGTCCCTCGGGGTGGGTGGCGGTGTCGGTGCTGATAGGGACCGCGGACCTGTCCCGCGTGGTCACAGGGACGCAGTGATTCTGCAAAACCCGGCAGGGTCTTGATGGGTGACAGGGGCTGTCACCTGCCTGATCTCTAAATTATGACTTTGACCTACTTTCGGGGCTCGGAGCGGCCGTACAGAGTGTGATTTCTCGCGGCAGCTCCCCAGGGCGGGGGCATCATTATCCTGGGAGTGGGACGGCAGCAGCCGGGCTGGGAAAACCGGTCGGGGAGGCGGGGCGGGAGCGGGGCTGTGCCCCCGCATGGTGGGGGGCGTCCCCCGGACCCGACCCCATCCATGGCCCCAGCGTGGGGCGCCCGGGGCGGGAGCGCGGTCTCACGGTACCCCTGCCCATGTTCAGCCTTCCCGCATTAAACGGCAGCTGCTGTCACCCCGCTGTGCCTCGTGTTCTTTGCGCTCTCCAGCACCCGCCTCGGTGGCGGGACAGCCCGGTGCTCCTGTGCTCTGGGCTCTCCTGAGCGATCACCCAGATCTGTTCTTCGCAGTCTCCTGAGATCCCCGCCGCCTGTTCCAGCCCTGGCGTCCCCTCCCCGTTCCCCTCCCGGGCCGCCCGGGGGTGACAGCGGCACAGAGCCTTGGCGGCGCCGGACGGGGCGCAGGGCTGTCCCACGCCTGTCCCACGCGTGACCCGCCGCGATCTCCCCACCCGAGCCGGCAGAAGGCGGCGGGCGCCGGCCGGGGCGGGTCGGGGCGCGCTGGCCCCGGTGCCGCCCCCGAGCCCCGGCCGGGAGCGCCCCGGGCCCGGCGTGGGCAGCGCCCGCTGCTTTGCCTATCTCGCTTCCGGCACGGCAAGCGCTGCTCTGCCCTGGGAACATCCTTCCTTCCTTCCTTCCTTCCTTCCCACCTCAGGGTTTGGGGGACGGTGGTGACCCCGCCTAGCTCTGGGTGTCTCCTCTGGATCTGAGAGCTAGAAGGCTCCCAGCTCCACAGTCCCTTCACTGGGCCCGGCAATGGTGGAATATATGCCTGTAACCCTGTGGTGCCGGTGGGCAGGTGGGAATGTGAGCTCAGTGCTCTGCCGAGCATCCCCGGGGATCCGTGGAGGCACCGCTTGTCCCCCTGCAGGCACTCGTGGGCCCTGTTTGGGATGTCTTGTGTGGCCAGGTCCTGCTGGCTGGGGAAGGGTGCCTGGGATGGTGCCCACCACCCCAGCCCCTGCCTTCCTGCAGCACGGGGGAAGGGGCTGTGATTTGGGCCCAAAGGCTGTGATTTGGGCTGTGATTCATGGCCCGGGGGATGCCAAGGCCAGTGCTGGGTGTCCATCAGGCTCCTGAGGGATAAAAGGTGCTGGGTAAGGAGTGGGGATATAGCGGGAGAGGAGAGGCTGGAGAAACCAAAACCGAGACAGGGGAAATGATGGTGAAACCTCTGGCAGGAGCCGCAGGGTGTGCCAGGCACAACCGATACCCGCTGAGCTCGGGGCCATAAAACCCCGGCTGGTCCCAGGTGCCAAGCACGGCACGGGCACCCAGGGGTGAACTCTGCTCCGTGAGGGGCTGAGCTGGATGTGGGCTGAGCCAGGGCCACAGCAGTCACACGTGGCCATGGTGGAGCTGCCAGTGTGCCCAGCATGTGTCCCTACACCAGCCACCCCTCACCCATGGATGCCATCTGTGGTGACCCCATAGCTCCTCACCAGGGTTTGCCCTCTTGGGGCTGCTCCTGGGGCTTCTCTGGGATGGTATTGCAGAAGGTCTGAGCCCCAGAGGTGGGATCAGGGCAGAGCTCAGCTCTGATCCATTTCCCTTTTCTCCTGGAGAGGAGATCCTGGGTCCAAAGGGCACTGTGGGATGGCTGTGAGGGCAAAGCCAGAACGGGAGCAGGCAGTGCTGAGTGCTGTGTGGGACTGCCTTCCCTGCCGTGCCCTGTGCCCTTCCCTGTGCCCCTGGCACGAGGCTTGTGGCCGGGGAGGCTGAGCACCCGTTCTGGAGTGGGACATGGGGTGGGCACCGGGGGGTGGGCACCAGGGCAGGCCATGGGATGGGTGTGAGGTGGGGGGTTTGCACTCTGCAGCACTGGGGGGTGGGCCCACCTAGCCCCCCATCCTGCCCCCCATAAGCCATGCCTTCCCTGACACTTGCCATGGCCTGGGAAGGGGGGATGGCAGCGGCTGTGCTGCACTGTGGGGACAGTGTAGGGGCCAGTGTGACACACGGGGGCTCCTGCACCTTGGCCTGCTGGGGCCTGGCTCCTCAGTGCCACATGTGTCCCCATCCTGTCCTGCAGCACCGCCCCATGCCACTCGTGTCCCTGTGCCCTTCAAGTCCCCGTGTCCCCCATGTCCCCATGCTGCCCTGCAGCCATTCCCACCCTGGGGGGAGCAGGGCATTCCAGACGAAGCCCACGCTGTCCCTGGCTGTGGGCCGTGCCTGTGACACCCGTGCCTGTCCCCGCAGGAGCTGTTGATGGCGATGATGACGATGCAGACGGGAGGACTGATGATGGCCGCCCTGGGCTGGCTGGGCTCCATCCTCACCTGTGCCCTGCCCATGTGGAAGGTGACGGCCTTCATCGGCTCCAACATCGTGGTGGCCCAGGTGTTCTGGGAAGGGCTGTGGATGAACTGCGTCTACGAGAGCACGGGGCAGATGCAGTGCAAGGCCTACGACTCCCTGCTGGAGCTCACCTCTGACCTGCAAGCTGCTCGTGCCCTGGTGGTCACCTCCATCTTCGTGGCCTGCCTTGCCTTCTTCATCGCCCTCTCGGGAGCCGACTGCACCCGCTGCGTGGACGACAGCGGCACCAAGAGCAGGATCTCCGCGGTGGCAGGCGTCATCTTCATCATGGCCAGCATCATGCTGCTCATCCCTGTCTCCTGGTCTGCCAACAGCATCGTCAGCAACTTCTACAACCCCATGGTGCCCGAGGCCCTCAAGAGAGAGCTGGGGGCTGCCCTCTACATCGGCTGGGCCTCCAGTGCCCTGCAGCTCTTTGGTGGGGGCGTCCTGTGCTGCTCAGGATCCCAGTCCCAGCAGGACCCCTACCCCAAGAAGTACAGGGCAGTGAAAACCTGCGGCCCAATGGGCTATGCCATGAAGGACTACGTGTGAGCCACTGTGCCCAGGTGCCAGCCCAAGGCAGAGCACCGCTGTCCCTGTCCTGCATCCCCGTGCCACACCCTGCCCCTGCACTGCCTCCCCCTGCCCATCCCCACGCTGGCTCACCCCCAGCACGGTCCCCACATGTGCCCTTCCCCAGGACAGGGACTATAAACATCCTGGTGCCACCAAGGCTGCCTGGGCTCATTTTGAACAGCGCGGTGTGGGGAGGATGGTGACGTGTCCTGGGGGTGCTGTGCCCTGCCAGCTGCTGTGCTCCAGCACCTACAACATCCCCATCTTCCCAAGGGGATCAGCAGCAGTCTGCCAGCTCCTGGCATTCCTTGCAGCTGGAAACAGAGGCAGGGAGAGGATGCTGAGCTAAGAGAGGCACGGGGGGACACCAGGTGCTCTGAGCCCCCATGGACTGGGAGGAGACCCCAGAGAAAGGCTGAACCCCCCCCCTCCCAAGCTCCTGGCCACCCACCCTGGAGGGGGCACATTCCCACTGCTCTGGGAACAACACACAGCCGACAGACAGCAGGGACAGGGCTTTATTGAACAGGCAAGTGTAGGGCTGGGCACAGCCACAACCCCCAGCTGCCCAGGGGACAGTGCTGGACACAAATGGGGAGGGAGCAGTGGGACTGATGGGCACAGGGACCCCAAAACACGGGGGACAAAGCAGAAGGGTGGCAAGAGCCATGGGGAGGGTGAGTGTGGAAGATGTGGGATGCCCTGGGTGAGGAACAGGGACAGACACAGCCATTGCCTCACACTGAGAACAGCTCCTGAGGGGAAGGATGCAACCTCTTCTCCAGGAACATGGGAACAGGATAAGCAGGAACAGGTCTGAGGGAAGGGAAAAATGAAAAAAAAAAAAACAAAACAAACAACCAAATATTCCAGGAAGAGATTTGGGTAAAAAACTTCCCAAGGGAGCAGTGGAGGAGGAATTGTGAAGGCAGCCCAGCAAGGGGCTGGGGGAACAGGCTGGGCAGGCAGTGCTGGATGGCTCCTGGGTGGGGAGCAGCTGCCAGCTCCCCAAATCCCTTCCAGACTCATTTCCCCTCCCTGAACATTAACTACAAAGCTGTGGGAAAATGAGATTCAAGCAGCCGTTGTGGGATGCAAGGCAGATGTGGCACTTGGAAAGCCTCTCCACCTTGGCATTGCTGTTTTGACTCTGGACGTGGAGGCTCCTGCACCTCAGGGCTGGCTCGGTCCCCAGGGAGGAGGAGAGGCCACAGGACACAGCAGTGGGGACCGACCTCCAGCAGCCCCCAGCTAATGACTCTGGGGGTAGGAGATGGAGAAGGATCCAGATTTGACCATGAGTGCTGAGATGGGGAAGGTGGGCAGAGGACATCCCAGACTGGACATGCCTCAGAACAGCCATGTGGGTCTGTGAGATGCCATGGTGAACGGTGAGGTGTTGGGGTCAATATCTAAATGTCAGAGCTAAAGGTGGCACACAGGAGACCCTGGTGAGTCCAGAAACCCTCCCCATGCTGTGCAGCAGACAAGGGCCCCAACCAAGCCCAGACCTCGGTGAGAAGGGACCAAGGAAGGGAATGGGGAAATTCCCCCAGAATATTGTCACCCCCAGCAGCTGCCCTGCTGCAGGAGGGGGCCACTGGGCTCTGTTTTACAAAGGGTCAAGTGCTCACCCCCCCTCCAGAGCCATGCTAGCTCTCAGCCCTCCTCGAGGTTGGGAACAGGGCACTTCTGGTAGATGTAGACCACCCCAGAGATGTAGCCAGTGCCCTGGGTGCTCTCCTCCTCGGAGGTGGCCCTCTCCCAGTACTCCACTTCCTGAACCTGCAGCTTCTGCCAGGCTCCCCTCTGCTCCAGCTGCCCCAGCGCTGCCTCCAGCTCCGCCTTGTACCGCAGGTTCGAGGGGTTGCTCCTCGTCGTCAGGCACAGGAAACCGCCTGCGGGACAGGAGACAGGTAACAGTGACACAGAGCGGGGACACGGGGAGGCACCGAGAGCCCGCCCGGAGTCAGCGGGCACGGACAGGGCACAGACAGGGCACAGACGAGGCACGGACGGGGCAGCGGGCAGGGGACAGGCAGGACAGCAGGCAGAGATGGGCAGCACAGGGGCCGGCAGGGCATGGGCGGGATGTCCCGCCTGAGCACAGCTGTCACACACCAGCACCCTCACTGCCACCTCGTCCCGCTGCCCAGCCCTGGCAGCGGGCAGGGTCAGGGACCCCGTGAATCGCCCGTGCGTGGCAGCAGGGACAAGGCCGTGTTCCAGCTGTGCCACGGGCCCAGCGCTCAGCGGGGGTCCCACATCCACCGGGGCTCGGTGTCCCATCCCAGCCCGCCGGGGGTCCCGGCGCGGAGGGAAAGGGCCCCCCCTTACCCGGCTTGGTGACCCGCAGCAGCTCCGGCAGCACCGTGCTCGGCACCTGGCCCTCGCCCAGGGCCCCCACCACCGTCACGGCGTCGTAGTGCTCTGCGAGGACCCGGGGCATCACCGGGGGGACCCTCCGGGGCTCCCCCGCCCGGTGCCGGCCCGTCACCCGCGGGTGTCACCGAGGGGTCCCGGGGTCCGCCCCCTCCCGTTACCTGCGGGCGCGGGCAGCGGCTCCCTGCCCAGGACGCAGAGCCGCAGCTCCCGGTAGAGCCCGGTGCTCCGCGCCCGCTCCAGCATCCCCGCGCTGCCGTCCACGCCGTCCACGCAGCGGAACCCGCGCCGGTGGAGCTGCGGGGACAGAGGCACCGTCACTCCCTCCCCGCCCCGTCCCGTCCCGTTACCCCCAGCCCGGCCCGCCCTGTCCCATCCCGTTAGCCCCGGCCCGTCCCGCCGGTACCTCCCGCGCTACGAGCCCGGTGCCACAGGCCACGTCGAGCAGCCGCGCCTCCGCACGCGGCGCGGGGAAGGCGAAGGCGAGCGAGGCGGCGGCGAGATACGGTGCCCGGTACTCCAGAGCCGCCACATCCTGCGGGGACACTGCGGTCAGCGGGGACACCCACGGCCCCGTTCCCGTTCCCGTTCCCTCTGTGTCCCCGGTACCTGCTCGTAGCGGGCGGCCCAGCCGTCGTAGAGCCGCAGCCGTTCGGGCAGCGCTGAGCCCCGGTGCACCGCAGCTACGCGGTCCCGCACGGCTGTCGGCAGCCCCATGCCGGTACCGCCCGGTACCGTCCGGGCCGACTGACCCGCGCCGGGCCCGCCCCCGCCACCATTGAGCCGGAGGCTCCGCCCCGGACACGCCCCTAAAGCACTTGGCCCCGCCCCCCGCTCGCGGCGCGACCCCAGTGCCTCATTGGCTTCTCTGCTCGCCCAGGACACGCCCCCAAGCGAGGTTCCACAATGACCCCGCCCAGGACCGCCCCACAGAACACGCGACCCCGCCCCGGCCAATTGGTTGGGGGCGCCCGCCCCGGCCACGCCCCCGCGCTCCATTGGCAGCCGGAGTTGCCCCTCGGGGCGTTGGGAGCGACCAAGTGCGCTGGGCAGCGGGGGGGGGGGGGAGAAGGACCCGGTGTCCTGAGACCTGACCAAGCGTCCGAGTGGTGACCAATGGCCCAGGGAGGCGTCAGATGTCCTGGGGGGCTGGCCAAGTCCAGCAATGGTGACCTCAAATACCCCAGGGCCGTGACACCGAATCCCCGCGGGGAGCGGCACCGGGGGCCCCAGGACGCCTGTCTCCAGCAGTGTCCCCTGTTCCTGCTGCTGTCACCTGCAGGGGTCAGTGCCCATTGCGTCACTCATGTCCCAGGCGCGGGGACAGTGTCCTGGACAGGTCACCTCCTGCCCGGGCCCTTGCCCCAGCCCCACACGGCCCCAGCGCTGCGCTGTTCTCCATCCTGCCCCCGCATCTCCTTCCTCCACTCCGACCGTCACCCAGCGTGGCCACCACCCGCGCCCGCCGTGTCGCACCGTGTGCGGCAGTGACAACCCGGGACTGCCCCCGGGGAGGAGGCCACGCGCTACCGGGCAGCTGCTGCTTGTCCTGAGCGGCCCGTGCCGCCCCTCGGGCCGGCGGTCATTGTGCGCTGCCCCGTGGGGCCAGGGGCCAGGGGACAGGAGCGGGCCGTGGCGGGGAGGGAGAGGCGCGGGCTGGCTCCTGCGAGGAGCCGGGAGCTGGGTTGATGATGGCGGCCGGCTCCTTGCAGCTCGCGGGGTGCCATCAGTGTGAGACCTGGGTGAGGTTCGGGTTTGGCTCAGAGCAAGAACAGCCCTGAGACCCCGCGCGATGCACGGCGGGGGCGGGATGTCACCTCCAGGTCACCGTTCTCCGGAGTGCTTGATCCAGGTGCCCAATGTCTGTGAGGTTCCGTACTCAGCTGCGTTATCCCTCCAAGGGCGAGGTCACTGCGGGAGTCCCCGTTAACCTTTGGTGTCGCAGCGAGGCCGAGGGACAAGCTCTGGGACAAGCCACAGCTGTGCCCATCGCCTCCGGCTGTTCCCAGAGCGAAACAGACGGATCCAGCCGCTAATTAGTGACGGATTCAGCTGCTAATTAATGACGGGAAGAAAATGCGGTGCCCTGGCGGAGCCGGTGGCCGCTCCGAGGCCGCGCTGGTGGCCTCGTCACCTCCTGTGTCCCTCTCTGGGGCCCTGTCGGTGTCACAGGCGGGGCCGGCTCAGCCCGCGGCCGGTCGGTCAGTGCTGGCCGGGACCCTCGAGAGGGAGCCCTCCGCCCGCGGGACGGGCCCGCACGGCCGCGCTCGGGGCTCCTGGCGGAGCCGCAGAGCACAGCGCGGGGCTGGGGGCGCCCAGGGCTCGGCCCGGGACAGCAGCGACCGTGCCACCCACCCCGGGCACAGGGATGGCTCCCGGGCTGGGGCTGCGGCGCTGTGACAGCTCCTGCCACTGTCCATGGGCATTTTGTCCCTCCTGCTGCCACCAGCGTGGGCCCAGTCCTGTCCCTCGTGCTTGGCGTCCTTGGGAGGGCTGTGGCCTCCAGCACGGGCTCTCTCAGTCTCGCCATGGTTGCCACCACTAAGTGAACTTCGCTCGAGGAAGCAGTGCCAGGATGCACCTCCAGCACGCCCTGTCCCTGCTCTGCTGGCCCCAGGGGCCACCGGGCCTCGCCTTCTCAGCCTTGACCTGGACGGATCCAGCCCCGAATCTGCCGGTGCTTTCTCCATCCCTTCCCGTGCCTGGCTGGCTCTGTCACAGCACAGCTGTGCAAACACCTGCACCCCGTGCCACCCCCACGGCTCTGGGCTGGCTGGGGCCCAGCATGGCCCTGCTGGGGTCTGCACAGGGCCTGTTGCCAGCGTGGGATGGCCTGGGCCGTCCCTGCTCAGGGCTGGGGACAGAGGTGGCAGCAGGTGTTGGCAGGCTGGAGCGTCCCATGGCCGGTGTGAGGCTGGACTTTGTCCTGACACGTGGCCTGGTGCTGGCGGGCTCCCACTGGGTCACAGGACGTTCCTCTCTGATGGTGCAGTTTCTTGGGGCGCTGTCCTTGTCCCCTGCCAGGGGACAGGGCTCTCTGTGCCCTGATGGGGTGCTGGGACACTGGAGCTCAGCTCAGCTGCCCTGATGGAGTGTCCCCACCGCCCCTCAAAGGGACCTGGAGGAATGTGTGCCCCCAAGGCAGGGGCTGAGCCCCCCGAGCCCACAGATCTCTGCTGGGGCCTCGCCTGCCCTCCCTCCCCAAGGAGCTGCTGCAGGGCTGGAAGTGTAGCTTAGGTGGGGCCCTCATCTCCAAAGCTGCCACTGAGCTGGGACAGGAGCTGGAAAAGGCCAGGTCTGTGCCTGGTTTGGGCCAGGCATTTCTAGGGTGAGCAATGTCACCTGGCACCAAACCTGCCTGCAGGTCCCCCCTCTGAGCTTTCCTGGATCCCCAGGTGAAGTGTGGTGGCATTGGTACCCTGGGCACGTGGCTTGCATGCCCCAGGGTCTGTGCAGGGCAGCCCTGGCACATCCTTGGCCCTTGGCGTGGGACTGATGCTGTCCCCCGGGACATCCCAATGATGTTGGGATGTCCCTAAGCTTCTTCATCAGGCTGGAGTGACAGAATGCTCAGCCCCATGGCCTTGTGCACCTCAGAGACGTCCTGGGTGGCCCACACAGCTCCCGGGTCCGGCTGTGGTGTGGGTGTCCCTGGGGCAAGGGACAGATGCTTGCAGGGGGACAACCGTGGACTTGGCAGCTTCTGGCTCAGAGGACTTTGGGGACAGTCATGGCAACTGTCACTGGAGGCTGTCACGGTCATGAGCTGCATCTCTGTGCATCGACCCTGACTGCAGTTTCTTGGTGCAGGAGCGTACCAGCACCAGGGAATGGCTTCAGGGCATTCCAAGACATTTCCAGCTCTGGGAAAGGGCCCTTCATGGTCCCCTGAGCTGTTTGCTGCATTTCCTGAGCTGGGAAAGCATGGACAACCATCCCATGGGGCACTTGAGCCACACAAGGTGGAGGTGGAATGCTCTGCTGGGTGCAGAATTGGGCAGAGCAGGGAAAGAAAACCCTGTGGGGTGACAGCCAGGTGGGATCTGGAGAGCCCCCATGGGGAGACCAGAGAGAGGAGGGAGGATCAGGTTGGAAATTAGGAAAGATTTCTTCACAAAAAGGGCAGTCAGGCCCTGGCACAGCTGCCTAGGGCAGGGTGGAGTCCCCACCCCTGGAGGGGTTTACAGCCCTGTGCATGTGGCACTGGGGACATGGGGCAGTGCTGGCCTTGGCAGTGCTGGGGGAATGGTTGGACTCGATGGTCTCAGAGGGCTTTTCCAGCCTTAGTGATTCTGTGATCTCCCCATGGCCAAGGGGGCGACAGACAGCAGGACAGGGCCGGGGTGGCTGGTGGGGCTTCACACACCCTGGGTGGGATTGCTCTGCACTCACATCCTTAGAGGAAGAAGCATTTTCCTTTCCCAGCATCCAAACGTGACTGGAATCTGCCCGCTCCTCCCCTCACCCCCATCCCCCGGTGTTCCAGGGCCGTGGATTTTGCCCCTGAGCCCCACTCAGATGCCTGAGCTCCCCTGGCTCCCTGGGCTCCTGCCCGACTTCTGAGTCTGCAATCCCGGTGTGGCTGGGACCGATGGTGCCCGGGGCTGCGGTCACCAACCCTCCTGCCCTGGTCCCCGTGCCCGCACGGCTCCGGGCAGGTGACAAGGAGGTGACATTTAGCGGAGCTGGATGACGATCGGGGGGGGTGGCGCGGCGGGAGCGGCTCATGGAACTCATTCTAGGGGCTGGAAGGGCTGCGCTGCCTCCAGCGGGGCATGTTGCCCCCGACCCGCGGGGACCCGGCCATGCCCTGAGTGACCCGGCCATTCCCCGAGTGTGGCTGTCCCGGCTGTCCCCGAGTGTGGCTGTCCCGGGTATTCCCTGAGTGACCTGGGTGAGTGTGGCTGTCCCGGCTGTTCCCTGGGTATGGCTGTCACTCGCAGGGCCCTGGCCATGGCCGGTGCCCGGGGCCAGCAGCAGAGGGCTGTCCGTGCCATGCTGGCAGCGTTCCCTGGCCGCTGTGCTCTGCACATGTGTCGCCTGCATCCCGTCCTCCCTGCAGCCGGGCTGCCCTCCCTCCCGCGCCCCAGTGCGTGGTGCTTTCATCCTTCTTGCACCCCAAATCCTTCATGCTCCTTTCCCCCGAACTCCCAGCACATGGACTCCACCCTCCCTTTGTGCTCCTGGCACACAGAGCTCCACACCCCTCTGCCCCTCGGCTCCGCACGTTCATAGGGGCATGGTGCTCCCACACTGGTGACATTCTGGTGACATTCCCATTTCTCCTTATCCCCATCCCAAATGCCAGTGGCTTCATTCACAGTGTGTGCTCTGGCTGCAGTTCATAGCTGAGCTCAGCCTCTTCCTCACCTCTGAGCAGCCCCACAAACCACATCCACACTCCCAGCTCATAGACCTCACTCCTTGTCCCCCTTCCCCCTTGTTCCCTCTTGTCTCCATTGTCACCTGCTCCTTTCCCCTGGCTGGGTACCTCCCACCCTGACCATACCCAAGACACCCAGAGACCTCAGGTTCCACCCACCTCACGTCCCCCGTTTCTCTGTCACACCCCGTCACCTCCTGTCCCTCACAGCCCTTCCTGCAGCCAGCTGAGTTCCCCTGGTGCTGCCTCCCTGTTCCCATTCCCACAGGCAGTGCCATGACATCACCGACACCTTGGCACACCTCAGGCCAGTGACTCAGTGTCCCTCCTGGGGCAGCACCTCTGGAACTCATCACCTTCGTGGAACAGCACCCTTGTGACTCAGTGTCCTCAGGTCCACCCCAGGAGCTCCCTGTTCCCACCCTGGGACACACCGTGACTCACTGGTCACATCCCTGCCACTCCTGCCATTCCAGGTGTGGCTGCCCCACAGCCCCTGTCTCGATGCAAGCCCACCCCACCATGTCCCTAGATCCCCCCGAGCACCTGCCCTGCCACCAGCCTGGCTGCCCAGAGCACTCCTGGGCCCGTGTGGATCTCCTCCCCGGGACTCCCCTCCTTGGTCCCTGCGCCGTGGGCAGTGAGTGCCACCTCCTGGGAAGAGCGAGGGACAGGCCGGGTGAGGTGTCAGAGGTGGAAGTTGCGGTAAAGCCCAGCCCAGCAATAAGGTACACACTTTCACTGGAGCAGGAATTAATGAGTGGATTAGTGGCTAGAAATAAACAAAGGATTTCTTGTGACTTGTAAAAGATAATTCAGTGGTTTCGGGAAAGCTGGCTGGTCTCCAAGGGATCTCAGTGATCCCAGGGCAGTCTGGACCTTACCTGTCGGGCTCATCCTGATGATCCTAAAGCACTTCTGGACCTTTGGTGATGTCAAGCCACCTCACCTCTGTCTGCACAAGGGCTGAGGTGGTGTTTGGGTATCTGAATCCTAAAAAGCAGTTTGTAACTTCCTCCACCAACCTCCAACTCTATAGATATTCAGGAAGGAGGATGGGCTGCTGTGCCCAATTGCTGTTACCTGTTTTATCCTCAGGCTCTGGTAGCATTTCCTGGAGACCAGTCCTTCCTTTCTCAGGGACATCCCTGAACCCCAGCTGTGATGTGGGCCCGACAGATTGCCATTGGCAGGAGAGATGGAGAATCCCCATGCTGCTTCATCCCCTGCCCATCCTGCCCAAATGAGGAGTTGAGGGGGGGGCCCTGTGGGAGTGAACCCAAAGAGGTCAAACCATTTTCACCTTCTTGAGCTGAGCTGAACCTGAGCTGAGCTTTGCCAATTCCAACTGGAACCAAATCACCAGACTTGGACCGTGTCACCCATGCAGGGAAAGCAAGCTGAGAAGTTATGCAAGGGATTTGGAGTGGGAAGGTGTCAGTGGGCTGGGTGATGATGACCATGGACTGAGCATTCCTAGAACCCCAGAAAGGTTTGGGTTGGAAGTGACCCTAAAGACCATCTTGCTCCCCATCCCTGAGTTCATCCATCCTAGAGCCTGATGGCATCTGTGCTTGTTCTGGAGATGATGCCAGCCAATCGCTGCTGGCTGCTGAGGCTTGCCCTCCCTGTGCCGAGCATTTCAGCTCCACAGGAGGATTGCATCCTTGGGTTTGGTGGCTGGAGCTGCTGCTCTGAATGCTCCCCAGCCTGTGCTGATGCCTGGCTGGGCAGGCTGGTGCTGGGTGTCTCTGAAGGGCCAGTGCAGCTGCAGGGGCTGTGCAGGGACTGTGCAGGGGCTCTTGTAGGAGGCTGTGCAGGGCCAGTGCAGCTGCAGGGGCTGTGCAGGGGCTCTTGGAGGAGCCACAGTGGCGAAGGCGGCGCTGGAGCTCCTGGGTCAGGGAGGGTCCCGCTCCTGCAGAAACAGAGTCAAGGGAGTGAGTTCAGGGAGAGGCCAGCAATCCGGCAAAATGGAAATCTTGGGAATTATCTCAAGAACAAGCAGGAGGAGCCCAGACAGCGGAAACAACTTTAAATCATTCGAGACAGGGTAACAGGAGTGTGTGAGCAGAGGCAGCACGGCCTGCTGGGGTGGCTGATGGACTTCCCAGGGTCCAGAGGGAAGGGAAGGTGACCCAGGGTGATCCTGCTGATCCAGGGTGTGACCATGCCTGGGTCTGGGGTGGCTGCTTGGTCACCTTCCTTTTCTACGCTGAGTGGGGAGTGCAGGTAAAGTCCTCTCTCTCACAGGGCTGAGCTCAGCCTAGGCTGGGCTGGAGGCACAGGGAGCCTGGGTAAGTCCCACATTTCCAAAAGCAGTGATGGACTTTTGTCTTATGGCACTTTGAACACTATCTAAAGAAATCTCATCTGTGGATTATCTCAAGTAACAATTAAACTCGGAGCTCACGTGTGTTCAGAGGGTGGGTTCAGCTCGAGTTCATGGAAGAAAAATACCTCAAGGATTATCACAGCCAAAGGCTCAGCTCTGGCTCAGGATGTCCATGAAAATTGCTGTAAGCTGGGAAAGTATTTGAGGCTGTGTCACCCTGTGTGGGTGCTGGGTTTCTGCTGTTGGGGGTGAAGTGCAGGGGAGCTCTGGGCACTGCTCCCCCACTCTCTCAGAACAGGGCAAGGCAGGGAACCTCCTCCTCCAGCACTTGGAAAGGCAGCTAGGAAGGACATGGGTCTGACCCTTGACTGCAGGAAGGGGTTTGGTGCTGTTTCACAGGACCATGACTTCCCTGGGACTGTTATAATGTGTGTGCAGGTGTGGTTCCCACAATCCTCAACACCCTGGAATCCACAGCCATGTGAGAAGCCTTGAAGGACCAACTCCAAGTGAGCCTGACTTGTTGAAGAAATGATATTTTTAACAAAGTCACCCCCACAACCCACCTCATTAAGGGAGATGCCTTAAGAGGAAAATCAGGCTGATCCTGGTGGAGAGCAGGGGCTGGAGGAGCCCCACAGAGGCTGGAAAGGAGGAGCAGGAGCAGGAGCAGAAGCAGGATCAGGACCAGGACCAGGACCAGGACCAAGATCAGGATCAGGAGGAAACTGGTCTGATCAGCCTCAGCAAGGGAAGGACAATTGCTCTGCTGGTAGAACAAGGATTTGGGGGTCAAGATGGCACAAATTACCAGTGTCAGAGAAGATTTCTATGCCAGGACACAGGACACAGGACTCAGAGGCCAGGGATGGATGGGATATTGGGAATTAGGAATTGTGCCCAGAGCAGCTGGGGCTGCCCCTGGATCCCTGGCAGTGCCCAAGGCCAGGCTGGACAGGGCTGGGAGCAGCCTGGGACAGTGGGAGGTGTCCCTGGATGGGCTCTGAGGTCTCTTCCAACCCAAACCATTCCATGATTCTGTGCTTCTAAGCCACCCAGGTCATGCTGGTCACTCTCTACCGGTTCCTGGAGCTTGGGGGTCCTTGCTGTGACCTCCCAGTCCCGGGTCAGGTGTGCAGACCCCCCAGCCCCAGGTGCCTGCAGGCTCTGTGTGCAGCACAGATGCTCTGGGCCATGCCAGATCTTCTGTGTTTCTTGGCCCCTGGCTCCTCGGCCATCTCGCCAGGTATGTAACTATCCCAGCTATTTCCTGCTGTACTGCAAGCAAAAATGAAAAAATTAAATCATCCAACCTTTGGCCCTTTCTGATCCAGATCCAGGCTGCAGCATTGCAGACGGATTGCGTGTGGTGGCAGCGCCGCCAGCACCCCGTGCCCTGCCTGTTCCCTTTGGCAAGGGGAGCACGAGGGGCTGCCACGGCCCTGGCCTGCAGCCAGCTCCCATCACAGCCCCCGTGATTTATGGCCTGCATTCCTGCTGCTGACAGGCACATCCTGGGATGCTGTGCTCCTGGAGAGAGGCACTGGGGCTCTCTGGGGCTGCCCGTGGCCCCTGGAGCTGCCCTGGCCTTGGCAGAGAGGGGCAGCTCCCACCAGTGCTGCCAGCGGGCTCTGGGCTCAGGAGGGACCCCTCATTCCCAGGGATTTGTTATGTTTTCTGTCTCATGATGAGAGTCCAACATCCCAGGACTACACTCCATAATCCCAAACTGGCAGCCCCTGTTCCCAGGCTGGTGTGATGGATCCTGCCCTGCGGAGGGGCTGCCGGGCTGTGCCGGCCTGTGCCGGGCAGTGCCAGGCTGTGCCGGCCTGTGCCGGGCAGTGCCAGGCTGTGCCAGGCTGTGCCGGGCTGTGCCGGGCAGTGCCAGGCTGTGCCAGGCTGTGCCGGGCTGTGCCGGGCTGTGCCGGGCAGTGCCAGGCTGTGCCGGGCTGTGCCGGGCTGTGCCGGGCAGTGCCAGGCTGTGCCAGGCTGTGCCGGCCTGTGCCGGGCTGTGCCGGGCAGTGCCAGGCTGTGCCGGCCTGTGCCGGGCAGTGCCAGGCTGTCCTGACTGGGCTGAGCTGGGCTGCTGGGCTTGGCTGCAGGGCCCAGAGCAGGTCCTGAGAGCCTGAAGCCCCAGATGTGCAGCTGAGGGCAGCACAGCCCAGCAGCTGCTCTGCTCCTCTCCTGTTCCACGGTCCCTGGGGGGATTTGCCATCCCTGAGCCCGTCCCTGCTGCCCTCAGCAATGGACACGGCAGCAGGGGGGGGCAAGGCAAGCACTGGAGACACGATGGCCACTGGGTTTGCTGGTATTTTGAGCTGGTATTGGTGGGAGCAGTGTTTTCCTCATGCCCAGACATCCCTTGGGAAGGCCAAGCCAGGCTGGAGGCAGGGCTGTGTCCCTGGGTGCTGTGAGGCTCAGGGTGGGGTGTGGGACACGGTGTTTCTCTCCATGCCTCCAGATCCCATCCTGCCAGCACCTGGTGACAGGGGCTTGGTGTCCTGTTCCCTCCTGGCTGGGCCTTCAGCCTCCTGCTCAGGCAGGGATCTCTGCACTTGTGGGACACAGCCCAAGAGAGGGAATTGCCTCAGCTGTGGCCAGAGCTGGGAAGCACCAGGGATGGATCTGGCTGCAATAACATCTCATCCTGTCCCAGGCTGTGCTGGGGTGTGTGGGACCCCAGGGCCTGTCTCCCCAGTCTGTGGGATCCAGCCCAGGCTGGCAGGAGCCATAAGGACCCCACAAACCACCCTGAGTGCCTCCAGCCCCATCCAATTGTGGGCACAACCCCGTGCCCCTGGCTGCTGCCACAGACCAGCTCCCCAGGGCTGTGTCCAGCAGGCAGGACCTGGTGCTTGTGGAAGGTACTTTGTTATTTTTTTCATCTTTTTTTCCCCAGCAAGAGCAGGCAAGCCACGGTCTGGATTCCAGTTTGGCTGTAATTGTGCTGTTATCTCTCCCCCAGGGTCTGGTTTCACTCATGCTTGGGGTCTCTGTGAGTGAATGGATGTCTCCATTAGGGCTGTTCCAAGCTGCCCTCTCCCACTGGCCATGCTGCCCTTGCTGACCTCTGCACTCCCCTTGGCCCTGAGCCCCAGGCCCTGCAGGGCAGAGGTTCTGGAAGCACCTGCAGTCCTGAACCTGAGTGTCCCAGCAGCCACTGTCCCTCAGCAGGGCAGGGGACCCTGCTGGGAGGGTGAGCAGGCCCTGGGCTGAGGGGGAGCCCTGGAGGCTGTTCTGCTTCCCCTGGGCTGCAGCAGGACTGGGGGCGACAGCCGTGGCCTCAATTTCTCCTGATGGATTTTTTTTTCCCCTATGACAGTCACAAAATGTGGGAATGGAGAAGTTGGTGGGGCTTTGCTCTTGGGTATGTTCAGAACTTGACTGGCCCCAGGGAACATCATCACCATCATCATCATCATCATCATCATCATCATCATCATCATCATCATCATCATCATCACCTTGGAGCTGCTGTGCTGGGGGAGCGGGGCTGGGGCAGACACCTCTGCAGGGCCTGGCCCACCTCAGGCACTCTGGAATGTTCTGATGGAGCACAGCCGTGTTTGTGGCCGTCCCTGAGGGGCTGGGGGCTCTGGGAGATGGCACCAAGCAGGGCTGTAAAAGAAGGTCCAAGTCATGAAGGAGGTTTGCAGAAGAGGAGGGCACAAGATGAAGAATGGCTCTGCCCTGGGACCTTGACCTCCCTGAGCTCTGAGCTGCTCACTGCAGGCTCTGGTTAGAGCAGGGACATTTCCCTGGAATGTGACCCTGGTCTGGTCTGGCACCCTGCCTGGCACCAGGATGGTCCTGGCTCCTGATGGAGCTGATGGAGCTGCACATCCTCTCCCCAGTGCCAGAGCAGATGTGACAGGCTGACCCCAGACACGGTGCCCGGTGCCCCTGGGATGGTCCCACTGCCCATCGTGGTGAGGACTCCTCTTCCCTCACTGTCTTCTCCTGGTCTCAGGGTCAATCCCCTCAGTCTGATTTCTCAGACCCTTCAGAGGATGTTCCCCACAGACCAGCCTTGGGATCCCAGGATTCCAGGGCTTCACTCTGCTGCTCTTACATCTCCCTGCCCAGCAGCAGCCCAGCCCCTCTGGCTCCAGGGTCCCCAGGGTTTGGGAATGGACCCTGGCCCCTCCTAGGATGGCTGCTGGTTACACAAACCAGGACACATCCCTGTGTCCCTGGCAGTTCCCAGGCATTGCTCCAGAGCTGGTGGGACACTGCTTGGGACACTGAGATGCGTGTGGGTGCTAATCTTTTGGGCCATCAGGCCAGGCACTGAACTGAAATCCAGCTCTAATTGGCCTCTTCCAGTAATTCTTCCTGACAAAACAATTAAGTTTCTCAGGCAAGAGATGTTCTTTGCAAATGGTCTGTGCCAGATGCTTTTGCTTTT